>NC_052055.2:5909015-6646515 GCF_903992535.2 Arvicola amphibius | reverse complement strand
TCTCATTGGAGAATTTTAGGTGTTTATGCAGACTGCAATATACAGGGGTTCCGAAATGCCTAGAGCAGTGTAGACTCAACTGCAGCTTCAGTTCATATAAATGAACCACATAGGGGAATGTAAGGAAGCCAGCATGTTAACATTTACATACAATGCTATATGGAAAGAATTACTCAGGTGGTATATGAAAATCAAACACTATTTAATAGGTCTTGGTAAACCACAGCCTAATTTTAAAGGGATTCTCACCACCAGATGAGATTTAGTGAACTTAACTTCTAGAGATATTAAAAACCACAATTATATAGAAATACAGAAATAATTTAAAATAGAAAATTCCTTAAAGCATACTTTTCAAGGATGACACTTTCCTAGAAAATTTCAGGAGAACATCAGGTCTATGCTGAGAACAGCCTTCATCCACTTCCTAAGCATTTGTTCCCAGACTTACTGTGTATATATTCCAGAGTTTTACAAAAATAAATGAAATCACATACTTGAAAGCCTGTATCCCTGGCACATAATACAGATCTCTCTCCCTCCCTTTCCTTCTTCCTCCCTCCCTCCTCTTTCTCTCCATTTTCTTTCTTTCTTTCCTTTCTTTCTTCCTTCCTTCCTTCCTTCCTTCCTTCCTTCCTTCTTTCCTTCCTTCCTTTCTTTCTTTTTTTCTTCTACTGAGCATCAACACAGGTGGAGACAGGAGATTCTTCTACAAGTTTAAGTGAATTTCTGTGACAAATCTCTGTCAAGTAGCAGAACAACTGCCATAAACCATCACATTAGGTTTCTTCATAGGAAAACATTATTTAAAATCAGATGCACAAATTATTTCAGAAGTCTTAATTCATGAGAGAGTTTTTGACTGCAGTTTAGCACACATATTGAAGGATAAGACATACTAAACCCTGTCTTTTTTGTGGAAGAGATTGTAGTGTACCCTTGTACTTCTCAGGAGATGGGTCCACAGAACCAGTTTTGGCCAATGAAAAGCATATGTATGTATGTGTGTGTGTTTACATATATATATATATATACATATGCACACATATATGTTATGTATACACACATATATGTATATAATGAGTGACTTGTGACATTTCTTGAAATTTTAAAAAGACTTTGTGTTTCAACCACCTCCTTCTCCCTCATTGTAGACTACCAGCTCCATTCAAATTTCGGTCCATGGGATGCAGACGCCCCAGGGAAGTGCTAGCTGCATCTCAATGTATACTCAGCATCTGTTATTTTCTGCCACTTGTCCCAGCGCCTTCGTCCAGAGTGCTCTGACTGACACAGACATTCATCTCCAGAATTGGTTTCCAGTTCTAGAAAACCATTGCATAGGCTCCACGTTTGCAACCAGATCAGAACTTAGTATCTTCTATTCAAATTCTGATCCCTTTCTCAGAAGACTCCAATAGCAACTGATTATGGGAAAAAAATTAAAGTTTTAAAGTCATAATTACTGAAGGAGAGCTTTCTTACCGTTCATTTCCTGCACACTGAGTCTCCAATCCCTCTACGTTTTCCCCGACCCCAGGATAATCTGGCATTTTACCCTCTCCATGTTGCTCATTTCCTCTTTCTCAGATTGTTCCTGTGTTTAAACATGCGGTGATCTTTTGAACTCTTTGCTTTGTCTCCCCCCCCCCCCCCCACTTTGCTATCTGGGAGAGCCTCCTTCTTTGTTTACTGATGAACTACTCCTCCTTTGTGAACCCAGCAACAGCATGATACCTTCTTGCAAAGCCTAGTCAATATCATGGCCTACTTAGTGTTTCCATAGAACATGGTACTTGTGACCTATCAAGGCACTGATTTATCCATTAGGATGATTCTTCTTTTTGAGACCAGTGTCCTTTTTTTTTTTTTTTTTTTTTTTTTTTTTTTTTTTTTTTTTTTTTTTTTTTTTTTGCCTTTAAAGCCACAGTACACAGAGGTGAGTATTCTAATTATCCTGTACCTTAGTAATCATGAGGTAACAATGGTTATCTGCTCATTCACTATTTGGTTTGGTTTATTAATAGCTTGGCTATTAATAACAACTTTAGCTAAGAAAAATTGATACCAAAATATGATGCTTTATTTTAAGCTATGTTGTTTACATTTGTCTGCTTTAGAAAAGTAAGGTTCAACAAACATTCTAGGTCTCTCCTCATCTATCACCATCCACTGGCATGAGCAGAACCATGTCGGTTCTTTATCGTCTCCTCCTTCATTTCCCGGACTCTTCTCTCTCCTGTCCATTTGATGTTTTACACACGCCCACCTCTACTGTTCATTGGTAGGTTCTCCGAGGGCCCCTCAGAGCTTATATGATGGCTTTCCTCATTCTAACACTCAACTCGCTCATTTCTTCCATGGAGAATGGAAGAATTTCCATTCCAAATTCCTTCTATGTTTTGCCAGCAGTTTAGAGAGGGCAGTTCTTCCCTGAATTCTGTTTAATTTATCACCAAAATCACTGGACACGTAGGGTATTATGTGACTTCATTTTGAGTGTATTCTCTCTCCAAGGAAGCTGGTTATAAACTGAATAATGAATGGGGTAACATTTCATGACTTTCAACCTTATTGCCCAGATAAGTACCTGTGCACAGGTTACCCCTATGAAACACAGCACGAGCTAGTTGCTCCTTGACAGTGGGAGATCCTGTGCTGGACCGAGAACCCAGGCAATTCCAGATCTTAACTCTTCTTGCTGATTACTTCTCAGCACAGTAAAAACAAAATCTAATAGACCTCTTAGTCATTATTAACTTGACATTAACTTCAGATTCCCCACAGTTTTCTTTTTCTTCTCCAAGGAGAAAATTTTAATTTTGAAGACTACAGTCGCACATCATAGAAGCTAACAACAAAAGAATAGAGTGCCCCTTGACCAGCCAAGTCAATTTAAACTATTTTTTGTTGTTAGAATAGCTACATAGAAATAAAACATTACAAAATATCATAACAAGTAAGCTAGGTTCAAGTGACTATTGGAATTTCTTGAACTGAAATACCAATGAAATGATAACTAAATAAAATCATTGATGATGAGACACACAGGAAACTGGAGACTTGCATGCATAAATTTAGTGATTTTATTCCTTTTTGTCAGGTTGCTTCTAGAGGTCTGTATCTTGGTATGCTAAATAAACACTTTCCAGCATCCCCACAATGCTGTTTTCAAGCCTGCTGATTAGAACCTTTGCTTTTTGAAATCATGGATGCAAATTAAAGCTACAGCTTTAAAGTAAGATATCAGAACAATGTTAGGCAGAATACATAGAGTAAGCTTGCTTAATAGTGCCTCGTTCCTTTGGAGGATACAGCTTAGAGAGGAAGGCCCATCTGTAGGACAAAAAGGCCTCTTTGCGCAGTACATAAAATTTGCAACACCCTATGAAATAGCAGAAAAGCAGTTTTGTGCCTTGTCTCTTAACTCAGGCTCTTGATATGAGAAAGAACTCAACCCCCGACAAGTTACGGGGTATCATGTTAATGTACGGTGAGAAGGTGCCCTATTAATGCCCCCTTCTTTCTACCAGTATTACAGCTGGTGAAGAGTTATTGTCTTGATCTTCTGGTAAAAATCAACTCTGGATAGTTCTGTACCTCATTCAGGAATTTGCAAATTCAAACCCTGTGGGCAAATGTAATAGAGGGGTCAAGAATGAATCTACCACTTTGACAATGGGGAAGAGTAGACATTTAAAAGTGTGTTGCAATACTTATCCAAGATTTTTTTTTTCCAAATAACTTACTATCAATACAAGATAAGAGGAAACAGAAGTGAGTGGCACAAGGAAAAAGCCATAAGAAATATCAGTTTGATGCACAAAAATCACTGGCTAAGAATGAAAGATGAATTTAAGGAAGCTCCCTGGAAAAGCAGATTATGCCTTTGAAGCTGGAGAATAGAGTTGACACAGCAGAAAATCAAATCAGTTATGTAGATACAAACTTGAAAGCACTCTCTCAGAAAAATAAGTCAAAAGTACATTCTTAAAAGTAGAAGAGATGATGTATTGCAAAGGGAGAAGCCACCTCATTTAAGAGCATACTGGAGCCAAGTAGGATGTGAGAATAGTTGAAAAGCAGATTACGGATGCACTAAGGAATCCACAGTGACCCACCAGAATGAGACACTGTAACACATACACACACACACACACACACACACACACACACACACACACACACAGATTAAAAATTCTATCTTCATGAGAGAAGACTTGGCTGACATTTAGAAGACTTTGGATTCAAATGGACCTACACAAATAGAAGGAAAAATGTTAAAGCAACAAGCAAAGAGATTAAAAAAAAAGAAAGGGGGCAATATAAAAAATGTATGAAAATAAAAATTTAACCTTTGTTTGGTCAAGGCCTGGTCATGTCTAAATCAGGTTTGTCCAAGAGAATTATAAAGTTGGTCATAAATATGACTTAAATTTTATAGCTGTCATATCCAAATAATAAGAGAAACAGAGCTATAATTTTATTAAATGGTTTATTTTATGTAACTTAATGTATTTAAAATAAAATTTATTTTTATCTATCTATCTACTACTAAATATTTGATATCTGTATAGATTTTAAGCTGTTAGCATACCTAGTTCAGATGAAGGACATTATCATTCTCAATAGCCCTAAGTTGAAAGTACCTACCATATTGGATAGTACAAAAAAGCGAAATATGCATATACAAAATATGACCTCATAGCCAGCCTTGATGCATTTTATGTGAGACAGCAACAACAATGTAAACTTCACCCAAACTGTGAGAAATCTATTTAATCTAGTTATTAATTCAGTACTCAATAATAGAAGATGAACAGAAGAAATATGTTATTTTGTTTATTTTACATTTTATTTTTAAAAAGAACACATGGAGTGGAAAAAAAAACCCAGCAGTCATTGAAATATAGAGCCTGGACATAAGAAAATCATAACAATGAGAATTCAACACAACATTTCATGTTTCCTCATGTAATATTTAATATGTTGTACAAAATGGTCTAATGAGCACATGCCTTTTTCATAAAAAGGGGTGAATTGACATTAGAAATTTACTCTTTGGTCATTATAGAGACGTGGGATGAAAAAGACTTTGTGTTTGAGGTACTTAAACATTATAGAAAGCTAAGGAAAAGCATAACAAAATTCACTGACTCAATATTTACTTATAGATTGCCTGTACTGAAATAGATGCTATGCTTCTGTGGGGTCTTGTCTACGCGTTTAGTTTCAAGGAAATCATTTTCCTTTTTCTTAAAGGCGCAGTAAATATTACTGGTGCTTTCCTCTTTGCTCTTCTCTCTTCTTTTCTCCCTGGATAGAGTTCCCTCCTTAGACCAAGCTGGTCTGGAAGTCACAGAGATCTGCCTGTCTCTCCCCACCTAGTATTGGAATTAAAGACATTCGCTGTGGTGATACCTGGGTAGTTCTCTTTTGTTTTAATCTTCTCTTTCAAGAAAAGTCTGTCTTCATCTTTGCTAATCAAAGTCACCATCCCCTAACCTCGGAGATACTGGAAGATGAGAAAACCAGAATACTATAACAAAGAAAGTCTGGAGGGCTCTTTCTTAAATGGCGTTCTTTAGAGGACATCCAAGAAGTAACAGTGAGTTCAGTTTACTCATCCAGGTGACACGACTCTTTGCTAGCTCCTGAAGCTTGTCTGTGGATGCATGTGGCACCAACACTGAGGAGGAAGATGGTTGTTTGGGAGCGTAAGTTGAGATGCTGAGTTGAACTTAAAAATGAAGTCATACTCTACCCTGATGGAAAAGTGATCTGGTTTACTCGGCCAAGGATAAAGATATTCTTTAACATTATGTAATGTGGCACATAGCTTCATTAAATGACTTAGCCAACTCCAAAGTTATGAAAATATACTGCAGGCACATGGTTATTAAGAATTAATACTAGCAAATTAATGAGAAAAATAGCAGTAAACCCTAGTTATTAATAATAGTTAAAACTCTTTAAACTTGCGATTAAAATCTCAGATAGCAAAAGAATGTGTCCTACTTCAACATTTACTTAGGGGAATCTTGATCTAAGTCCTATGTTACATGTAGGACATGGAAGATGGTTGCGAAGAATGCTGACAGCCATGTGTGTGGTGGTTAGGAAGAGTTCTGAAAAGGCTAGCGCTGATACCGCGACCTCTCTTCCCTTGGACTGCATCTCTAGGAGAGTGTAGTGACTATGATTCGGTTTAAAGTCAGATTGCTAAGGAGCTCACATTTCTTTAAAATCAACACATATTTTTGCATAAGTTAAGTGTGGCCCTGGAACTTGCCCAGTTTTCCTCTGATATTCAAGCCCGGTTCAGGCTTCCTGTGATAATCAAAATGAAATCATGTAAAATTGATACCCGTTATTCCTAGATGCAAATTAGCTAATGAAATAACCCTCTCTAGTATTGATCTTTGCATAACTATCAAGGCTGGAGAAATGAGTTTGAGATTAGAATCTGTCATGAAATATTAATCGAGGGGACTGTTGGTAGAGACCCCTGCCTCTCTCCTGGTGCTGCTGGCCATGCCTGTTGAATTTGATTCAATCTAGCTTCAGTTTTTCCCTGTGGATGAAGTAAACACAAACAGTAGCAACAATGTGGCTAAAGAGAATAGTAATGACTACTAAGGGACAAAAGTTTGGTTTCTTATTGGACACTGTGACTAATGCTTTCCACATACAACGTTAAATCACCCTTATCTAAACACTTAATATGAGATTTCATTATTAGACTCGATATTATATAGGAAAAACTGATGTTTGGGAAGTTGGTTAATAATTTTAAGTAAAAAGTTAACAGATAAAAGGGTGAGGAACTGACCCCCAAATCTGTCTAATCTAAATTCACGATACTCAAGATGGACCTGTTTATGGTTATTATGGTTACACCCTTTGTCTGGCCCATCACAAGAGTGGCGCATGTCTGTGGGTAAGGTTAGGTGACCAACTGTCTGAATTAGCACACCACAGCATTGCTTTGAAGCGTCTCAATTACTGTCAGCACGATTTGACATTTGACTGGTGACCGAGATGAAGGCAAAGCTAAGTCAGACATTACGCCCATAGGTTTCACTCTTTGTTGTTTTTTTTTTTTTTAATTTATTTTTTTTTTAACTAGATAAGCTATGATGTGATATCAGGTAGAATGTTACGGGTTTGAAGACAACACATACCTGAATATCACAGGTGTTGAGAAACAGGCTTAGGAGGGTGGTTTGGGGTGGGGGGAGATTAGATAAAGGAAGTGACATCAAGAGTAGTATATTTGACACCAGAAGATGCTGAGCCCGAGGCTAAAATTTGACTTTTTATTGATGATACACAAGTTCTTGACAACTGAGGGGATCTGCTTGTAAGGTGAAGTTGTTATGGAATCTTCATAAACCATGACGTGTGTGTGTATATATATATATATATATATATATACACATACATACATATATATATATATAATGTCAGAGGTGACAAGGAAATATAGTGACATAGAGCATGAGAGTTAAGGAAACAGCAGGATGACAAAGCTAGAACTAAGAATATTTCTATTTTGGAAAGACTCTTTTGAAAACAAAATCCAGAGAAGGATAGAGTTTAACAGAAAAATGTATGTTTGAAATGAAAAATGCAAAATTATGTCATATTTATGATTAACACTGGGCAATTTTATCTAAAAGAATGACATTATTATTATTATTATTATTATTATTATTATTATTTGCATTCCATCACTGCTTTGAACTTACACAGGCCCCCTTGAAAGTCATAATTTCATGTGAGGATTTTAATGCGAGTTTTCAGAGTACAATCCTATCTTGAGACAATGTGCCAGATGGTGAGATAAAATCAGATATCATCTGAGGGGCGAATGGCTCATTCTCATCCAGCTTCAGCGTGGAAATGGATGAACAGAAAGGTGAGCATTGCCGTCCAGGACTGATCTTCCCACGTCAGGTGGAAAATCCCGGTACCAACTAATCAAAGACCGCTGAACTTGTCACCAGGAATCTAGACATCCCCTTGTTAGTCCCCACACCAAATCAACCCCATAAGACACATGAGCGAGCAACCGCCACCAGGTGGCACCAGCCTCCAGTCAGCAAACAAGGTATTTAAGAGGCCATAGGGTGCTGCTGGAGTGTGACTGAGGATGACCCCATGTATTTGGTGACGAGAGTATCTGACCCTACTGATGTCATTTTACAGATGATAAAAGTAAGTCAGATAATTTATTCGCATTAGACAATATGCTACTGTCAGTGGCCCAAACTCAGGCTACACAGTAGGCATTCTGTAAGAATGTAGAACCAGGTGTCTAATGACTTAAGCTCAAGTTCCTATGTGGCTCCTTGCTAACCATGAGCTGTTACTGACCATTGTGAGCCTGGACCCTCAACTGTCACTCAACTGCCACTCATTTACTCCCCTCTGAGATGGAAGGAATGACGCTGTGTGGGCCTGAGAGAAAATAAATCCCAAACAAAAAAACCACAAGGTACTCTGAGTTCATGTGTTAATTGTCTACATTTTCTGTGATAAATCATAAAGATAACAAATATTTGATCGTCCAATCAGTATTTCGCTGGGGATGCAGCGGTTGCTTAGCAAACACAAAGTTCTGAGTTCAGTCTACAGCACCGCATAACCTAGTGTTCAAGAGCTGAGGCAGGAGCATCAGCAGTTCAAAGCCATCCTTTTCTATGTGGCAAGTTTGGAACCATTCTGAGTCACCTGTGACCTTGCCTTAAGAGGGAAAACAACAGCATCACTGAATCCAGAGAACAACATTGTTCCACTTAGTTTAACAATTACCTTGCATGGATTGGTTAAATATCTACCCCAAGGTCAGCATGATGGAAGCCATGAAAAATGCTGTATCATGGCTTCTAATTGAAAGGCTTGAGTAGCCTATTAGCGAAGTCGAAATGAATGGAAACAGGGTGAACGCAGGTAATATACGAAGAGCGTTAGACACAATGACAACACCCTGGCTGTTATCAGAGACCACGGGAGTGAGTGAGGTCAGGGATGGAGAGGACACTCTTCTACAGAAGGCAAGAATTAGATGTTGTCAGGAAGGGTTGATGTGATACCAACACGCTGAAAAGAAAGAGCTGTTAGCTATTCTGAGTCATGTCTTTGCTTTTCTCTGACTCAGTGGTTCCATTCGGGTTAATACGATCCCAGAAGCCTCCAGCAGATTCTTATCGTAGCAGTTTTGTAATAACTGCTGACCTATCAGTGGGGGAGTAGTGAGAGACATGCACGGAGTATAATTTTTCAGCAGCTGTGGGCAGGTGTGCTGGAAAGGCAGCTCTCGTTTAAATGTATCAGCAATTCCTCGTCTGCAGCGCATGAAAGTTCCCCACAGTTTGTATCTGTGCCAGAAAGATGAAGGCAATGCCTGCTCCACACACCAGTGGCGAGATGTGTGATTTCACCCTTGGAGAATTTGACAGAATAATCGACTTTGATGATTAATCCATTGTAACAGGAGGCTCAGCGTTGGTGGAGATGAATTTTCTGCCTTAAGTGACTCCCCTGTTGTGCCGCATTCTTTAAAATTCCTCGGGAGTTGGGGCACTGTGAGAGGGAAGAAGGTTGCAGACCTGGGGAAGTCGCTCTGATTCTTTTAGACTTGAGAAAAAGCACACGAGGTGGCTGCATGTTTTCTTTGGGTGTCTGGATTTGGCTAAATCAAGGGGATCTTAGAGACTGTGTCCCTTCTGGGAAACTCCTGATAATACGAACACATGATCTCACAAAAGGTTTAGGAGATTTTCTGTCACTTATGCAAAGTGAGTTAGAGAGTCTCTGTGGAGGTACTGTTACCATGCCAATAAACCTGACCCAGGATTATCACATGCAGTGTATGTATCATATATACAAACACACATGCATGACCAATACATGTGAATATATTTATTCATATATCACTTTTCCTGCCTGCACCTCTTGGTCCTCTATCCTCCAAATTAACAAGATTTTAGATTATGGAAAATTACTTACGAATTTAGCCACTCCATCTTTGAGAGAAAAGAGGAAAATATTCTATATATATATTAGAGGCTATATATGACTCAGCTAGACTCAATAGGAAAGTGTAGACTTCTTGGCCCAATCCCCAGAAATTCTGAATCAGCAGGGCAGGGTCAAGGTCTGAGAAATCTACAGCACGTATTCCAGCAGGGGAATCTGAAGCAGACTGTCTGGGAGCCACATTTTGACGATATAAGACTGTCATAACAGAGTCAGTCAGATGGAGACTGAGGTTTTAGCTCTTCCGCTCCATGGCTATGTATTATTAAGCCAAGCCATTAAAATATATAAATTTACTTTCAATGCTAACCTAACAAACGTTTACATTTGACTGTAACCGAAAAGGATGTGTGAATGAGAATGTATAAATACCTACACACATAAAGACTGACTGATTCAGTGCGTGATTCAAACCCGATAATAAAACATATGGCTGTCTCTCACTTGGCCAGTTAAATGCCCTTTCTGGTGTTTGGTCAATACTTTCTTCCATGGTGAATCTAAGATGCAGAGAAGGGTCATCTCTGGTTTTAACATGACTGCTGCCTTCTAGTACTGGTGTCCACTGTTAACCATACTAAAGTTAGACTCCAAAAACAAATGTCAGAACAGAACTTCTTCCTCAGGGATGGGAGCAGTGCTTTCGTTGAGTGAGGTAATACTTTTAAATACCAGAATGTGATTTTGTCTAAATTTTGCACTTTTCCCAGTGGGCTAACTAGATAAGTAATATTGTAAGGCTGAATTTTCATCATTAATATGATTTTCTTCATTCTTATGGGTAAGAAATAAACAAACAAAAATCACAATATCTAGCTTGTAGTTTGTACCAATGTCCACAGTGTCAATATTGTTACCGTGGTCAATTTGAGTTTATCAGTGTGGCAGTGATACACCGTCACAAACTACATGCATGCATACATACATACATACATACATACACACACACATACATACATACATACATACATATTATACATTTATGGTATATATCACATGCAAATACTATATACAATACGTTATATACTATAAATGATGTATATCATACACATATATCATATATATATATGCTTTTTTACTCTACTGATATAACAGTTATAAACAGCCTCAAAATCATATGTAGTAGTATAGTAAATTAAGAAATGGCAGAATTTGAACATTTGTTATCTATTAAAATTTAATTTATTTAAAGTTTACACCATTGATTTTTAAATTTTACCAAATTTGCTAGCTGAGTAGCTAGTATAATTGAACTCCAGTAAAAAATTTTATAATAAGAAAGAATACATAGTATGCCTGGAAATGAGACTTTGGACTAGGGTGTGGATCCTTGTGAGGATACGGTTTTCTCTGTGGGTCAGGAAAGCCACTGAAGAAGTTCTTTTTTAAATGGCATTATTCATATCTAAGAGTATTTAAGGCACGTCTCTGAGGAGCAGTAGCTGGATGAACCATATACTGAAATGAAGTCAGAAAATAACCTCAGAAGAACAGAGTATTAGACAACAATGTTTTTCAGACTTGAAATCATGAAACCAATCACCCTATATAAGAAACTTTCCAGAAAGGGTTAGGCAACTCTTTAGTAAAGTGATGTTACCTGAAGGCTTTGGGCTTTATTCCTCCAGCATTCTTCTTGTTTTGTTTTTTAAAAATTCATTAACTTGACATTTGTTAGTGTATAGAATGGCAATCTGACAGGTTTATGGTTTAAAAAAAAAAAAAAAAAACCTCCAAAAAACCAAAGCCTTGGTGATCAACTAGATAGGGAGTAGGGCAGACAAGAGCAAGGGCTAAAATGATGACAGAATTTAGTGTTGGATGGAAATAGAGAAAGAGAAATACACCACCATATCGCTAGGTTACAGTGAGTGTTTGCTTTGCTGGGATAGGCACTTACCACCCACGCTCACTGCCATCTAGCGTCCCTCTTAACAATTGAGAAACCAAGACACAGAGAAGTTAAAACAAAAGCCACAGTATCATTCACCTAGGATAGTGGGTATCAATGTTTTTGGGTAACATAAGCATTGGCTTTATGAAGCTGTTTCAATAACCACTACATACGTGCAAACACATGTTTACAAGTACACACACAGAAATACATGCATGCTGTTTTGTGTTTTTAGCTTTATGTGTTTTTAGGTTAATTCAGAGTTCTGGTACTGAACTTAAGATATATTTCCCAGGGAGTTTTGCAAGCGTAGAAGAAATGATTGCTCTTCCTCTCTACGTGTTGTTACATTTGAACATAGAAAGTGGTTCTGCTTTCCTTTCATGAATATTAAAAAGACATAGCTTTTCTCAACTTACTTTTGAATTAAGTACATGCTTGACTTGATTTGTCAAATGTAATATGGGCAGAAGTTATATATTCGTTAATAGCCAGTAGGCATTTCACCATACCCTAGCTTCCTAACACAGGGATCAAAGAAGTCTGGGCTGGGCTCAACTCTTCAGGATTCCTCAGTGAAGGCAACGGACAGAACCTCCCTGATGACCACATTAGGCATGCAATCTGATTGGAAGGCAAAACTTGTTATTTCAGACCCATGGAGTTTTAGAGTTAAGTATAATTTAGTTATGGCAAATATCACACCCAGCCCCAGGAATAAATGCTTCATTTAAAAACAAAGCCTGAGACTGAATAACTGTTAGGGAGCTTTTTCATCCTTGTAGCAATGCTATGTAATCTTACTAAACTTGATGGCAACATACGTGACATTACCAGAAATAAAGCAGATTTAAAACATGTAATTGCAAGTTCCTTTAACAGACCAAAAAGTTAACATAGATTCAAAGTTTGGATGATCCTTGAAGGTAGCCAAAATGTGTAGACCCTGCCCGCTGTCATGTGTCTGAGTTTTGAGTTTCATAATGAAATCCAAAACCTGAGGAGAGAGTCTCAGGTTTCACTCTGGAACTTACATGCGTCTCAAACTTTCGTATCTTTTTCAGGTATCAAACTGCAAAAGTTCCTAAGAATTTCCTTTAAATAAATAATGACTGCTAGTACCACCTATTAGTGCACTCTGCTTCTTGTGTAAAAAAATTAATATATATATATATATTATATATATATGTTATATGTATATGCACATACATGAATACGTATATATGTAAATACATATATATGGTGTGTTTTTGCATGTGTGTGTGTGTGTGTGTGTGTGTGTATTGTAGGTGTTAGAGAGATGGCTCAGTGGTTAAGAACACTGGCAACTTTTGCAGAGGGCCTGGGTTAGATTCCTAGTACCCACATGGTAGCTCCCAACTGTGTATAACTCCAGTCCCAGGGGATCTGATGCCATTTTCTGGCCTTCACACACGTGTTGCACAGATGTACCTGCAGGCAAAAACCCAGATACATAAAGCAGTAAAGCAGTAAAGTATCTGCTCTCCCATCTACTCTGCGATGAGTGTGGACTCTAAATTGATCTTGGCATTTCTCTGAGTCCACCCTACACTTTGTCATCTGCCACTTTCTGAGGACTGAAGCAAGTACATGCATTTCTTTGGGAGACTGGGGTTCAGTTGAGGATATAATTAGTAAGATACAGATTTAAGTTTCTCTGATGTCTAAGATTCCTTTAAATCTTGACTACATGAATCTATACTCATAATCCAATGCGGTGACTTATTTTAAAATCATCGTTTGCCATGAAACCTAGGCTATGCTATATCATACTTTTCCTCCTGCATCTATGCCCCAATTGCTGGAATTACAAGCATCCACACAATGCCCAGAAATATTATTATTATTATTATTATTATTATTATTATTATTATTATTATTCAAATCCTTGCTGCAGTACAGGGATTTGAATCCAGGTCCTTGAATGTGCTTTCGAAGTTGCCTTTTTATAAACAATACCCCCAGTCTCTCGAATGAGAAAAATTAAAAAAAAACAACAAAAACAAAAACACCAGTTAACACTGGCCAGCACTGACATAGTGGCACACACCCTGAATCCTAGCCCTTGGGAGACTGAGACAAGAAGATGCAGAATTCTTGATTAGTTAAGAGTGATGCCCCTTAACCCTGTTTCAAAACAAAGTAACAAAGAAAAACAAAAATATAAAAACATCACCCTAATCCTTTGAAAATCTCCATTAAGCATATTGAAGTCAGTGATATAGAATAAAATAAAATGGATAAAGACAACTTTTATTATTTGTGAAGCTGTATCTGAGACTTCCATGGTGAAAAAGATGGGCCAGCGAAGCTTACTCTAAAGTGACTTGTTTAAATCAGGGGTACAAAACTGTAAATCACATCTCTTCAAGAAAAACATTTCCATTTCCTTTTTAAAAAACCCTTTCCTAAAAAGCATTCCTAAAATAAACCTAAAAGAGACAATATTTATTCTAATACATATTTCTACCACAAAACACAGAATAACTGTTTAAGCAACCATGATGTTATATAACTCAAACCTTAATTTCATTGAAGTAAAGAGTAACTCTAATTAAGGCGTGTCTGTGCTTGGGACTTCGGGTAAAGGTGCTGGCTTCACCAGCCTGATGGCTTGAGTTGGAGTCTGAGGACCTGCAGGGGCAATGGGGAGAACCTGTCTCCTGTAAGTTGTCTTCTAACTTCCATGTGCACATGGTGTCAGACATGCCCCCTCTAGCACAAGATATTGGTGTGTGTGTGTGTGTGTGCATGTGTGTGTGTGTGTGTTAAAACAATTGTGCTCTCTAAAATCAATGCTAAAACCGAGCTAGGAGACTCTACAAGTTTGTTCTTTTATTTTTAATTCAATATACAACATATACTCAGAACATAGATGGTGTTCAGTTGCTTGCTACGGAATGATCACTGCCTTTAAGAAAAATCTTTCTAGATCAGAGTTTATTTGTAAAACTCGCAGCTCCTTTCTCAAAGAATCATTACAATAGCAAAGAAACTAAAAAACAAGAACATGGAAGCTAGTGTAAGTGTCTGAATAGTATCCATAATTAGAAGTGCTTATTACTCTAAGTATTAATATGACTAGAACTGCATTACATGAATTTTCCTATTTATAATTATTATGGTATACTTTGTCAGTTCTCTGACTATTGAGAACCATGAATCTAAGAGGCACACTCATTTTATGCTTAAAAACTCAAATAATCACACTTCCAGATTAAATTTTATTTCTAGTGGATGTCAATTATTAGGAATCATTAAGCTCATTGCCTCCTTTCTACTCACGCATATACTAACTGACACTATGAGACTTTGTGTCCAGCTGCTCTATTGACAAGGGGGAGGACATGACCAGTTATGAGCAATGGGCTTTGATTAAATATTATCTTTCCCTGGTAACCACTTCTCCCAAGTACTTAATATTAAAGGAAAGCAGAATTTAAGAAGGAAGGAGACATATTCCTGAAATATTTATGGAGAAAAAACCATCATCCCAGTTTGGGCCAAACACATTCTATTATTTCGTAAATGTTCCAGTTTTGAGGGGATGAGAACCAATGCCCTAATACTAAGTATAATGCAGCTATGTTCATTGTTTCCCTCATTGAGAAAGCCTGAAATAGAACAATGCCACCTGACTAAGCAGTGAACTTACCAAAATACCATCTTTACATCGAATTCAGGTTCCTTATCTTATTATATACCAGTAAGAAACATTTCATCAAGAAGCAAAATGCCAAGGCCAAAGACTGAATAGCACAGGCCTAATTCACCAGAGAAACAGAAAAAAACCCCTACAGAATAGGATTGTAGCTTGTAGTTGCTGGCCATGGATTCCACAAGAATGCACGAGGCCAAACAAGGTGTGTCAAGTTTCCTCCTAATTAAATCTATTTTCGTTGCATTGGCAGGTTATTCATCTGGACCTACAATTGTTACTGATCACACCCTCTTCTACTCTTCAATTGTCTAATTCTGTTCTCTACATCTTATAGCTGACCTAGGACAAGAGATTTCACTATTATGTGAAATATGAATATGGCAGATGGTTAAAGAACAATGGTAAGTCCTTTTGAAAACATGACTAGCCAGTAATTCTCATAAGAAAAATTATTAAGTAGATGACCAAAGCCAGGGGAGTCAACAATGATTTTCGTGTCCTGTAGTTAGTACAAGATTACAAGAAGTACAATAGAAGATAAAGAAATTTTGGTACATGATGTCATAATTCTATCTTAGAAATAAGGCTAGAAAGTCTTGTTGAGTTTTAGAACAAGGCCATGGCCATTTTAAGCAAGTTGATTGAAATCAATTTCATCGCCAATACTAAGTAATAATATAACTTTTATATTGTATACTAGTACATATTTTTGTGTGTCAATTCTAATATTTTTTTAGGTACTATTAATCTAGAATCTTCCAGAGTCATCTCTTTTAAGGTCTTGCGATATCTGAATATCATAAAGATCCTTAGGTTTAAATCATTTTATAATTTTTGAGACAGTAGAACAGCTGACCACTGGACTCAGACTTCTTGGTTCTGGCTCTTGTTATCTGTATGTTTGTGCCTGGCTTACTCCTTCCTGTGATTCAGTCCTCCATTCATATGATGGGGTTAATCACACACATAGACACACACACACACACACACACACACACACACACCACACAAAACACACACACATGCACACACAGAGAGAGTATGAGGTTGCCGTGAGAATTAAATGGTAATAGTGTGTGTTAAAGTAATGCATAAAACATCCAGAATGTCTAGAAATGCATTTCCAAGTAAAATCATTCATTACTAGATTTGTGGCCACATATTCTGCATAACTGATGGCAGGTATCTTGGTTTCTTTGTCTATTGTTGTGATATATTGTTGTGTATCTTAAGTTACAAACAACTTAAGAGAGAAGTGTTCATGTGGCTCCCAATTCAAGGGTACCTTCTGTATGACAGAGAAGTCCAAGCGGCAGGAGCCTGAAGCTATTGGATGCATTTCACACATGATAACCAAGAGAATGATGTGTATTGATGCTCAGTCCTAATCCTGTACTCACACAGTTCAGGATCCCAGGCAAAGAACAACCCAACCCACAGCAGGCAGGTCTTCTCATCTCAATTAATGCAATCAAGAGAACACCTCAGAGTCATGACCAGAGGTCCCTCTGCCAGGTGATTCTGAATCCTGTTATATTTACAGCTAATCCTTAGCATCATTGCAAGTTATGTGCAGTGAAGAAGCCATGTTGCAATCCCAGTCCACCACTCATGTGTCCCAGAAAGACATAGGGTGTTTATTTCTGCTTTTCGAATTTGTGGTAAGGACTTGGGTTCGGAAGGTCTTCTGTGGCTCCTATTGGGAAGTAGCCCAAAAGCAAGGAAGCCCTTTGAGTCCATTTCATCCTAGAGTGACCAAGTAATTGCCCATCACTGGTGGGGAAGGCCACCTTCCCTGAAACTTGGATGAATTAGGAGGTTGGTAACTTGGTGAGCATAGCTCAGTCACAACTTTTAAGCCACTTTGTCCTTTAAAGCTACTGTTTGGATCTTTATCTGCCACACTGCATATCTGCCTCTCAAATGAGAGGCAAAAGAGGTGTTATGCACTTGTTCCTAAAAATCCAAACAGAACAAGTGCAGTGAAAAGGATAAAGGACATGTTATATATCGTCATGTGATTTTAACCTCTACTCTGCTTTGTAAACATTAAATAATCTTGTTTGTTGTAGTCCAATTTTCTGTTAAATGTTGAGATGTTCTCTGAATGCACACTACACTAACGTCTTCATACAATTGATTTTGCATTAGAATACACGGGTTCAGAAAACATAAGCAGGCAATTATAGTGATTTAATATGGCAACATGCTTTGACACAAATAAATGGCTTTCCAATATTAATATCATGATTAAAACTTAATACCTTAATTATATCCTGGCTCAGGATTTATTAAAATTCTATGTCCACGATTGCCCCATCCTGTCTTCTTGTCCTCTATTTGACTAGGTTGTCTGAGGTGAAGGCTGAGGCCACAGATCATTGTTGTGACAATAACTGACTCACTACTCACTGGAGACCCCAACTCCAAATTCAAGCTCCTGGCATTATACGCTAACCACTGAGATAACTGACCAAGAAGGGGGCTTCATCATAAAATGAATTGAAATTCATACAAGGGACACGGTGCCTTGTAGGACTGAATTGTGGTCCACTTTCCCCTGTAAGACTGCTCATCTTATCTAAGTATTGCAGATGTTTCTCAAATGACCTAATAAATATTAGAATATCATTGAGGTAAATGAGGTAAATATGTCATTGGGATCTTGCAGCCTTACATAATTAAATGCAACATATCAGCTACCTATTTTTTTTCTTTCTAAGTGAGCTAAACTTGACTAGCTTGAATCACCAACACATTCTGATACAGAAAGTAAGATCTACTCATGTGGGCTGTCAGAGGGAGGTGTGAAAAGGGGGGTGAATAGTTATCTAATTACCACAGTATTTTAATTAATTTTGCATCCTAAGAGCACAGATCCCACCATGGATTTCAAATGGAAAACATCAAATCAGTCAGGTCAGAACTACAACCACAGAAGAGGCTACGGTACCGCACAAACTTCTGGGCTTCTCTGTAGTGTCTGATATTCTTATATAGTCAGCACCTACAGAACATAGTTATGGCATCTTCTTTGATGTGAGGTAGTCCATACACGCATGTATACAAAGGGAGTTTTATTTCTGTCAATTGATTACTCTGCAGAATCCGCACAAAACCAGTTTGTCTTTCTGCACAAGGGTCTGTAGTTGGCACAGAGCTGTGCATCTTAGTTTCAGATAGATATTAAGAAGGAGGGAAAGACGAAAGAAGATTGTGTGTGTGTGTATGTGTGTGTGTGTGTGTGTGTGAGAGAGAGAGAGAGAGAGAGAGAGAGAGAGGAAGAGAGAGGAAGAGAGGAAGAGAGAGAGGGACTTTTGTGCTTTGAATTTATATTACAGGAGAGAGAAAATCCATACTCAATTATCTGCTGGCATCAAAATGGGCACAGAAGCGGAGGAGGAGTAAGGAGACTTAAAAGCTCCCAGAGTCCAAAACAAAAATAAGGTACTGACACTGCTCATGTATCTACAGGAATAGGGAGAAAAACTGATGTAGGATTATGAAGGCAAAAATATATACACTTACAAAATAAACTTTTAAAAAAATGGAGTCCTGAGCTGGGGAGGATGTTCAGTCTACGGTAACAGGCTTACTTTGTGAGCCCGACGACCTGGATTCTGATCCCTACAATTCATTTATACCTGGATATGGTGACACTCATCTGTAATCCTGGAACTGGGTGGGTGACAAAAGGAAAGGTATCAAACCTGCTTTAATGACTAACAGGAATACCCAAAAGGATTAACTCTAGGCTTCAGAGAGAGACCATGTCTCCAAACAAAAGGTGGGGAAATGATTGAGGAAGACATTCATAAGTCTACCATTTCCATAGACACTGACTAGCACTAATAAGTACATTCAAACCCAAATGCACACAATAACACAGCACGCGCGTGCACACAAACACACACTCACACACACACTGAGCACACACACATGCAAGCTGAGACAAGGCATGATTCTAGTTTCATCTTTGACAATTGTAGGGTTTTATGGAAGGTAAATTTTATAGTTAAATGTTTAAAATATGAGGACATATTGATTGAATTTAGCTATGTTAAGACTACTAAGAAAAACATAGTTTTGCTGTGATAATAATGAAGGCCTATTCTCATTTGGGTACAGTTTAATTTTCTAACAGGCTATTAATCCACATCTCACAATATGGTTTCATGCCACACACAGACATGAGTGTCTTATCTCTGTGATAAGACAGGATCATATAAATGTTCCCATAGTGAGATTTTTTTCTTCAATATATTTAAAGGTAGTGTATATTTTCATATCAGTCTCAATACCTTCTTCTCAACATAGTATGGACTGTTTGGGGAAGGGGTAGAACTCTATTTTGCAGTGGTTTTTTTTTTTTTTCAGAATTCATTTGTTATTTGTCTTTATTTCCCCTTTACAAGACACGTTGCAGAGCTGTTGCAGATATTTAGATACCAGATCACAGTGGGCTAAGTTCCCTGAGTTCTGGTTAACCTAGCCTTCTTTACTAATGTGTGTGTTTGTGTGTTTGTGTGTGTGTGTGTGTGTGTGTGTGTGTGTGTGTTTGGATGTGTGTGTGTGCAAGCACACTCTTTGGTTGATTAATGTTAAGGAGACAAAAATTAAGCGCCTTAATTTTTATCCCTGTGCTGGAGACCCAGTTAGCAAAAGTGAGATGAAGATTTGGGTTCTTCCAGACTGGAAGTCAATAGGAGGGCAGACCCCTGTGTGCTCCACCCTGCTGGCACACTGGGTTCTTCTAGACTGGAAGTCAATAGGAGGGCAGACCCCTGTGTGCTCCACCCCGCTGGCACACTGGGTTCTTCCAGACTGGAAGTCAATAGGAGGGCAGACCTCTGTGTGCTCCACCCCGCTGGCACACTGGGTTCTTCTAGACTGGAAGTCAATAGGAGGGCAGACCCCTGTGTGCTCCACCCCGCTGGCACACTGGGTTCTTCCAGACTGGAAGTCAATAGGAGGGCAGACCCCTGTGTGCTCCACCCCGCTGGACACATGGGTTCTTCCAGACTGGAAAGTCAATAGGAGGGCAGACCTCTGTGTGCCTCCACCCCGCTGGCACACTGGGTCTTCTAGACTGGAAGTCAATAAGGAGGGCAGACCCCTGTGTGCTCCACCCCCGCTGGCACACTGGGTTCTTCTAGACTGGCAGTCAATAGGAGGGCAGACCCCTGTGTGCTCCACCCCCGCTGGCACACTGGGTTCTTCTAGACTGGAAGTCAATAGGGAGGGGCAGACCCCTCGTGTTGCTCCACCACGCTGGCACACTGGGTTCTTCCGACTGGAAAGTCAATAGGAGGGCAGACCTCTGTGTGCTCCCACCCCCGCTGGCACCCACTGGGTTCTTCTAGACTGGAAGTCAATAGGAGGGCAGACCTCTGTGTGCTCCACCCCGCTGGCACACTGGGTTCTTCTAGACTGGAAGTCAATAGGAGGGCAGACCCCTGTGTGCTCCACCCCGCTGGCACACTGGGTAGCTGACTGTCAATGGGGAGGGAGAAGCCAGCTATGGATACAGCACACTGAGACCCTGGACTTCTGACACAGGACAAGATCATGCAGCACCAACCCTTTTCATTTGCTCTTAAAGAAGAGTCTGCTTTTAAAAACTGAGATGAGTGGTGATCGGAAAGTCGCATGGCTCTGAGGTTAAGAGCACTGGCTGCTCTTCTAGAGGTTCCGAGTTCAATTCCCAGCAACCACATGGTGGCTCACAACCATCTGTAGTGGAACAAGAAATAAATAAGTCTTTAAGAGAAAGTTGAGAAAGATAGTGCAACGAGGGGAAAAAATATATCCAAGCATATTATGGGAAAGACAGAGATGAACACAAGGATTAATAACACCTCAACCACTGTGACTGCCACGGCCATCTCATCACCCCACAGCAGAGCACAGCAATTTATGCTTTGTAAAGGGCTTTTCACTTATAGTTGATGCCCAAGATAAGCTTCTGTGTAACAATGTAATAGCTATTCTTCTGGAAGACCTAACACAGGCAGCAGCCACACATGTGGCTAATGTCTTAGTTATATTTGTGAGGCGCATCTCTTAAAATTAATGCACAGAGGACGCTTTGTAGTTGGAAACTCACTTGTTCTTCAAAACAAAGCAAAACAAAACAGAGCAAACACAAAACAAACACAGAGAAGCCGCCTTTAAGAAGCGGAGTCAGGACACTTCCTGTCAAATAATGAACACATGTAAGACGATTCATCATAGTACGCTGCCGATTTGATAACCGGTTCTGCTTGGGATTTGTTTGTGGAAATGTCACACAATCAAGACGTTTAATTATGTTGCATTTTATTCCAAAGCTGCTGATATGGAAATGAGTGATCAAGAGTTAAATCAAACTAAAGTCTAGAACAATTGCAAAAAGGAGACTGCGAACGTTGCAAGCAAATCAAATGTGCAGCGTCTGGCTGACGTTTTCTGCTTTTGCTTAAGCGAAAATACCTCTGGCTCAAAAAGCACACATCATTCTTAAAAGACATCTGCAGTTCTGGTTATCACATGGTTCCTCACAGTAAGAAGCCTACAGACATCACCTTGAAGACTATATTTTCAGATAAAACATATCCCTGAGGACTTATCACATCTCTCCAGCATTAATTTATGTGTATTTTAACCACCGTCTCTCTCTGCTCTTTATGAGTGTGTTGATGATGTATTTGAAGACAATGTGGCATGTATCTCACCTTTTGTTTAAGATATTTGTCTGGAAATGTTTTTGTCTCAGTGACTCAAATACATTTTCACGTTTACTTCACTCATTGGGATTATATTATGCACAGGGGCAGGTTTACATCCCATTTAAATTGCACATAAACTGCATATTACAGAATAGAATAATTCTAGTTTAATGATATATAACAGTAGATAGAAATAGAAAATAAACTAAATGTTCGAAATTTTCACATATGAGTAAATGTTTTGGAAAACTCCACATAATTAAAAATCCAAATAATATGATCAGAACTGACTTGATTATAGCAATTGAGAAATTCCTCTTCTTGCTAAGTAGAAAACACTAATAGAATAGTGTTAGATTGTTATGTATCTAAGCATATACTTTAAGTATCAATTATAACCAATTGTTGTGTTGTTTCTCTAGTTCCTTTATGAGATTAAATAAGGAAAAACAAAATGTGCTGGAAATGAGAATATTGTTCTATTTCTCTGTACAACCCAAAATGCTATTAGTATAATAAATTCTATTCTTATTTAACTAGTCTTAACAACAAAAGGAATAGCAACAAAAACCAAAACCATAGTTTACCCAAAATTGTAGAAGTACCCAATAATATATAGTAAGGTTTTACACACACACACACACACACACACACACACACACACACACACACACAGAGTAATAATATAAATCATAAATCATACATAGGAAGGGCACTTCTCAAATCTTAAATCTGACAGAGAAAGGGTCAAATATAATACACATTGAGATTCTTGACAACAATCAATTTCAATACAAGTTACAACAGGCAACGGATCTTCAGAGGAGAACTAGCCAATTTTTTAAATAAAATAACTAGGCACGGTTATTCAGAGCTACTTGGGTTCCATATCTGCACACACATTTGTGTAGAGTGTAGGAATACATTACCCCTCCCACACCCAACCCAACACAACTGTCTGCTAACATAATTCTTGAATATCTGATTAATTCTAAAAAATTACTAAAATCAACTCTGGCTCTCATTCCTCATAGAATACAGATAAAGAAACTTCAGCATCCATAGGCACTGGTTGCTATGCAACCTGGTATAGCAGTATGGTAGAATAAGCTGGGCTTGAATTTTCTAGGCCCTAGTGCTTTGCCAACTTGATGTTTTGATACTCTAATGCATCTCAGCTGACTTCCATTAAGTAGTGTTTTGTGGGGTAGTATCCCAAGGTTAAAATGATTAAATAACTGTTATGGTTGATCAAATATAAGCCCTTATTATACACAGGAGGCAAAAATCATACATTTTAATTACACGCTTATCAAAGATCTATGTATTTACATTTCATTCTTCAATAATTATATTGAATTTATTGGACCTTTTAAACACACCTAAAATACTAGTCTTTAAAATATTTATCAAAAGCAACAATTAAATAAGGCTAGAGCAACAATAAATAACATCCATAGAATATCGAGTGATAAGTGTTTTGTTTTATGCCTTTGGGTAGCTACTTTAATTTTTTTCAGTGCAACCAAATTAATTATCTGAGAGTTTGTATTGTATTTTTCACTTTGCAACCATGCACAAAATAACCAAAACTGATCAATATTTGATCACAGTCACAGTGCATTAATTCAAAGTTCATTTTCGGCAGAATCACTGCCATTATTCACTTTTGAGAGGTATTACATGAATATGAGAAAAAACATTCCATTTTTATTAGAAAGGAAAAGACGAGCCTTTAAAAGAGAGGCTTTAGAAATAATTGCATAGTTAAGACAAAGAAAATTCTTTACATATTATTTCTAACTATGTGTTCACAAAAATATCAATGAGGTCTCATTCTTAACATTTGGGTTTGTGCAAATATAAATTGTTCTTTTGTAAAGAAAGAATTGAATGAAGAAAATCTCTTTAATAAAATCAGGTCTTGGAAATCCACTTATTATCAAAATGGAAAGCTATTTAAAATCTAGCCATTAACCTCTAGCACTATGTAAGAGCAGATTTATTAGAATATGAGTGAAATACCATTTTAGTAATTTACACTATAAATATTTCAAAATAAAAATATTATCGTTCATTTATTACAAAGGAAAGTGGATGTGCCAAAAGTGAATATGCCAAAATTTGCTTACATTTAATTTTAATGGCAAGATGTTCATATAATCACATTTTATAGAAAGACCAAAAGACCAAAATAAATCCATTTGGATTTAATATTGCTTATCCCTGGCACTGGGTAAATTAAACCACAGATTTCCTTTAAGTAACTTTTGTGATCATTCTTACTTGTACAGTCTACAATCTACTGGCTAAGAAAATTCCACCTTGCCGACCTTGTGCAGAACCTCAGAATGATGACATCGTGAGGCAAGAAGAGGCTGGTACTCACTTTGATTGCCCAGGAATTGGCATTTGTTTTTGCAAGTTATATTTCCATGGAAAGAGGCTCTAAATCAAAATATCAGTGTACAGTTAATCTAAAGCACATTGAAATGGAAGCTCCCCATGCTAGTTGCAAGGACAACAGAAGATTATTTTTATACTTCTGATCATTCTATGGCTGAGACAGTCTGTGGGGCTACTGGCAGTGGGGCCAGGATTTATCCCTATTGCTTGAACTGACTTTTGGAACCTATTCTCTTTGGGGGGATACCTCGCTCAGCCTAGATATAGTGGGGAGGGCCTTGGTCCTGCCTCAAAGCAATGTTCTAGACTTTGTTTACTCCCGATGAAAAGCCTTACCCTCTTTGTGGATGGGGGCAGGATGCGGGCAAAGGTGGAAGGAGTAGGAGGACGCGGGAGGGTGTAAGAACTGAGATTGGTATGTAAATTTTCAATTAAATAATAATAAAGAAGAACAAATCTTGCAGTAATATTTTAGAGAAGGTACTGCGGCTTATGATTAAGGGAAATGCAGAAGTCATATTCCAAGACAATCAGAGATGATCTCAAACAGCCCTGCACCTACCCCTGTTGAACACACACCATTCACACAGAGCTGAGCTGGACATCACAGAAGTCTTTCAAGAAATCCAAAGTTCCATGTATTAGGCTTGCCTGTCATGGTTTATAGCACAGCATGAGTCAGAGATTCAGGGATGAAATTGAGGATCAGTTTCACTCCTCTCCCACTCATTTGAAAAGAAAACTTAACAACTATGAGAAGCTGAGGTGAGATAGTCTCCTCGTTAGCACTGGCATAAGTCCTCCAAACACTGAGGACACAGCTGAGAATCAACAGGAAACACAATAAGACCATCTGAAATGACTTCAGATGCTCATCTGGAGAAATTCAGCAGTTAAGGGCACTTTCTGCTGTTGCAAAGGACCCAAGTTTCATCCCTAGTACCCCTATCAGGTGGCTCACAAACTCCTGCCACTCTAACTCCAGGGACCCAACATCCTCCTCTGACCCACACAGGCACCAAAATGCAGGTACACACACACACAAAGTAAATATTTTTTTCTTAATTTGAAAAGCAATGAAGTCTTCTCTCTTCTACTGAAGCATAGCCAATATCAGAGTAAGAGAGAGACTCTTTGAAATTACAAACTCAGGATATAAATTTTTAAAAAATCAGATTTTTAGTATGCATGGTATAGGATTTCAAGGGAAATTATATAGCAGGAAATACAAAATTACACGGGAGTAAATATAAAGCCCAAAGGAACTAGAAATAAAAGTTTAAAGAATATATCATCAAACTTTAAATAGGCCTTTCTCTGCCCTGGCTAAATTACTACAATTCCTGATGCTGTTTGCTCTGCAGAGCAATTGAAAGCATATGTAATATACCAGCACTCCTTTGTAAGCTGTCTCTGAAATACCTCACATGGATTACCTATCCGCAAATCTGCTTCCCATGCAGAATGCGACAGCATTATGGAAATTATTAGTGCAGTGAAGATGGCATGGACCAAAGGAAAGCCCATCTGCACCATGTAAGATTGCACCAAACATTGGAAGCAATCTCTCACCATTCATAATGCTGCAAAATGCATAATTAAGATTAAGGGTTCACAGTAACCTTTACTACGGATGGCGTGCTTCAAGTCTGAAAGGGAGGTGGAACATAAATTGAGTGGTTGAGTATCGCAGAAAGACTGTATCCTTTAAATCACAGGAAGTTGGTTTGGTTTCATACATCCAGATTACACACATTTGTGAGATTAGCAGATAACCATGTGCTCACTGACATGAAGTAGAGAACATAACACTCCAAACTGAAACTATGCATGTGGCTTTGGTTTTAATCTCACATTCTGAATTTGAAGTCAAAGAATTCTGACAACAGAATGCATATTAAGTTCGTTAGCATTTATGTCCACCCTTCTGTATGTATCTGATGTGTATTTAAGTCTTACTAGTCTCTGGACAGGTTCAGGTGAGATGAACCATCTAGCAGAACCACGACGCTATAAAAGAAAAGTCAAGAGTATATGTAAACATAACATAATACATTTTTTTTTATGAAGCCAAGCACTTAAAAACCTGCTGGTATTTAAAATGTGAATCATTTTGGAAGCTTTGCCATGGATTAGAAATATCAGTCCTCCTGGCATTCACAAAACACATACTGGCTTGATTGATTTTTGTCACATTTTAGACTAATGTTAGTTCAAAATTACGCGCAGACATTTCTTGGAATAACCAATGTTCTCTAGAGTTTATCAATACAAAAAATAATTCTAAAAAATAGAAATTTGAGTAACCTTCCTCAAAAATTTCTAAAAGCTAAAGCCTTTTCCATGTTAGAGTTACTGATCTGGAAACAAGAAAAAAATAGGAAAGATTGAGGAAACAATATAATTGTTATTGATTCTTCATAGACTTGAGGAATGAACATAACTAGCTCTTTTTTTGATTTTTTTCGAGACAGGGTTTCCCTGTAGTTTTTAGAGCCTGTCCTGGAACTAGCTCTTATAGAACAGGCTGGCCTCGAACTCACAGAGATCCGCCTGCCTCTGCCTCCTGAGTGCTGGGATTAAAGGCGTGCGCCACCACCGCCCGGCCCTAGCTCTTTATTTTTATATTTCATGTTTTGAGATTAAAATATAATTACAACATTTCCACCCATGCTTTTCCTCCTTCCAAACTCTCCCATGTGTCTTCCCTGTCTATCTTTCAAACAAGTTGCCTCTTTTATCCTTAGTCATTGTTGGACTTCCACCCACACACCCAGACTCCTAAATACATAGATGCAACCTGTTCGGTTTGTGAAATAATATGTGTATGTATTTTTCCGGGGCTAGCCATTTGGTACTGTGCTCTGGCATGAAGAGGCATATTTCTTCTCTCATCGTAATACCCACTTACATTCTAAATATTTGTCCTTATGCCCACAGATGAGTATAGTCCTCTTCTCTGAAGCGAACCTCTTGACAATAGATGGAAATCATGATACAAAAACACAACCAATCTCAATACAAAGTTATGGATTCAGTGATCCATCTATCGTACAATTCCTGCATCCAAGGCACAAGGATCATTGCCTAATAGGGTGTGATAAATTGTAAGAGATCAGGAAGTTTGCTGTCAATCTGTGTCTTCTTAAACATCAGAAACTACATCCTTAGGGTCTCACCTAATGACTGCTCAAACGTGAGCTAAACAAGGACAACAAAATGATATACAGACATGGAGTGGCGAAAGCCCAGGAGGGCACAATCCTTCACAAAGACCTATAGTTTTTTTAATTTATAATAACATTCCTGGCAACTAAAATGGAAGGAAACAGATTAAGACTTGGAAATGAAACTCTTATCTGAGGCATAATTCTCATTTTTAGGTTAAGATGAAAGGAAATTATTAAATTTTTTCATGCAGAATGACATCTTATTATGTAAATGTGAGAAAGAAAGATGCCAGTGAACACGCAAAGTTGAAACACTGGTTTAAAGACCTTGTGCATTAAGCGGGCAATCATTTCTCCTCAGCATCCAGGGTATTACCTAAGACAAATCCACACCACCAGAGTGGCCTGTGGGAACACCAGGGTGGTGTCTGCCTGAGACCAAAAATAAAGGAAAAAAAAAAAACGTGCTGGGTCTCTGAACTACACTGAAGTCTCTGCATTCTCTTGCAAAACAAACAAACAACAAACAAACAAAAAACCAAGCAGTAGCCCATGTATGATTCTTACTATGTCCACAAAAGAGATACCCCATGGGGACTGACAAAGCACAGGTGAGTTCCAGCTGGTCCAACAAAAGTCACAGCTACACAGAGATCAGGAAAAGCAGGAGCTGGGTCTCTGAATTCAAATGAAAATCACTAAGCCAAAAGTTCTAAGTTCTACAGAAAACAAAGGAATTGCAGTGTGTGTGTGTGTGTGTGTGTGTGTGTGTGTGTGTGTGTGTGTGTGTGTTTCTAGTGGTTGGTTCCATTCTGCCTCCATTCTATGAAAACAGCTTCCCTTTCATTTTTTTTTTAATAGTGGAACCATTTGCACTCAGAAAAGGAAATAAATGGGAAACTTGCCAGCTTCAAAAGTTTTAAAGATGATACATAGATAGCATTTATAACGTATATGGTACGGTTCAGGGGCTTACACGGTTTTCACTCGTAACATCCCCATCCCTCTCCAACTAGCACCATAACATCTGACGCATCTTTCTGTTTGCTTTGATTGATGGGTGAATTTCATTGCTCTTGAGCCCCCCAGTCTTCGCTAAACCTGGCTATGCGAACACAACATTGAAGGCGTGGAAAACTAAAGTGCAGCTCATAGTTATCCAGCCGTGGCAAGAGTGCAGCATGCACCTCAGGCTTCAGTTCCAATGTCTTCCTCAAGCTCTAGAGTTAATTAGTGAGGTTTCATCAATTAAGCAAAGAGGATGGATGAGCTAGTCTTAAAATCCATTTCAGAAGTAGAAGAGCTATGTATTAGGCACTCTTGCCTGACTCCAATCTTTGGCTGTAATTTACAAAGAGATTTAGCATCTAGGTAAACTCATGTAAATATAAACTCATGTAAATATATCTCACTTTTGTTTTCCAAAGTCTCACATAAGAATATAGTTTCTCAGTAGTAAAAATAATTTTATCTACACCCATGCCTCAGGTGATGGTCTACACCCATGCCGCAGGTGATGATCTACACCCATGCCGCAGGTGATGATCTACACCCATGCCTCAGGTAATTGTCTACACCCATGCTGCAGGTGATGATCTGCACCCATGCCTCAGGTGATGGTCTACACCCATGCCTCAGGTAATTGTCTACACCCATGCCTCAGGTGATGATCTACATCCATGCCTCAGGTGATGGTCTATACCCATGCCTCAGGTGATGGTCTATACCCATGCATATTTAGCCAGTAACTCAGTAAGTTACTCAAGAGAGGAGTACATTCAGTTGGGAAGAAGAAGTGTTGAGGGGGGTAAGGAGAAACATTGGAGGGGAGAGATTTGAGGGTAGATTTAATTAAAGCACTATATTATATGTGTGAAATTTTCAAACAATAAAAAATGTAAGATAATAGTATCTTTATAGACCTAAAGATTCAGTGCAGATATGGAGAAAAGGAAAGGAAGGTCTACAGTCATATTTGTCTTCTACTTGGGATGAGTCTTTGTTGTTAAAATGAAAAGAGTTCTTTGTCTTAAGAGATTATCTTAAAAACAAATGAAATGTAGAGGACCTGCTGCAGACCCATGCCACCTCCATTTCTGCGAGTCCCTGTGAGCCCTGCTTGGTGAGTCAGTGGGCCGTGTTCCCCCAGCATCCTCCAGTCAGTCGGTCTGTAGAGGCCTGCTCTTTTCTGAAGAGGAAATGGAAGGGAGATGTTCTAGGCGAGAGGAGAGGTGGGGGGGGGGGTAGCTGGGAAGAGTAGAGAGGTAGGAAACTGTGGTTGCCATATATTATATGAGCGAATCTATTTTAAGTTAACAAAAGCAATGAAACGCAATGCATGAGAGGAACATGGGTTTCCTGACCCCAAATTAATCCTTCATAAAAAGAAATTTATAAAAAGAATGTCAATAAAGCTATCTTTAAAATGTTTTTGCTGAATTTAATAAAATATGGAAATATTTTAATAGCTGTAACTTCTAAACCAAAATTTTGTATTTGATTATAAGGAATTCAGTCACATGTTTAGTAAAACTAGCATTACTCATGGGAGTTAGTGAAGGAGACTCTTACAGACATTGGCTAATTTTGATCATGTGCTCAAAAAACCCTGGGGTAAAAACAAACTTGAATTTATTGCTTGCAAACTGTTACTGTGTTAATGGCTTACCCAAAATACCTCATGAAATTTTATACCCAAAGGATAAGGAGTTATTATTATCATTTTTGAATCATAGATGAGAAACATGAATCTCTAAGAAGTAAGGTAACTCACTCAAAAGAAACTGTATTTATTTTATATCTCAGCCATCGTTTTCCCTCCCTCCTCTCCTCTTAGCGCCTCTCCCCACCTCTCCTCTGTTCCCATCCCAAGCCACTCTGTTTCTGTTCAGGAAAAGGCAGGCCTTCTTGTGGATATCAACAAAACATGACATATCTAGTTGCAGTAAGAATAAGCACCATACCTTGTATTAAGGCTGGGCAAGGTGACCCAGGATGGGGAGTAGTCCCAAAAGCTAGAAAAAGAGTCAGAGACAGCCCTAAGGCCAGACCCTGCTCCTTCTGTCAGGAGTCCCATAAGAGCACCAAGCTGCACAACTTAACATATACGCAGCACTCAAGTTTCTTTTCTTCTTAGGATAAAGAAGCCAGATTTATTACTAAGTGTTGAGCTTTGAGTCTATTTCTTGTACACTACTTGTACTTCATTATATTAACTTCTTCTTGCTTGGGATTCCATGCTGGCTTGGGATTCAATGTATATCCCAGACTGGAATCAAATTCCTGAAAATCCTTTAGCCTCAGCATTCCATGGCTGGAATTACAGACACAAGCCACCACATCCCACTCAGAAATCTCAATTTTAATTACTGAAAGAATAATGAGAAAAATTTTAATTTAGATAATAAATCTATAGACAGTTAAGAAGTGTAATGGTATGATTAACCAGTAGCAAATAAATCTCAAGGCAAGCAATACATGGGCAATATGTGGCCCAAATTGTTGATTCATAAAAATGTATAGTAAGATGTATTTATTTTAAAACTGTGTATATCATGAGTACATATTTTTGGTCTCAGTACATTTCTTTATCTTTCCCAAGAAGTTTTGGACATGTAGCATAAAGAAAGCAAGAATGTTTTTTTAAAAAAGTTCAGCTGTCATAAGATTGGTGTCATTAACAATTTACCTGTTCCTCTTCCTCTGCACTGCTGTAAATGTCACTTAGGTTGAAACCATGTGGCGGACGTCCAGATACTCTTGGATACATCCACAGAAAATAAAGTTTTACTGTATTGCTTGCAAAATGCAAGAAAACGAATTTTATTACAGGTGCTTGCCTATCAAAGCCTTTTACTACATGCAGAAGACGACAGAGTCACCGACCCACTGGTGCATAAGCTACAGCCCTTCACCTAGCGCTTGACCTTATAGTCAAGGTTAGTTTGTGAGAGCAAAGCAGTTATTCATGGGCCTTTGCTGCTTATCCACTGACTCAGACGATCACTGGCACTCACAGCAGAGGGCTGGATCATGTTCCGGCCCTTTCTTCTGCTCCTCAAATGGGCATTAATGGAATAAGTTTATGATGAAAAGTAAACCCTACACTTTCTTCCAATAATGTCTACTCCTGCGTTATTGTTCTACCTCAAGAGGACAGTGTGCCTAGTGTTCCACATGGTCTCCTGTCATGGTTTGGGCAGCTGCTGTCCTTGCTCTCTGGCTATGTGCCTACTTTCTACTTCCCAATCAGAGCAGCACACCATTGAAACTTCCAGGAAACATGCATCTGAAAGCATCTTTGGTGTGTGCAGGAAGAATGTCCGGCTTTCTAGGCTTCTGTTAAACTACAAACCTTCCCCCGAGTATTCAAAGTTAAATCCACTGATCTCATAACTGTCTTCCCACTGCCTCTGACGCTCCTGCCCACAGAATGTCTCCTCTCCACAAGAGCACAAGTCTTTGAGTCCCGTTCTTCTGTCTGATTACAACATATTCCAGCATGAGCATCTTCCTGTGTAGACTTTAGAAAAACACATCCATGCTTCACAGAGAAGCACCAATCTAATCTTTCAGCTTTCTGCAGGAAGATACTTTTTCTCCCATTACTTTTTACAACAAAGGGTGGCCCTCATTGCCCTAAAGCAGTTAGCATCTTCTACAGTGAAGAGTGTCCTTACACACAATGCCTGAAGAATTTGGTAATATAATCCAATAAACAGGTAATAGCAACAATTTTGAGAGCCATATGGCTAACTCTCCTATGTTATATACCTTTTTACACTTTTTCTGTAGTGGCGATCCAAAGTTAAATTTTGAAGCACACACTTCAATATATAGCACCTCTTTATATATTAGGTATTCTACACATATTACAAAATTTTCCTATGAAAAATGTTATTATTAACAGATGCATGGAAAAAATTGGAAAATAGATACAGATGAACAGCAAGGAAACTTCTAATAATTTATTTTCATTGAGATAAAGTCACCTGACTTTTGAGACCACTGTGGTATCCACCTGCATTATAAAAATTAAATACCTTTCAAGGTCTTAATTATATACAAAGTCATATACAAAGACTCAGTAAGGAAAAAAAATCACATGAAAGACAATTTGACAAATGCAAAGAAGATTCATGATTTCGTTTTCCGAGTTCCCTGTTGACCTTCAAGCAGCAGGGCTTGTACCTAACTGATATTTCATGAAGATGCTTTTAAGTGAGTAAAAATTAGGGGTTCATTTAAACGTCTTCCCAAAGGCTCTTTGGCTTGGAGACTGTAGCGGTTTTTTTTTTTTCCCAAGAAAACATGCTCTTTTCTATGCTTCTCTGAATATTACAAGACTTGCATGAGAGAAGCTGTGTAGGAGACCATCCCTCCTCAATCAGCCTGTCCATGTCCATCACCACCTGTGTGCTAGGACCTACACTTGGCATTGCTGAAATGATGGTGAACTGTAACTCCTATTTTTAGGGCCTTTGTCTCTCTGGAGGAAAGAATGTAGCATAAAAGAAGAAATAAACTTTGTGATAAAACATTAAATTATTTGGAAACTGTGGACTGCTAATCAATTAAGTGTGGGGAAAATAACCCTCTTTGGGGACAGGGGACTTGAGCCACCTTGTGAAAAACAAGGGACAGAGGGAGGGGGGAAACTGATAAGTACAACAGAATTAAGGAAATGGGGATAGCTTCAATAGGAAGCTAAGACAGCAGGGTTTAGTGAGCAAGCAGAGCCAACAAGAACTTCAGGGTCAGATAGATTTGGCTCAAATACTATTTTCTGTACGTGTGATAACTTTTGGAAAGTTACCTGCATGCAAAAGGTTAATTAGAACCTCTTTACCTTCTGTGTCTGCAATCAACTTGTGCGCAGTACGATAACCCAATGAAAGCCCGAATATAAGCTATATCACTGGGTAATATTGTTTGAGGCAAAAGGCCACTAACTGAAAGTTTTAGAAATATTATAAGCAAATTATACCTGACTAGCAAGCCATACTTTGAGGTTTCTATAGTTTAGTACGTGGTGTGAGCCTGGAAAATTTGTGCATGACTGGGGAAGAAAAATACTTATTCCTGGGGATCATGAGCCTTCTGACTCAACAACGTATACAGATAAATGACATCTCATTGAGGTGATCCTGAGTCCCCAGAGAGAGTGATGTCACTTGGATCCAAAAGATGGATGGAATCATGAATCCCACTGAGCAGGGACCCTGGGTACTGAAGCCGATGGTTTCTAGCCTGCTATCATTATCTTACAAGCAATATAGCATGTGGCAGATTTCTTGAGTAGACATTGGGCTCTGGTGGCCACTACGCTATGGTTTCCCTAGCTGTTCAGTAGAAATAATGGTAGCAACAGCTCACTTTAAGGATTCCCTGAGATATATAATATTGTCACAGTACTCTAGTTGCACACGGGCATCAGACAACTGTGAAACTCTGAGTTATTTTGAATGTTTACTTTACTATTCACACAAGACCGTAGCTTGGAAAACCATAGCTCTTGCTTGGATGAAATTGTTTGAAAACGTCAGAACACAGATACAGCCTGCTTTGATAAACTAATCAAGGTCTATGCTGTGTGCTATTCTTGATGCACTTGAGACAGCCCAAATTTCTTTCCTTTGTAGACGGCATGTAGTACAGAAAGGAAACTAACAGCTTTAACTGTTCTTGCTAGCTAATTTTCAATTTCCTTGGAAATTAAGAAACCAGTGAGATAGTTGTCTACTCCATTCTTTCTCTTCATTTCATACCTACCACACTAACGGTCCTCATGGGCCATCCTAATGTCCACCTGAATCTGCATCTGAACCCTCACCTCACTGTGGCCAGCACCCTCGCCGTGACCGCCTCCCACCATTATTAATGGGAGTACAACTGTGTTGACCCCTCCCACAAACATCTCCACCATCAGCAGGAGCAGCACCAACTCACTCATAGCTCTGATTCCATAATTTCTAACTTCTTTACACAGAAAACGGTAGGACTGTGATTGCTTGCAGAAGCATCAAAATAACCAAATCATAATCATCTAGTTATTTTACGAATGAAAAAAACGGACTCAATTTGGTTTGTCTGGAAATCAGCAGCAATATTCTGGTGATAAAGTGCTTTAAGATTACCAGTGTATTGTAATAATATGTCTGCAAAGAAATTGCAAGAGAAAAATATTTCCATATTTGAGACAAAAATGTACTGGAGTGAGGGATTCTTTACAATTTCAAAAACTATATCAACATCTGTGTGCTACTTTTGTAGAGAAAGTTGTGACAGTTGTTAGGCTGTAATGTGTCTTAAGAGGTGCAGGAATAATTAGATACTGTTAGAGAAGGTTTTCAGGAGGAAGTTATAAAAAACAATAAGGAGACAGCTCTCAGACACAGTCTCATTCTGAGATTCCTGGAGGCAGGATAGCCATTTCGGACTCAGGTTGAGGTAAGGGTCAAGGGTTGGCTGCTCGCTTTTCGGGTCTTCAGGCATGCTTTACTTATTAAAATACAGTTGAAATGCCACTACAATGTTATATTTGCCCTGAATGTTATATGAAGTAAGAGCAGGAATGACTGGACAGGGAGAACGTGTTGGTGGAGGATGAGAGGGAGGAAAGAGGGAAATAATGTATCATATAATGTATCATATAATGGCTTTGAGTATTGCAAAGCCTAGCACATCTGAACCGTGGGGAAAGGTCAGTGTGATATGAGAATTAGAGGCTTGGAAGAGCCACCTTGTGTGCAACTGACCTGAACACTAACAGATTCTTTTTGGGCAGAGATATGATTTCATATATCTGTCTTCACGGGGGTGGGGTATATATGCATGAAAGTCAGATGTTGATATCAAATATCTTTCTCGATGGCTTTCCTCCTTGTTTATTGAGGCAGGGTCTCTCAATGGAAACCACAACTCACCAGCTCAACTTTTACAGCTTGCCCAGAGGATCTCCATTCTCTACCTCAAGAGCCCTGTGATTCTATGTAAACTGCCACACCTACCTAGTGTGTCTATAGGTGATGGAGATCCAAAGTCAAGTCCTTAAATGTGCATGTCGAGTGCTTTACTATCTATCCCCTCAAGACAAATATGTCTAATCATCCACATGTTTTAATGTTCCTATCTTAATAAACTATTTCTGAGAGTAATTCTCCTTGTGTATGATAGATAATGAAAACAGTTTCATATAGTTATGAAGAACTGTGTATAAAATATCATTTCAAAACCATATAGCTTATCAATACAATTTTTCTTTAGTCTTCATTACTTATCTTCACAACTCATCAACTCGTACTCAATTGATCCAGTGTTCTTATTAATCTGTTGAGTTTTATCATTAGCCATATTTATAGGCTCTTCATAACTTCATAATTTTCTATAACTTTCATTACTATAGTTAAAACATTTTAAAGTTGAGAAGTTCAAGCATTTAAACATTATTGATTTCATCTGCTCTTTCAGGTTATTTATGGCCCCACTTTCTCCCTAATCTTTCATTTCACCTGATAAAGTTGAAGCAGCATCTTGGCTTTCACTTACCCCTTTTAGCCAGCATTAATTCACCCAGCTTTATCTTCTTTTTGGCACCTTCTAGCCCTTAGAAATTAAAAATTGACATCCAATACACCGTGTATTCTTCTTTTATTCTTTTTCTTCTCCATTTCCATAATGTGTCCATTTTATGACCGTACCCCTCCATTGATCCCCATGACACATCATTTGTGTAGCTGAAGTTTCACCAGTTTCCGACTTATCGCGAGTCACAGGCAGATGTTTTAATTTCTTCCCTGTCCAGGAACTCCAGTTTGGTCCTACTTCCCCTCTTCTCTGACTTAGATTTTGATCTTAATTTTCATATTTCACCTCATTCCCACATTTAATTAAGCACATGTCTATAAAGCCTTAATGTAAGATATTTAGGTGAGTAAGATATGAAGTATATCAGTGGGACACATGATTATGTTAGGAAACTATAGCTGCTATTCAGGAACTTGCATTCATAATGTTTGTATCCTGCTCAGAATTTTCTCAGAAATTATAGCTCCCCATGTAATCTGTTGGCTTCTGGATTTGTCAATCTCCCCCCCCCTTTTTTTATTAGTTTATGAGCTTAAACTTTGGGCACATGTTTGCCTGTAGATATAGTTCTACAAGGAATGTTAAGAACCTCTTACATTTTTATCTCTTATTTTATCATGAGAAAGTGGTATAATATCCATCATAAAGTAACAGCTATAACACAGTAGTCCCGAATTGTGCAATGCTCAAATACAATAGGACCCCACTAAGATGGATTCACTGAAATGTGCTCTGAGTCATACTTTGGAAGTGTGACCTCCCCCATCCCGAAGTCTTTCCCGAATCTGGGATGGTGTAACTGAAGTTTTCAACAAAAGGACCCCAAAGTCAGATTGAGAATGAAATTCTTTTTCACTTGTTGGAGGGAGAGACAACACACCAAAGCCTGTGACCTGGAGTCATTCCCGTTGCTACCATGCCCACCCAGTGACATAAGAAGTAGCACTGCCCGTCTGCAAAGGACACTGGGAAGTATGGTCCAGCTTCTAGAGAAAAGGGAAGAAAGAGCCTGGAATGGGGGCAAGTAGACGGCAATCTGCTGCTCTAGCCACAGGAAATGCATATGCTCCCAGTTGATGGTAGGGATTGAGAAATACAAAAATGAAAATAGACAAAAATTAAAAGGTGTGTGGTGTGACTTTTTTTTATTGAAACATTAAATCAAAATCTTGTATCTATTCTATGGCTATGATTTAAACATTTTTCATGCTACTATTTTCTGTTAAATAGGAATGTTTAAGAAGGTGAAAGTTATTTGTCTGGAAAGCAACTATACTATCGAATACCAAGCATTGTATGTACAAGTTACATAACACAATTGGCCAGATATAAACATGAACAGAAGGAAACCAGTTGCTTGAGTTGTTTTCATGTCCTAACACCCTGCACATGGACTTCAACTAGTGGCTATAGAAGATTATTAACGTAATCCAAAATGTGAAGTCATCAGAAGCATGGTTTTTCATAAATGCTAGATGACCTCGGCATGGAAACTCCAAGAAGCCTGCAGAGGTTCCAGGTAACAGAGAAAAAAATGGTTATGTACAAAGACTGCAAAATGACTGCTTGCTTTCCTTTGTTGTCAAGTTGAACAAAAAGTAGAGGTTTCTGTGCAATGGTTTATTACAGCAATGAAAACCAGACACACAAAATCATTAATTACACATCTCTCCTCTGTATCTTATAACAATTTTGTCAGAACAGACAATGTAAACGTGTAAAGTGCTTTGAGCACTTCAGAATAAAACTATAGAATTTTAATCATATTAGGCATTCAATCTTGAGATGATTGTGACTGTCTATTTCCCAGTGGGCCCAGTCCAAATATACATTTTAACATTATATTATATTTGAAAGATTGATTTTGGGTTACCATTGCTGCGATGAAATGCTGTGACCAAAAGCAACTGGGGGAGGAGAGGGTTTATTTTGCTCACAGTTCCATGTAACAGTTCATCATCAAAAGCAATGAGGGCAGGAATTCAGCCCTGGCAGGAACCTAGAGGCAGGAACTGATGCAGAAGGCATGGAGTTTGCTGCTTACTGGCTTGCTTCCCATTGTTGGAGGAGGGATCCGCTTGTTGGTCCCTGCCACCAGGCTAGCTTAGCCCCAAAATAATCACACAGAAACTGTATTAATTAAATCACTGCTTGGCACATTAGCTCTAGCTTCTTATTGGCTAACTCTTACATTTTAGTTTAATCTATTTCTATTAATCTGTGTATTGCCACCTGGCTGTGTCTTACCGGCTAAAGTTTCTGTGTCTTGTCTCTAGTGGGGCTACATAGCATCTCTCTGACTTGGCCCTTTTTTCTCCCAGCATTCAGTCCAATCCTTCCTGCCTAGCTCTGCTCTGCCCCACCCTGCTCTGCTATAGGCTCAAAACATTTCTTTATTCATTAAGCAATAAAAGAAACACATGGACAGAAGGACCTCCCACACCATCCCATGGCTTGCTCAACCTGCTTTCTATAAGAACCTAGTAGCACAAACCCTGGAGTGGCCTTACCAACAATGAATTGGCCATCTCACATCAACTTTGCCCTTCATTGCATCAATGAAGTAAATGACCCACAGACTTGCCTAAAGCTGGATCTTATCGACACATTTTCTCAATTGAGGCTGTCTCCTGATGACTCCAGCTGTGTCAAGCTGACATAAAGCAAGTCAGCACAAATTATATAGCTGCATAAAGCTATATCTAAACATATTGGAAAACACAATGGAATTTTCTACATTATTTTAATAATGAGTTTACGGAATCTGATTTTGCTTCTAGTGTACGTACATGTGTGCTTCTCTGTGTGTGTGGTTATTGTGTATGTGTATATGGGTGCGTAATTACTTTGAAGGCTAGAAGCTGATGTTGGATATCTTCCTTTGTTACTCTTCACCTCATATTTTAGACACGTTCTCCTACAGCATCTGGAGCTCTGAGATTCATCAACCCAGTGGGTCCTGGAGATCTGAACTCAATTTTGAGCAACAAGCACTTTGCCAACAGAGCAATCGTTCCAGGCCCGTTTCTGTTTTTGTTTGAATACAGTATTGAGATTGAATTAGTATCGACTGAACCTATGGAATACAGAGAATGGTTGGCACTCCTGCGAGGATAAACATACCCTTCATACATCTACTTGAGGCTCAGTGTAGAACAAGTTCTGATAGTTGAGTTCAACAGTTCCAATCAGTTCTTATGCTTGGCTTAGACATAGCAGAAAAAGCATTTCCTGTAAGAGTGCCTGAGTTAAATTATACGAGGTGACTGTGGGTAAGACAAAAATTAATGGACCTCACAAAAATTGCCTCAAAAATATAATTTATGATAAAAATAGTTGTATTGCTTATTAGGAAACAGTCTTTAACTGAAACATTTAAAAACTGATTAAACAGACTTTCTTTAAAATTGTGATACAAAGACTTTAAGAAGTTTATGAGTACAGTTTTTGATGTACATTTTGACTTGGTTGTCCTGCAAAGAACATACTATCCAATGTGTTTTCTATATTATTAGCTTAATGAGCTACTAGCTGACTTCCTAGACTTCAGAGATAATATATGAGTCACTGACCATAATTTTTAGTTATAGAAATTTGTTATCTACCCCCCCCCCACTTTCTGTTGTTTGTTTGTTTTTTGTTGTTGTTTGATACAGAGTTTCCCATTGTAGACTTGGTTGTCCCGGGATTCTATCTGTAGATCTGCCTGGCTGTGAACTCAGAGATCTGCCAGCCTCTGCCTCCAGAGTACTGGGATTAAAGGTGTGTGCCAACACTGCCTGGCAGAAATTCAGTTTCTTAAGCTCACGAAGAACATGGCAATGAGGTAATACAGCTGATGGTTTCTGATTTAATTCTAAACTACGATTAATGCTTGTCAAGAAGTACTGTAAGTAAGGACCAGAATTTCCTCCTCTCTCTGTTAAGTCAATTCTATCGACCCAGTTTACAGATGGAAACCTACTAACGCATAATCACCACCTGGCACAGCGACTCACACCTGCAATCCTAGCATTTGGGAGCCCGAGACTGCCGAGAGATGTCATGCCACACTGAGAGTGAGATCTCGTCCTAATACACAGAACCAAACCACAATATAAAACAATATAAAAGAGAGAGAAACTGTCTTACGAGAAATAGCACCCAATGCGATACTCTTAGGATTTTCATCTATTACTTTAATCATATTGAAAATTCAGCTGATCAAATATTAGGTATAAGTATGCTTTGCTTTCAGATATCCTCAATTCTCAGCATAAAAAAACTGTGAACATAGAGGTGACCTAACGCAGCTGCCTCTTAATTTCAACCAAATTGGAGTACTTTCTTTTGGCTCCTAGCCAACTTTACGCCATCACCCATGTTTTGGTTGTACTCCACTGTGACCATATCTGTGAAAATATCCAACCCAGTAAAAACTAGTCTCTCAAAGTGAAAATTGTACTCATGTACCAACAAAAAATGTACATGACTGTGTGCTCGTGGCGCCCAACGTGGATAACTGAATCCATAGAAAACCTGAGAAAGCTTGGGAAAGAATAGAGTAAAGCATGTTTTCTTGGTAGCAGCAATTACTTGGATCTGAGCAAGCGCTCTCATCTAAGAGAGGCTTCCTGACTCAGCTTTAGCTGCAAAACCCTGCAGCTCTTTTAAGAGGTACTGCTACGAAACACTTAAATGGTGTTGATAAAAGCTGACTGCATGCTTGTTTGTTTTCAGCCATAGCAGGAAAAAAGTTGTGCTGTTTTAAAATGCTGGCATTCTGGTCTGTACTGCCAGGACAAACTCTGACTCTTTCAAGCAGGCGGTCCTGATTGTTGTTTGACACTGTTGCAGCTTGCTTGCTGGCAGGGACCTTGAAATGCCATAGAGTTGTGGCGATAAACATGGCTCCTGCGCGTACCTCCACCATGAGGCTAGAAAGCTAAGGCATGGGCTGAATCCAGCCGCCAAAGTTACGGCTTTAGTTCTACCGATTTTGGTGGGTAAATTAAAGACTTATGTGGTCACAAAAAGAGAGATATACAGTAAAAGAAAGATTCAAAGTTGAAGAAAATGTCTAAATGGTTTACAATGTATTAAAAGTATATGCAGGCTAGTTAAAGTTCTTAAAAGTAAAAAAGAAAAAGAAAAAAGGAAGTAGTTTGTTGTGGTGGTACACACCTTTAATCCCAACACTTGGGAGGCAAGGTAGATTGACCTCTGTTACTTCAAGGTGTGGTAGCACACACCTTTAATCCGAATGCCTGGGAGGCAGAGACAGACAGATCTCTGTGAGTTCAAGGTGTGGTAGTACACCTTTAATCCCAGAACTTGGAAGGCAGAGGCTGATGGATCTCTGAGAGTTCAAGGACAGCCTGGTCTGCAGAGTTATTCCAGGACAAAGATATACAAAGAACTTGTCAAAAAATAAAAAAAAAGTAAAAATAAACGAAATAGAGGTTAAAATAAAGCCGTACAAAGATGGAAAATATACGGAGAATCTTGATACTGTATACTATTATACTCTCTTTGAATTGTTTGAATGCTGAGGAAGAAGCAATAGCTGCTAAAAGATATTTGTTTACAAATGCTGCTGAACTAAACCAAGATAGATATTTTGAAAATACCTTGACTTCAGAATTTAGATCTAAGGATATGATGCTTTGGAAAGGAGTTTCTTTTGTTTTTACAGAAAATGAGACCGTGTGGATTGCTTCTATCCCAATATGGTATGATAGACCACGCCCTCCTGAAAGGTTGCTGTGAACACCTTCAGAAAATTACTTCACCCAACTGATGACTGAGATGAACCTGGCACACAGGTTACACCATGAAAGACCTAATTAACAGCATCCCCATTCAGCAGGAAGCAGTTTGGAGAGAAATAACTGCTCCCATTTTCCCAAATATTGTTTATAAATGTTCTTTTACATTTAAAGGGGGATATAATATGGAGATGAGTAATTTGCATTGATATGGATTTGGCTTTAGTGATTTAAATTTAAGGTCAATTTTGTTATATGTATATGTATTTCTGATACTGATTAATGTATTGTGATTGTGTAGTTCATTTAAAAATGTAATGTATATAGGTTGTTAATGGATAGTTATCAATATTAGTAAAACTTGTAGTTATGTTAGTTAGATTTTCTAGCTATATAGAGATTTATTTAAGTTATATAGGCATTCTTCATATCTTTCAAAAACTACAGAATATCGCATTTTAGATGTTTTAATAACTTAAGGCTTTTCATGACAATGAGACACATCAGCTCCTGGCAGCACCAATCTACTTCAAGAGGAAGATGGGCATCGAAGAGGATCCTTATTGAGTTTGATAGCCATTTTGGCAAGAAACTGCTCTTGCCTGGACTATTGCATAAACTGGACATAGAGAACCCTCAGAGAGAGGACTGCTGAACTTGCCTAAAAGTGAGATGATCTTTCGGGATTCCTGATTCATGAAAGAGTCTGCGAGACATTCTGCAGGACACAGCAGAAAGTGACTGAACTGTCTTTGAAATTTCTTGCTTTATGGAAACGTCTGCTGGAAACTATGGGCCTGAAGGCCGAAGATGGATGCCCCAATGGTACAGAGGAACTTTGGGTGACTGTCCAGGCAGCGAGATGTCTCTGTCATTTCTAGAGTTTTGTAAGTTGCTTACTTCTTATTTACTTAGGTAATATTATATCCTTCTGGAGTCTTTGATGGAGTTAAAGAATGGATAGATAGTTAAAGTTTTCCTTTGTTATGATAAAGATAAAATGGATATAAGTATTGTAACTAATTCTTACTTGATAACTATTTTGTTATATGTAATTTTACTATGTTAAAATTAAAGCCTTTCTTTTATTGTTTAAACAGAAAAAGGGGAAATGATGTGGGAGAGTCTTCTGTTTGAGTTGATTTCATTGGCTAATAAAGAAACTGCCTGGCCCATTTGATAGACCGCCCCTCAGGTGGGTGGAGTAGACAGAACAGGAAGAGGAAGTGAGGTAGAAGGATCAGTCAGATGCTACACCTCTCCTAAGTTAGACAGACTGCCGTGCCTCTCCTCAGAGAGAGAAGCCAGACTCGATGAAGCTCCAGCCCAAGATGGACGTATGCTAGAAACTAAACGGTAAGGCACCACTTCATGGTGCTACACAGATTATTAGATATGGTTAATCAAGATGTGAGAATTAGATAATAAGAGGCTGAAAATAATGGGCCAGGCAATATTTAAAAGAATAAAGTTTCCATGTAATTATTTCAGATAAAGCTAGCCGGTGGCTAGGAGCTGGCGGCGGGAAGCTGGCCCACAGCTCCTCACTACAGTGCAGGACTTCAGAGTGATCCTGCCTCTATCTCCAAAAGACATGGGAGGAAGAAGAGAGGGATAGAGGGAGATGCTGGGAGATAGCTCAGTGGGTAAGGGCTCTTGCAGATACCTAGAACCCACATGAAACAAACATGCAGTGCATGCATACACACAGGCATGCTTCTGTAACCCCAGTTTTGTGTGACAGGAAGGTCACTGAACTTCACTGACCTGGTAGCTTATCCAAAAATGCCAAAATCCAGGTTCAGTGACCCTGTCTCAAAGGAAGAAGTAAGAGAACAGGTGACCTGATGCCCTTTGCTGGCCTCACACATAGTCATGTCTGACTCCGCACGAGCACAAACAACACTTGTGGACACACACATTGAACGCTGCTGCACACCCACACACAAGTGATATAATGTTGGTAGTTATGAAAATTGATACTCAACACTTGTGCAGGCAGGTTAACACAAATACCTGCTGACATTTATTTTGTTTTATAATATCCTCATATTTACTCAAATAACTTTAAAAATAGTAATGTAACAGACTTCCTGGCAGAAAATATGGAGCCAAATATTATATATAATTCAATCTTGCCATGTAAGAGTTTGAAATGGTTGCTTTTAAAAAGTTCAAATTACCAAATAATTTTTATACATAGTATATATGACTCTTTTTAAAACATCCTTATATAGATAGCTTAATTATAAGAAAATTGTGATACAGAACTACTATTATGAATGTTTATCATGGTAAAATCATCACTACCACCACCATGATGTAATTCTCAACCAGCAAAGTGGTAAAACTTAATATATGAAAGCTGGTTCAAAATATGAACCCATAAAGCTAGATCTGCAGTTGCTTTTATAAACAACACAGGCAACAACTCAGACGCCTGCAGGCACCAGACAGGGAGTATCAGCATGCAAATCAGAGCAGACAGCAGCTGAAGTAGCTACACAGCACACCCTTGTCTGAGCAGGAAAGAGCTACTTGATGTTTTCTGTTGCCATGTAGAAATAGGATAAAGCTGAAAACCTTTATTAAAAAAAAAAAACAAACTATGGCATCTTATTCTCAAATGATGCTAATAACTAAAATTTAGGTACACTATCTTTGCAGATGGCATAGTTTGAAGAGCATCAACATGTCTCTCCCAGGGATATGTTCATGAAAATGAGTAGAGAGTATCCCGTTTTGTAAGTACGAATGTCAGAGGCTGAACAGGAATTGTTGGTGTGCTGAAGATCATGTGAGCTAGCAAGCGACGGCGTGGTGATCTGCCTCATCAGTCCTTTGGCATTCTCGCCTTTATTGTTATGACTGCACCGCAATGTGTTAGGAAGTTAACAAGAAACAAAATCCTGCCTTCATATAAATATGTGTTTCTTCGCCATTGCATGATTCTGCCCCAGCCAAGGACACACCACACTTGCTTGTGAGCCACAGTCATAACCCGCGGGTTGCACTGAGCGCCAGCAAATGTGAGTGGAAATCTCAGGATACTTACCAATAGGATAAAAGGGCACATTGGGCATGAGAACGGGTACTTTGCAGACTAAATTTCCATATTCTAATTCTGTTAGTTATCAGACAGTGCACAGCAGCTTATCTGACATGATTTAAACAAGAGATGTCTGATTTCCTCATATGTGGATCCAGATGGTCCTTTTTGCTCTGTGTTGGAACCAGAAGGCAAAAAGGCCATTTCTAAATCAGAGACAATGAAGTAAGTGCGGGATGGAGATGAGAAAGACTGGCCAATGTAATGTTCTCAATCAGATTATATTTTAAAGCTAATTCCCTGTTTCTGACATGAGCAACTGACAAAAGATAGAAAGAGGCACTGTTTAATAGTGATTTTGCTAGAGGTGCTATTACATGTAACTAGCAGACACTAGATAGATCCTACAGCCAAGCAGGCTCTGTGATTAAATATAGAAAAGCAAAGAGAGAGCTAACAGCATGAACAAAACTGGAGTCTAATGTTCCGCTTGAAAAAAAAAATACAATTTCTTCCTTCCAATTTAGAATTAATTCCACACCAAACTTTTGAACCTCTTATATGGGAATTACAGGTAATGGAGAAAAAGGAGAGAGAGAAAGACAGAAAGGGGAAGGGAAAGGGTGGTGGATCACACTAACAGCAGAATAAATACTTAAACAAAAGTTCCCCAAAATGCTCCATTTACAAAACTTCTTAGAAGCAGCTCCAAATTACAACATCCGCTCTTTGCATAGAATATGACAGAGCCATTTATTACAGCATTCAACGAGAAGAAAGTACCCCAAAAGACACTTTTTCTCATTTGGGAGTATGACTGCTTTGTAGGTTAAAATCTGGAACGCATCTCGGTTTTCAGCAGTAAAATGATGTTGCTGTACATATCACACCATAGGAGGACCTAATGGAAGGTAATTTAGTTGACAAGGTCACATTTAAACTTATTTTTCTGATGTTTCATATATTCATATTCATATATATATATATATATGAACATATATAGCCACATCCCCAATTCTATTATTCAAACACTGGAAGTTACTATAGAAATCCTGGCCTTTGTTCATATGCAACGTACCATTGTGATGGACTACTACTTAGTAAAAAAATTCCAACTCTACATCAACTTTACATTTAAGGTATAGGCAGGATGTTTATTGTGTTCTAGGGAAGGGAAGCAAACCTGAGAGGCCTGTGTGTTGAGTCAATTTGTTTGATTTCAGCCATTTCATACGGGAAGACTGTATCTGGAAGACTTGTTGTGTTAGAGTGAGCACCCTGCAAGGGCACAGCTATACCCAAAACTTTCCACTACTCAGTTTCTAGATGGCCATCAGCCATTTATTAAGCTTCCTTGGGCCTCTACAGACAATAGTATCTACCCTGAAGTCGGGCACCTCTGCCTCACTTGGCACATATACCAAGAATTACCAATTACTGATTATGTCATAAAGAAAGAATTGAGCAGGTGATGAGGAACAGACAAGTTCCATAATATAAGAGAAATATATTTTCAATAAATTATTAAGACTGAGGACATGACCCACTGATAGAATACTTACTCATGCAATGTACACAAGAGCCGAGGTTTGATTCTCAGCATTGTCCTTCCTTCCTCGCCCCTGCCCCCAAATAAACACATTATGTTAGGAAAAGATTAACCCTAAAACCTTCTATGCACATATCTGATTTAACCTTTTTTTGTGGGAAAAGTAGAGTCACAGAGATTTTACAAGAAATGTGTGAACTTCTTTGCATTTAAATGTTACGTGATTTTTCTGCTGTATCGAAACCCTGTAATCTACAATATTTCCCTTTTGGTTCTACTTTCTTGACTGTGATTTTCAGAATAACTTCATTTTTCCACACTCATTGATGTTACTCCTAACTACTTCTGACTCAGCCACAGGCTCTGAAGAAATCTTCCACACCATAGGTACACAACATGCGACATTTCCAGGTTATAAGTAAGCATGTCTTCCTCAGCAGAAGCCAGGTACCAGCAGGAGCCAGCTTGCTCCATTGGGCTCATGGACATTGCTTCAGTGATTAAATATTTTAGACAGTCATTTCTTTAGACCGACCATGAATTTTTCAAGGGATATTTTCACAGACTTTCTATGCATTCCCCTTAGCCTCCTTGCTGAGGTACTGATATCATCGGATCTTGTGACCTTGCTTCACCTTGGATCCACCATGTTGATAGTCTTATCTGGTGGACTGTATTTGAAATGCACAAGCTTAAGTATATCCTCATTCAGTTTACTCAGTCAGAGCCAGGAATTTTCACTCCATCCCTTCCTAGTTCTTGGAAATCGTGGTTTATTCTCAACCAGTCTCTGGCTCCAATGGCCTTAGAACATGCAGCTCTTATTTCTGCTGGTTGATAGCAAATGTACCTGTAATGTGATGTTATCTGTGTTTTATTTCTATCTGCTTCTTTTTCTTTCTTCTGTTCTTTGTGGCATAATAAACAGTTACCTCCGAAAGTCTCAAATGGGAGTGTGCAAAGTCCATCTCCATCCTAGCCACCAACACCAGACAATGGATGCAGTTCTGTTTGTTGTTCTGCGGCTTCCCCTCCATCATTATTAGATGATTACATACAGCATACCTTTTAAAAATATGATGTCAAGGTTTCAAAAGGAAAGGCAATGAGGAGAGATGAACAATGCAAACGAATCTATTTTGATTTTCTCTTTACCACTAAATACAAGATTTGGTCTCCTCTGAAAGATTTATGAGGCTTCCCACCATAAAGGAGGCTGGATTACGGCTATGCTTACTTTATAAAATGAAATTCTGCCATCATAGACAAGGGTTCACGGCTGTAATTATTTCAATGTTCTTCCCAGTCAATGTGTCTTGCACAGCTGAGCCAAACCCCCTCTCTCACAGGCAGGAAGGCCATTTCATGAGAAGTCTAAAAGCTCCCACAACTTTGTGTGACCTTGCATTGAATAACACTGGAAAATTGATTTGGCTCTAGTAATAAAAGACCGTCTGCATTATCTGCATTCTAATTATAATTAATATAACCAGAATAACTGCTGTATTATTTATGATCAGAGCTATGGTGAGCACAGTGTAATAATAATCTGCTACATAATTTTTTATTGATCTGATGGTTTTATTGCATAAAAAAAAAACAAAATGCTACACCACTGCCTAACTAAAAGTGCCTTTCTTGACATTAGTGTTTAGACAGAGTTTCATTCAACATTTCTTCAACCCCATCAAATTCTCATAGTTTTAATATTGCAGAAAGTGTGAAGCCATGGGATCTTACGATTTTCCTTGTTGAAAAGAATTGAGTAGCTGGCATAATTCATCCATCCTGGGTTCTCATCTTTCTTTTATTGAATATTATTAATTCTCCAGCATGATGGTTGTCACCCATTGGTTAACAGAACTGGGATGAGTCTAGGAGAGGCAAGGCTCTCAGTTAAAGCCCTGACATCTCTTTACCTGAACAAAGCATGCTGCCCCAAGTGCTATCTATTGAGTCTATGCATGGGAAGAGAGAAATGCATCTTTCTGTGACAGGAAGTTACGTTTTGGGGACATCAGTGGAAGAGTTTTGTGGAGAAGACATCTCTAGCCATCCATGTCCTCTATTCTCTTCTGGTCTCCACAAGGGCAGCTTTCATCAGGTGCAGATTAAATTGAAAGTATTTTATGTATATGAGCTAATAATACACATATGTGGGAAAGTAAACATGAGAATATACACAATTAATATTTATACTTATAAAAGGTATTAAAACCTGGTAGCTGAGTTTTTCTGATGTGTAATTGTAGCAAACCCGGGGGACAATGAGTAATGAAGTTGTAAAAAACGGGAGGTCAGCCTTGCAGATCCTCAGAAAATCAGGAAAGTATTTACTATGTGCAAAGAATCGGACTTTAATATGCTTGGTTGCTCCCGCAGTACTATCAAGTAGCTTTGCAGTCCTCACGCGTTATCTTGAAAAGTCTACTCAAACCACATCTCACAGACTTAGAATGTTTCGTGCATTTTCATAACTCATATCGGTAAAAATCATGCAAAGTCACAAAGGCAATGCTCCCTTTGGGCAGATGCAGAAACTGAGACTTGGGCTATAGCTATGATTTTCGTCTCCAACACCATATTTATAAGGATTTATTTTGATTTTGTTTAGGTGATTGGCATATAAATGATAAGTCCTTACAAGGCAGATGAATACAAAATTTGCATAAAGTATAAGGATTACTAAATATACACTTCTTAAAATACTCCAGGACTACCTACACATGAACCTACAAAATAAATATTATTTAATGTAACAAAATAATGAAGAATACCAACCACATGGAAAGATTGCCTGTGCATGTGAGCTAGAAGTGAAAGGGTCCTAGGAATAATATCAATGTTTACAGCTTTAATATTGTTATATTAAATAGATTTATAAGTTAATTTATATACATTAATTAGATATATATAATTGCCAGAAATGTTGCTCATAGGGATAAGGGTACACTGACTTTTAAAAAGATAAATGCAATATTATTTTTTTCTTTTGTAACCGAAGTATATACTGTGTTTCCTGGACCAGTCACTCCAAATCCTCATGGCCTTTCAAGCTGTGTCCCACTTCAAAACTTCAGGTGGCAGCCATGATGATAAAAGAGATCTCAATCTTATTGTCCTGTGGGGCCATTCACTGTCATTTTGAAGACTTTGCTCTTCTGCCAAGTTCACATTAATTTCTTTATTTATTTACCAAGAAATAGAACTTTGGTGGGTGTTGTTCTTCAGTATGGAGATTTTTTTTTTGTTTGTTTGTTTTTGGTTTTTTCGAGACAGGGTTTCTTCTGTAGCTTTTGGAGACTGTCCCGGAACTAGCTCTTGTAGCCCAGGTTGGCCTCGAACTCACAGAGATCCGCCTGCCTCTGCCTCCCGCGTGCTGGGATTAAAGGCATGCGCCACCACCGCCCGGCCAGTATGGAGATTTTTGACTTAAATAAATGAGTCTTGATTGCTAATGAATTTCAGGTAAGCACACAATTAAGCACCTTTGCTAAGAAAGGAAACTGTAGGATATTTGAAAACAGTAGCAGACCTGGGCAAAATATCTGCAACCTTCACACAGGGGTGGAGCCACTCCCCTTCCCGACTCCCCTGTCACTCAACTTTCTCTTAGTTGCACAATGAAAGAAGTAGCTAGGATGAGATTAAATTTAGGGCAACAGGAAAGAGCCAGTCCAGAGCCTCAGCCACTCCCCCTGTGCCATCTCCACTGTGTGCCTGACAGCCACCAGCATGGCAGGACTGCCCTTTTTGCTGAGGTGAACAGATGACTTCCACAGTAGGCGACCTGGAATGAAGCGGCTTTGCCAGGCCTGGATGACGTTAGCAAAACCAATGGCACCCAGGGCTTACTGTGTGAATCCATTTGTAGGAAGCAATCACAGAAAAAGACAAGAAACTGCATTATGCCTGCTCCCAGGTTTCATGCTTTCCATGTAAAATGTTTCTAACTGTTTAGAAATATCAGTAATGCTTGTTGATATTTTCTAGAAAATATGAATTTTAAAACTGTAGGAAAGGTAACTGAATCATTAAAGCTTAGAATTCATGCATTTAATTTAATCTAGAAATGTGTATTTAATCCATAATATTAATCTAGGCTTTAAAAATCAGTAACAATTTTGAATATTATCAAGAAAATATATTTCTTATACATCTTCATTCATAATTGTAACAAAATACCATCGTGAATGAAAGTATTTATTTTAAAAAGCAACACACAAACACATACAAACATACACACAAGACATTCATATGACATACATATATTCACCACAATTTTATAATATGGATAATTTAAATGGAGAAAATATTTGTGTCAATTTCCTCAAAATGGTTTACAAATACCAAATAATTGGTTAAAATTCCATCAAGGACTTTAATTAAAAGACATTATTTCTTTTATGTGTGGAAAATTAGATGAAAATAGCTAAAATAAATAAAAAAGTGTAGTTGAAGAATGTGTTAAAATATTACATTAAAATGCAAAATCAAGAAGTTAGAAGAATTTGCTGTTCTTGCAGAGGACACAGTGTTGGTTCCTAGCACCCAGACACAAGACTGACAGCTCACAGCCATGTGTAACCTCATTTTCAGGGAATCACATACTCTGGTCCCCATGGGCACTAGGCATGCCTGTGGTGCACATGCACGCAGGGAAAACACACATGTAAAAAATAAATAAAAAGTCTTCTAAAATGTTTCAAAATTGGACAGTAATCAACAGGACCATGAAAAGACTTTAAAAGACACAACAGGTTATACTAGTTTGGTGAAATGTCATTCTTTTGTGGAAGATTTTCTGAAAAATGTGCGAGTTCCGTAGTGTTGTAGCTTAAGCCCCTATTGACACAGGGGCAAGGTGGCTGGGATTGAGTGTGTGTCTTAGCTGTACCGTGGTGTGAGGGTTCAGAGATGAGCCTGGTTCTTTCTTACAGCTGGTGCGAGCTGGACAGTCTCTGTTCTTCATCGTATCCAACCATAACATAGAAGTCTAGCGCCTGCTACTGGGTGACTGTTGGAGGATTAATAAGTATGGGGGGTGAAACTGTCTTAAAATCTGTCTGCTTTATAAGAATGCTCATAACAGCAACGGCAACCTCTTCATTGCACTAGCAAATATTAACACTGCACGTTATCCATGATTCAGAGAGTAAAGCAATTAAAAAATTTAAAAACAATAAAATAATGATTTGATATCCAAATCTGAATAGTGTTTGTAGGGCTTATAGACGGGAACTAGATTGGAAAGTAGAATTATTTAAAAAAATTCAGGACAGCTATTGATGAAAAGCAACTCAAAAACCAAAATTTTGTTAAGTTGAAAATTTTAACAAGCAAAACTAACATAATCCATGGATGTTGTAGAAAACAATTGTCATCTGGATACATGAGTTTTCTAGCTAGCGGTTTGCACACAAAAAACAGAAAACACAAACTAAATCTATTTTATATCTGCAATAGAAGATTATTTAACAGAGTCCATTATTCTTCTGTTGTCTGGGTTCAAACACTGGGTGTATATAATCTCTTCCAAGGCACAGAGAACTTGAACTGGTTGCTTGTGGTTTTATGAACAAATTCTGATATCCTAAAATATCATAGGATAGAACAAGGGTACCAAGGTCTTTAAAATACTACTCCCGTATCAATACATTTACGGAGTTTATTTTCTTAAAGAAATGACAGAAGCTTTCTCTGCGACAGACTCAGTCAACATTTTATATTAAAAAAAGAAGTGACAGCAACTCCGATATAAAGTTCTAGTCAAATGACAGTTTAGTCTACCTGTTGCATTTGTATGTTAATCAGGTATGTAGCATGACTTTTGTAAAAGGAATTGCAATTAGATATTACCAATATGCAATTACCAATTGAAATTATAATAACGCAATGTTTGTCAAGCAAGTATACTAAAACTAAAACCCCTCTAGCATAAAGATTACTTTTCCTGTTTTTTCTTTTATTTTTGAGATTATAAATTTAATTATATTTCCCCCCTTGCCTTTCCTCCCTCCGAGCCCTCTCATATATTCCCTCCTTTCTCTCTGTCAAATTCATAATTCTCTTTTTCATTGATGATACACGCATAGATGAGACCTTTTCTTCACAGCATAATTGTAATTTGCTGGCCTATTTCTATGTTGTTTTCATTTAAGTCATGAGGCTTTCAAGGCCAGAGGTGTTCCTGTTTGATCTTTAATCAATCCCTGGTGTTAAGTATAGTAGTGAACGCTCCCATTAATCACTGGTGGTATCTTAGATTAAAAACAAGGGATATATGTTTTAGGAGTGTGCACATATGTGCTAACTTTATGTTTTAAACGTGGGGGAGAAATCATTATAAAATACAGGGTAGAAAATTATTGTTGGGAACGGAACGTTTGCTAAGAGGAGGGTGATAAAGACTTCGCCTTAGTGAGTGGAATGTCACTGCATGCTATATTTATGTTAACATATTTTTATGTTAAACATATCGAAGTATGTATATATTGCAGGGATTGTTTTGCTTAAGTCAAAAAGGAATAAAACAAAATAAAGCATCAAGGTGTTGGGTGCTTGACTCTGTTACAAGCACACACAAATCATTTTCACTCAACGCCTCTGTTGACTTTCTGCCCCCCCACCACCCACCCCACATGTCTGCTCATCAGGTCTGAGGGAATTTTAAAATCCATAGGAAAAAAAAATCCAGGCACCCAGAAGTTCCATTTCATGTAAAGACTTTTTTCTACCATTCTGTCTCTAGTTTGGGGACGTGGATGCTTAGGTTGCAACAGAAGAGTCAAGAAGATGCTGAAAAAGTTATAGTCAGGCATGGCGAGCGCTTGTGGGATCTGTGCTCTGTAGCTACAATCCACACCCTTCAACAGGGAGGACAACTGTACTTGTGAATATTGCCTGAAGAAGCATAAGAGGATATAGTTAGTGACCCTGTCACGGTTATCAGAAAACTTGATACTAAGCCGATGGATCTAAATATAAATACAATGATGAATTCAACCAGATTTTTATGGCTGTGATCCTCGTTTATGCGGACACACATGCACCACACAGACAGACTTCCTTAATTATCAAGGCAAAATGAAACAGAAAACAACAAATAATTACAGGTTGCGAACTGGCAGCGTTGTTAATATGTAGTATTATTAAAAGAAGCAGAAATTGAGCACTTATTATTTTAAGAGTAAACGCAAAATTAAATGATCCAGAAAAAATGTGAAACAAAATCTGTGGTGTGAGCATTCTGAGGTGAGAATTAAGTTACGAAAGTTTTAAAACTAGAATAACACTGAGATGCGTGTAATGGGTTTAAGATTGCCCTATTCCCCCGCAAACTCCGGCCTGATTTGTATCATCTTACTTTCAGCAAGCGTCTCCAAATATTTTTCAAGGAAGTGGCTGAACATTCACAAGTGGTGAAAAGATGTTGCGTGTGTCTGCGCTCTGTCATTAGACCAGCCCACTTTTTACCTAATTATTTACTAGCAAGGTCCACGTGTATGGTCTTCAAATAAAAATGGTAGGTACAAAAACAAAGAGATAGTTAAGCAACTTGGTCTTTTGGTCTTTTACACAGATCGGCAATCGATTCTGTTTCTATTGGCAACTGACCTTGTCATTCACGTGCTAACACAAAACAAAATAAAGCAGAACAAAACATATTGGTTGACTTTCTAAATCTTGCTATGATTTTTGGGATCCAGAGAACAGTTGATATATAATTCTTTTCACGTTAAACCTAAATGTGGTAGAGAAACTAAATCAGTATCATTTGTATGCTATTAATGATATCTCAGAAACATTTGGGGTTAGTAAAAAGAAACAATTTGCCCTTGCTGGGCAGTAATCATATGTAATTGTTTGCTAGGATTTGTTTTTTTTTAAATATAGTAAAAGTTTGAAGGAAATATCCACACAGTTCTCTTTGTTTCAATGATACCTTTATTTTTTATTTTGGATTATATGTGCATTTTATTTTGGCTTATGTGCCCATTGAGGACATAAGATGACGTTGGGTATCCTAGGGCTGCCCAATGTGAGCCCTGGGACCCAAATTCAGGTCTTCTAGAAGAGCAGTGCATATTCTCAACTCCCGAGCCATTTCTCCAGCCTTTTTGCTTCCTATTTTAAGACGTAATGTGACTTAAATCCAGTTATTTTCCTAACTATGGCTTGCACTGTGAAGAGTACTCACAATTTTACAAAGAGCGAACATTAGCAGTTGGCGTGGACAAAGAAGGGAAGCATCTACATTTTTTTTTCATTAGGAAAGGATAATTCCAGTGCTAAAAAGTACTTTTCCCCTGTTATGAGAAAATGCAGGTCAGCAAATCTGGGGTATTAAACTGTCAGCTCAGTCATCTTTCCCATGTCTGCCCAGTGCAGGCTGCTGCTTTGCAAGGTAGAAAAAGCTAATTTAGTGGCTCGAGCGAAATTCGCCTTCTTAATTAGAACATTTCACTTTCATCTAAAATTAGGCAAGCACATGTTTTAAAATCCTTCTTACTTTTGAATGAATTAGAAACTAGCTTGTAAAGCCTGGTGAACATCCAAAGAGGTCGGGAGGGGAAACTCTGATGAGCTTCCTCTCAATTTGGTAACAGCTAAGGTGTGTGTGCCTCAGAGGGCTAGTGGTCTGCCAAGGCCTGGGGCCTAAATCAAGTGGACCCCGTGCATTAAAAATCTTTGAATCCCTCCTTCGCAACCTGCCTCAATGGATCAAAAACCCCATTGCACTCTGGGAAATTCAAAGTACCACCTCCCCTCCCCAACACACACATAAAAAATCCCTTTGGCTTATGTAAGCTATTTATCTTGTTTGGTCCCATGATGTAGATAATAAACACTTTGTATACTAAATTATCCATTTTAAATAACAATGTTAGATATGACATTAAACTTTAATCTCCCAAATAATAAGAACCGACATCACATTACAAAATTAGCAGATATCTTATCAGGAAAAAAGCTGGATTCCTGTGTACCTGAGCATACATCTTGTTTCCTATGGTGGTCTGAGCTAACCAACACACAGTAAGCAAGCCTGGCCTTCTATCGACATGGAACTGGGAAGCAGGGGTACATCATTAACTGCCTCTTGAGTAACTCGGCATTTGCTTTTGACACTGCAATGAAACCCAATCCTTGCTGTCTTCCTAAAGGGATTGGGTGTAGAATCTGACAGTGCATCAAGAAGGTTTCACACGGTGCCATTTTAGATGCTCGAAGGCACGCGGAATGGATCTTTCTTCTTATGTTTTATAGCACTATCTGCTTGTCATCTGATCAATATGGACTCACTGAATCACTGAGATTGTCTGAAGGCAGCAACATTTCACCATGATACCCTAAAACCGGGCTCACTGCAGCTGCTAATGCCTTCAAAAGTTAGCAACATTTCAACTAACGGTGGCAGACACCGCAACTTTCCAGAATTCTAAATTGGTTTGAGGGTTTGACTTATCATTGACTGGTAAGTATTGCCTGTCGTTTTCCATGAAGCAATGGGTTCACTTCGTTTATTTCTAATAAAATAAGTGCTAATTCCTCCAAATCTCAGTAATGTGGAAATCATGTGCTGAGGAAAAAACTGGCTCATGCCAACTTTTAACTCAAGCAACACCACAACTGCTATTTTTGAGCCCCACCCCTCACCCCCGCCTACCACGAGACAGCTGTGGGTTGCTACCGGGTACAGCAATGTAGTCTATAGTATTTTCCAGGCTGTCTCAGAGAATGTCCAGAAGGCATATAATCAGGACTCTCAGGTAATAACGGAGGGAGTTTGCGCTGCTGCTTCAGGAACACTCTTGAGTAGCCGTCATTTGTTGATGCCGTTGCCATTATCCGTGAGTGCCTGGTAGTGTGAAAGGCAGCAAGACTTCTGATGGCCCGGTACCCCTCTTGCTTCATAGCAAATGGCCCGGTCATTTTTATTTTTCATTGCTTTCAGCAGTGCAAATGAGATCCAAATAGAAACTACAAGTACCATCTAAATAATATCATGAAATTTGGTCTGGCCCTATGATCTCCAGTCAAGGATCTTGGGATTCCTCTGCCCCCAGCCCAGGGATGGGTATATACTTGGGCACTCACTGCCTGACGGTCCACAGAGAGTTTCACGATCCGTTTGTTGCATAAACAAACTCTCTCCAAATGGCTTTATGTGTCTGCGTGTGATTACTATTTTAGTTTTTAACTGAAAATTTTCTTTCACACCATGTATTCTCATCATTCTTTTTACCTCCCCCAACTGCTTCCAGCTGCTCCCCATCTTACCTCCCACCCAGCTCCACGCCAGTGGTTCAGGTTCAAGCCAAACAGGTTTCCAGAGCTGAGAGGGGCAAGTAGACAAGTTCCTCCCTCCTCTAACCAAGAAGCCGTCTGCAATGGACACCACTTGCATACGAAAAATAAAGAGTCTTCTGCGATGGAGTCTCACTGAATATATTAACCACACTTCAGGGTTGGCCCCAAGCCCAACAGTAGAGAGCCAACACACACAAAAAGCTCAATGCTATTTCTGTAGACTCTTTGTTTTATAATACTCTGTTTGGAAATTTTTCATCTTATTGGTCTTTTGTTCATATATTATGGTTTCTAAATTATTGTTTTATTTTTTTTTTCCTCATGGTTTATTTTTTTTTGTTTTTAAAAATTTCCATCTCCTTCCCTCCTCCATCACACCCCTCACTCCCCTCCTTCTCCCCTTTCTCTCCCCTCCTTCTTCTCCCCTATCCCTCCAGCCCTCCACCCCATACCTCCCCTCCCTCCCTCTCAAGGCCAGGAGCCATCAGGGTTCCCCCACTCTATGCTAAGACCAAGGTCCTCCCAACTCCCCCCAGGTCCAGGAAGGTGATCGACCAAGCTGAGAAGGCTCCCACAGAGCCCGTCCATGAAGAAGAATCAGAGCCCAGAGCCATTGTCCTTTGCTTCTCAGTCAGCCCCCGCTGTTGGCCACACTCAGAGAGACGGGTTTGGTCGCATGATCCATCAGTCCCATTCCAACTGGAGTTGGTGATCTCCCATTAGTTCTGTCCCACCGTCTCCATGATAAATTATTGTTTTAAAGTGCAAGCAGGGGCAATACAGATGTAGGTTAAGGAAAATGACAAGTGACCACCTACCAGAATTTTGTAAGAAGTCCTTCTTGGGAATGCTCACACAATAAAATAAATTGCCAGAAATAGAGTGCTGTTCTTTGCAAATATATTATGGTAGAAATGAGAAAATCAATAAATTAATTCTTTATACCCTTAATTGTTGTTTGGCTTTCCAAGAGCTTTTGATTATGTGGGACCAATGAGCATTATTCTACTTTCTTTTTCTTTTGGATTCTTATGACTGAATCCTTGCCTGCAATATTCTGTACAACACTCCAGCCTGGCCTTTCCCTCCTCAGTCCCGTCCTTGTTCCTCTTCAGGAACTAGTCAGCAATAGAGTAAACGTGCATCTCTTTCCATCTGGGTTTATCCCAAAGTCACTTATACAGAAGCATTTCACAGATGTCACTGATACTAAACACCACCCTCTCAGTGCGAAGGTAGATGATTCAAATAATACCAGCTTCAAGTCTTTGAAACAGACAGTACAATTCACTTAAAATGTTTTAACTTTGATAATGGCTCCTTATCTGTGGGTTAAGTTCACACGGCATTTGTGTCAATATACAAGATTGTTCGCAGTAGAATCTGTGGAAAATTGTACAGCATTGGCTGTGTCTCAAACACGGTTATGAGTCTTTCCTCCATACATGCTTCCTTATGAAGTAAAGAGTTTATTTCCTCTGTTTCACATGGAGGATATTAATATGCAGAAATCAGATAGCTAATGTTAGCCCTAAGAGCTAGCAAGTAGTAGCTCCGGAGTCTAAGCATTTTATGTAATTAAATAGCATGCAAGATGTATCATAGGTAGGAAGGAGGGTTCTCCAGTCTTCTGATTTGTAGAGCGTCTCTTGTAAAGTTAGACCTAATTCTGTGTGCAATAGATGAGTGGGAGGTGGTTATGGGAGGCATGTGCCTATAATTCAAGTCCTCAGATGTCTGAAGCATCCTGAAGGTTCTGAGTTCAAGTCTACATAAAGAGTTTGAGCCTTACCTACACAATGATATCTGGGCTAATCTGACCAACATAGTGAGATCTTGTATCAAAAGAAAAATATAAGAAATGAACATAACGATTGAACAGAGGTTATAATTATTTCACAGACATCCTTGTAATATTATGACTTGATTGACCGCAGAGCTACAAAAGAGGTTAAAATTCTGTTCAGAGTTCCAAATAAAATAAAAAGCACAACAATTAAAATTCTTTGTAAAAATATAATCCTTTGTAGATTTTCATTGCATAGATTTCCTCCTTTGTTATTTTAATAACAAATCTATTTAATAATAGAATCTTTGTTCTTTGCCTATGACAGTCATTGGCAATTGTCATACAATTGTAATACAAATAATATTATTAGGTGGTTACTAGAAAATGTATAACAGATAAGATAGTTGTATGTGCTGTGTATGTGTGAGTTGGTGAATGTATGGGTGCATGTGCATGTTGCTCGTGTGTGTGTGTGTGTGTGTGTGTGTGTGAGAGAGAGAGAGAGAGAGAGAGAGAGAGAGAGAGAGAGAAGTACAGAAGCCAGAAGTCAATGTCTAGTGTCTTCTATCATTCTCTCCCTTATTATTTGAGACAGGAGCTCTAACTGAACCTGGACCTCATCAGTTTGCATAGCTAACATGCTCTAGAGAGCTATCTGTCTACCTCATCCACAACCCCAGCACTCCAGTGCTCACATCAAATGAATTGCTATTGGACTTGGCTTCTTATGGGTTTCAGTAACCCAAACTCAGTCCTTAAGCTGGCATAGCAGGTGCCTTACTGGCTGAGCTCCTCTCCAGTCCCCAGAAAGAGTCTTACCCACTAACCACTGATATACTTATCAAGCCTTCAACCGCAAAGTACGATGCAGTTGCGACTGGGAATGATTTTTCACAGTGGCTCATGACTCTGGTCCCCACTTTGGAGGTGTTCTGGACCTTCTGAGATGCAGAATTTATGGATGATAATGAGGCCTCATGGACCAATATGCTGATCTTTGCTAATGTTAATTATTGCTTCACAGTAATTGCATTTATCAGTCAAATTCCTTACTGTGAAAGCAAAGAAATGGAGTAATATCATTTACCTTAAACTCACATTTGGATGAATGGGGAAAATAACAATGTCAACTAAACCTTTGTTTCAGAATTTTTTTTAATTGATTCTTTGGGGATTTCATACCATGCACCCCAATCCTACTTATTTTCCCACTCCTTCCCTATCTTCCCTTGTAGCCTCTCCCCCAAAATACACAAAAAACAAAATTAAACAAACAAACAAGCTAAAAAATGGGCGGCTCCATCTACTCCACCTCTCCATCACACGTTTATTCGGTGTAGTGGCCTTGGAAGCTGCAGGGTGTCACGCACATCCTTTTGCCCAAACAGCTTTCCTTTGCAAACGCTCATGCAATGGGTTGTTGGTCAGGTTCAAAGCCTCTGGCTTCTGGTACATCATCAATACTGGACCTTCACTGAAACTTCTCTCAGATATCCTGCTGTTGCCTGGAGACATGGAGACCCGGCAGTTACATGGTTCTGCAGGACCAGTCCCTTCCTGTGCTCCAGCAGGTCATAGATGGGATAGATGTTGGTGTGGGCCAAATCAAAGCCCTTGATACGGGCCTGGGTTGTGGCTGAGTTGGTCAGTCCAGGTCTCTACCTGGACCAGCCCTTCAGGCAAGGGCCAGAGCCAGCGGTCTGGTGTACCCAGGCCAGATATTCTGTTGCAGAGGTTGCGGGTAGGAGGCATACCTTCAACACTAGGGCCAGCTCTCTGGGGTGGGGGTGGGGCAGCTCTCCCACTGAGGCAGATGAAGGAGGGCTAGTTCTCTGGTACCCAGCCCACCGGGTCCAGCTCTCCCATGGCCTTGGTGGTAACAAACTCACGGACATCAACATAGACTCTGGCTGCTGTAGGACCATGGACCCTGATATGGCCCTTGGCAGCAGCTTGGGCCCAAAGTCCCCATGGCCCTGAGTGGCAGTACAGGCCACTCATAGGTATGGCCCTGGCAGCAGCATTGCCTTAGGTGGCAGCTCCAACCAAAGGCATCCTTACGGCCCTCTGTGGTAACAGTGGCCACAGACAACAAAACAGACCCCAGCTTCAGGAGGTCCACGGACCCAGACTTGGCCGTAAGCGGCAGCCCAAGCCTGAACATCACATGGCCCCGGGAGGAAGCTTAGGCCACCATTTCAGTCTGTTCCTCACTGCCGGCTTGTCTGCAGTTCTGCCTGTCTCCTTCTCCCCCATTTCTCCACCACATACCAGTTCATGGTGCCCGGCCTCCTGGGGCACTGGGTGGGCCTATGGCGACGGGGATTGGGGGGCTATGGCTGGGCAGGCCCATGGCTAGCTTCTGCCCTCCCAGAGCTGAGTATATTTTAATTAAAAAGTTACTTTCAAATAAAGATAGGATGTCGAGAGTTCGTAAAGTTCCCATAGTTAAAGATGTTTCTGATTAAATTAGTGATAATATAGTGAAAATGATTATATGATATAGTAAAATGAAATTTGCTGACATTTGGAAGATCTGTTAGGAAATGAATCAATGTTTTCAAGACAGCAAATACCTGATACCAGTGATGAGAGAATAATAGATTTTGATATGATGGAGAACAAAATGTTACTGATATTGCTTCAGAATCTTCCGGCCTTTAATAAACTTCAATAAACTTCCACTTGTCAATTCCGCTAATGGATAGGACTAGCTACAATGATTAAGAAATATGACTAAAATGTCCTCCCCTCATGAGGTCAAATTTTCTTCATCTAAATCAAACAAGATAAGCTGGTTTCCTGTGAGAAAACACCCCTTCCTAGTGATCAGAAAAGCTTGTCTACATTTCCTTCTGAAAGCTGACATACAACTTTCTGTTAATACCTACTTTTAGAAAACTATTTACACACCATCAAAATATAAAAGAATAAAACCCAATAAATTTATAAAGAACAGCATAGCAAAATAAAAATAGGAAGCTTAATTAGGAAGATTGTATTGTAGCTATGTGTTTATTTTGAAATCTTATGAAACCTTGTAAAATTACTTTACCTCTCCCTGCTTCCATTTTTCCTTTCATAAATGAAGCAACAGCTGCCTTGCATGATTGATTAGTTCTTCAGAGAAATGGTGTAAGAAAACACACTCTGTGACATGTAAGATGCTTTTGTAAACATTTATGAGATAATGTGTTATCAAATGGTCATTTTGTAATAAGAATTAGGTGATAAAATGCTTAGGTGATAATTTCTCTGAAAACAGGAGTGTTTGCTCAAGCTGCTACTTTATAGCCAGTACCTCCCTCCAATAATGCTGACACACAGCAGGTGCCTAGCAAACATTTGTTGAATGAATCTGGGTGGCAAATAAGCAGATCTATAAAATGCCTGCCTATATTGCCGTCTCTTATAACACTACTACTGATAAAACAAATTTTGGTTTTGTGGACTTGCTCTCCATATACCAAAGAGAAGCTAATTATTTATTTGAAAATATTTCATTTATCGGAGTGATTATTGTTTTGTCTCTCAGTAAACCATATATACTCCATGAGGACATCCCAATGTCTGAATTGGTTCTCCATTTCTTTCTTAATGCCTAGTGCTACAAGAATCTATTAAATAAAGCAAATGAGCTTTAAAGATTAATGATCACACACCCACACCCACACCCACACACCCACACCCACACACACACACACACACACACACACACACACCACTATGCTTCTCATGCCAAAAAGGTTGACAAGCAGACCACCAGGCACCTGTCCTCCACCCTAAATCGGCACTGACCCTTACAGGCAGCAATGCATCTGTTATCCACACGCCCCAAACACCAAAGAGGGATAACTTGCTACTCTTCCAGGACTGACTCCCATTGCAGGCAGAGTACAAGACCCCAAGGCAATCTGTGTAACCATGCACTCATCCTCTGGGATGGGATCCCAGGCGCACCAAACTCCAGCCAGTCCCAGGCCTAGTGCATGAAGAGGGACAGCCCGCAAAAGATCGCACAGGAATAAAAACGACAAAATGAATGCCAGCATTCCCCTTAAAGCGGATGCTTTAAATATATGAGTAAATGGAGCAATCCCTTATCGAGTTGACCCCCTATGCAGCGACCAGAAAGTCGGTGATGAGCGCTCATTTTCTTTGAAAAGGTTTTCTTGGACCAGCTTTGCAGGCAGTGTTAGGCCCAGTGTCATGGAGACCAAACAGAAATGTGGGCTTTGGGCTCTGCAGCTGCTTCTGCTCTGCCTGCTTAGGCTGCTAAAGCAGAAGGAAACGCAACAGCTGAAGCTGAGGACGGTTAATACCTTGCAGCCGATATATAAGGTATTATTTTCTCTTTCTGACAAGGTCCGGCGCTATTTTTACCCAGGTTGATGCGGGGTTAGGCTGGGACTTTAGAAAGAAACGGTGGTTTATTTTAAGCTCCATTTGTGTGATACAGCTCCTGTCACGCTATTCACTGTTTCTAATGTAAAACTGACCCCCTCTCCCTCCCATTTTCCTTTAAAACGAACACCACACTGTATCTCCTTGAAAGGTGCCCTAGCAAGGCTGGGGGCATCCCTCTTCTTGCCTCAGCGGGTCTGTCAGGCTCCTTCCTCCCCACCCTGACGCCCAGCCTCCCTGCCTCCTCCAAACGTGCATGTTGTTTCTCATTTAAATGAACAGTTGGGTTCTTTTATTTCATACAAGTACTGGATTCGCCTTATCGCCCTCATTCCTTTGGGGGTTGCCAATTGGTTTTATCCACGGATGTATCATTTCTCATGCTTCCTTTTTTTTTCCTTTCAAAGAGAAAGAACCTCTCCGTCAACAAGCCTCTCCGGAGTGGAAGATTAAAAACCTAGACATCACCTACCTTGCAGCGCTACTCCCAACTGGGTTGTGTAAAACTCAATTAAACGTGTCCCCATTGAATACTGCATTACAGTACATTAAACAGAAAATTCTTCAAGCGTGATGACAAAGCTTGAAGCCTCGCCTCAGAGCTGCTCCTTGCAGCTTGCTTTAACATTGCAGTCTTTATGGCACAAGTTGATAAAACTTAGTTCGGCCTTGAAAAATAATATCATAGATTTGGAGACAAGGGGGATGGTAAAGTTGGTCTCTGCACTTCCCCGGAGCCTCTATGGGAACTCTCCTCTCAGCATACCAGGAAAGGCTGCAGGGCAACAACTGAAGGAATAACTCCTTTATTTGTGGCTGGTGAAATGCACAGATTTCTCCCTCTTTCAGGAACGTTATAGTACCCAGAATCCATATTAGAGAGACATATGAGTCCTTAGGGTGAGAGATTTACGCAGCCTTCAGTCACCTCCCGGAAGAAGCCTGAGGAATGATTCCATGTCCATAGCAAGCCTTACAGCCGCCATGAAATAAAAATGACACCCTCCTGTTTGAATCCTTTGTCCTCTGTCACGACTTTTATTTAAAATCTGTGCTACCAAGATGCAAAACTTGTTGTTTGCTTCTTTGGATTTCCAATATTATTGAGCAACTCACACAGATTTATCAAGTTTTGCCCACGATTTTCTTCCTCCAAATGCTAGGTATTGAATGCCAACCTCACTGTTTTTGGCATTTGAAGCTTTTTTTTCCTTTTGAATTTTCTCAACACAAAGTGAAAAGCACCTTCTTTTCCCAGCTTTAGCTACCTGCCCCCTTTATTTAGGGGCCAGATTGTTTGCTAGTGCTGGGAACGAATAAAGTACGTTTCTCCTTTTAGAACATGCTTTCTATCTAAGGACTGTTTCACGTTCCTTATGGATTATCAGTTCTTGTGTTCAGTTTTTAGGCTAATATATTTGCTTTCAAACTTACAATCTATGCTCTGAAATGCATCAAATACCAGCAAGGATTTATTGAAGGTTACTTTTGCTCATAGGGAAACAGTAACTTTTTGATTAGTCAGTATTAAAACAATACTTTAATATGGAGCTAGGGGGCATGGTGATACCAGGAGTTTGTTTTCACTTTCACGGTCAACAATTTTTAACCACAAATATTAAACCTTTAGGTGTTTGTCTGCACATACTCAGTTTTTCCATGTAGTCATATGATGTATGTATGTATAAATACAGGTTTTAAAAATCATTTTCTAACCGATCTACCATCCTTCATTTTTATCCTTAGTGCCATGCTTCGACTTACAGATAGGACAGAAATTCATTCTTCACCCTCATCATTTTATACCATCGTTGGCAGTGTTTCAGGATGGAAAGAGATAGGGATGCTGGCTCTGGCTGTCCTGCAAGGTTGTGAGCTCAAGTATGGAGTTGGAAACGTGACACTGTGGACTCTGACCAGCTTTTCCTCCACCGCCACCATGCTAGAGGCATTACTGGTTATCACTAGGGTTCAACGGGTAAACATCATACTCTGCCCAGCAGAGTCAAAACTCTTTAAGCCATTGGCAGTGATAGCCCAGATCCATCAACAATTGTATTGAAGTTTCCAGTTTGCTCAGGGAAGTTTTCAAAGACTGGCCAATTATTTATAGAAGCAATTAATATTAAGAACAACCCAGAGAGCTCTGGAAAGACTTTATCTTCTTTTCCTACCCTTTGTGAATATCAGGATAAAGCTAGACATATTTTCCATTCCAAAGCGATTTCCTAATGTGTGCTGGAAGTTGTTTAACCCTTATCCCAAGGGGGGAAAAACTGCAGAAAAGTGCAGAAAAGTAATTCTCATTGTGCTCAAGACTTTTCTGCGTTCTCTATTAAAATATCCTCTTCCCCCCGACATACACACACACACTCACACACACACACATGTGCTTTCTTGGCTGTTTGGTAAATAATGTTACACCTTAATATTATAATTGGAGAAATTATCTCTATTCTCATATGACTCACATAGTTTGTACAAAGAACTGTCTTATAGAATTGTTTTTCTTTAAAGATTTGAAATTGCACTTGATATGATCCATTCTCTTCTTTGATTCAAAATTTAATGATATTTTATAATTTACAAACACCCATAAAATCATTTCTGTTTGATATATTTTGCTTAATGTGGTATTAGGTATGATTGTTTGAAGCTATGACCCTTTTCTTTTACGTCTAGAGTAAAATTCCCTCATTTGTTTTTGTATTTTTAAACAAATTGCCCATCCTCTAACACCAGAAGACGTTTTGGCTGACCGAAGAACCAGTTCACTCCCTCATGTCTCATGTGCTTCCGTGCCAACATTTCTGAGCTTTTGTTCAACGAACACAGCAACAGCATAAGTTCATCCTCTGCTCTGAGTTGAAGGTCAGGGCACCGTCAGCCAACTACTGTTAGCCGTATGATTTCTGAGTTTCTACGACTCCCGTATTTGTTCATTTTCTTTTGAATGTACAAGCAGTTTGATTGTTGAGAAGTTTCTTAAAAATATGTTTCTGTAGCAAGAGTTTTAGATGTTGCTATTGGTTACAAACTAAACTATTATCAAGCTGTTCTTGGGGCTTTGGTTTCTGTAAGGAGTAGTCAAAGCTATCTGATATCATCTGGCAGTGTCCATTGCTAGCGTCTAATTAAGTCTAAGTGTACCGCATTCCTTTAAGATCCATCTCCTCCTGATATATTTTATTCTTGTTCTCAGAACCCTCGTTAGTATTGCCCATTATTTCTCCTTTAAATAATTTTTGTACCTCTTGGCCATTCATTTGTCTTCCTAGTTATTCTTTTCAAAGCTTCAGCTGCCTATTAGCTGAAATAATAATGCTGATATTTTCCATAGTTATGGCTGTTTCCATGCGAGGATTCCAATGTGGTTTTTAGACAGCTCTTTTTTTTTTCCCTTTGTGGAAAGCAATTAATAAGACAAGAGAAATAAAGACCAGAAAAGTGAAGTAGCTGTGTGTATTCACGCACCAGTTTCATCCGTCTTTGAACCAGTTTGGTAGGGAGTGAGGAAGATGAAAAGTAGGGTGGCCATACCTGACAGCCCACGAAAGCTGTTGGCCTCGATTCTTACAGGCATGAGCAGGGTCAGTATAGCACAAAGGTTACTGAACTACAGGAGGCAAGGATTTTGTCATAGGTCTGTTAGTTTTCTAACCAAATGCCACAAAATGTGCTTTGATGTAATACCAAGGTATACCAGAGACTTCCCAATTCTCTCTATAAAGACTCTTTTGAGGAATCCATTTGTGCAGATATGAAGAGAAAAAAAAAATTAAAGTTTCCAATGACAAAAAGCAGTCTGACTGGTGATAAAGTCAGGGGAAATCCTAGTCAGCAATAAAAGGAATAAAGTACTGAGGCACAAAACAACACACATCTGTCCCCAAAATATTATTTTGACTAAAATAAGTCATAAAGCATATACTTTAATTTATTGGATTTTATTTATATGGAGCTTAAACACATACACATACAAACTATTTGTGTCATTAAAAACAGCATTTTTGCTGTTTAGGATGGAAAGAAATTCCTGGCTTGAGAGATATATTTTATATTTTAAATGTATATTTAAAAGATTTATTTTATTATATGCTAATATAATAAAATATAGAATAGAAAATAGAAATAGAAAAGGGACTCTATAATTAGTTGCATTGCATTATAGGACACTATATTTTCTTCTGAAAATGTTTTATTTTTATATAGTAGGGATTCACCAGCCATATACTGTTTTTCAAAATATTTTTATAATAAGACTTTTGTTTGCAGAATTATTTATTTAATTCACTGGAAAGACATATCCAATTACAGTGTGATATGCATGGACAAGAATAAGCATCCTTTAACTTAAAAAAATGACTTTGGCCAAGACCAAGTCTTAATATTGACCCTATCCAACACTCACTCCTTAATATAAACAAATTATCTTCCCAGTTTCTTCATCCTGAAAAATAACGTAGAACTCTTGCACAGTAGCCGTGGAAGATCACGTATACAGGGTTTCCCCAGAGCCAGTAACTTCACCAATGCTAGTGCTCTCTTTTCCCCTTCAAGTTTAACATGGCTTATCTGCATTAGGAAGTCTATGTGTAAACCATGCTTGCTTCCTATACACTCTTTCTGGCATGACTGAGTTCAGTGGGGTGAAAGGCAGCGCTGCTACTCGATAGAACAAAGCCTCCTGGGGATAGGTGAGTCTCAACAAGGAAGCCATCAGCTGACTTCATCTAGAACATGAATACGTGAAGCTGGTGTCTACTGCATTGCTTCCCAACCACATCTCTTCTTTTTACTTTGGTCTGGAGTGAGAACAAGTGACACAACGCATTCATCCCTTGATCCACTGACCAATGATTCACTCTATCCGTCTCATTGGAATTCAGCTATTGATCCCGAACCCTCTCTGTTGCTAGGACTATATGACGGCATCCAATGTTCAGTGTTCTGGAAAAAGAATGCAAATACATGTTTGGAGAAGATGCTGTTTATAGAATATTGACTAGATTAGAATTTTGTAAAAGTTTACAATATTGTTCTCACCAAGTACTGCTAGCTTCGCAACAGAAGCTAAGGCCATAGTGATGTGCTTCCTGCTTTTGAGAATACCAGAGCCTTTAAGAGTGAACTTGGAAATGAGAGGTCAAGAGTTCACTAGATCAAGACCCAACACATTTACCCTCCTCTATGTTCTACAGAGCTGTAAGGTATCATGTGGGACCCATCTGTCTTCTTGAGCATTTCCTGGCTAGGTACATAGTTCAGTGGCTGTGGGAGTAGAGAATGACACATGGAGATTTATTGAAGAGCAATGTGTGTGAGGTAATTGCCAAAATATCCGCCTAATCTTTCTAGCACTGTGTGGCATATTGCTATTATAGGATAGGAGTTTACATTTAGAAACATACTGACAAGTTATAGCGAAACATCTCAAATAACTTTCACTGAAGCTGTTAATAATTTTCAGATGTTGAAGAGCAAACCCTGGAACAGATGATTTTAATGATAACAAGAATTTCACTCATATACTCTTTGCTTTCTCTTCTTAGTTTGTTTTATGTAAAAAACAAAGAGAAAAAACCCCACAGGCTGTGTGTGCGTGCGTATGTGTGTTTGTGACAAACCTATAAACCTGTGAATCAGCTCATCATGACTTTTGGCACTCTCGTCAAAAATATTATTGAGCATGGGGAAGTGATTTTCACTCCAGTGCCTGTAAAATAATGGGTGCCCATTGATAAATTTGATAAGTATCACACGTCTGAAAGAATGTAAAATAGATGAAAAGGAAATAAATAAATGATAAAAAAGCAGAGATGTGCTTGATGCGAGTAGTTTTATTTGTCAGTCCTGTGATATGAATACATTTATTTCTGTTAAAGATTTACATTACTTTTAACTACTTGTGGGCATTTTTGTCTCAGTGCAGGTGTCCACAGAGGCAAGGAGATGGTCAGATCCACTGGACCTAGAATAATAGAAGGGGAGGAGCTCAACACGGGCGCCGAAAACTAAACTCTAGTCCTCTGTAAGAGTGGCAGGTGCTCTTACTTACCACGCCATCAGTCCCCCTGAGTAAGCCTTAAGCTCCAGAAACCTCAATGGTCCTTTAAGTAAATGAACACAATCATAATGCTTCCGCTGAGGATTTATTAATACTCGATGACCAATGTCCGAGCCTCTGCTTTGCCTGCAGTGAGTGCTAGCTGTGGGCGGACTTTCTCAGGGCTCTCCCAGCTCCTGTAATGACTTAATATGCATAGCACAGGCAGTGAGCAGGATAATTCCATAATAAAATGTTGTAATGATGACTTAAAAATAGCTTGAGAGGGACGTATAATACTGGTTCAAACAAGGCTCTGCCTATGACTACAAACTTCCTAACGGGAATACAAAGCAAGAAAATAATCTCTAAATTTATAAGGACAATTATCAACAGGAAATAAACATGTAACTAACAACTTCCTCTTGCTTTATATGTATACTCAGGGCAATAAACTAATTTAACAGGGAGAATTTTATAATTTTTGAGTATATTTCTTCTTTTATTTCCCATGACATATCAATAACTCGTTCTTTGCCTAAAATTAACAGTTTACTTACTTGGGAATAGAATATGTGTAATAAAACATGAGTCTTTGGCTTCCAATGGCTGAAAGCTAAAAACTTGACTAAACCTATCATAGAGAGCCATATCTGAGGCCTTAATTTAACGGGGTGAGAACATTTCCTGATCTTTTTTTATTACTATAGGGCAGATCTGACACCATTAGTTTTCCTGCTGTCATAAATATAGACAAGTAAATTTGACAGGCATCACTATAACACAGGCTATAGATAAGTCCGGGCAGCATTCCGTCTGCATAGACCTTTCGCACTCTACTCTGATGGGGCTGCTTGAATAGAACGCCAGGGTTTGATTTTAGGCTTCTAGGTCACGCTTTCACCTTGACAACAGTTCTTTCATTTCTGGCAGTAACATTTGCCGGGATCCCTAAGGTGCTTTCATTTCTGTAAGTAGTATAAGGGGAAAAGGGAATAGAAGGGGGAGAAGATAAATCTTAATTCATATGCTGTAGGACTATCTCTGTGTCTCTGGCACAAAACTTCAAATCCAATCCAGGAACTGGATGTGTATTAGAAGTCGGCAGATTTAAACCCCGTCCACCATGATCAAACTGGATTTATAGAGCATCATAACTCTCCAGACACCATCCAGCAGCTTATTAATTTAATAGACTCCTGTCCATTCACTGATGTTCCTGTCCTGACAGTCTCTCAAGATAAGGTGAAAGCCTTTTGACAGGACAGAGAGCATATATATTTTCTTCTGTTTTCTAGTGGATAGGGTTGTTGACGACTTGAAATGTGTGGCTCAGCAAATTTGCTTTTTTCCCCCCTCTCTTTCTCTTTTTGCTTTGCAGGAAGGATGACAGAGGCAGCCCTTCTGACTGTGTCAAGGGTCATGGGTCTGTATTTCCCCTTAGTACTTCTTGAACATTTTGTTTGGCCAAATAACAACGAGTTGATTTAAAGGCATACATGCAAGGGCCATTTAACCATGCAAAGAAACAGCATTACAGTTTAATGCCCAATATAAATTAATAGGCATTGGAGAGAAGAGGAAAAGAGCAATAAATGTTCCCGGTAGAGTACAGTGGCATATTCTTTTCTATAATTTCATTTGGGAGAATGATGAATGAGGAGCAGTGTGAGAAAAAACAATACAACACTCAAGCTGTTGCCAGTCTAAGGACAGAGGAAGGAAACCTTTCCAGTGCTCTTGTTTCCCCTTACACATTCTGATGCTGTAATTGAGATTCTTATTGTCTCCAACATTCAGCTTAATTCATAAGTCTCCACCTGAGAGCGGTTACACCAGCATCTAACTGTTGCAACCTCACTAAGTACTCTTCCTTTCAAGTAGTGTTGGTCATGATAAGATCTTGGCTTCCTAAACTTAAATTCATGGCCTGTGGATCACCTAGGGTCCTGTTAAAATATGAGTGTAGACTGACTAGGCCTGAGGTATCATGGTCTTAGAGAGCTGAAGCACACTTCTGGTTGCCTGATCAAACTAAGTAACTAGGTATTTATAAAATGTTTAAGAGGGGATATTTTTGAAATGGACAAACCCTACCTTAGTATCAACTAAATAACTTGCAACTTGAACATACTGGGAATACTAAGCAGATTCTCTACCTGGCAAGTAGTAGCAGTTGAGTTGAAAAACATGAGATCCCAAATGCCATCTACATGTGTAAAGATTGTCTAAATATCTTGAAATAGTTACCTTAAAAAGCATGCACAAGGTTATAGGGCTGGGGTGAAGTTTAGTGAGCCATAGAATATTAGTCTCCTGTACCCAAGGTCCTGATTAATTTCCTTCTAATGCGGCAAAAATAAAACAAATCCATGGATAAAACAAAAAGTTATGGGCTGCAGCAATTGCTTGGTAGGTAAAGTGCTTGCTATATGAACTTGAGAACCTGAATCCTCAGCATCCATATAAAAAAAGTAGCCAGCCATGGTATAACATGGTTATAACCTTAGTCCTTTGAGAGAATAGGCAGGTGGATCAATAATATTCTCTGGCCAGCAACTCTAGTTGATCAATGAGTGTTGAGTTTAGTGGAAATCTTGTTTCAAGAAAAACACTAGACATCAACCTATACATCTACAAGTTCATATAAATACACTATAAACACCGGTGTATAAACATAAAACACCTATACATAATAAATCAGGGTTATTTGAGCATTTTATTCAACATTTCTTCCTACTGAGAATAGATACTTGTTTTTTATATCCCTTTCAAAATTCAAAGCTATGAAGTAAAGATTTTCTAAAATAAGAATTACCAAAAAATAATAAAAACTAAAACAGAAACTACATTTAATCTAAATGCCCATACTTAAATATATGTGTATAAAAATTAGTTTTAATGCATCTAACCTATAGGAATGGTTAATAACCGTATGCCATTAAACTAAAAGCACAACTCTAAGAGTAGAGTTTCAAATATGCCCCAATGCAATACAAGCTACTGCTATTACTATTGGCAGCAGTTCAGAAATATTGACACAACATGTTTCAGTCATATAGGACATGGAGAAACCAAACTGATAGTGATCATGGAGCTTCATTCCTAGTGTGCAGATTTATAGTATAAGAAAGTTCTATGCAGGGTACTGGGGTGAAAACATAGCAACAGTCAAAATACCTCAATAGCCTTACCCATCCTTGGATCCTATGAGTTACAACAATGATACACTGGCAAAACATGCCTATTAGTGCAATGTTGACATGAATCATTTGGGAATAACCTATTTTTTGACTGGATTTAAGGCTCTCCACAAGAAGAAACTCATGGCTGGTACCATTAAACTTGGCCGATGAACTATGACTGGCTAGGTGATAGGCCCTGGGAAGAATCCAGTACTATTACTTTTTAAAATGTTCATTGTATTATAGTCCCCCTAAATATTTATCTTTATAGTTCTAGACTAGTGTAGCTCTTAACATCATCAGAGTTGTTTCTTTTGTAGTAGATGTCAATTGATTATTGTGGAATATTCCTTTACACTATGTGAAGATGTGTCATTGTGATTTGTTCAATAAAAAGATGATTGGCCAATCGCTAGGCAGGAGGAGGTCAGGCAGGACTTCTGGGGACAGAGAAGACCCTGAGAGGAAGAAAGGCAGGGTCACAAGCCAGACACAGAGAAAGCAGCATGAGCAGTATGGAGAGATGTGGCAATGAGCCACATGACAGAATATGTAGCTTAAAATCAATGAGTTAATTTAAGTTATAAGAACCAGTGGGTTAAGCCTAAGCTAGGATCAAGCTTTCATAATTAATAAGTCTCTGGGTAGTTATTTGGGAGCTGGGAGTACAGAGAAAGACTTGCTACAGCTGATAAATATTCACAACTGATCAGCTTGCAAAGAATAAAGCATTGTAGATTTCTCAGGTCTCAACTGGATGTCAGTGTCACACAGCCTGTCTTCAGGGCTCTGGGATCAGTATTACAGGTAGGGAATGACTGCTTCCAAAGAGGGCTTCACAAACATGGCAGGAATGTAGCACAGATCCCTGTGACTACATATACAAGATGTACATAAGATCAACCCACACAAAATCTCACTGTGGATGTCAGAAGGCCTCATGATATCCTAGCCCTGGCTGCGGAGCTATTAGCCAGCATCCATAGCTGGTGGAGGAGAAACAGCTAGATTTTTTTTTTTTTTTGGATGTGACTCTGGATACTCCTCACATTCGTGTGAATGGTTCTGTAAAGATGCACATACTGTCAGCACTAAGTGGATTCAGTAGATTTAAAATTAGAGCACATGAAGTTGGGAGGGAGTAGTGGTGGCGAAGTTAGGAGCAATAAATGAAGGACAAAGTTGTCCAAATACATTATAGTCATATGTGAAACTCTCAAACAATTAAAATGAAATAATAAAAAATGGACAATTAAAAATACAGCAGCAAGCAGGAGCTTTAAAGAAAACTTCATATGCATATATAACAATTTCTGACATCAAATGACTAATATATTTTATTTTTGTAAAGAAACTACTTATGTTTTGGGGGGACTAGAGAAGTGAACTATAACTCACTTGCTTACAGTCATTAAAAGTCTTACACTCCTCATTATTTATATATTTAATAAGTTTCTATGAAGCTAATAATAGAATTTCCACCACTTGGAGGATGACACGAAGGGCACACCATTCTAGAAAATCTTAATTGACAAAAAATGTCAGATAGTGATGGCAGACACTAGATTTTCAAGGTAAAAACTAGATTAAGATAATTTATTCCAAATGAATTTCAATGAGAAATACATAAGACCATGTAAATAGAAGTGACCTATTTACTTATATACAAACATTTGCATCTTTGACCCATTCTGTTGGTTGGGATATTCATGATTATTACACCACAAAAGGCTATCTTATCAAGCTCAGTGTTGTCTGACAGTTACAAAGATGTCAGACAAATGAGACTATATCTTCTCCAAAGTACTACTGTAAGTCATGACATATAAGGTGACCTTTTGAATTGAAAAACACACCTAAAATAGGATCGACATACACCAATAGCAACATAAAAAGCCTTCAATGTGGGTATCAGAGCAAAGACTTGATAGATAATAACATTTCTCATGAAGAGGAGAAACCAAACACATAGCTACTACTTGGCTGCAAACAGGATCTGGAAAGTACTAGTACAAGAGAGTCAACACCTTGTCATGGCTGCTTGGCCAAGATTTTAACCACAGCCAAAGTTCTGTGAAAAGACAGAACTTTCTATATATGCATATCTTAATTTTTTAAAAAATTCTTTTATATATGCATGTGCCAAATGATATAACACAATACATGCTATGTGTGTTGCTTTCCTAGAGCTTCAAGAGTTTCACTAAGACATGAAATATTTTCTAGACATGGAAGAAACAACAACAAGCATACTGGATTTTCAAATGATTTCCACATTAGCGGTTGCTGATACTACACCAGACTTACTAGAAGTTGTTCTTTTGAAGATGAATCATACCTTAAATAATAATGCAAATTTAATGGGCATGTATGATGTGGCATTGAGGCTTATGTAGAGGTGAAAACAGTCCATAGCTCTGAAGCACTCTCATCTTCTTGAGGCCAGAGAGACCCTGAACAGTCACAGTGCTCACTTCCTTAAGCAGTACTTGTAAGCATAAGCAAAAGAATCAGAATGTTTCAAGTTAAGGAAATACAATGTAGATTCAGAAGAAAGGGATAGTTGAGGATCATACTCATTTAAATACAAGGGTGTGACTGGAATCTAAGGTAGAAGTGTGAGAAATGGAGCTAAAAGAAGTATATTTAAATGTTTGAAATAAAATAAGGAGGGGTAGTGAGAACACAGGTGACTTTAGAGGGATAAAATGGAAGGGGAAAATAATGTAATTATAATATAAAAACAAATAATTTAAAAGCATATAAATGAGATACTATAGAAAGAAGCTAATGAAAGAAGATTCTAAATGCCATTATTTAGTTATTGTATGGACAGTGATAGAGGCCCTGGTCACTGGGCATGGAGAAGGATGGTGAGATCAAGCTCAGTGGGAACTTGGTCCATTTTCTGAAATTTATTCAGATTTCATCCCATGTTTATCTCTTAATTTTAAGCATCATATCTGTAAGTACCACAAGTTTTTACTTCTTTGTTCATTTTTCAACATATTGTTTTTCATATAGCTATCATTCCCTGAGGTATGAAGGGTGTATTGGGACTTTTGTGTTCTGCCTCATTTCTTTCTTGCATCTCCCCATCCTGTCCTTTCATTTGATGCTGAAGCTTTTCTCATGTGATTCATTGTACTCAGACAGATGTCTGTTTTGTTTCTTTAGATTGATTAACTCAAGGCTGAGTGGAAAAGCAATGCAAACAAGCAACTCTTACCACCTGTTGATATTTTCATAGCATCACAGAACAACAACAACAAAAAAAAATCCATGGAAACAGGCTTCTCAAATTGCAGTGCTTTTAAAATAATATTTTGTTAGTTATTTAGGAATTTCATTTTGATCATATCGAATTCTAGCTCCTCGCATATCAATTCTCTCCACTGTCACCTACCACTCAGCCAATCATGAGTTCTCTTGTCCTTCCAATTTGCATTGCCTAGCAGCTATTCTTGGAAGTCAGGCCAATCTTGGAGTCCCATCATCAAAGAAAGCCAATTCTTCCTTTCCCAGTAGCTATCAAATGCCAATATCTTATTTTATCTTGAGTACAATTTTGTGCCTGGCTCTTTATGAACTAGGTGATTGTGATGGCTAATTTCATTATCAACTTGACTAGATTCAGAATCATCCAGGAAACGGATTGCTGGTCGCATCTAAGAGCGCACTTTGAGAAATGTAGGACTATGATTAGCATTTTCCCTCAGACTTGGTATCCAGAGAGAAGACATGACGAAAGCATAGGAGAAACAACACCATCGTCCCCGGCTTCTTGACTTCTGCTGCAGTGGGGCCACCCACCTCACACTCACCACCATCCCTTCCCTGAAACATGATTCTAGATTCTCAATAAATATTTTCTCCCCTAAGTTGCTTTTTTGGTCAGGTATTTGGCCACAGGAACGAGAAGAGTAACGAACACACTGCTATTTCGAGCACTTCACAAGTAGTATTACGTCTGGTGGGGCTGGTGGGGCTGGTGGGGCTAGCCAGAAGGAAGTAGAGAGGAGCGGCAATCATCAGGTTGATAAAGCTGATGAAGAAAGAGGTCTAGGAGGTGGCTGCGAGTGTTTAGCATGATGGCCGCATGTGACCCAAGCCAGCTGACTGGCAAAGGACAGGAAAATGGAGTCAGATAACAAGTTGAGTAAGGAGGCTGGTTTATTGCCTACCTTAAGTGTGTGTGACTGTGACTACAACCCCATTTCTTGTAAGAGCATAGTTTTTAAATGAATGAGTATAAGCTTGTTTTTGACACAGTGATCTGGCTAAACTTTCATTTTGATACGGATGTCCCTGAATGGTCAATGTTACCCTAACTTGATGGCCAAGGATACCTGACATTGTTCATGCAAATGGTGAGCAGTTGGTTTACTCATCCCTGCTCTCATTTGTAAATTCTCTTCGCTTGCAGAACTCCACTCTTTGAGAACCAATCCTGTGAGCCTCTAGGATCTTCAACTGTGCTCACCCCATTTCTCAAACCAATACTTAGCTTTCTACCTATCTATCTATCTATCTATCTATCTATCTATCTATCTATCTATCTATCCATCTATCTATCTATCTATCTATCTATTATCTATCTATCTATCTATCTATCTATCTATCTATCTATCTATCTATCTATCTATCTATCTTCACACCCTCCACGAATCTTGCCCTGACTATGACCTACTGACTGAAGTCAGTATTTAAGTAGTTAAATATACTTGATTAATCAATCTTTCCATGAGTTCGTTAGGCCTAGGCTTGTTTTACAGTATTTTTTATCCTCACAGCAGCATCATAGCCTGGGAAAGTATGCATTCAGCGACCTGTACTTGACTTTGAAGATTATCTTACAAAAATAGTTTTAGAGCATTCATCCATAAGTGTTTTAGGGGAGATTAATTATATCACCAAGAAAAACATTGATTTTTCTATGGACTAAGGGTTTTGCAGATGAGACAAAGATTCCTTTCTCTACAGTTTGGGTCATATAAGAAGAAGGAGCTGAAGATATTGACTCAATGGTACAGCAGGTTCCTAGTATACATGTTGAGATGGGTTTGGTCCTCAGCTGTGTCATATGGTGAATGAATGAATGGAAGAATGGGTTAAGACAGAGGGATTTGAATGTAGAAACTCTTCTCTTAAACTCTATGAGGAAAGTGTTCTAAGAGGAGAAATTTTAAGAAGAGAAGTTTTAACTTTAAGATAGCATACAAGGCTGAAAATGTGGTTGCTTGTTAGACGCTTGCCACATGTGTCTTACTTAGGTCTTAGCTTCCATCTCTAACGTGGAATGGAAGAAGATCTAAATAATGGCCACACATCTTGCTCCTTTACAGAAATACGTTTGCAATTTTGTGCAATTTTATTTCAAATGTTTCCTGTGCATACAATTTTAAACATTACTCTAATTATAGTAGACACAATACCATACATTCTGCTCTTCTCGTCTAGAGCTGTGATGGAACAATTTCATCTAATCAGTATGATGTTTAAAAAGTTATTTACAGTGTCTTTCTCAAAAAAATTTTTTTTTTTTACTCTTAGGAGTTGTTCCTCAGTTTAGCTGACAAAGATACTCCTGGGGGTAGCTTTCAACATTATCATCTGTTTGAATGACAAGCTAACATCTCTGAGTGATAGTGACTCACCTCTCAAAAGACCCTGCTCTTCATTTCTCATTTTTATACACATGATATATCCTTAGTTCTTATCATTTGCCAACAGTAAGAGGCACATGCTTCACTAATACATGGATCCAAGGTGGTTTAAAATATTCTCTTCCCTAACACATGCTAGCATATCTCACTCACTGAGATAACTAATGATATGCACAGGCCTATGTACCAGCACTTCATTTAGCAAACTCGCAATGACATTGGTAGGAACACAAGTCTATTTTTACATACATAACATAAATTAATAATGATTATGAATGCGTAAGCAGACTCAGGTCAGCATAATATCAGCAAACTATTAACGGAGCTGTAAAAACCAGGAAGCACACAGTAAGAAATAGAAACAACACAAGGTCCAATATGTGCCGGATCTGCCGCCATTCTGCAATTTGCAGCAGGAAACTCTGTTAACCGGGGCTGCTTGTCTTGACCTTCAGACCTTCCAGAAATGACCATTTGAATCCAGACCATGATTTCTCTAAAGCAGCCATTTTTCCAATCACCGAGTCTTAGAGCAGGCATAATAAACTGCTCACGCCTCAAAACGTATTTCTCATTTTAACAGAACATAACCAGAAAAAGCCTTAGACAATCCTGAAACATGTTGGGTTTTCAGCATCGCGTTATCCTGTGGTGTTCTGCAATCAATTACTGTTATACCACCATCATTAATAATTTTCTTAATGAAAATGATTCTGTTGATCTCCGTTGTATTTTAATTATCAGAGTTAAGCATAATTACACTGCAGCTCTGAGCTGGCATGTGGACTCCTTTAGGGCGCAATTTTGTTTTAACACACTGATAATGTAATTTTACATTGTGCCAGTTTGTTTGGTTATTATCCAGTTGTACAATTCCACTGTATTCCAGATAACAGATAATAACCTTAGTACCTCCTATATCCTGAAGTCATTTAAAAAGCAATATTGGGATTCTAAGACTAGCTAACTTAATCGTCTTATGATTTTATAATTCCCACTGCTAAATATTTGGTTCAGGCACTCACTCTCTTTCAAGAATACAGTAAAATGAGACGACATTCATACATTTTTTATTAATTTACTGACTATTTAAATACAATATTAAAGATGGATACTATTTTCTTTTTTAAATTACTTTATTATTTGTATGATAGTAGACCCTCTGGGTAAAGTAAAAGCATTAGCTTATAGATTACTCTGAAAATTGACTATTATAATGGACAAAGCCAGTGTATCAAAGTTCTAGGAAACGCCAGCAGATCCTCTGTTTTAAGGTGAATCATGGTCCTGATAATCAAATACATTTGTTCTTGAAAGTTTCTCACCCATCCTAGGATCTTAGTAGCATTTCTGTCATTATTTTAACATTATTTTAATATAGGATCATGAACAGAACAGACCATTAGTGAAGTCTCAATATATTAACTACATGACTAAATGAGTACTTTGGTACAATGAGTGCAAGTTAGAACTCTGGAGCTGGGCCCAGGATGATATTAATGCCAGCTTCTATGTGAGTTTCCACTGTTGCTGCCTAGAGCTAAGAGATGAACACTAATGGTGTTGTCCCTGCCGCCTCTGTTCTAGACCACTGTCTCTTTCAAGACAAGACAAAGAATTTAAAATAACTTCACTGATAAACGTGTATGCAATTTCCGGCAAAGAGAAATTTACTTTGCTTCTTAAATGGTGGCTTCAAAAGCAACATCAATTTTGTAAATTGTCATGGAGTTAGGCTTGGAATAGAAGGAAGACCAGTTTCCTATCATAGGAGCTCTTTGTGTCAATGAGTTTTCTGTCTCTGAACTTGTTTATTCTTTTCTAGAATAGAAAAGTGCTGTTTATACCATGTATATATTGGAACAATAAACAGGATATTGCATGGAAATAATGAGAGTAGTGCATAGCGTAGAAATAGAATAATGACCGATGACAGCTATTATTAGTATTAATAGCATCAGTATTTTAATCATCAAATTAACATTTACATAGGATTCTTTCTCATTAAAAATAAAAGTATTGGGTAAACTACATGGTTCAGTAGATAAGGGTACTTGCCAAAAAACCCAAATACCCAAGTTTAATTGTTCAAACCTAAAAAAAAAAGAAGAGAATCAACTCCTGCGATCTGTCCTCTGACCTCCACATACATGACACAGTATGCATGTCCCCCACCCCTCCATTCCCCACACATAACTATATAAGTAAGTACATAAAATCAATAGGTAAAGGTCAAAAATCAGAAAAATATATTATGTGCTCAATTAAAAACAAAGCCAATGGTTTGCTCAGACAAGGCTTCGGGTCTGTGAATCTGTGACATATTTGAAAGCTTTTAAGTGGACTTGTTACTACTGAATAAGAACTGTGGAATTGTTCCCTCTTAAACAATAGATGGCCATGTGTTCTTACATATCGTCATCAAGGCCTGGTGGCCTTGTCTATTAATTCATATACTTTTGACCGTCAGGACAGACTTGGCTGAAGAGATGGTAGCCAGGAGCATGATGGCTGTGATAACACACACAGGCTAGTGTCTAGTGTCTATGTCCTTCTTCATAAATAGTCCTAGAATCCACTGGTCATATATATATATATATATATATATATATATATAGCTAAGAAAACCACTATCTAGAGAGGCTAAGTGATTTGCCCTTGACTCCATGTGGAGATTTTATTTACAATGATACCATGCTCTGACATATAAAGCAACTGTAGGAAAGGGAAAGGAGGGCTACTTGAGAGTTTCTCATTTTTTGCTTGGCATTGTTGACTTAGAGCGGGGACCTAGTGAGTGGATTGTTTAGAAATAACTATGTGAAAAGTTAACATTGAAACTGAACTAATTGAACAACATCAGTGTGGAAGAAACTAAAAGTTTAGTTTGAACACTCAGAATATCTAAGGAGCTTTCTTTCTCAAGCATGAAGAAAGTCACCATGCTTCCCAATCCATAGGAAGAAAAGAATGGATGTGTAACACTCAGTGGTAGATTTTAGCAGTGCTGCTCTGTGCACACTCTCTCTAGCAGGGCTCCCTTTAACTGCAGGATGAGGCCATCCAACATGCCGCTTCAAGAGATACAGATATGAGAATTATCTGGGGTCTGTTAAGAATAATGGCAACAAACAGATGGCCACCAAATCTAGTCTTTCACTGTCTGAAGGGCATGGGATAGTTGAGACAGGAAAAACATATCAGATTAGAGTGTGAATGTCCCAAACTCTCTTATTTTCTATTTTGACTAAACAGAATGATATCAGCTTGTCGAATAGCTCCAAGTGACAAAAGTTGGACTTTTAAATATTCATTTTACAGATACCTAGAACGTAAAAGCTGTATAGTTACAATGAACTTTATCATTGACTGTATTTAACATTATTGTAAGTAAGTTTTAGTCATAAATATAAACAGTATGAAACCTCTTTCTATCCTGTAAAAAAAAAATACTACAAAAATTCTCCCAGTTAAACCACTTCTACAAAATGCTACACATACAAAATTTATATTGTATTTGCTGATCTGCTCTGAGATAGTTGGGTCCTGTGGTCATGGTATTGACATAGAATTTGTAAGTAGTTTGTGTAAGTATTTGGCCAGAAAATAAATAAGGAACACACACACACACACACACACACACACACACACACACTCATGTCATTGGGAACCTATGTATTAATTTTTATGCTTCTTGAAAGCTCTAAGGAATTTGACACTGATAATCCCTATATCCAGGTCCCTGGAAGCCACCCACAGGAGAACCTGTGCTGTGGCAGCAGCACCCAGGTTGTATTTAGGGAACAATTTTTCCTGACCCCACTGGCTCAGTTCAGGCTAATTCTCTCAGTCTTATATGACTTAGGTATGCTGGTGAGAGCCACAGAGAGTCCCTGATTCTGTGTCACTAAAAGCTCAAGACTGCATTCTTTTCACCGGCATTCCTGTGCTGGCAAAACAAGTCTGGAGATTAGAGAGATCTCATCTAATGAAGCTGCTTGCCACTTACACAAGGAAGGAAGGAAGGTCAGAAGACAGACGTAGACCAAGGATCAAATGTGAGCAACTGCACTAACCTGCCCCTTAAATCCAGCATACCCCTGCAATCTCAGTTCTGCAAGCAGATTGCTCTCTCTAGCCCCAAGAAAAGCACATCCACAATGTACACATTTGCACGGAGAGATGGAGACCATGGAGTTCTATTTTCCACGACCAAAATAATACCTAGGAAGAAGCCAAAACACTCTGCTCTCTACACCCTAAGGCAATCTGAGTATTCAAAATTGGCTTCAGTTTTCTGAAGCCTGGGGAGATCTGAGTAGCCTTCAAAGTTTGTTCCTCGGGGAGGAACTGTTATCCAAAAAGTACTCATTGAGAGGAAAGATGAAAATACATTTTCACATGGCTGGGTGTTTTACTGCAGTAATTGATCAAGGATTACTACCAACATTTATAGTGAGTTTTCAAGGCAGACTATAGCAGGTAGCAAGTGTTTGGTCAAGGGCTCTTTCTCGTTTGAGGGATTCTACAGAATATTTGGTGAGAAATGTTCTTCTTTAAGATATGTATTTTGTGAATTTTAGGCATAAAGGTCTAGCTGTTTTGAGGGAACCTATGATGAAGTAGTTGAATGGGGATAGGTGGGGTCACATGGTACAAAGACACAAGATTTGGAGTTGCCAGGACCTGTACTGAAATATGCTTCCATTGTTAGGTTGCTTGACTAAAGACAATTATACTGCCTGTCCCAACCTGAAACAAATAAAGGGAAGAAAACACAAATTAGCTCATTGGGCTGTCTCAAATCTTCATGGAGAGGGGGTAGTTTTTGGTGTATACAACTAGACCTCAAGCTATGTGATGTTTATTGTTTATTAGCTTCAAAAACACAATATATAACTTACGAATTCTCCTATTTATTGTTTGTAAAATGGAGATGCATATCTGCTGTGTTGCAGGAGATGAAAGAAAGGATGCAATACAGGATTTATTGCAGGTCTAGTACCTGAATTGTCATAAATTAAACAATGGCAGATAATCTTCTGCAGCTTAAGAGAAATGACATCAGCAATTTATGTCATTTGTCATTTAACAACACTTAATGTGAGATGTCTATTACAATGATTGGCAGCTATTCATCATTTATCCAGTTCATCAATACATATGACTTTCCTTCCTTCTTTCCTCTTTCCTTTTTCCTCTTTCCTCTTTCCTCCTTCCCTCCCTCCCTCCCTCCCTCCCTCCTTCCCTCCCTCCTTTCCCCCCTTCTTTCCTTCCTTTCTTCCTTCATTAATTTCTTTCATTTTTGTGAAAAGAGCATGCCTGGCTAAGGACAGAGAGCGAATAAAACATTCTCCTTATTGCAGTAGATAGTTGACTGGATAGAGATAAGAAATAGCTAGCTCCTTGTGTTTCCTTTCTTTGGAACATACGACAGTTGACCACAAGAAAAGCAGTGACAGGCAATGAGAGAAGTGCACATACTTTGGTAAAAGATCATTAAAGACAGGACTTAAGGGATGCTCAAAATTAGTAGCTATCAATGTGTATGTCATTCTAATACATGGTTAGACTTGATTTATGCTTTATGAGCTAGGTGATTGATAGCTAATAATCCATTAACCAGACTTAGTTATTGCCAAAAGGCTTGAGGAATAGACAACCATAATACAAAGAAAAAATGTGTTCAATGTTCAAGTTGAAGCACTCAACTGAAATGACTATGGAATTAGAATTTTAATTCAGAAATATCTTTCCTAAAGTGATCCTAGAAATAAATGCAGTGGACTTGGATCACCTCAGAGAAGGGGTATTTTCACTGCTTTTTTTCAACTGTAATTGCACAGTGAAATTCTGTTATTAATGGCCAGCATAAATCTAACCCTCCCAATGGGACCTAGAACCCCAGGACCCTTTCATACTTGTATTCTGAATGTGGGGACTTAGGAACTGACTCACAATATACTCTAGGTCGACGGATCACACACACACACACTCAAGTGAACTTTCACTTCTCAAGATCCCATCAGAATACAGAAGAGATTTCAGGTTAGAAAACTGGTGGGTCTGTGGCCAGCAATTGCAGAAGGGAAAGAAATATAATCAGACCCTGGTGTGCAGACTGTGTTCTTAGCTTGCAAATTCCCTCTTTCCGGTGTTTTAACTTTCAAAGGCCCAGGGTAGTTTTGAGGCAATCCTCTTATAAATGTACAAATTGTAATGATTATAGGAACAAGTTGTAATTGTTTCTAGCAAGTTTTTAAGAGTCTTTGATGTTATGCTTAATGTTTTATATGTTAATATATTGATAGGGGTGCTTATTTGCTTGCTCCCTTGTATGCTTTCATGGTTTCTGGGTTCAATGAGCAACCACATCTTTGATCTCAGTAGGTCTATTTGGTTTAAAAAAAAAAGAAAGCTGAAAGAAATGAAACATGAGATGCGAAAGGTTTTGCAATATTCACGACAAAGTGAGACTGGGGACTTCACTGTGAGAACACCGAGCGAGAGCCTGAAACTTAAAGGAAAACACAGAAGTCCACGAGGCCCACACTTCACCTCCCAAACCCCAACACACATTCCTGTCTCAATGAAAGTTGTCTCATGATGTGTCATGGCATCCTTTTGTAGCCAGAAGAGGTTGGCTAGGCTGTGGTCATGCTGAGTGAATCAAAGGCAACACTCTGCAAGCCATCAGGCTCCTCTGGCCCGTTAGCCTCATACCCTTCGCAAAGCACCATGGGATAGCATTTGGTCTTTGTAAAGATTTTATTTTCAACCCCCCTCTCATTCTGTGTGATTTCTGGAATCCGACGCAAGGTAATGCCCCTGAAGCTTGCCTCTGGACAAAAATTGCGAAATTTCAAAAGGAATACAATCTTTGGTCAGTAATACCCAAGATGGGAATCTGAGATTTCATAAAACCAGGCAGCTATCCATAGGAGTAAGAGTAAAGGAAACAGATACCAACTAAATGGCTCACACATGACACTTAGCAAAGGGTCACAGCACTAAGTAAGGAACTTAGTGGTAACTCTTCTTGTTTATGTTGCACAGAAGTCAAAATCAGTAAAGCTTCCCTGAAAACACAGACTAGAGAGAGTCATGAGTGAAAGGGGAAGCAATAGACTCAATTTCCACCTGGTCCTCGATCCCATTCCTCGGGAGCAAGCCCACACTATTCAGATTTCAGTGCCGCTAAAGAGACAGGGGAAAGGAGCGCGCATTTACCTTTGCTGTACACAATGCAGTTGTTCTTGCTGTCCTCCACTCCTTGGCAAGTCACATCCAGAAGCCACTTGGGACCAGCAGTCAGCACCATGGGGACCTGAGCTTTTGTCTTCTGTGGAACGACAACAAACAGATGCCATTTGCTCTTGTTGATCAAAAACTCTAATGATAACTCTACTGAGCATTTCATTTAAACAAACAACTAAATCGCCCAAACTGTAACCCAAGGCCTTATTCCCCTGCTTTGTTGTATCTCTTTAAGATGGCAGGAGCCCTCCAAGGTTTTACAGCTTTCACTAATCGTGAATGGTGGAATTATTATCTAGGAACCCCCCCCCCTTGATATTGGATCAGATCTCCACGAATAGGCAGATCTCTTACGGCTCTGAGTTATCATGAGAAGGCAGGTGACTTTCATCACAGAGCAGAGTGTGTGGAAGTGAACTTTAGACACATTGGGCTTCATTATGAACAGGATTTTATTATTTCTTGAAACAGACAGGAAAGAATTTAGAGAATCAGTATCCATTTCAAAGCTCTACCCTGGGTGACATTTGTATTAGAGTCTGCGCTTTTTTGGAATGAATAATGAAATCTACCCAATCACCCTGACTAAAGTGTGGATATGCGGTCTGACTATCGCCGCAATAATAACGATGCTAATGACACACCGGGCATTGTCTCCAGAAAACTGTAAAAGAGCAGCCCCGAATAAATCAAGTACAGAGCGACGAAGCCATGAGCTACCCTTTGCTCCAAATAAATAGGCAGAGAGGCCAGGGTTACCATTCTAAAAGAACATACCAAAAAGGGGTAAATCTAATTCTCATAAGATTCCACACTTTGGGGAGCTTGGCACCCAAATTATTTACCTTTAAAACCCATTTGATAAATTTACACGTCAGGAGCTAAACTGAGGAGCAAGTGGGAACGTCTCAGCCAGACGGCGCTTCCCGGGTGAGTTACAGTAAACTGGCGTTCAGACTTATCATTCGACAGCCCGTGTTCTGTGTATCAAATATCAGGAAACCACAACACAGAGGACAATACAAGGGTCTCGAGGTAATTTCTGAACTGCATTTTCACCTAGATATGATTCTGCCAGAGAAATCTCAGTCATCCTGGGACTTTCTCATATGTTATGCGCTATCATGAATTCCCCAAATCGACGTTCACAAGTAGTCCCCAGAGGATTTCTTTGTACACTGGCAACTTCAGACCTCACAGGAATCTGGAAAACCCATTTCACTCCCTCCACAACAGCAAGGATGGCGTACAACATACCAATCGATTGGTAATGGCAAAACCATGTTCAAAACTGTAGGTAAAACAGAGGCCTCCTCAATTCATTAAGTAACAGTCTGATCACGCAAGGCAATGACTATAGAACAAACTGTAGATAAGAATTCAACCATGAAGGATAAATTTAAAACCAGTCTGAAATGTTAGCTAGATCAGGAATGTGTAAGGGTTTGGGTAGCTTAGAATGTCCAGGCATCCCTACTCAGCAATGTGGGTCCCACTTCCCTTTAAAACCTCATATTATGTACGGCTGGTCTCTTTATGGCACTAATAACCCTTTTAATAGTTCCCTTCCCACCAAAAAACAACCTGCCTCAGTGTCGTTCTTGAACACCAAACCTGAGGCTTTTCCATTATGTAAAGTCTCTGGGAAATCTTAGTGGAAGGTAAACAAGTCAGTTGCCTATAACCTGACCTTGTACTCACATCAGTAATGGAAAACAGAATGACACAAATTTGGTACAGCTTTTTGATGGTGCTGCGGGCAGGCCTGCTTTTCATCCTGCCTGGCTCCAGCACGGCTAGCTTAACACGCGAAATAACAACACACAAACTGTAGTCATTTAAATACTGCCTGGCCCATTATTTTCTGCCTCTTACTCACATCTTGACTAACCCATATCTAATAATCTGTATAACACCACGAGTGGTTTCTTACCAGGAAAGATTCACCACATCTGGCCTGGTGGCTGGCTTCATGGCATCTCTCTCTCTCTGAGGAGAGGCATGGTGGTCTGTCTCACTTAGGAGAGGCGTGGCATCTGACTGAGCCATCTACCTCACTTCCTTCTTCCTGTTCTGTCTACTCCACCCACCTAAGGGCTGGCCAAAGCAGTTTCTTTATTAAAACAGAAGACCCTCCCACATCAGCTTTTAGGATGCAAAATCCGAGTCTTTTTGGATGAAATATCCAGGTGAAGATGCCAGATGCTTTAAGAAATGTGGAAAGGATCATGGTATACTGTCGCCCATAAACTGAAAATTTGTTTGCTGTGGGACAATTGTCTGTACCCTTGTATTATTTTCATAAAGCACAGATTTGCCAGTAGCCAGGCAAGAAGTAGAGGTGGGGCAATGAGAACAAGAGAATTCTGGGAAGAGGAAAGTCTAAGTCTTCAATTGGCACCCAGACGCAGAGGAAGCAAGATGAGAATGCCTCGCTGATGAAGGTACCAAGCCACGTGATTAACACAGACAAGAATTATGGGCTAATGTAAGATGTAAAAATTAATTAATAAGAAGCTGAGCTACTAGGCCAACCAGTTTATAATTAATGTAGTCTTCTGTGAATTTTACTGGGAATAAACGATTACAGTAAGAGGCGGGACAGAAATCCCAGTCAATAGGAGTCATTTAAAAACAAGGGGGATGGTGGGAATGTCTGTCCTGTATGTTCTCACAGGATACCAGAGAGGCACCTTCCAGGAAGAGTGTGGAGTTACTGGGATCCTGTGGATAAATGTTGAACAATATGTCAGAAAACAGTGTGCAGGACACTCAGTCCTGGAACTCTGTGGTTTACGTTCTTAAGGAGATCTTTAGAACTTTCCTGAGTATGTACAAATTCCTGAAAGAGAGGGCTAGCTTTCATCATCACAGTCATCACTGAGGGGCTTCTTCTTACTTATCAATAGAAAGCTTAAAGGGATGTATTTAGGAGAAAAGGCTTGGGAGAGCTACAAGCATGTTACACCTCAGTGAAAATCTTTTGTAGTTAATTTTCTAAGCAGACACAGCCAATGGAAACAGTTGCTGTGTACACAGACAGTGTGTTAGACACTTTCTCTGTCTTACTTACAGACAAGGACACCAAACCTGAAAGATCAAGTAATTTTATGAAGGTCAAATACTTGATAGAGAGCAGTGGTGGTGTCTGTGGTGTTTTCGTCCCCAATATGGTCACTCTAAGTGACGCCAAAATTCCTGATTTTCTGGGATTGAGGGTTTCTGAGGAGCAAGGATGGTAGGGTCTTCCTAAATGCTACTGCTACTGGAACACTATCCACAGTTTCTACATCCACTTAATACCTGCTGCATGTGGACTGGTAAGCACTTCACCTGAATGATGCTGTGCTTTTGCTTTTTACTACTCCAACATCAGATAATTATACCCTGCTCCCCACTATTTTGCCCCTATGCAAGCTAAGACTTAAGAGATGACTGTGTGACTCAAACAAAAATAGTGGATGAATATCATTTCTGAATGATGAGTTAAGAACTGTATGTCTTAAGACTTTGGTAAATATATATATATATATATATATATATATATATATATATATATCATGCTTCAGCACAGGCAGGAATTGATTTAAGAAACTGGACCAAAATATAAACAATTTCTTCTACTGCACACCAGCAAGGAAGAAGCAAGAGTATGAGAAGTTCTAGCTGAATGCTATACCGAAGCTGTAACGTAAATAATAAATAGATAAAAAAAAAAAACTATCGTGGGAGCAGTTATTACGGTTTTGAGGAGGTGAGCCGATTTCTGCCTGAAGAAACCAACTTTTGGGGAGATTGACTGCCTTCAAAGAAGATTACAAAGTGTGAGAAGGAAGGAGTTATCCAGGATTATATGAAATGGACACTCCAGAAAAATCCATGTATAGAAAAGAGCAATAAAATCCACCTTGATCATTAGGCTCATTTCCTCATCCCTCACTCTAGGATGAGGATTCATAGAAATTCTAGAGTTTTAGACACTTTAAACTTCATTGAATTTAACCCTCTGGCTTCTTAAATGAGGGACGTAAGGGACATATTTATTAACACACAAAGTGTACAGGTGACATAACTGACTGGGACAAAAGTGAGGTCTTGTGAAAGGCGTGGCAGGTATGAAAATGGTCCTGAAGAAACCATGGTCCGAGGCCTCAGACCTTGGGAATATGTATGTTACCTTCTCTGTCAAAGATGCAGTGAAATATTTAGGACCAGGAGAGGGCAACTTGTCCAAAATTGTGCAAATAATCTCATTCAAAACATAGGAGTCCCTGAAAAGTGGAAAGGGAAGTCAAAAGTGTGAAACAAAGGGATTCTCAGATGCTGGGCTTGATGGTTCGCACTTGCAATCCCAACACTCCAAAGGCTGCTACAGGGGGATTGCTGTGAGCCATCAGACACCCAGAGCCACACAGTGTCTTCTAGACTGGCCTGAGCTTTAGAGTTTTACCTTGTAACAAGCAAACAAACAAACAGATTTCACCTGCAATTATTGCACCTGCCTTTAAAGATGAGGAAGTGACATAGGCCACAAGCAAAAATAAATAAATAAACAAACAAACAATAAATGAATGAATAAATAAGCTAGCTCTGTCCTCCGTTCACAAGAAGAGCCAGTAACTGATATCTCACACCCTAAAACCCTACAGCTGTGGAAGATCCAGCCTTCAGGATATGGATTCTTTCTTAGAATCTTCAAGAATAATCATGTCTGCTGGACACCTTGAGACCTGTATTGGACTTCTGACCTACAGAGTTATAAAATAATAATTTGAGATTTGCAGCCTCTGTTTACTTAAACAGTAAAATCAAACAAGGATAAAAAAAACATTCAGATTTACTGAACTGTGCTTTTTAAAAAAAAAATGTCAAAATTCCCTTCTGAAATCCATTCAAAGTGATAAAATACATGTTTCTTAGTTGGAACAACACCATAGGACGTTGCTGTTTCAAAATGACACGAAATACCTAGTGGTGCTTGCATTGTCCTTGCATCTAGACTCGGGTTTATACGAACATGTCTGGCATCATCTTTGACTTGGCAGTTGCAGTTTGTTTAAAGTCAAGGTGAGGGAGAAGATGATATACTTGGGAATCTTTACCCAAGCTGCTGGTGGGTCGCCTGGCTGGAAAGCCACCTAAGTATTTTCAACTTTAGAATGCATATCTCCAAAATGGACATTCTTTTATTGTTGTTATTTTTGCTTTTTTTTTTAAAAAAAAAAATTGAAACAGGTTTTCTCTGTACAACCTTGGATTTTCTGTAACTTGCTCTGTAGATTATACTGACCTCGAACACACAGAGTTCTGTCTGTCTCTGCCTTCTGAGTTCTAGAATTAAAGGCATGCACCACCACCACAGCCTGGCTCAAAATGTGCATTCTATTCCAACTTTTTAGTATGTAAAAGAGCTAGCATAATGCTCAATACTATATTTAGAGACATGTCAATCATTTACTAAATGTCTAGATTAATAAATGAACTGAAATGTCAAAAGAATTTCCCGAATCCCCATTTGTTGAGGGTTGGTAGTGTCTGCAGTGGTTAGCATAGAGTTCAGGACAGAACTTCCTGGTTGTCCCATTTGCGCATTAAAACAGCCAATGCTAGTATTCAACAATAATAATACTATTCAAAAATATTATTCCACAATTTCCATCTTTATATGATGAAGAGTCTTCTAAAGGCTACAGCCCTGTGAGACTTTGCTGGACCACTGGAAGTGGATAAAGGTGGATTGATGGCACAAATCTGGAGAGGCTTGGCACTTGGGAGACTTGAGGCAGAATATCTTGGAGATGGAGGATAGTCTGATTTACACCATGAGCTCTTGTCTCCAAAACAAAAAATAAAAAAATCCCAAAAAACAAAAATCCAACCAAACGAACAAAAAGAATACAACAAAGAGTAGAGTAAGAAGAATGGGTGCAGGGGGAAGGACAGAATAGCAGTAGGAGAAGGAAGAGGAAAAGGAGGAGGTGCAGGGGGAAGGACAGACTAGCAGTAGGAGGTGGAGGAAGAGGAGGAGGAGGAAGAGGACCGACATTATTTCCATACACAACAGAGCCTGTAAAACAATGGCATTTGCCACTGTCCCTTGCTTTTGCCCAAGTTTTCAAGTAGACACTTATGAGAGGAACCTGAAGATGCTGGTGGTCACATAGCATGAAAAGAAGAGTGACTTTCAAAGGATCATGATGCTTTTAATCTTAGGGAAGCTTAGCTTATCCTAATTTAATTTCATTTATTTTAGTTTCCATGTTGAAATGCCCATGGAGATAGAGATTTGTCAGTTAAAGTTTGTGCTTTATTTGTAGCTCTCTTAGCAATAATCGGAGGCACATAAAAGGAGTCATCATTTTCAGTTAAACTGCATTGCAAAAGAACTATACACTTTTTCAGGCTCCACATTGTAGTTAAAAAAAAAAAAAAACCCTGCACTTCTAGACACAGTTTGAACCCAGAGTTTCAAGTTTAGACAGCTCACAACTAGACAAACTTGACAAGGACAAAATGGGTCATACGTGTCACTTCTTAGGAATAATTAGAATCATCTAATGTGGATAAAAGAGGTCAGACTGGCATCCTCTGCTCACTAACCTTTGGAGTTACTGGACCGACAAAGGAGGTAGCCTTCAATAAATGTTTATAGTCGAGCCAAAAGGTTAATGGAGATAAAAGTAGGCAGCCCAAAGGTAAAGAATAGAGGAGAATTCTCACCCAAGAGACTGATGACGTAATGCTGCCTTAGGGATTCCAAATTTTGCTGGAAAACTTTGTTGAGTTTTTCCAAAATAAGAGCTAGAAGACCTAGGAGCCACAGGAAGGGGTTGTGTACAAGAAGAGCCGAACCCCTTGAGAAAGGATTGCAACTGTTGCTTGGTGGGAATTGTCTGGGAAACATGTGAAAACACAGTTATAATATCTTATGCCTTTGCACCAGATAAAGGTTGATGGTGATGGAAATTACCTTGGTGCTGTTTCCATAGCTATGTAGTCAGTAAAAAGATATGAAGCCTGCCTGACAATATTCTACTATCTTAATAATTGATACCTTTTACTATTCTCTCAATGTTATATTAGGCATAGAAATTTTTCAAAAGTAAAACAGATATTAAATATATAATAAAATCAGAAACACTCAGGGCTATGCAGAGAGACACACAAATTCACACACATAAAGAGAAAGAGAGAAACTTTATACTTTGTATTTGGCATTAGGAAATTGAATGACACACCCGTCACCAACATCTCAACTCAATTGTTCTCAAATCTAATAAAAATTATGATACTGTATATGGCTTCCTCTTTTACTACCACACAAGTTTTTTTTTCATAATAAAAATTTCAGTTTATACATATACATTTAAGTAATTCTCCACATTGGAAGTTGATTACACACAAACTTACAGTAATGGGAACTTAACCACTCTCCATCTTTTTTACTGTATGACCTTTCTAAAGACAATGAATTTGAATTATAAGGAGCAGCAATCTGTTCAGTGGGAGCAAATAACTTAAAATTCTTCATAAAAAGTTCCAATTCAAGGCTTTATAGAATTATAATTTCTGTAATTTTAGACATGTCACATAGCCCCAAAATTATCAATTTAACTTTTCCAATCAAGAAAATAGTACTTTCAAGTAAAAAAAAACATAAAATATAGAATTTTAAAGACAAAATTTATGAATGTCTGTACTTGATGCTATGAAAGTAGAACTTGAATGACAGTGTGTGTGTGTGCGTGTGTGTGTGTGTGTGTGTGTGTGTGTTGGGGGAGGGTGCATGTGCTTAGGAAAAGAGGTATAATCATTTAAACACATCACTAATAACATTTCCAAACTCATACCAAAGTGAATGATATTACCTTCATTTGCTGTTTGGCAAATAACAAACCAACTTCATAAAATATATCAAAATTGTACTGCCTGGAAAATTGTTGTGCTTTAAGTATTTTTCAAACTTCAGCAAAAAGAACCAAAAGTACTCTGAAATTAGATGATACAAGTGTTGGGCAAACAAGAAAGACATTTGTGATGTTCTGTTAAATCCATTGCAGTATTCTGCAAGGCGAGGAGAGAGGAATTTCATGAAGGTATCATTATAATCCCATTTTTCTTGAGTGTGACTCTATAAAATATCTGTTATAAATATTAGGAGAGTAGAATTCCAGAGGACTTTTCCTAAGAAAGCATCTTCACATTGAGTGTGGGATGTGGGATGTCAACCACGATAAGAGACCTTAAAAAAAAAAATCAGTGTAGAATAAAATCATAGAATCCTTGCCTACTATATTCGTATGCTGTATGTCTGTTTATCTCTAATCACCACCAATTGAAGTAATTGTTATCACTTGTGGTACATTTGCCTTGCTTTCTCTTAACCCAACTCACTTCTTAAATATAGAAATTTCAGGACAAAAATAATGATTCCATTCAAAGCAAAACACAAATAATTCTATGCATGCGGGTTATTTAAAGTAAACTGCTTCAAAATAAGAATAACCATTCAGGGATGAACAGACAAACACTATGGGCTGAAACCATCAGCTCTAAAAATAGAAAATTTTCACTTTTTCAAGAGGGAAAAAAATCACCAAATTAATAACCCTTAGAGTATCCAGAAAGATATTCTGCTTCATTTTCAGAAAGAATGAAGTAATGTTTCTTTCTTTCTGCCAACTTCAGCCCCACAGTCTCATCTGTTCTTCACATCAATTTGGCTCGGAATAGGAGTGCCTCCCTACAAGCTGGCAACCATTAGCTTCACCCTTTTTATTATATGTGTCTCTGGGAGTCACAGAGTGTTTAAGGAGTGTTGTTTTGCTCCTGGCAGAGTTTCTGGGCTTGTACGTAATGCAATCTGCAAAAGAGTGTCAGAGCTGAAACCCCAAGATGGAAGAAGGAAAAAAAAAAGAAAACTCAAAACAACAAATTGCTCTCCAGTAGCCTTCCTTTTAGGAGACTGTCACAAAAACTATGGCAGGGGTCGGGAGCATGTGAGCCTCGGTGCCAGCTACGTGACCTGGAGCCAGCCACTTAACCTCTGGAGGTCTCTATTTTTTTTTCTGCGTAAGATGATCTCATATGTCCTTACAGCTTGTTAATACTGTCCTTAAGAGACATTTGCTATAGAATTTCCTCCCAAACCAACTCACATTCTGAGTGTGCCCTGGAAGATGCATACGGAAACCCAACCCTACCGAGCTTCGACATGCTGAAGAAAATGTTATTCTTGCTGGTGAAGAAATAAATAAATAATGGAATCTATCTTAATTAAATGTTATATGTTTTGAGCCTGTTCATAGATAGTAATGTGGTCAAAATGAAGGTGTTTTGAAGACTAGAAAGTATATGGACTAGATATACATTCACCTTAAACTATCATTGGCCTATTTAGTTTTAAAAAAACTTAGTGTTGATTCTGTTCAGTCATCTATCGAGACTCATTGAAAGGCCTTGTGTAATAGAGAGAATAAATGTCCTGCTCAAAGCTACCCTATTGAGAGGTATGCATATTGATATTGAGAGTTATACATCCCTCAAGAAGTAGTCTACCACACATGCAATTAATTTTATGGCTTCATTATTGTTGTTAGTATTATTGTTGTTAGTATTATTGTTGCTGTCGTTGGTTTGTCACCTTAGCTAATCTTAGTTTCTATTTAAAGAGAGATAACACATTTTTTTGTTGTCATTTTATCTAGACAGGTTTCTCTGAGTGTAGTCCTGACTATCCTGGAACTTGCTGTGGAGACTAGGCTGGCCTCGAACTCAGCTCACAGAGATCCGCCTGCCTCTGCCTACTGAGTGCTGGGATTAAAGGTGTGCACTGCCACTGCCCAGCTAATAATACTTTTCTTATTTTTCTTTCACAATTTTATGCATATATATATATATATATATATATATATACATACATACTGATTACTCTCAATCCCCTTCCCCCTTCTTCCTCTTTCCTTCCTTTCTCTACCCACCTCCACTTCTATAATCTCCTTACTTGAATTCATGGCTTTTTGTTTTGGTTTTGTTTGTGTGTGGCCACCTGGGTGGTCTTGTGAATGGAGCTATCCATGGAAGCCCGGTGAGTACACTAATACCTAGACAACTGATAATTATGGCGCCCCCTTCCAATCATCATCAGGTGCTCATGCTCAACAGTACAAGGTAAGGTCACATAAACCCTGAGCCCCATCCATGAGTGACTGACTATTCAGAGGATCTGTCTTCTACAGGTCCAGGCAAAGCAATTGCAGCTGCTCTGAGATCTTGATTTTACTGGCTGAATCCCAGTCTAGAGGACAGGGTTCTGTTGCCTTCCTCCCTGTCTTCTGGATTTTACATTATCTTTGTTTCTTCTTCCAGTGCCCCATGAGTTAGTTGTGTGTATGGGGGGGGGGTGGTAATACAAATGATTTGTTTAGGCCTAAGCCCTCATCTGCAACCTGTTCTTAGCATTTGGGGTAGTCATAAGGGTGAAAAAGGTCTCAATATAATAATACTAAAGTTGCAATAAGTAAATATATTCTCTTAATTACTAATATTCCTGCTGTGTATCTTTATATCTATTATCTTAGACTAATATTAGTTTACTTGTATTTAGAACTTAAAAATTTCTGATGTTATAATTAAGTTAAAAATATTTGTATTAAAATAAGAATGGAAGTGAGAAAAGTGAGTCCCCTCCATAGCAAAAAATACACCAATATTAATGTTAGTGCTAGGTATTATATTGGTAACAGTATATTTCAGAAAGGTATATTCCCCCCACAAAACATTATTGTCACGTTATTTAAATTCTGGTTCAGAAAGAGCTCAGCAGAAATGTCAGAGTATTAGGGCAGGTGAGCAAAGCTTATGCTAATCCTATGACAATTAGTTTACAAGAGCGTTACACATGGCTCAAGTATCTAAAAGGCTTTGGTGGTGAGGGTGGTTTTGAATAAGTTTGCTTAACCAACACATGTGGAAGGACTTTTGTAAAGCTTTTCTTTACGGAACAAGTGTCCACCTCACCGAGGTGGGTTACCTTTCTTTCCCTCTTGAAGACGTAGGAGCAGGACAGTAACAAACTCCAGCACTCCATGCCTCTAACTCCCATACGCTATTCGGCATGCTGGTCCATGCATGGGGAGCGGGAATGGCATGCCATGAAGCCAAATGAGGTTTATCTTTGTCAATGTTGCATCTGGATCAATTTTCGTAATGTGATATTTCTCTGTTGTTGCTAATTTTCAGTGACATGATTTTTCTAATGAAGAGCGAAGAATAAACATGAATTTTTAAAAAGTATTTTATGAGTAAGATGTTTGGCATATGAGTCTCAGTCATATGAGACAAACTTTATTAAGTCTATTTCAATTCTCTTTCTTTTATTTTATCTCCTCCTTCCCTGTCCCTCCCTCCTTCCCTCTCTAATCTGCCCCCCCGCCCACGCTTCTCCCATCTCCTTTCTGCTCTTCTTTCCCCTTTCCTTTCTTGGCTACTGTTTCTTTTCTTTTTTCCGTTTTGAGACAAGGTCTTACTATGTAGCCTACCCAGCACTTGAACTTGGAGATATTTTGGCCTCAGCCTCTTAAGTGCTTGGATTAGACGTATGCAATATCACACCTTGCCTTTAGCTTATCATGTTCTCTTAAACACTTACATCTGTGAATAGAAGCATCAATGTACATGCTAGATAGTGAGTTTGAACTGGGTTAAAGTGACAAACTATGGCATTGATTACAGTTTACGGTTTGACTACCAATATCAGTGTTTTTGTGGTTATCGGTTACATGCAAGCTAACTTAACATTCGGAAGACATTTGTTTGCATTGTCTAAATGTGGTTTTTGCAATGTCAATAATAGAACATTATGTGTAAATTCATCTCAACTAGTAATAGTACAACATGGCTAGCTTTGTCCTTATTTCAATTGTTTCTGTTTTGAGAAGGCTACTGTTCAGTTATTTGAATAATCATTTTGGGCTTTTATGGAAATTACTTGTGGTCATCATATGTGCAGAAGTTTACTAATAAGCTCTGCACAGAAAACTTCAAGAATGGACAGACAGATGACTTATGCTTCTCCTAGATGCTCACAATATATTAACAATAAAACTTAAGTAGCACTCACACAGATTACTTAAATCAATATTAATAATCAAGATAATTATATTCAAGCCTATGATTGATACACTTGGAAAATGCAATGCATATTCCATGACCCATGATGAAATGGCAGTGTACAAAGGAGAAATGATTGCTAGTCTATGTTAGGGAGAGAGTGGTGTTTAATGATAGTTATGGAACTAACTTTAGAGTTTGGCTAAACACATTCAAGTTTCTCATGTGTAGCAATGAAATACCATAAAGCATGGCCCATGTTTTTATAGTTATATCTCAAATCTAATCATAATGATCTTTTAAGATGCATATTAGGAGTTTAGCTATGCATCTCATCTATTAAATACCAGCTTATTGCTTCTCAACCTTTTGCTATGATCAACTCTATCAATTTATGACTCTCTACTCTGCTGGAGGCTTTCCCCCTAGATGTTTGCAGATCCTGCCAAGATGGTAATCAATATTAACCACTACAATAGCCAGATGAATGTGCATATTTTAAATATATGTTCATTAACTAATTTAATACACTTTGCTAATTAAGGATTCAAAGGTGGCTTAATTGTCTGTGGGAGGCAAATGACTGAGTAAATACCATATGCACATCAACTCAAGAAGTGTGTGACTTTGTAAAAATTACTAAGAATTCCCTCAATGGTTTATTGATTGGTTTAGGGGTTTGGAGAAAAAGCTCAAGAGTTAAGAACACTTGCATGTCTTGCAGAAGATCTAGGTTCAGTTCCTAGCATCCCCACCATTGGCTCACAACTGTCTGTAACTCCAGTTTCATAAGGTCTGTAGCCCCCTTCTAGTCTTCACGGCACCATGCATGGAAGCGATGCCCATGGATATACAGAGGAAATCACACATACACATAACATGAAAATCTGAATTACAAAACTATTTGTGGTACAGGGTTATTTTAAAAAGCGAATGAGTTCACACATGTAATGTATACTAAGAGTACTGGGTATCTAAGTCCCTGTAAACATTTAGCTTATTTTTCTACTTATTATTAAAGAAATATGTTTTCTCAAACTTTTAGAATTCCCGGTAAAATAGTAATTCTGGCTAACTCAAAAGTTACAAATTTCCCTAATGTATGATTAATTTTCTTGCCTTTATTAAGCAGCAGCAATGTGTTAAAATTTTATGTGCTATATTGTGTTTAAACTGATTATTTTTGCAATCCCATAAAATACCTTTATATCTGTTTTATAGATAAATATGCAGAGTCTAAGAAGCTAAATAACTTAGCCAAGCAGTCATTTCTAGGCAGTCCTTAACCATGAATTGTCCTCTGTTTTCTTCTTAGTAATCTATAGGAAGTTGAATTCTCTCCACGGTGTGAGGGCACTGAGGGTCTTCTTAGGAAGTGTGCTTAATATCAGTACTTCCTGCTCATGCAAGCTAGCTTAAATGATCTTCCACAAACCACTGGTTAGCAGTTTCTGTTTTACATTATGCATGATGTCTTGCTGTACTTTGTAGAAGCTAATTGCATGGCGCCTCATTAATAATCTTCAGGGTTTCTTGAGCTGTGAAATTTATAGCTTTTGTGGTGAATTATTTCTCACATTTGCACAGTTTGGAGTCTTGTAGGTCTAGTTGAGATGCTAAATATCAGCACTAAGCTTCAAGTAAGAGGAACAGACCAGACGTGGTCTACTTAGTGATATAAAATATTGAAAAATGGGTAATACCTTGGAATATTGTGTTTTCATGACTTTAAGCATTTTTAGACTTATAGAGATGATTGTATCTTACACCAGATTTAAAAAAACAGCCTTTATAAGCATTTCCATTCATAATCAGAATTCATGATGAGATCCAGGATGAGATGAGGTTCAAGATACGAAACTGCACTTGTTACACAAGAATACACACAGAATAACATTCTTCCCTGGTGTGCATTTGAGTGTAGTTTGAGCAGAGGACAGTCTAGGCAGCCCTTGGTAGTGCAGAACACTACCTTTCTTCCTTTCTTCAGATCCTTTGGATATACTGCTTATCTGCCTGGGTATTCAGTACTTGATGAGATGGCTTTTGAACACAGATTGGACTAAAACCCAAGCACAGCCCTTTCCTCTGCTGGACAAAATGGAAATTTAATCTGGAAAGTCAAAATGATCCCTCATGAGAAGAACTGGGTAGAAATAAAGTAGATGTGAAAAAATTTGTGCCATAGTTGTTCTTTTGACTAACTATTGAAAGCAAGATATTCAACTATAATTTAGATACTAGTCATTGAATGCTCACAACAGCATGTTTCTGGAATGTGGTAGAAATCATGACAGTACGAAGGAGGAATCATGGTTCATGCCCTTGTAGTCATCATGGAGAAATAGCACTGGAGCCTAAGAGTCAGCTTGCTTGAGTTGAAGCCAGCTTTCCAATTGGCTGCATGGGGTGTGGATTTGGTCAGGCAGGTATAGCTCTTTGAGCATCAGCTCTTTTCTTGATGTCCTAAGGACTCATTGGGATGAATGTTAAATTCAACAACAAAAATACAAAGTGCTTCTTATGCTTACTGTGGGCCTTGACTTGAGGAATGGGGCAACATTTGCAAAACTTATCAAATGTCTGCCAGAAGTTCTATGTATGCCTTGGTTACCTAACAGGTAGAAAGCCGCTTGCACTATGCGTCATCCTTTCACAGAATAAGATCTAATATCCATTGAACTTATATTACCCAATATCAACAGAATAACATATAATAGACAAAAAGTGTAAGTGTTTTCCTACTTGATCCTTCATCTATTTACTGTATTAGTTGGAGCCCAAAACACCACTCATCACTGCTATTTCAATGACATAAATTTGATGACCCTTCTGTGTTAGTGGAAAAATAACCTGCATTATAAAAAGCTTTACTTAATAAAAAAAGTTTTTCCTTTAGTCTAAATTTCATGGTTGTGTTTTCCTTTCTACCTTATGCATTAAAGTACAAAATAAATCTATTATTACTGATAAGAGATATTATGTAACTTAAATATATTATATAATGTTTGAATTAGGTTAACTATATCTATATCCTTGAACATTTAATCATTTCCTTATTCTAAAGTCTTTCAATATTCTTTCAACTAAACTTTAAAAATTTATAGACAATCTTTCTCACAGTCACATACAATGCAATAATCTCATCTTACTCCCACCTATAGTTTTATTAGCAATCATGAGACCTAAATTCTCCTTTGCAAGGCATTAGGGACATAGCAGGACAAAAGTTATGGTCATTGAATTTTTATTTCTGCTAATTCTCCACTTTGAACTCTAACTTGAGAGTTCTTTGTATAGTAAGACTATTTTGAAGATGTGATTTTGTGTTATATTGTGCAATGGCATATAATGTCTTAAATGTGACTACCTTAATCAGATGTACTTATTTAATGTTTTTCTTGTCTCCTTTTTTTACCTTCCACATAGTAAAACAAATAAAAATCAAAGAACAGTCTTCGATTGCTAAGGAGACTGTCTTTTTCCCTAAAATGTCATTGCTTCATGTGATTTCTACAATTTTTAAGGGATCTGTGCCTTCACTAAACCTGAGCTTCGTTCTAAGTTTCTGTAAGTGACTGAATTCCCTGAGTCATAATGGATGAGTTCCCTGAGCAAATTATGAGTGAAGGAGCAAGGGCCCTTCAAAGGTTGGAGCTACTTCTGACCCTAGGATTCTCTTCTTCACCTTTGTGGGAGGAACTCAGAAAACAGACAGGTCCTGGTTGTTCAAACTTTGCTCCTTTTCTTGATGCTAAATACAAATTCATAGTGTCCTTCAACATTTACAAAATTAAGTAAACAGAGTGGTTTTAAATATAAACGGTACAAGAGTGCTTCATTTTTTAGGAACAAAGGTGGAATCCCTCTAAAAAAAACACACCCATGACGGTGGAGGAGGACTGAGAAACGAAGGACAACAGCAATGAGCATGAACTCTACAGCATGGATGGGTTTACTGTGAGCCTTGTCAGTTTGGTTGCTCACCTTCCTGGACTTAGGGGGAGCTGGGAGGACCTTGGACTTAACATAGTGAAGGGAACCCTGATGGCTCTTTGTCTTGGAGAGGGGTGGAGTGGGGGTATGGGTGGAAGGGAGGGGAGGGAAGGGGGAGGAGGAGGGGAGGAGATGGAAATTTTTAATAAAAAAATGAGAAAAAAAACACACCCATTTCTGTTGACTCCTTCATGGGACTTACATACTTGAGAATCATGAAAATGTATCTTAATTCACACTGACATAGAATTCCCTAACCCAGTTCTGTGTGAAAGAAAAATGCAGCAACAAGAACAAAATTTAGAAGTTTGCTTTGCCCCATTTTGTATACAGGGCAAAATGATGTGTGTGTGTGTGTGTGTGTGTGTGTGTGTGTGTGTTTGTACATGAACTTGTTTGTATGTACTATTTGTGGGCAAAATGTTCCATATTGATGAAGACTGTACCACCAGTAAAGCATGGAACTTAAGCAATATTTTCATGACTAACTCAAATGCTCTTTTCTAATACCCAAGACTTTTACGGTATTTGAGGAAGACCTATTTCTCAACAAAATCTGTTACTACAACCCTTTTGCTGCCACAGAAAGTATAGTCTCAAGATAGCCACTGGACGAATATGTTCCAAGTGTGGATAAGGACACAACATTGAAACTCCCTTTTTTCCCCTCAGATCACACCGTCCAACAACATATGGAAGAAAGTTTGATAATTTTGCACTAGACTAATTTAAGCAATGCTAAAGTAAACCTAATGATAAGGCCAGTTGATAGTTAAGTCTTACCAGTGAAAAATGACGGTATCTTCATTTATAATGTAGAATGCTAAATGTGGAGTATACATAACGTGAAGAATTTTTTAATCCCTCTCATTTAACTAGTGTGAATAGACTAAACACTTGAAAAAAAAAAACAAAACCAAACTATCTGGTACCTTTTTCCCCCCTGTCTTAAAAGTAAAGATTAAGAGTTGGAGGCAAAAGGGCAGGGAGGGAAACTCTGTGGTAAAAAGAAGAGTCCAGCCTTGGGACTGGCGCAGAGACAGCCAGTGTTCCAATAAGACTCAACAAGCAGCTCTGATCAGAATCTAAGATGGGAAACGGCCTGTAGCTCTGAGATAGCTGCTTCACACTATTCCCGAACTAAGCCAGCGCAGGTAGCAGCATGAATGCACAATTCTAATTATGCATTAGAGTATGCATAATGATCTTAAAATCGGTAAACAAAGAGACAGCATTAGAATTCCTCAGCGGTTTTCAAGATACTGTGACATCATACAAAATGTGACTGGGATTTTTAAAGAGGGGTGGGTCCCTGAAAGTTTTATATGAAATATGCAGACTCCAGAAAATTATTGATGAACTACTATTGCATTTTCTAAAAAAAAATCTCTTTTTAGGAAATCCGTAAAAAAGAATTAAGTCGAAGACATGCGAATACTTCAAGACCCAGGTTGAAAATGTTTTTGAATGCTCATGTTTAGAAGATCTAGGCTGAAAGCCCTAAGTAATAATAAGTAACATTTTGCACCTTTGTTACTTATCTCGTAAGATAATGAATGTCCCTGCAGTTAATTGTGTAGGAGGGAAATGGAAGACCTGTGATGGAGCAGGTGGACTAAGGGCCATGCTGCAGATCATTAATGGCTAGCAGTGACCATCATTTTCAATTACGAGTTTCCAAAGACTTAGTCACAGAAATTTTACCCCATGTCTCCAGCTCCAGTGCAGATTCATTTTGGTTCAACTTTGCAAGGCAAAGCTAGACTTCTAGCTGGAAGGTGAAATCCCCTCCCACCTTAAAAAAAAATCATGTCTTCTTACTTCTATTTTTGATGCAACTTTCCCTTCTATTTCTCAAGCAATACGATTTGAGATTCTGGAACCTTAATCTGTTCCCATGGTACTATTTTTATTGCTTGGACATGGAATGTGTCCAAGTTCTGCTCATTCCTTCCACAGTCTTGAGCTGAGTACCCTGATCTGTAGTAAATAGGTAAGCCCGGAGACAAATGACCACTCCAAGGATGCAGTCCATGCACAGGGGTCAGGTAGGCAGGATACTTGTCTCACTTAGGCAAATCAGACATCTAGGAACTTGTTTCATCTGCTTCCTAGCCCTACCTCCAAGCAAAATCTATAGAAACTATTCAGCATGGTTCTCTTCCAAAACTGTTTTCTTATTTTTCTCAAAATCCAGCTTTATTATTTCTTTACCTAAAGCCCTTACATTTTTGGTTAGAGGTTAGAATCCATTAGTTTTTGATGCAATTATTTCGGTATTTACTCCAGTAATGATTATAGCCATCTTCCCTAGTGATCTTTTATGCTTTCCATGACTCCTCTTCCCTTCCATCCAATTCCTTACCTTCAACCACCTTTCTTTACCTTCTCTCCTAGTCTACCTTATATCTCTTAAATCAAACTGAAGGCTAGCACAGGCAAATCAGTCCATCAAAAGATCATGTGCAAGTCATATGTGGTACAAGTGGAGGGTGGTAAAATTCACAACAGAGCAGAAACTTTCAAGATGTCTGAAACTTTTAGATTGTGGATGATTTGCTGGGGAATGAAAACTCCCCAAGCAACCAACAGCTCAGCTGAAGGATTCAGAGAACTAATTGCAACATCCATTTGGATGGTGAGTAAGGAGTTTTGAGATGGTGGTGGTGGGCTGGCATGTCAAAGCAGTTAGTGATAATCCAAGTTTCCTCCATGACTTTAGTAGATGGGAAAATGATCCTTCGTCTACTATTTTTGGTTGCTTATTTTAATTTTTGAGATACAGTCTCATGTAGCCCAGGCTGGTCTCACTTGGTAGGTAGTTCAGATTATAGGCTTGTCCCACAACACACAATTTAGTAGTGCTGGGGCTTAAACTTAGAGCTGCATATGCACTGGGCAGGCATTCAGCTAGTGAGCCACAATCCTAGTCACAACTGATACTTAAAAAAACACTTCCCTTTATTTTGCTTCATGAGAATGATCTTATTTGATATTACTGTAGCTTTTGGGAATATCTCTCTCTCTCTCTCTCTCTCTCTCTCTCTCTCTCTCTCTCTCTCTCTCTCTCTCTCTCTCTCTCTCTCTCTCTCTCTCTCTCTCTCTCTCTCTCTCTCTCTCTCTCTCTCTTTCTCCTTGTACAAGATCCAGGTTCACATGCTAAAATGTTACAAATAGACAGTTTCTGAGCATAGTGAATCAGCAGAAAGGAAGATCAAGGGAAACAAGGAAGGTCTCAGACTATCCAATAATGACCCAAGTTTAGATATATTATTGGACATTAAAGAATGTTTTACATACTAGCCAAATACTTATGGACTGTTTTTGTCAACAATCTGGTTTTATTTTTCAGTATTGGTTGGTATGACGTCATTATAACAGCACTACTAGATAACTATATTGAAGATGTTCTGTACTTAAACCAGAATAAAATAGTGTGAAATGAATCATACTTAGAAATGAACTCCCCAAGTTCATTGGAAAAACTCCACTTAGAGCTCAAATACGTGTGTTTACCAAGCAAGCATTTCACAAAACAGAGGCTGCAGACCCCTCGGGCTCTTCAACATTTATGAGTATTTATTTCTCAATTTTATGTCTTCATTAGAATCTAGCATAACACGTATGAAAATAAATGCACTTTCACCATGTGCAGTGGAAAGAGATTGTTCCCGGTCACACATTCTCATTTGAAATACAGTAACTAGAATATGTTAGCTTAGTCACCCTAGTATTCCTCAGCTTTCAGTTTGTAATCCTTTAAAAATCTTTGAACCTACTGATTATAAAATATTATTTAAACTGATCAAAGTGCTGACACACTCCCGCCAATCATGAATGGCTAGCTCCCAAGGTTTGAAGACAGGAGGTTATTAATGTCAAAATCTAGTGTAAATTACACCTAAATCCCTGTGTCCACGAATAAGAGCCTTGTGTTAAGGGACTGGAGAAAGTATGTTTCCACATTCTCCTGATCATAGGGAAGATTGTGATGTGATATATCTTCTGATTTTCCCATATCTATTCCTTACTTTTAGATCCTCAAATTATTAATTATTCTACATGATCTTTGGAGTTTATGTGTCTCATCTCCCCTACAGCAGACAGCTAATTTAAGAATAAGTCTGGAAATCTTACAGAGTATTCATGAAACAAGGCGGTTTGCTCAGTCTTCCTACTCAGTCCTTCTCTCCTCTCCTCTCCTCTCCTCTCCTCTCCTCTCCTCTCCTCTCCTCTCCTCTCCTCTCCTCTCCTCTCCTCTCCTCTCCTCTCCTCTCCTCTCCTCTCCTCTCCTCCCCTCCCCTCCCCTCCCCTCCTCTCTCCTCCCCTCCCCTCCTGTCCTCTTCTTCTCTTCTCTTTTCTTCTCCCTCTCTTCCCTCCTTATTTTTTTTGAGACAGGTTTTTCTTTATATAGCCCACACTGCTCTGGCACTCAGCCTTCCAACCTCATTTTCTGGAGCGCTAGGATTATAAGCATCAACTCTTATACCTGGCTGCCATTTTTGTCTCCTATTTACCATAAGGCATACGCGCACATACATTTATGCGGTGGATTAGCTTTCAGGAAAAATGGAATTCAACTGGCATTAATGAATGAAGGCCTGCCATGCTACTTACATATCTCTAATTATAAGTTAATTTTTGCTTTCAAAATGTTTCTCATCATTTCTCTAACCCTGAGCACATACTCTCTAAAACCTTCCTAGTTTTTGTACGTTTGTTCATTTTATTCATAAGTATGTCCAGTGGCTCTTTTGGCTAAATATCATACACAGGAGATATGTGTGGGGTAGTTTTAATATAGCAAGCAAAAGTGAATCAGAAATTGTCTATAAATATTGTATGAACTGTGTGGGTCCAGAGGCTGCTACCTTGACTTTTGAGAAGCTGTGGATAGGCTCACTGGTCAGAAGGGTACTACTTGGAACCACAACGAACCCACCAACTGTGGATTTCTTGCATCAAAGAATGTTTTCTGAAAGCGCTGAACTTGGGAAGCTCTCTCTGTCTCCTGGCCTCACCACGTAGCACTTGTCAGTAATTGGCAGCAGCTGCTCCAGACAGGCCAGGCCCCGGCAAACAGACTGGATGCCTCTCTCTGCCCTTAGGGAATCTGCCTCTCCAGGTGAGGCTTGGGGCCATGGGTAGAGCAGTGTGTCAAGTCTGTTTTCTTGCTATTTGAAAAGTAGTATAAATGAAAGATTTCAACCTGTTTAGCAACACTAGCCCTTCTTTCGGATATTCTGAAAGCACTTACTTTTGTATATGATTTAGTTTTGCATTTGTGAGCAAAAAATGACTATCACTGGATATTCAGTATACGCAAATAGGTTTTTCAGAGTTTGCCATAATTTGAGATAAAATTGAAATTGATATTTGATTTTTCATAATATTACAAATCAGGTTTTGTATATAAAATTCTGGTTCACTCTACTTATTTTCACTAAACCTTTAAACAAAAATGTTGACTTTCATCTATTTTTCACTTCTCTGGAAGCCCTGTAGCACCAGGGTTCAAGCTCAACCATTTCCCTGAGCCACAGACCAGCAGTGACGTCATTTTCTAGGTTTTGCTCTTCTTTGCAATATTATAAAAATGAATCTTATTCTGTTTTTAATCATAAGCCTTATCCATCAATCAAGGCAGGTATATAATAAGCTAAGCTACTCTGTAAATCTAAACATTCTCCACAAATGGGAAAGATACAGTCTGGGCTCTCTGATTGTTACTCAGGCGACTATCTAAAATGAAAATCTGATTAACCCTTTGGCTGCTAAGAACTACCCATGTACCACGGTAGCTGACTTCCCTGAACTTATCTCTCCCTTTTTCCCCCTTAAGAAATTCATAATTGCATTGCTCCACAGCAGTCGAGCTCGGGTTATGTTATCTGAGGCCGAGAGGGCTGTGACGGGTGGCTGTCCCATATGGACAGCCGAGTGGGGAGGCTCATGTGAAAACCGACATCAAAACAGACGTTAAAACAGAGGGCACAGATTTCCCACTTATTTTCAGCATCAGTTTGATGAAATCCCTGACAACATTTATGGATTTGTACTCAATAAATATCAGAATACCACGGTATTTTCCTTTCTCTCCAGAAATAATTTGACAGCAAGAGCTGTATGTTTCCCAAACATATTTTGCTCAACTCTTTTTGAGTGACATTAGCAACTGTTAAAGTTTGCTAGGCAGGATAATATTTCAAAGCCTTATGCAGAATTTTAGCCAAGAATAAAATATCAATCAGGCAGTGTCTACTTGCTTTAGCAGAATACAAAGAAGGAAGATCAACGGCCAAGAGGGAGCGCACACACTTCGATGTAATTTTGACAATGGGAGGCTACTCACTAGTAATTTATTAATAATTAGATTTAGAAAACAACTATAATAAAACCACGCTAAGAAATCGCTGTGGTTTTGCACAATTAGTGTTCAGGTTTCCTTAACACTCCCACTGCGTTCACCCTCCACCCTTGCTAAGCCTCTCTAGGAGGAAGTCCGTGTGGTTTTCACACAGCTTCTCCACTGGAGGCAAACACACCATTTGCTTTTCCTTAAATGAGGCCTCGTCTGTCTCTTCCTCTCTGGGTAGGTCATTCAAGCCCTTCATCCGGGCTTCCCTCCCTGCCCCTGTCTTTAACTCAAACCCATTGCTTCCTTCAGACTTAGTACAGCTTCCATTGCCCTGAGGAAGCATTTTCCCAATTAACCTCTCTCCCTTGGTTCGTGCTTTTATGTCCTCTCAGAATATAATTGTGCTATGCTGTTTCCTACTTGTTGATTCATTGCTGATAATTGCTTCTCTCCCCCTGCTCTGTGGTTGAATGTACTGCGCTGACTCTGTTTTGGTTGCTTACTATTATTCCACATGCTGCCGACTTTCTGGTGAGGCCTTTAATTTTTTATCATTTCAGAAGGAGAAGGCGCCAGTGTACTCCATGCTGGAGAAGTTTGGATTTTTTTAATTAAAAATTATCTTTATTTGCTGTGTGTGTGTGTGTGTGTGTGTGTGTGTGTGTGTGTGTGTGTGTGTCCGTCCCTGGAAGTGCCTTGGCGTGTGGTTGTGGATGTCAGAAGACAGCTTTGTGAAGGTGATTTTCTTTATCTGGCCTTCTACAGGTTCCAGCTTGCATGGCAGCCAAGTTTACTTGTATGTCTAAGTTTTGTAGTTATTCATACTGAATGTTGCAAAGAAACAACCCTACAAGCAAGTGATTCTTAAACCTGCATCCCCAGCTTATGGGCAGTCTGTCTCCCCCTCCTTTCCTTGATGAATTGTCATCCTTTCTTCTTGACGTCAGACTTAATGTGTCTAAACTGAAACTCAGCTCCTTCAAACAAACAAACACTATTCATTGAAATATTTTGTTGTTTATCTAGCGCTTTTAACCCGCAAGTTCTTAACCCACGGCATCACACAGAAAACTCAAGAATATTTGCTGCGCAACTCATTGCCACTTAGGATTGCATGCTGGCTCAGCATACGTAGTATGTCTCTATTATCAGTATCACTACTAAACTCAACATGTTCAGAAGTGCAAAAGGACACAGACTAGGCAGCAATCATAAATGACAATAAAAATCAAAATATATAATCAACTACATATTTAAAATATATTCACTATAAATAATTAAGATGACATTTAAATAATCATTTTAAATGTTAAGGTATAAAAACATGATAGCTAGTTACAGACTCAGATAGGCGCAGGAACATGAACATGGGCTGTGCTATCAGAAAAGCGAGTGGTTCATTTTGAGGTACCAGCCACCTGACAGAAAGTTCTGTGCTTTAAAAGATGGCAAGGAACGCTATCTGCTGCCACAAATAGGTGGCTGGACACTCAAATTTAACTCTTACAATGCCTGTCTCCATGAAGACATTGGAATAAGTGTTCTTAAAAGTGGTTTTGTCTTGCAGATGTGTATGGATCTAAACATAACCCATTCACGGAGGATGACAGATAGGGTGTGAGAGTGGGGTGTTCTGAGACCTCAGGGCCTTCCGCTGTTGCTGCCCTCACCTCGGAGTCATCAGTCAGTCAAGGAGATAAAACTCTTTACTTACTCACCCACTTGCCACCCATAAACTGAGTTTCATGCTAATAGGTTCAGATTTTCTTAGTGTAATTTCATGTATCAATCAATGAGAGGAAGGAAGAACCTTACGAAAGAGGCTTTAGAACTCTAAAATATGCTATTAAGCCAATAAAATAAATTTATAGAAAAAAATTCTAAGAGCTGGCCAAAGGAAAAAGGAGGGTGAATATCCATAAAGAACTGGAAAGACAATATGAAAACCCGAAAATCGAAGGGTGGGGAAACTCCGTTAGCTTTAAGAGACACTGGCTGAGTATTAGCAAAGTCACTCTAATTAGATATGTGGCCAGCACCAGTCGCTTCTCTGCAAGCTAGGGTTGAACTCCATTTCTTCGTTCTCAAATTCTGGAAACTGTCAATACTGAGAAGAATCCACAGGTGAGACAGTGGTGGAGTCAGAGGTGAGCCTGGGTCAAAGTAACACTGCAACACCCAAATACAGGGTCTGAACATGTCACTGTTTTAAGGATAATGGCTCAAACTAATACCGCAACACCCAAATACAGGGTCTGAGCACATCACTGTTTAAGGCTAATGACTATGAAAGGAGTAGCTGCACGAAGGATGTACTTCCATCTACTTTTCTGGGGACTAAGGGACACAGGGCAATCAACATTTATAGACCTCTACAGACACGATGATATTATGACCCTTAGTTATTTCCCACATCCATGCGTTCAGCAAGGGCTTATGGTGTACACGTTAGGTCTTGGTGAAATGCTGGTGAGACACAAGAACCTTGATCTTGTAAAGCTATTGCTATAGGGAAGGAAAAAAAAACATGGACACTAAATACGACATAATTTTATATAGGTAAAGATATATAGAGGCAAAAATGTGCATGCATGCGTGTTTGTGTGTGTGTGAAGTCACGGTATATTTTGTATGTATTCACGTACATATTGAGACCAAATGTTGGATGTCTCACTCTATTGCTCCCTACTTGATTCATTTATTTACCTGTTTTCAAGCAGGATCTCTCATAGAACCTGGAGCTCATTCATTCCAATCTATTAGCTTTGCGAGTCCCAGGGATCCCTCTCGGTGGTCCATATCACCAGCAATAGAATTATACGTGCAAGCTGCTGTACTGAGTTTTATGTGGGTACTGGGGATCGAAATTCCAGTCCTCAAGCTTACATGACAAGCACCTCACAAGCTTAGCCATTTCTCCTCAGCTGTCCTTTACATAATGTTTACAAGGAGAAGGTCCCACAGAAGAGCAGAAACCTGGGCTTGATTCTGATTGAAACCTGGGAATGGAAGGTGGAGATCTGCAGGTTAATTTCTAAAGGCAGAGTGAGCAAGACATTCAGATGCCTAAAGGTGGAATCCTTCAGCACACTCTCTAACGTGAACGAGATGGCCACGCTGAAGAAGCAGGGTAAAGACTGGAGATGGGCTTAAAACAATCCATAACTTGGCATATTTTCTCCACCATGCAAGGATTTGCTTTCTTTCTTTCTGTATATGAGCGTGAGTCACCCGATGGTCTGGGACTAACATGAGTTACATGTTATCATCCTGCCATTCTGGCTGCCATGTGATCAGTGATCTGATCAATGACCCACAGGAAATTAGCTGATGGACTGTCAGTGAGAAGTGGTGACCAGAACCAGGATAACAACTCCAGTAGTTAACAGGAGGTGATGAGATGTGAAGGCGAAGTTTGTTGTCTCGTTGTTTGTAACGTGACTCAACAAGGGAAGGGAATCAGGACAGACTTCTAGCCATGTACAGCAGAACACTCTAAGTGAAAACTTTAGTAAGGGTAGCCACTCATCTAGTAGAAAAATAAAGCATTAACTGTCTTTTGTTTTGACCATTACATTTTTCAAAGATGTTTCCCTCACCACCGCTGATGGGCATTGCTAATTTTGTTTACAGATCCATTCACCTCTATAAACCAATAGCCTTAGTAGAAATTTCAGACTAAATTGTTGCTATGTTCTGTAGATGGACACTAACTACCCTGTGTGCTACTAACTTGGTGACCAGTTAAGTTTCCCTATAAAATACATGCAGAGGTTGGTGGATTCCACATTCATATACCACGACATTGAAGTAGGCAATGCCAAGTCTTATTTTATGTGAGGCAACCAGAACAGTGGCACATTTTGGTATGGAATCCCTTTGCTATTGCCTAACACTTTAAAAATTTTGGCAGCAATGAGCTGCCATATGGATACACGATGCTTACTGCTCTACTATGCAAAAATCATGAAATGGATCACAGCGATTTTCTGCCTCTACCCAAGTTCCCTTTGTTCCTTATACTAAAGTGATTGAGAACGATTTCTCAGTAAACTTTTCAGAATGAATTTCTCTGTCAATAAGGCTATCAGATAAAAGGTAAATGGAATTGAAAAGTATCCAGTCTGATCTTTGGGCGAACAGCAATGGGAAGAAGACAAGGATGCCTCTAAACATTGCAGCTTTACAAATATTTTCATCAATATGTCTGTCATCACATAATCAAATACTTTTTATGAAAAAATGCAGCTTAAAGAAAGTCTACATGAAGTGTTTAGGACAGACGTAGGCAAATGCCAACTGACTTGTAAAAATTGGCAGAAGAAAGTACCCTCTGTCAGAGGCTGACAAATGTATAACACATACACACATATTTATGCACAAATGTGTCCATATATACATATATATAATCACATGAATAAGTCATTTACTGAGATGACTTCTATAAAATATATTAAAATATATACTATTTGTGAAATAATTAATTAGAAATGGAGTCTAGATTTTAAATTCACAAGAACCAGGCTTGTGTTAAGATATGTTTCTCAGTTCCTATCTGCTGGGGACTATGAGTCGTGACAATTCTCATTACTGCGTTTTATTTGCTCAAGGCTAAAATATCTTCAGGAACATGGAAAGAAAATAAACTTTATTTTATATCCTACATTTATACTGAGTAAAATTTTCCTTTCTGTAGTTTGAATCCACCAAGCCAACCAATCATTTCTTGCAAAAGGAATTCAAGACACCCAAAATAATTGATTCTGTATCACAGTAGAGAAGAGCCATAGGATGTGCACCTAGATGTCTGTGTCCTTAGAACTGTTTCCCTTTGGTCCTCCAGGTTTAATTGGCACCCTTTCTACCCTTCCCCAGGTATCCCCACCTCACAACTACTGAGTCAAGAATACTGAAATGAGAGGAAGGAAAATGAAGTCAGCTTGCAAAAGTCAGGGGCCTGGTGGGGAACAATTCTATATTCTGTGAATTATGTTTTAAATAAGCACTGATTGACCAGTAGCCAAGCAGGAAGTATAGGCGGGACAACCAGACAGGAAGTAGAGGCATGGCAATGAGAACAGGAGAATTCTGAGAAGGAGGAAGCCCATTCCTCCCCAGTCCTGTCCAGACACTGAAGAAGCAGGATGTGACCTGCCCCGCTGAAAAAGGTACTGAGTCATGAGGCTAACGTAGATAAGAATAATGGATTAATATAAATTACAAGAGTTAATAAGCCTGAGCTAATAGATCAATCCATTTATAACTTATATAGACCTCTATGTGATTTTCTTTGGGATTTACCAGATGTGAGAACTGGGCAGGACAAAAACCACAACAAGCAGGCCCACATGTTTCAGGGGCCAGTGAACTTCCAGAGCCAGTGCTTGAGATACTTTACAGTTCTTTCCCTCTAACTGGCCAAAATACATTTACACGCCTTGCAGCCAGGCACCAACAACAACCAGGTAACCTGCTAGAACTCCTCAGATTTATCTGTGCATTTACATCTTGTTGACTTCAATATTCTCGCTCCTATATATAAGAAATCTAAAATGAAAAAAAAAAAAAGTTAGGGAAGGGATCTATGGCCACTTCCAAACCTGGGTTACATAATTACCTCAGCTCTCAGATATATTTGGCTGCCATTTAATGTCAAGGAAGGAAAGCTGGGAGCGTAAGGATATAGGACAAAGAAAAAGTAAAGCGGACAGAACAAAGTAAGGAAAAACTAAAGGATATCATTCCCATTATACCTAGGCTTGGCCGTAAATAGACATGTCCAAATCCAGTTAATTAGAGGACAAGGCCAGGAAACAGGTGATTAATTCTCTGGAGTCCTCTTATAGACTTTCCTGGGCAATAATGGCACTGGGAGCTGCCATCTGTGGGCCCTGCCATGTGCCAGCTACTGGGCTCAGTGTTTTCATATGTTATCTTGTTAATTCCTTTGGCTTAGACATCTTTTGGGTATGTTCAAAGGAATAAAAAGACTGCTGGCTATTCCCCCAGAGCCTTGCAGTATGGAGCATGGCTTCAGGTGACGATTGTGAGAAATGATTCCTCGTTGACTGCCAAGTTTAAGTTCAGGAAAATGACTGCGAGGGAGAGAGGCAGAAGAAAGATGGCTCACCCACAGAAACCAGGGGTGTGTGTCATTGAACTCCGCTGGGCCGAGAGAAGCAAAGGCTACATGCTGATCAAGTCTTTAGTACACACTAAATAAAGCCTAATATACAACTAAATTTACTCTCTCACTTAGAAGGGTCAGCGGACAATGAAGGGCTTTGCAGAGATTCTGAACAGAGAAAACACTGTAACTGATCATATCAAAGTTCAAAACAGTCAGCAACCAGCATTTTTGAGAATATACTATTAAAAATTGTATATACATGTTATTAATAAGTTACAGTAGCATGATGCGTTTTATCTAAATAGCAGTACGTGACATATAAGGCTTGAAACATTTGAAAAAGAGGAAATAAGTAATTGTGCCCTAACAGGAGGAGTTGAACTCTCATTAATATTCTGTTATTTATGTTACAGAACAATCAATTTCTTATAAAGTTTATTGTAAACTTAGCTTTTAGAAAGTATAAAATAAAAACGAATTAACAAATCTGAGAAAACAAAAGCATGAAAAAGAAGGCAAAGGGGGAATTTTCTCCAATACTTGTCAAAGGCCACAAAGTAATTTTTAGCTGGAAAGAAAACAAAATTCCTTTTTTTTTTCAGGAGAAGATCAATATTTCCATAACGTCCTCTTAGGAGTGCAGTTTGCATTTGTAAACTTTTCTTTTTCCTGATTTATAAATGTTGAAGGAATAAGGAAGAAATACATCTTGCAAGACTGTCAAGGATTCTCCCGTCCTAAAACTCTGTCACCTGGAGAACACAGGCAATCTCACACCACTGAACTCATCGCTGCCAACAGAAAGCGTCCGATGGATTTGGGATCGGGTGTGACTTTGTGTTTCGAGAGCATCTGTCCTCCTTCCACAGCCTGAAATCAGCAGGAATATACTATCTTAAATACTTGAGCAAAAGTCAGTAAAAGATACACTAGGCAAACACTGTGGCCGGCTCAGCAGTGATTACCAACTCATGCTCCAAATTCACTATAAAATGAAAATCAATATTTCCACAAGTTCCTGCAACATAAAAGATAACCTTCATTGATTTTTCTAGACTTAGGCCTCTCTGATAAAATCTAATATAAATTTTCAACCATGAGGATTTGGATCAGAGCTGGGGTGATAAGTCCCGCACATCTCTTAAGAGGTGGAGAATTTTTTTTTTTAAAGTGCAAGTTCATACTATTTATAATTTGCCCTGTGCAAGTGAAAGTCTTTTCCACCCATGCTATCAGGAATCTCTTCTAATTTTTATTACTGTGAGGCTAAAGCCTGTTCCAGATAATTTGGAAATTTCAGAGGAGCTGTGATAGGGCTGATGGTGCAGCCCTGGCTGACTTGAGAAAGGAGCTAACGGGTAATAGCCTCCACGGCCGCCCTGATTAAATGTTGCCATAGATGAAAGGCTTGCCATCGCCGCAATAAATTAACCAATCACACAAATCCCAAGTCAGTGCTAATCCTTCCTTGATACCCTGATCCTCTGATCAGCTCAAGGAGGTAAAGAAACTGGCTTGTGACGCTTGGTGCTCTAACCCCTGGATTTCATGTACACAAGGAGCTAATGATATCTTGCTGACCAGTTCAATGGGATGAACTTCACTCACAACCCTTAGGGAATGCCACTGCCTTTTAAAAAAAAAAAAAGAAAGAAAGAAAAAAGAAAAACTGAGAAGCAGACCGGCGGTTTCCTGTTTTCCCTAGGAAAACGGCAGGCGAACTATACAACAGTTGTTAACACAAGCAATCACTCCTCCAGGACCCACGTGCGACTTGTTTGGATCGTTTAGGTGTGGATAATGAGTCATAAAAGGACAAGGATCAAACAGGGCAGGGAATACTAAAGCAAGACAACTTGAGACCGTGGCGTTTCAGGAAAGTCATGTGATCTTTATTTGTTATTGTATCTTCGGTTCAATTTCCAAGCAGCTCCACAAAGAGTATTCTAGACTTCCAGCAGATTCACACTTTGGATTTGTGAGTTCGATTATAGTTGCTGTGTTCCCTACCCATGTCGGTGTGATTAGACCCTGATTTCAGAATGGATCCATTTCATCTATTAGCGAAAGGTTGGACCACACGCGTGTTTCTCCTGTTAGTCATGTAAGGCCTGAATCGGCAACAAGTTCCGGAAATTGTGTCTGTGGAGGATGCTTTAGCCGATCTCTGTCTCTGTCTCTGTCTCTCTGTCTCTCTGTCTCTCTGTCTCTCTCTCTCTCTCTCTCTCTCTGTGTGTGTGTGTGTGTGAGTGTGTGTGTAGTAATTGTTTGATAGAAGGATATAAGGAAAAAGGCTCTCGACTTTTTTCTAGGGTTTTACATATAAAGAGTTTCTAAAAGGACTTCATTATCTTTCTTGGCCAGTCCTGAGAAACTAAAACTTCTTTTTTGAATAAGGGAACTGTAAAGCAGGGAGGAAGAGATTTTTAAATAAGCAGCATTTTGGAAATGCAACTAGAGCTGTTTTAATAAGAGAATCTGGGCACTGGAGGATGGCTTTATGAACTCATGTTGAATTATTTTAGTTTTTGAAAGGGGAGTGAAAGGCAGAATAGATGGCTTTTCCAAAAGCAACCGTTAAAAATCATCTAGGTATCAGGATATATCGAATCAGGCTGGTGCAATGTGACACAGCGAAGCTGAGAGACGCTAGGGACAATTTGCCAAGTGAATATTCTCAGTCCCAAATGTTCTGGGTGGCACGGATCAAAAGTTATAAATGTTAAAGACATCTTTCTCTTACAAAACTTTGTGGGATTTCTTGCCAGTCTTTCTTTTATTTACATGATAATCAGGTAGTGACCTTCCCAAAGGCGGTCCTTCTTGCTGCTGGACCAGATAGAACAGGCTTGGTGTAAGGGGCAGGTCTCCTGGGAGTTAATTAGTCAGAACGCTAGAAGAACACAGCTTATTCCCTGCAAGGCATTCTGGGCAAAAGTTGCAAAAAAAACCACAGCTATTTCTGACAAAAAGAGAAGAGAAGAGAAAAGGAGAGAGAGAAAGAGAGAGAGAGAGAGAGAGAGAGAGAGAGAGAGAGAGAGAGAGAGAGAGAGAGAGAGAGAGTGAGTTTGGGGTGGGGACAGAACTCCCCTCCCCACCTAGAATCGCAGATGTCGTAACAGTCCAGAGAGGCATTAAAGTAAGTTTTATGCTTTTATGTGGTAGAACAACATGGCTGGAAAGAAACCTAAATGATGATTCTTGTAGCATTGAATCCTTTTGAGTACTCAGCTGATGTCTCACACCTGCAATATCTATTGAGATTTAATATTTATCCTCATTAATAGCCCTATATAATTCAGTTATAGTTCAGCATGCTATTAGAAATTAGATTTGCTATCATTCCCAAAAGAATGACACTATTCAGGGGAAAAATTAAATAGGAATCACTTAAGGCAAGCTGCACAGCATAGAGGGTTTTTTTTTTTTTTTTTTGCTAACTTAGGAAAAGAAAATTTCAAGTCTATTTTATGTGATCCTTTTATTACTAAATTAACATAGGCTGATAGGATCATTATCATTATAATAATATTTATCTGCATTGAATAAGAGGAAAAACAAGGGAAGGAAATGGTAACAACTCAAAATGTAAGAAAATAAGATCATTCTCCTCACTCTTCATCACTAGCCTTTCTTGGTAAGAAGCTATTGTGCTTTCTTTTCCTGAGAAGAAGATGCTCAGGGCCTGTCTGAGGCAGTCAGTCACAGGTTAAGGCTCAGGTCGGCTCTCTCCTCATTAAAACACACACACTATCTTCTAACTTTCAAATACTCAGAACACACTGACCTCATAGTCCTAATTTTAGATAGGTGGACTTGTTTCCGGGTTTAACATTTCTTCGACCAAAATTATGGGCATTTTAAAGATGATTGAAGATAAGCACAAAAAATCAAACGGCCTTTAAAACTGGCCTTGTCTGTTCCTACCACGCCACAGGATTCTGTTTTGTGATGGTGCGGAATAAAACAAGGTATACAATAAAGTCCTGACACTCACTTTTGCCAGTCGTTCAGCCGGTGTTAATAAGCACCACTCACGGATGCTAGATCATGTCTGGAAACGGAAATATTAGTAGGCAAGCATGAGACATGTGAATAGCCCCTTTTAGATGTCAATGATGCTTTGTAGTAGAACTTGATGTGTGTGTGTGTGTGTGTGTGTGTGTGTGTGTGTGTGAGAGAGAGAGAGAGAGAGAGAGAGAGAGAGAGAGAGAGAGAGAGAGAGACTGTAAATGTGTATTTGTGTGTGTATGTATATCTGTGTATGGTATTGGGGGTTGACTTCAGGGCATCACACAAGCTAAGCAAGCCATCTGTGCTAAGCACAGTGTTAAACCCCCAGCGCTCTTTGGCTTCCTCTTTGGAGTACTCTGAGGCAGCCATTCGCTAAGTCGCCCCAGCTGACTTTTAACTCAGCACATAGCCTAGGCTGTCTTCAGCCATCTTCTTGCATCAGTCTCTGGAGTAGCTGTGATTATAGGTCTGTACCGCCAAACCAATCAATTCATTATCGGTGTAATGGTACATACCTATAAGCCCAAACACCTGAGGCCAAGGCTGGAGTAATATGAGTTCAAGACCAGCTTATGCTACACAGGAAAATACAGTCTCAAAACAAAACAAACAAAAAAACAAAGCAGCAACAACAATAACAAAACAAAAACACCACTCATAGTACTAAATCAATAGCTTTAATTTTGAAATAAAAATTATTTTTAGGACTACATGGATAGTGATTGTGTTTCCCTTGCTTAGCATCATATGCAGGTGCTTCCCTTTCCCAGCTGAGATTTTCCTTCTCCATCAGTACAGGATATTTTAAATGAACCATGATTCTTGATAACCTATGAACCAAATATCTGAACTATGAAGACGAGGAGGAAAATCTAGTAACAAACAAAAAGCAAAATTATGAAGAAAAAGCAAAGCAAAACAAAAAAAACCACATACAACCACAAAAACACTCCCTTCCTTCTCATGCTTAGCTGGGCAGATAATTGCTGTTGGTTGCTGGCTAGCATCTAGCCAAAGTGCTTTTTAATACAGCTCTCAAATCTTTGGGAATAGTCCTTTCACCAAAACCCTACTACTAATCATTTTTTTCGGTAACTAAACAGAAGCAGGCTGAGAGAGGAAGGACTTATTTTGGCTCTTGGTTTTGTGGGATGGAGTCCATCGTGGGAGAGCAGAGTAGCATGCCGAGGGGGCCTCTGGCTATTGTACACAGTCAAGAAGATATTGTACACAGAAAGAGATCTTCAGTTCATGTCTCAATTCTTTCCTGTATTTACAGAATGTCCCATTACAAATGATAGTGCCACCCACATTCCAAGTGAATCTTTCCCTTCATTAATTCTCTGTGAACTCCTTCTCTTGCAGAAGCTCCCAAGAGGTGGGCCTTTATAGGTAAACCTCTGGGTACATCTTCAAGAAAATGTGGTTCTAAGATGCTTCTAAATTCAATCAAGCTGGCAAAAATAACAACCACCATGAACATATTGCACTATGAACCCATGGGGTCCTTCCTTACCTCCTCTATGACCCAAGCTTACAGGTAGGATATTTCTTCCCTAGATCAAAACCTTGCACAAACAAAAGACCAGATCCCACTAAAAGTCACTATTCCCTATGGGTATACCCAACAAGACAGCACAATTGCTGATATATTGGTATGTTGAGATATACAAACCCTGGCATGAAATACCTCTCATCTTCAGATTACATCGATTCTTGTCATTCCCTAAACTTGGTATTCTGACCTCTCATTGATCCTGTAATTTCCCTTGTGTTCCCTCAAAACAATTCTCTTACTGACTAAGTAACCAGAGAATGTTCCTTCACATATTTTATGAGAGATAATTTCTTGTATACAGCTCCATCGAACCCCACTATATTATGTATCTACATTTACATATCTGAATCTTTTACCACTGTGAGCCGTTGAGGTCAGAGACTCAGTCATCATCTTTTAGGTGGATTTATGGACATGATAAAGTTTCAGAGTAGCTTTTGATGAGCCAGTGACAGGTGTGATGACTTAATCATCACATCTGTCCTGGAGACTCTCGTTGGCAAATGGACAACAGAGAGGGAGTTGAGAACATAAAATTAGAGGTTTGGACGTCAAACCTATTTTCAAATTTGTAATTTATACCTTAAATTGTTGAGCACAATATGATCAGGTTCTGAAAATACAGCTTCCTTGTCTGTAGATGGAAGCATATCACCTCTACATAGTTATGGAAATAGGAAACAAAACATTGAGACAGGCCTTATATAGTAAAGCATGTAGCTACTTGTGTTAAAGTTTCTAATAACAATACTTTATGGAGTAAGCTTTCAACTTAGATATGACATATTCAAAGTAATAAAATTCAAAGTATGCTTAATTTTATATATTCCTCTAATGACATTCAATACTAAAGAAAATTACATCTTATTTTTTTTAAAACCTGGATCAGGTTAAAATGTATTGCTTCATTCTTTGCGTATTAAGTGTTCTAACAATTAATGTTGAAATAAGGGCACAATACTGATCATAATTACAAAGGACATGATGCCACGGGACTTAAGCATTGTTTTGACACAAAGCAACATAACTGGAAGACGGAAACTGCATGGGGAAAAAGATGGACTCACTAGAACGAGCAACTCTGCTGTTTTATTTTAAAGATGACTTTAAAGATCTTTCTGCATTCTTTGTCAATGAACAAGTGAATCAGAATTTAAAGTTTTGACTACAATAGTCCTGGAGCCCCTGGAGAATATTCAGTGCAATACGAGAGCACAATACGAGAGCACTTTCAATACCTAAGAGCCCTGCTGCATGATGGTAAGGTCATCCGAGGAGCACTGTTGAGACTCCAGGCCATAACGACTCCATATGGAGCTGAGAGCAGCTAAGTAATAAACTCCCTCACAATGGTGATTTCCTTGCTCTTTGCCATACTAATGTAGACAGTCAGTTGCTCAGCTTCCAGTTTCCTTTCTTTCTGTTTTCCTTTCTCTCTCTCTCTCTCTCTCTCTCTCTCTCTCTCTCTCTCTCTCTCTCTCTGCTTTGAAACACCAGCTGTTTTGACAATTGTGATTAAGGTCTACAAATCAGAGAAAACACTGGCTCAACCAACAAAATTGTGTGTGTGTGTGTGTGTGTGTGTGTGTGTGTGTGTGTGTGTGTAACATAGTAATGCAGTCAATTTAAAGTCTACAGTCAGTTACTTTCTTTTTACTCAACCCCTCCCCTTGGAATAGAATACTGGCTGAAGAGAAACTGGCATTAGCTTGTGTGGCAATAAGATGACTCTAAATGAGGCATCTGAGGACAGAAACATTAGAAATTGGGGACAGCTGCGGACAGCAGATTTGGGACACGGGGATCATGTATGTAACAAATCTTTATTAATAACTACATTAAATCCCATATTTTTCATTTATAACTGCTGCATAATTTCCTGTTAACACTTCATGTAAATTCCAGATAAGGTAATAATTTTTTTTTCAGAATTCTATTTCTGTTTCATTATATGTTCTATACTCTGCCCCACAGGTCAGTTGCATGATTGAAGTATTATGCCTCATTAAAATTCCACTAGTTAAAACATGGAGACAGAATTTTGGTAATTCTTTTCTCCATTACTAAAATTTAACTATTACAGTACATTCCTGAGCTGCTTGAATACCATAATTTATGTATACACATAGAGTCACATCGACATCATTAACAAGTTCTTAAATACACACACATATATAAGAAGCATATGTCAAAAAGACATATGCCGGTCAAGGGGTCTCTATGTCCTAAACAGAAAGCTCTTATCTTTCCTCTGCTCCAGTGGTTGAAAAATCCTTGCCCCACCACCTCCCAGTTCAGTATTTCTAGCTAGCAGCTGCTATCAGAAACCTAAATAACAAAAATATGCAAACTCGCACACTAATTCCCTTTGGAGATAGATCTTGGCTGCAGCCCTGTCATAAATCAGAGAATTTCGATATGAAATGAGGCAAGCAGCTCTAATCATTTCTGCATTTCAAATTGGATCACTGGCTCAATCACTGGGCTTTTTTAAACTGCTTGCCTAAGAGCAAATGTGAGGCAGGAGATAATTCTGAAGACATCTCTTCTTTTGTGGCCGTAGAACTCTTTTAACTGTTTCAAGACTGAAGGCCACATTTCAGCGATAATAGCACAAATCTGGTGGCAGAGATATGGATCCTTCAAGACATCTTCCTCCTCTTTCAACTCACAGAATTCCATCAATATCTGCATATATTATATATATATTAATGTATGTGTGTGTGTGTGTGTGTGTGTGTGTGTGTGTGTATGGGTTTGTGTGTCGAAAAAAAAAGTGAGAAAAAATATGAGAAACATCTGACATATACCCACAGTCTATTTCTCCTTGGAATTTCCTCTTTGACACAGGGTGTGCTGCTATTGCTCCATTTTAATGTTTTTAAACTGGGGAAATGTATTTCAGATCAAATAAAATTGTACCAATGAGAAGGATGTTGAGGTTTTAAGGATGGTCTGTCCATTTGGCTGTCCTTCAACAGTTGGAATGACAAATAGGAAAGCCCTGTCACTTTCCACGATGATATTTATTTATTTATTTATTTATTTACATCATGGATAATCCTTCAAAAACAGTGAATCATGGGGTAGGGGCACTAAAGCTGCCCAGGCAATCACCGAGAGCAAAGTATCCTCTTGACTTTATGGTATTTTTGTTTTGAGTTTTCCTTTTTTCCTATCCAAATGATACCAAAGTCTTGTTGCAGGTTTTCTGTGACCACTCCAGCTCTTTGAAATGGAATTTATCTCTCAGTTCCAAGGGAGTTGGGGCGGAGGTTGCACTAACTTAACAAGCAATACCTTAATGTGATGGGATGAAAATGTCGAAGCTTAAGCAGCCAATGTTTGGAGAACAAAACAAAATGTTGATCAGGCTTTTCCTTTACATATTAACAAACTATCTCTTATTTATCTCCTCATTTTCTTCGGTTCAATTTTCTTCCTTTTATGGTTGATACTCCATTATGTCTCTGCTGGGGACTCAGGATACCCAATTCACCATTTCTTCGTTATTAATTTTGCGGATTGGAAGATGGTTGATGTCATGTTGATACAGGTGTTGGAGGAGTTTAATAACAAAACTCATATGTTGGTGGCAATCTAAGAAATGACACCATTACTACAGACTCCATGCATAGCTTCATCCACTTTCCTTCCACTTGCCATTGGGAGCTGCATTTTACCATAAACTTTCAGATTCATTAACATCATTTCTGAAGCATAATGAAACATATATGTTATATATGTTTCAGAATATATTAAAACCTTTAAATAAGAATTATAATATGATAATTTAGCATCTAGGACATTTCTGACATACTGGTATAAAACTGTATTAATGTGAAAATTTTAATATAGCTTTAATGACTCAAAGTATTAACCTTCTCCAAGCATGTTGTTTAAAAGATATGTTTGTAGTATTAACCATGCAATTTCAATGGCTCTAGGAATGAAGTTTTGTATATTTAAGAAGTAGACTTATTTTCAATAATAAATTTTTTTAAATGAAGGGTATCATAGTTATACATGCTTAAGTAATTCAATTTGTAAAGCAACACTAATTTTTTAAAATTAGATGTCATTTTTTATGTTGGTATACTTTTCTTTCTATCAAATAAATAATTAAAAGATGATTTTATGAGTTCCAAAAATGTTCTATATTTTTAATTTCATGAATACATAAAATGTATTATTTCCAACCCAATTTGTGATCTATACAGAGTGAACAAACAAAATAGATATGCTCACTCCTAGTCTATATTTACATGTCTATCCAGGCTTTTCAGTGAAGACTTCATGCTCTTGCCACAGCTGCGTCTGAAAACTAAAGCCGTGTGACAGCTGTGGTTGTCAGCCCCTTAACCCCTCTGCACACAACTGCTGAACCCTTACAGTAGTCTTGCTTTATCCCCTAATCGCACCTTACTCTGTTTCCAGGTTAGCAACTTAGCTACCAACACTCCACCAATAATACCATGCATGTGTTCTTTCAGCTTGGAGTTGCTTGTTTCTTATATGCAGCTTTATGGAGTCCTGAGATCAAGTGTGTGCTAATAAGTAGCAGATTGTACTGCCATCGGTTGTGAGGGCGTATTTTTTTTTGTCTATATGTGCACACACACATTTTCTCAGATGGTTATATGAAATTCCTATGGCAGTGTTCTAATCTACTATATCAGCCAGGCATTTCTAGGACTGAGTCTTTGAAATTTTTCTAGAAAAGACTTATCTCCAAATGAAATCTCCAGTTGAACATCATTGCCTGTACTTGTGCCCTCCAAACCATGTATAGTGTTTGTAAGTAAACAAACATACCATATTAAGATTAAATAAGCTTATCATATATAATGCATGTGTGGCTTAAAATAGAAATTAAGTCTGGAGTTTGTTTATAGGTTGTATGATAAATGATACTTATACTCTGAATATTATTATTATCATCCCTTCCAAGTTTTCTATAAATAATAGAATAAAAAAAACCAAAAATTGTATAGGGCTGGAAGGGATTACTGGGAGGTTCTTAGCTTCAAGGTTCTTGGCTTTGCCACATCTAGGTAGTTTAAATGGAAATGGAATGAAAATATGACTCTCCAGGTACAAAAATAGACCTTCACTAACATCATTAAGGATAGTTCTCTGTTGGGACTAATGAATCCTAGCTTTCAGCTGCTCTTCCCTCCAAGAACCTTCTAATTGAAGTTACTAGAAGCTGTGCCTAGCTTAGAGGATCAGAGGATGGGATTTTCACCTGTTGGCCATTGATTGCAGTGTATTTAAGCCTACATGGTACTAATAAAGAAGGGCTTTTTGTACCAGTGTTGGAAGGTCTGCTTTTCGTTCTGTCTCTGCGTGTGTATTCTCAACCTCCAGCCCCTTTCCTGAAGCTTGCGAACTGGGGTCTAGCACATAGAGCGCAGACCGGGGCCGCAGTGCGTGGCAGTTCTCCAGTAGAACTGAATGTCATTCTAGCTCAGCAAAACACAGATGAAAGTATAATAAAGAAGTAAGCAGGAGAAAGCTACTCTATACCGAATTCATAAGAGAAAGATGGGCTAGTGCACGGAGGCCTATTTACTGGAGCAAGAGCAACTTACCAGTGGCTATACCACTGAAAACAGTGGCAAGCCCCTCCTTTACCAACTCTAAACTGCACACAGTCCCTTTCAGAGATAGAGCCTCCTGTGCTCCAGCATCATCTTTATCTTGAAAGACTTAATCATGTTCATATCTTGTGCAGACAACCACAACTGGCCAATGTCTGTTATGTCTAGCAAACATCTTATGTCTCTCACTTAATTTCTGCCCCCTCAAATTATTAAATTTAGTGAATGGGCCAGATGATTAAAAAAGACAGGAAAGTGTCAAGATATTTTCTGGGAAGAAGGGTTTTCATGAGAAAGGGGAATGAAAGATGTGGAAATGGAAGTTTCTGTCCTGCCTGGTCCCACAGCTGCTCAGTCCCAAAGAAACACACAGAAACTTATATTAATTATAAACTGTTTGGCCTATTAGCTCAGGGTTATTATTAACTATTTTTTACATCTTAAATTAACCCAAAATTCTTGTCTATGTTTAGTCTCCTGGCTTGGCATCTTTTCTCAGTGAGGCATTCTCATCTTGCTTCCTCTGCATCTGGCTGGTGACTAGGTCTCTACCTTTCTTCTTTCCATAATCTCTTAGTCTGGTTGCCGCACCTATACTTCCTGCCTGACTACTGGCCATTCAGTGTTTTATTAAACCAATACGAATGATATCTTTACAGTGTACGAGAGCATTATCCCACAGCAGAGAGGGAGAACGGGGGTGAGAATAACTAAAATTCACGGCATAGTGTATGTATAAATTGGTCAAATGATTTAAAAGTAACAAGAAACAAATAAATTATAAAAAGACCAAAACAACATAAAAAGATGGATCAGCAGACATATACAAGCAGAAGTGTCATTAAAGAAAAGGAGTATGAAGAGTGGAGCAATAGAAGAAAGTTAAGTGAGTATTTTGAAAATTGTGTTTTGGAGTGAAAAGTTTGTATATTATAATGATATTGTAATTAACTCCTAGATATTCTGCCTGTACTAAATTAATTTTGTACCTTAAACCAACTCCTCATATTCTTTAACCTTAGGGATTATGTGATTCTAGCAAAGCAGTTTTAATAGTAAAGGTTAATTTTTCCTGCATACAGGTAAAATACAGCTATAAGACATGGGTAGAGTCATGATAACATCTTTGTTGAAATGTAAGAAAATCATTGTTAAGGAGATTTAAAGTCTAGGTAAATGCCAAAAACAATTTGATACCTTCATTTATTAACATGACAATTATAACAGACACTCAAACCATGAGCCAACTTGAAGTATTACACTTCAGTGCAATAAAAGTGTCCTATATAGATATTGATTGTATATATATATATGTTTTATATATTATATATAGATATGTTATATCTATGATTGTAAATATATAGAGATTGTAAATATATAGAGATGTTGATTGTAAATTAAGAAATGGAGCCGAACACAAGAGTAGAATGCCCTCTGCTGGGTTCAGATTCTAAAAACTACTGGAAGGTTTCCTTGTTGCCATTAGACTTTCTTCAGTTGACTGTTCAAGTTAACTATTGTGAAACCTTTTTATCGTCTAAATATTTTACAACACAATGAGATTAAATATCCTTCAATCATATTCAACTGTGTGTGTATGGACCAGGCTCTCTTCTGCCTTCTGTCTGTGAGCATCTTCTCAACAGGTCAGTGAGGAGGAAGCAGAAGACCACTCATCAGCAGCTGTCCCCTAAACTTGCCCCCCGACTGGCCTGACATACATCCTCACTCTAGGAATTTAGTAAAAGACTATCTTAAAAGCCATCCTGCCTGTGTGGAGGCAGTGTGGTTAATCTTTGACAAAAGAGCATTCACATGTCAACAAAACAAATACCTAATGGAAGGCCCTCCCGTGAAAGAATAAAGTAGGCCATTCAAGCTGCCAATAAGAAAGGCATTTAGAAAAGATTGAAAGTTTGATTCCAGCATCATCACTTCCACTGAGATTGAAGTCCAACCCAAATCACTGATCTTCCAGCAACCCTAAGAACAAGGCTGGGAAAAGCCCCAAGAGTCAGCCTAGGTGCCTTGTGTAATGAAGCACTTTCAAAATGGAGTAGGGAGATATTTCAGAACACCTTTTATTTTAATGTGATAGTTACATAAAGCATTCACTTTGAAAGTCATTGTGGAAAGAATTACTGAAATCATAAAACTAATTTATACATCATCTATACTCATTTTCTTCTACATTTATCATAAAAAATCCACTTTCTTATCCTTACAGTGTATCACTTGGCAATTATAAATTTTACCCCAACAGACACTGAGCTGGCTATCTGGTAAATAAGCAAGTCTCTTCCCTATGCATGTAAGCAGATTAATCCTCAGAACCAATAATATTCAATATATTTTAATCCAAATTTTCTGGCTTATATATTTTCAAGACTTTATTTTTAAAATTTAGCCAATATTTCATTTCAATTTTAACTGCATATATTGTAACAATGTCTAATGATGGAATTTAAAAAGTAGAAGCTAAAACAGCAAAGTGCATGCATTTAGATTCTATTTTTACAATCTATATTCTCCATCTAATAATTCAGTAATATTCTATGTGGTCATTCTCAAATCATGCAATTTGCTCCCCCAAGACTATATAACCATGTCTTTAGACGTGGTCATTTGTCACTATCAGGGGAATGCCAGCGGCATCTAGATAGAGGTGTAGGGTCTCACCAAACTTCCCACACTGCACTGGGCAGCACTCACATAAAGAGTGATCTAGTTCAAAGAGCAATATTACTAAAACTGAAAAGTCCTTTCACATAGATGACTCATCCTTGGCTTCTGATTTATCATCTACTATTCTGTGTATTGTCTACATGGGAAGTTGGAGACAGACTTGTCTGCAATTCCTGTTTGGGCTACACTTCACCTTCTAGTAGTTTTGTCATGAAAGGAGCAGTCAGTATTTTCACAACATAGCATATTCTCTTGGATTTAAGGAAGAAAAAAAGGAGTTTAATTTTATTCTCATATTGAAGGCATGTGATCACTATGATGCTAAAATTAACGTAGTGAAATGTCCACAGCTTTAAACTTGCAATGTTTATAATCTTTTTGCTTGTGTCTAAAAACAGTTTTTTTTAAACTTTCCTGCATTATCATCTTTATTTTTATCTCACATCAATGGCGTTCATTTCTTAGACAGTTAAACATGGTCCATACACTTCGGTTTAATATGTGAATTCATTTTATCATGTAGTTTAAGTCCTCACTAAATGGGAACAAAGCCGGGAAGACAAGTGGAGTTTCCCTATTTTCTTGACTCTTCAGCAAAATACAAAAAAAGAAAAATGAACCTTCTGGAGACAGACAGACAGAGGCACAAAGACAAAGACAGAAACAGACATATCTTTAAAAATTGCGTGGACAAAAGCTTAAATAATCTCAGATATTCTATCAAACGCCAACAAAAGATTATGTAAAATCAAGTTACATCCTTTTTTATATAAACAGAGAATAGTAGGCATGAACATGGTAACAAGGGTAGATTATTTCTAGTCTAATATCTTTGGGCATCTTTAGGAGAAATATATCATTGGTAAATCAAATAAAAATAAAAATGAGAAAATAATCTTTAGTAACATTTGAAGCAAAGTAGACTGATGATTTAGTATTCCTTTTTTAACCTTTATCTTATTTTGTCTATTTGAGACAGAGTTTTTTTCTGTGTAGCCCTGGCTGCACAGGAATTTCCTCTGTATATGAGGCTGGCCTCAAGCTCAGACTCACCTGCTTCTGACTTAGTATTTCACTGACCTCTTTTAGGAAATTCTCTAGTGGCTTCATCCTCATTAGACAGTTCAGCAGTTTCCTATCTGTGGCCTTTGCACACTCTGTGCCCACTTCCCAGTGCCTCTCCCAGTCTCATGGACACAAAACATGTGGAAACATCTAAGAGCCAGCACACTCTGGCTCCTCCCAACCCATAGCTTAATCTCAGGCTTTTCAGTTTTTCTCAGCACTTGTATTTTAAACAACTAAATTCAGGCCAGGTACTCTTCTAGAATTCTGTACCAACACATTTATCTTGACCGGTTTGAATATTTCTAACTGTTTATTATATAGAATTTACTAAGTTATCTACACTCTCCACTATACAGTCTCTGAGACAACCATTTTGAGCACTCTGAAACTCTGAAACACCTTCAGTGCCTATGACCAGGTCTGGCAGCTCTTTACTTAATAGTAAATGATTTGTAAATTCACACAAAGAGTTTAATGAAATGAAAATATATAAACAGGCACCAAGAGCCTATCTGTTTGAGAGCACACATATGTGAACTTACTCTAAAAGCATACTAACTCAAGGCTGAAGAGATTTGGAGTTCTCAGGTCTTAGAGATGACACTAGAAAGAGCTGAGTCCTAGTACCAATCGGGTTAAAAGGAAACACACACACACCCTACACTATCAAACTTAAGGAATACATCACTATTATTCACTATAGCTGTTTTTTATTTCCTGTTTTGAGAAACATTGTGTTTATAGTGCTTAGTTTGTAACTTAAGGAAATACAAAAGTAAATTATATTTCAGATTATAGGGCCACTGATACAAACCAGTTGGTCATTTAGGAGGGTTTTGCAAGAGTTAAGTGCTGTCTTTCTGCATCAGCTCACAGTGATTCCCAGTGGAAATACTGTTTACTTAATGATGCTTTTCCTTTCCAAACAGGGCCATTTGCTTCAACTTGAAATTAAGGACAAAGAGTACAGTCCCCAGCGTTTTTAGAGACATGTGTCCCTTATCATAAACACTGCCCTACCTTGAAAGGCAGAAACATAGAGTCCAAATCAGAGCTCTATTATCTCAAGTGGTGTTTGTATTTAACTGATCATCCCTACTCGGGGTGAGATACAGACACTGTCAGATATGGGTATTTTTCAAGACATTGTCCAGACCAGTTTCTTTAAGTCTCTATTGGAGAGGTCTCAGATGATAAGGGTTACTACTATTTGCCAAGTTGGAATTTTTGTAAAATTCCTTAATTTTTTGTTGTTAATCTATCAAACACAAACACTTGAGTCAAGTCTTATTCTGCAAGAAGAAGAAGAATCATCTTGTTGTTCTGTGATGTACTATGAACTAGAGGGGTAGGAGAAATGGATTTACTTAGCTCTTTCAAATCATGCTACTTGGTGATTTTGGCACTACAAAATTATACAAAAGACTGAATTTCCAAGTCACATTTTCCTTGGCCAATCAAAACCCAAATTTGTGAGGAAGAAGAAATATACTTTCCGAAACATGTTTTTTTTTTTCACTTTTGCTAAAATACCCGAGATAAAATATAATGTTAGAGATAATTTTAGAGCATTTAGGAAAACAATAAAGTTTAAAATGTTAATACTATACTTCCCAAGTTAATTTAAAAAAAAAATTTAACTGGGGTATTATAGATTTTTATTTAGAGTATTCGCCGAGATACGAGAATAATTTAGAATTTCTTGATATTTGAAATGATTGCCCTTCTACAATTATAAGACACACACACACACACACATATATATATATATATATATATTGAGATTAAAACTCAACTTAGGCTCTTGAAAAAAGTATACCCTTTCGCTAAAGAAAAAGAAAAAAACCAAAAATCATGCTATTTTACCCGATATATGTTTCATTTGCTAGCTTCTTAAAGCTATTTTAGTAATAGAAAACAATCTTTTCCTACAGCTTTATGAACACAGAAATTACATGTTATAATGTCTTTACTACTGTGGATGTAGAGAGTGGTAAAAACAGCTTAGGCAGGATGAGAATTCTGACTTTAGGTCTGGATTTAGTGTAAATTTAGTCTCTCACTCCAGAGTTTTGTCTCCAAGCAGGTTCCATGCTGGTGTCTCTTCTCCAGCCACTGGCCAGTTCCTTCCCATTGAAGTTCATCTTCCCTGGTTCTGCCCACATAGCACCTCCAGCCCCTTCTTTGCTGTACCTATCATAACACTCATGAAAAGGACCTTTGGGACTCAATAAGTAATAAAATAAAATAAAATAAAATATCCTTTAGTGGTCTGGCTGAAGGAAGAGTGTGCACGTCAAAGGGCTGTGATCTAGATTGCAGGAACCTACACAGTCCACAGAAGATTTTCCTTAATGATTGCCTGAGACTTGCTGTTTGTATGCTGCCTGATGTTTTCTGAAAAGTGTTATAGAAATGATTTTTCAAATAAAGCTGGTTAGTGGCATCTGGATCTATGGATCTATGAGCTCCACAGACATGAATTCAAATGACCATGGATTAAAATAAAGAAGAAATCCCTCTGTAGTGAACATACATGCATCCTTTTAATTGTCAAATTCCAAAATCAAAACAATCATGATAACTGACATAGCACTTACACTGTATCCTTATGGAAGTCATCTACACATCACTCAAAGGTGTATAGTTGGATCTGCATGTATAATATACAAGATTTTATTATATACAGATAATGAGTACCTACAAGCCTTCATACATTTCCACCCAAGCATTGAAGGCTGGTGATCTAAGCAAGTGACAGATATAACCAAATATATATGAAATAATAAGCATATCTCATGAGACTGAAGAAATTGGAAATGTCAGAAACAGACTGGAAGTTTAGTTCCCCATGAAAATAGGGAACTTGGGATTTATTTAGGTCAGAAATTTCACATCAGTGGTTTCTCATTTTACTTTTCCTACCTGATGCTTGATTCAGAACAAATTTGAAGCACACCATCTAGATCTCTGCAAGCATTACGCCTACTGGAATTCCATAAATTAAGTTTGGCAGGTGTTAGTTAACCAGGGAGAAAGACAACTATTCAGCTATAGTATTTGTAGCTCTGGAAACAGAAAGGCACACAAAATACTGAAAGCCATTGCACCAGGAACCTCGGCTTTTTGCTGTATCCACAGTGTGTATTATGTAAGGATTTTCAACATTGGCACCATTGGCGTTTTGGTTCAGACTGTTCTCAGCGTACCAAGCTGCCTTGGGACATTCATTAGTCATTCTAATCTCCAATGTTAATAACATTATTATCTTCTGTCCCTCTCTCTAGTCTCTCTTGCCACAGGTGTGACAGCCAAGTTGTTTCCAGACATTGTGAAATGTCCTTTGGGAAATAAAATTGCCCTAGATTGCAAATCATTGACGTGTATATATGTTGATAATGAAGAACTATGAACTATGAAGATGGTCTTTTGTTTGAAAACCATGGTTTTCTTTCAATGGGTAGGATGCCCATCTGAAACTTCATGTTTACTCGTAGCTAGATTCATACAGTTATGCTTTCCAGAACCGGATCCTGTATTTCCTTCTTAATGTAAATCCCTAGGAAGAAGCCTTGAGCAGATGAAGTTGCACAACCTCCCGCAACAGATGGTCCCACAACAGCCCACACATCGCACACTAACTTTGCCATTAAGCAAAAACAGACACATTTTCAAATATTGATTCCAACTAATGCTTGATCCTAACAGCCATGATCTTATCAAAGGCCTGCTATAATAGAAGGGGTGTCAGAGCTAAACAGAGTGGGCTGGGATAAGATCACAATCTTCCTCACAATGATGCGATGGTATCTCAGAATGAGGATTGTACTCGAAGTAATTATCATTAACAGATCCTGGCTCTGAAAAGGGCAGACACGATGGGGTCTAAACAAAATTGAGAGAGATAAAGCAAGGTTGGTAAGGATCATAGTTTAAGGTACCACGTGTTCTTGATTTGCTCTCCGAAAGTTTTAACTTCTGGCTTTTAAGTGAAAAAGGAAGTTCTAAATAGTACGAGTACAATAAAACTGGAAGAGGAAAACACTCCTTTACTAAGGAGACAGCCGTGGTTCAATTTTCTTTTTGTCCGTTATATCCATATAGCGCATTTCTATTCTTCAACATAAATAGTATTTAGGTAAGTTCCAAAGAAGTTAGCTGCATTCATTAACCCTTTGTCAGGCATAAACAGATATATTAGTTACATCACAAGAAAGAAGGAAGAGCTTCTTAAAAGCTTCCTATATTCTCACAATATTTTGCAATTTATCTTAATGCAGAAATGGCCCCAAAGGGGTTTTTCCAGCTTTTAAATTTCAGATAGATGCTTCGCACTAAATCTTAGCCCTATGCCCTAGGTATCCCAACGTTCTCAAGTGAAGTATCATGCAATCTACAAAAAGAACAGGGTGCCTTTTTAAATTTAATGATAAATAGACATGATGTCACTAGTATAGTTCATCTCGTAGAAAGTCTATTATGTGAAACTACCACTGCTTACTGGTGGTTTTACCCTTGCACCATTTCTGAAACAAATGCATGCCAAATGATACAAGTGAACTCAGACCAAATCACAGACAGAATACAAATGCTTTAGCTAAAAATCATTCTGTGTTCATTTGGCAACTCCTCATTCTTCTTTTGTAAAAACAATCTGCTTTACTTTCCACCATTACAGAATATTTAACCAGGAGCATGAGAGGATTAGTTAACAAGTGCTAGCAAAGAAAAACATGCATATGACTATGACTAGAACTGTTGTTATTCTTACTCGCTCTGTCCAGACTTTTGTGGGAGGGGGAAAAGCCCAACAGTATTTTAGTTTGCTTCTTTTATCAAATGAGTGGTTAATTTTAGTTGCTGAAATTCTTTGGATAACCACCAAGAACAAACGCATCACTGAAATCAGTGGTACATACAGAGCCCTAAACGCTATGAGCTATTAATGCAGCAAAGGAAAAGAGAACTCACTGGCCTTGTATCTTGCCATAAATTAATGCAGTCACTGACTTTCACCTGATCAAACTCACCCCACCACTGAGCTCAAATATGATAGGAAATAGTCAGTTGGAATTAAGCCTACCATACTTCCCTATGATAAATATGTTTCTCAATTTTGTTTCCCCAAGTGGATTCACAAGTCTGAGGTGGGAGATCAACTCTGAAACAGAGATTCTGCTTATCATGTATAACAGCCTGGGTTTCATTCTCAGCAACATAAATAAATAATGTATCCGTGCCTAAAACTGTTTTCTCAGCAAATGACTTCTTTAAATAATTGGTGAAATTTCACAATGACTGAAGGTGAATGCATCCTTTCACTGTTGGGTTTTCATTTTAGACTTTCTGTACATCTTTCCTTTCATAATACATTATATATAGGGATAAACTGAAAATGTAGCTTTGTCCTAATAAGCTAATAAGTCAGCATAGGGTAATGGTCGCTATTATTAGCATACATCCTCATATTTCTTGACACAGTCTCCTGTTTACTTTGACCAAAGAGCATATAACTTAGATACCAGTCTTTTAAATAGTTAGTAAAGATGAGTACTGAGTGGGTATAAGCGACTTCCAGGCCTCAAGAAGCATTGTACATTTCTGCAAGTCCAACTGATGAGTCGGAAGAATTCAGGTACGGTTTTGAACATCCGTGGGAGTTAGCCAATGGCTTGGTGCAGGAAAGATGGAAACACTGAGCAAGCTGCATTTGAATGTTCCTAGCAAATGTAACAACACATCCAGCTCACTTTCTTTCCAGTTTCAATTTTGCAACAATGGATTAAACAAAGAAAGGAAACTACTATCTGTAAAGAAAATCATCGGTTTGTGGAATAGTACATGGAAAAACTGATTTTTTTGTTCTTTCATGTACTGAGGGGATTTGCGCAAAGAGAAAGCAAATGCCACGGAGACTCTTCAGGAGGAGTCTGTTGCCAAAGGCTCATCGCTATTCTTCATCTCTGTAACACACACCCACGATATGCTCTTTCTCTTCAGCCTGCTAATCAGGCCAGTGGTACCCGATAGTGGATGATTGACTAGAGAAATCAAGATTGAACTTATTCCCTGAGGCACATTGTACCTTAGATCAAAGAACGCACATGTGGCATCCTGAAAACGAAATCCCACTGCTTTCACCTCTCAACTCTCTGACACAGAAACCGAAGACAATAATCCCCATAAATCGGCAATGCTGTCTCTAAAGAGGGAGCAAAGACCAAGAAGAAGAAATTTAGGGACCTGGGTTGACTCGCTTTATTTATTTTTTAAGCTTAAGGCTAGTTTTTAACTTTCTAACTCAATTTTCTACTTTCCAATTGCAGTGGCAAATTAAGATCACCCAAGTTGAATGCTAAATGCTTACAGCCAAGACAACCACTATGAAAAAAACAATAGAATTTGATCTATACATTTTACTGAATCTCAAAAGCAATGCAGGCCCTCCCATAAAGGTGACAGAAATATAAGTGAAAAGAGGGGGATTTTAAAAATTACAGTAAGTTGTACTTACAGCTCCATTCAAAATACCCTTTGTCTTCAGCTCTTTCAGATGTCATACATTTCATGCATGCAATACATAGTTAATAAAAAAGTCTTAAGAGTAGCTGCCCATTTAAAAAATTAGAGCACTCAGAATAGCAACAAGCTTGATCCTGATTTTTGATCAGATTTTAATAGAATAACAATAAGCATAAGTTTCAATGGAAGCTACGAAATGTTAGTAAGATGAATGGAGTCACGAGATGCTTTTCTTTACCAGTTTGCTAGGGTATCCAATCTCAATTAACATACATTTTGCCTATTAAAGCATCATAAAGATAATCAAGCTCCAAGCCAAGCAACTCTGGCAAGCAGTTCTTTCACAGAGCGATTTGCTTTATTCCCATGTTGCATGCTATATGCTGGAGGTAGAGCTGGAGAGATGGTTCAGTGGTTAAGAACAATGTCTGCTCTTCCAAAGGTCCTGAGTTCATTTCCCAGCAAACACATGGTGACTAACAACCATCTGTAATGAGATGTGCTGCCTTTTTGAGGAAGAGACCAGGTCAGTTGCCCTCATCAACTTAGACCATGAAACCCAAAATGGACAAGTTCAACAGAATGCTATATACAGGCTGCCCATGCATGCTTCAGCATTGTCAGGGCATAAATTTCAAATTTCAAAGTTTCATGGGAGAAGAACCACTCTGTTGTCAACACAGCAATAACACTGCTTTCTTCTCTTATGAAGTTGCCATTGAACCTAATACCTCCCCCACTGCAGGTTCAATGGTTTTGGTTATTGATGTATTTAATTATATCATCTCTATGTGGGCCACATGGCTTGTGCTGATTAGGAGATGAGCCACATCTGCAGAAAGGAAGTAAATTACTTAGAAACTTTTAAGTGTCCTATGCATTATGAATATTCTGTATTGTCTGATGCTAAAAGAGAAAATCAGCTCAGATTACAATGCATTTAAAGAAAAGCTGTGGTAAAACAATATAGTAAAATGAGGTAGAAAGAAGATGAGATTGTAGTAATTTATTAGTTAAATTTTACTCTACTTTCCCCTGATATCAGGGAATAAAGATAATTCTGAGAACTATCAAAAAGAGCCAACTAACTCAGTAGAGGACCTTTTCCTCTGAACCTGTCACCAGTTGGTCCTGATGCACTTCCATTTTTAAGGTCCTCAGAATGTAAGGGCACACAGCCATATGAGAGTAATTATTGATTTATACTCTATCACTTGACTGATAGGTCAGATTTGCAGCAGATTCGATGCCTTCTCTATAAATTCAACATGGCTTCAAAACCACTTCACCTTATTAATCTAGTGATAAAGAAGAAAGATGAAACCTTGAGGGTTGTTGCAGAATACTCCTTTATACTGTGTGAAGATGTGTCATTGTGATTGGGTTAATAAAGAGCGGAACGGCCAATAGCTAGGCAGGAAGACATTAGGCAGGATGTCTGGAGACAGAGAGGACTTGGAGAGGAAGAAAGGTAGGATCATGCTCCAGACATGGAGAAGAAAACATGAGCAATATAAAAAGATGAGGTAATGAGCCATGTGACAAAATGTAGATTTTAAAAAAAATGAGTTCCACCTGCCTCTGCCTTCCAAGTGCTTGGATTAAAGGTATGTGCCACCACCACCCCAGCTTCTCTCTGTGAGTCCAAGGCCAGCCTGGTCTACAAAAGCTAGTTCCAGGACAGGCTCCAAAGCTACAGAAAAACCCTGTATCGAATAAACCAAAAATAAATAAATAAATAAATAAACAAATAAATAAATGAGTTAATCTAAGTTATAAGAGCTAGTGGGACAAACCTAAGCTAAGGTCAAGCTTTCATACTTAATAATATAATAAGTCTCTGGTTTTGTTTTGTTTTTTTTTTTTTTTGTGGGGGAGGGAAACTGGCAGTCCAAAGAAAATCCATCTACAAATGGTATTCAACATGGGGGATTGAATATCCAAACATAGGGCCTAAAAAATAAGAAAAGTTTTGGACAAGGGGCTTTCTAGTTCTGCAGTCTCTCAGGTGGGTTGGTGCTCAACATACAAAGGGGTAGCTAGCAGCCAGTCACTAGCACCATGCACCAGCACCTTGATCCACGCATGAATGACATGGCAGTTTAAGATTTGTCTTGAACAGTCAGAAAATGCTGCAAGTGCTCAGTAAAGAAAGATCCAAAGGGGAAAAACCATCTAAACAAGTTACAGTGAGTTTAAAACCTGTGTGCAGGCTTAAAAAGTACATAGGTATAAACAATCATAGAAAAATTGTTATAAAAGTCTTTAAGGAGTAAATAAAATAATATAAAAATGATAAACCACATAATGATGGAAAATAAACAGGAAGTCTGGATCCTGCATGATAATTGGTTGACTTTGAATTTTTTCAAAGCTAATGTACCTAAACAATAGCTGCTGAAGACATCGGGTTATGGAAACTGTTGAATTAACCACCATTAATAATTTTAATAATGTCTTAACTTCAAAATGGAAGTCAGAAAACATATTGTTTAAGGGGAGAGGTTATGCTTTTGTTTCTACAGAAAATGAAAAGCTATGGATTCCTTCAAAGTTAATTGAGATCAGAATTTACTGGGAGAGATCGCCCGAGGATTGTGGCTGCAGGCATACAGAAATAAATCTAGAAAAACTACGAGGCAGAGCAAGGGGACCAGGCACCAAAGGAAAAGAGTGGCCCAGGTGATATAGTCTCTCCAAAGGCTTCCGTTGCAGTTTCCTTAGAGTTCTCCATCTAGAACAGCTTCAAGGCTGCTGGCTGAGGTGGTCCAGTCTTACTGAGTATTATAGCCAGGACTACAGATAAGCCTTGCACATTCGCCATTGCACAGAGAGTGGGCAGCAAATGGTATGGCTCGAGTTCCTGGGACTTTACCATTATCTCAGTTTTCTCAGGTTCACCCAAAGGCAACAGGAAGCAGTCTAGAGAATAGAAGACTCACATTCCCAAGGGTGATTTTCGGTCATGCAGTGGGTTATGGATGTTTGTTATCATTTAGGGTGGTGGTTCCAAGTTGTTACTGGCTAAACTAAGTTGAGATAAGGTTCCACAATCTCTTTCCAAAGGGGGAAGGGAGATATTATATAGAAATGATGGCATAAAAGGATAGAATGCTGCATATACTTTTGAACAACCACTAGTCTCGAATATTTTATGTAGGTATCGATTTTTTTTATTGATGCAAATTTAAGGGTTTTTGTTATACTTTATATATGATTCAACTCTTGTTTAAGGTATTGTATCTATGCAGCTCATATGACAATGTAAAATAAATTTCTAGTCCTTGCAAGTTATCATTACAAACTATTTAGAATAATTAAGAAATAAGGTTAGTAGTTACCTAGAAAACAAATTTGTGTCCATTTTAAGTATGTTGTCAATGTCAAACAGAGGTATATTTTAGATAGATAGATGGTATTCAAGCACTTCAGAGAAATAGAAAACATGGCATTTCAGATATTTTAATAACATAAGTCTTTTCATGACAGTGAGCCATGTCTGCTCCCAGCAGCACCAATTTATTTCAAAAATGATAATGGGAATTGAAGAACCTCCATATGGTCTTTGCATTCTTAGTGGTAAAAGCTAGCCATTTTGACAAAAAAAAATAATTGTTTTTGTCTTGATTTCTGACAATGTGCTAGCCAAACGGTACAAGCAGGTCATACAAAACAAGGCAACTCCCCAAATTTGCCATACAAGGTGGGGCAGTCCTTCAAATTTCCTGCTTCACAGAAAAGTCTGTTAGATATTCTAGGGCTATAGGACAAAGACAGATGTACAAGGTTGAGAGACAGAAAACATTAAATTGTTTAACTAAGAAACTATTTTGAGGCCTAAAAAGACGGTTTTAAGATGGTAATACAAGTTAGGACAGAAAAAGTTTTAGGTATAAATCCATCAAGATAATAGAGTATTTTCTCCAAATATGCTAAATACAAATGGACTGGACATTGTCAGTGTAATTCTTACCTTATAATTGTTCTTACTCTTTATAGTTTTATTATGGTAGAGTTAGAACTGTTCCTTGTTATTTAGACAAAAGGGTAAATGTTGTGGAATATTCTTCTGTACTTATGAAGATATGTGTGTCTGTGGTTGGTTTATCAAAGAGCTGAATAGCTAATAGCTGTCCAATAGTTAGGCAAGAAGAGGATGGGGGACTTCTAAAGACAGAGTACTCATAGAGGAAGAAAGGTGGGGTGACAAGCCAGACACAGAGAAAGCAGCATGAGCAGCACGGAGAAATGAGGTAAAGACCCACGGTACCAAACATAGACTAAGATAATTGAGTCAGTTGGAGTTATAAGAGCTAGTAGGACAAGCCTAAGCTAAGCCATAGCTTTCATAGTTAATAAGTCTCCATGTTGTTTTCTGTGAGCTGGTATCCCCTCCTGAAAAATTCCATCTACAGATAGTCATGAACTGCTTATGAAAAAGGTACAACTAAAAGAAATAAAAATGGTCAGAAAAATCAAATATAATTGACCTTCAGTATCTACAGAGGATATATTCAAGGATCCCCCATAGACAGCCGTATCCACATTTGTGTATGTATCTAAGTAAAGTATAACAGAGATTTTCTTCAGCCCAAACACATGCTCCCAAAATATCTAGATCATCTGTGACACTCTTCAGTGCAAATGCTACTTAAATAGTATTATTTAAGAAACAGTGACAGGAAAATAAAAACATTGTCACATTCAGTACAGATGCAATTTTTTCCAAGTATTTAGGATTCACTGTAGTCAGGATCCTTGCATGTGGAAATTACGGATATAAGGTTTCAAATGTGAAGGGGAATTTTGGGTTATCTTTTCCCTTTGGTTGTTTTTATTTGTAATTCACATTTCTCTTTAGTAAGCCTGTCATTTAAACTCAAGTCTTTTGAAAAGATTCATGATTATGAACAACTATTCATGGTTTAGATGATGATGATGATGATGTGTGTGTGTGCATATGCAAATGTGCATGTGTATGCACACCCTGTGGATACCTGAAGGGGCCAGAAGATGGTGCAGGCTCCTTTGTAATTGGAGTTACATGTGTTTTTCAGAAACCCAGTGTGGGTGGGTGCTGTGAACACAGCTCCACAAGATCATCAAGCCTTCTCAATAGCTGTCATCTCCCCAACATGTCTGTGTCTAATTTCTCTACATTTGTTTAAACTTACCTATTAGTGCACATATAATATTTTTATGATTACCAGAAAAGATGTTAGAAATATTGCTGTTTATAAAATTGGTAACTTGTGATAAAAAATATTGAAAAGTTTAAATGTCTTTCAACAACTGAGATACCTTTTCTTTTTAAATTGTGAGACTGTTTTACTTAAAATAGAATATAAACAAAATAAATAAAATATAATTATTAATTTATTTTTATTTTATATGCTGTCTTTATAATTAATTATTGTGTGCGTGCTTTCATCCATGTGGTTTCTTTATAGCTATAGATGAAAGTGGTGGATAGAATTCAGATATATTCAATAAGCATACAAGAAGTTATTCTGTGTGATGAGAATTCAGACCTCTGTGCCCCTACATTTTAGCAGAGCTTTTGACTTGTAGGACATAATAAATACTGAGTCAAGCTTTTCTTTATGACTTTTATCACAATTATCTAATGTAGAAAAAAAAGAATAGATTTTACTCATTTAACTGCTGGCCAGTGCAGGAAGGAATGACTACAACAATAATTACGAAAATATGCACATAATAGTTCCATTCACCTATGATTTAACTGCAAGGAAGGTCATCACTATACATATCACTATGCATATCACTATGCAAGCACAGAGAGTAACGTATGTGGGGCTAGGGATGAGAATGGGGGTGGGACAGTTAGGTTATCAGCATGATCAGATCTATCTCTATCCTTCTTATGCACACCATTATGTAGTCGCTGGTGAAGGTTTAGCTAACGCCTATGCCGATCCACCTAAATAAGTCAGTATAAAGAAGCACACGGATGATGCACAGGATGGATATTATTGCCCATGTACATCTACCCTTCTAGAACTTCCACAGGGAGGAAAGGGTTGCACTTTCAATACACACCAGTGAGTTTGTCTTTCCCTCTGCCTTCCTTTTTATTCACAGACAGTTGGTTTTAAAAGAGTCTGAACTGATAGAAGCCAACTCAACAGAGAAGGGCACTGGAGTAGAGGAGGGAGATGCTCTCTCTTGAACTCTCAGTATCGGGTCTAACGTTGCTGTCCACCCCAAGACTTCCCCAGCTGAGCACAGAAAAGCCAGGGGATCACACCGTGATGTGACTGCCTAGCACCTGTCCACCTGATGATCATTTTGATTTTATTTTCTTGCATCTTCACTTTTATTCATAAGCTATACCTACAGCAGGATGTATGAAAGAAAATTATTCTAGTTTCTGTATGCCTGGAATGCTTAAAGAAAAGAACAGGTTAACTTACTATCAATTTCCACTAATTCCCCCATAAATACTATCATTGTTTTATAAAATGCTGCTTCTGTGTTGCTGGAGCATCATATGTATGTTTCCCCTTTGTTGTTAGGAGTGGTTTTGTTTTTGCTGGCCAGCAAGCAGCAGCTCTCCCTCTAAACTCACTGGAATTCTCCTAGCTGTATGAATTATTTTTGAAACATTTAATGTGTACTTTTTAAATTGAGAGCAAAAAAAAAAAATCTACATTTGTCCCATTTCAAAAATCCCAATAAATAACAAAGGTACATTTAGACTCCAAAACAGATTAACTGAACCATATGGGTATCCAAAAGCCTGCCAAAATGGAATCAGCAGTATAAATGATAGCTTTGTACTTCATTTTGCTATAAAATGAGAACCTACAGTTCATAAAACACACTGGTCACTCATACAGAGTTCATGATACCAATGGTGGAAAACTCTCCCAGCAGATTAAAAGTGACCTCATGTGTCCCTGAAAGGAGAAAAATGGGGAGAGGGAAGGAGGGAAAGAGGGAGGGAGGGAGGGAGGGAGGGAAGGAGGGAGAGAGAGAGAGAGAGAGAGAGAGAGAGAGAGAGAGAGAGAGAGAGAGAGAGAGAGAGAGAGAGAGAGAGAGAGAAAGCTCTATTACTTTTGTCATTTGGCCTAGATTAACTAATCAAACAAACATTATAGAGCAAATGACTTAAAACAGCACCTTGAATCTTGGCCCCTCTGACAGCCACATAATTTTTACCATCAAAATATTTTATTAGAAAAGCTTCAAGAAGAAGCACAAGGCTTGGCTCAGAATACTTGGGATCCCATTAAGGGCCTCTGCTGTATTCCATGGCTTGTCTAGTCCGAAATAGCACACTCTACCCCCACAGAGTCTCTCCAAAGCCATCCAGAATCCTCTTTCCCTTATCACACTGATACAGACTTGTATCATCCTCAGCGCTTTCTCACAGGAGCTACAACAATTGGGAGAAGGGGAGGGGACACAGAAATGCTCATTGTTTCCTCTCATAAAACCCTGCCACGGGGTGCAGATTAATGCCAAAAAAAGAAAAATAGATGGTTACAACCAAGGAGAGACATTTTTCAGAATGCCTCCATGTGATTAACGAAGTAATAGCAGGGACCACTCTTTGACTTTCATCCTGAGCTTGTCCTCCTTAGCCCCTCGTCCTGGAGTATCAACAGATGGGGCACTTCGGAAAGTGTCTTTTTCTTCAGTGGGTCTTTCTTTTTTAAGACCTGAAGGATTCAATAGGAGTGAAACTTCCTAGGATCCTCTGTGGAACTGCTCAGGGAAAAGACCACCTCTGTTTGCCAGGTCTGAACATCCTCAGAGTGCGAATACTACCATTCTGTCATGGCTGTACCTGAGGAACGTCAATTCTGTATGCCCTGAGGTTGTGAGGATCATGTTAGCTGCACATGAGGACATCACAGAGGACCTTTGCATGGTGAGGATTCCACATGTGCCTGAGGAACACCAGTGTGCAAAGAAGCATGCCACTGCCACACCTGTGGCTGAAGTCATTGCAATAGGGTCATGGTTAGTTAATCTAGGCCAAATGACAGAAATCACTCACACACATACACACACACACACACACACACACACACACACACACACAAAGAGAGAGAGAGACAGAGAGAAACACAGAGAGACTTATATAGAGAGAATAGATACATAGATAGATAGATAGATAGACAGACAGACAGACAGACAGACAGATACAGAGAGAGGGCAAGAGAGAGAGAAGAGAGACACAAAGTGAGAGATTCAGAGATGAAGAACACAGGAGAGACTCCTGCCCACGGTATACTGCCTGTGCTTCTACATACAGAGTAACGATGAACAAATGCTGTATGTTTGACTTCTTAATCTACCTGCGAAATGTCTTTGCTCTTTTTGAGCTCTGTACCAATTCTTCTCATTTTATCATGTGTTGCTGTCTGAACCATGATGGCAATATTTGCTTTCTTTCTGTTCTGAGCTCTAAAACTCAATAAAAATATTGAGTTAACATTTTAAAATACAAACCTACCTCAATAGAAAGGCACACAGGGTAAATTACTTTTCCCAGTTGTTAGGAATTCCCCAATCACACACCAGAGAAATGCTTTCTAAAGCATAACTTCCCACCAAAAGGAAACACAATGAAGTCAAGATAATTCAAAAAGTAGTTTGACAGCTCAACCTTTCTCCTTCTAAAATTATGTGTTTGTATTCTCTGAATTTGCTGTGATGGTCTACTTAGATGTTAAACGTTGCACACTTTGTCCTTGTCAAAGTTGTGTATTGCAAGCCTCAGAAGATTCACAGTATCTAATCAATAAGTCTGATGAGCATATGTGTACAAATCAATGTGAGTACGTACACATAGAGACGCATTCATAGGAGGACAATGAAGTAAGCTCCTGGTTAAGTACATTCAGAGAGAGGGCAGAAGAAGAAAGGGTTTATGTACTTCCTGAAGTCTTAAAGGGATAAAGAATCAACTTTCTATTCACAGCTATATAATAAAAAGCAATGCAGGTTCACATCACATCACAAGCTGTACAGTTTTCAAAGGGACTAGATGCATATAATTTTATATAATTTTAAAGCAGCTGTATGATGTAAGTCTGGTATAATAACTCCTCTTTTATAAATGAAAAAACTAAGAGGACATGTTATTAGCCAAAGGAACACAGCCACTTTCAGTAATAACAGGCAAGACCAGAATCGGGCTATTCTAAACCCATCCTGAGCACTTCCCCACATGTTCTGTCTGATGTTTGATGCTAACCATATGTTAGTGCATGGTTCTCAAAATGACCAAAGTAGATATGACCAAGATATGACCAATTGTATTTCTAATTCCAATAACACTCTTTTGCAAATCATGCTTCATATACACAGTTTTAAGCTTTTATCTCTCTCTCTCTCTCTCTCTCTCTCTCTCTGTGTGTGTGTGTGTGTGTGTGTGTGTGTGTGTGTGACTTGAGTGCAGGTTCCTGTGGATTCTAGGCTAGAAGTTTGCATTACCCAGAACAAAGTAATAGGTAATTGTTAGCTGCCATGTTGGTGTGCTGGCAACTGAACTTGGACCCTCTGGAAGAGTAGCTAGTATTTTGAAACACCAAGACAGCCCCCAACACCTGTACTTCAACTCACTTTTCTTTACATGCAGAGTTAATATCTAAATAAAGGAACCATTGTCACTTTCTGTGGGAATATCATATTTACCTACAGAAATCAGAACAAAATGTATCTCGGTTTTACAAGTGTCTTTAATGAGTGTTTGATTTTGGTTATGATAATTTATAACACATAATCTCTTTCTTTCTGTTCAAATTAAATTTTCTCTTGCAATTTCCCCCACTGCTCCTGTTATTTGAAAGTTCTTCTCTAGACAGAGGTCAAGTAACTACTTATGCAAATCGCCTTCTGTAACAGACAAATCTGTGGGGTCCAAAGAGGCCTCCTTTTCAGTTGCAAGACCTCATTTAACGCGGTCCCCTTCCAGATGGGCTAGACCAAAGAACAGAACTTAGCAAAATTATGAGATGTCCCTCTTAAGCCTAGGTTGTCAAAACACTGTGTTTCTGTCTTAGACGCCTCTCTCACTGTATCATCTTCCTGCCCACATGGATGCCAGCAACCGCATCATCATCTGACCTGTAGAGAACTCACTGGGTCAGTAACGGAATCTGCAGCCACTTAAGTGCACTAGTAGACAAAGCCTCCATAAGTTGAGCCTTCACAGAACACCAAAGAACTGGCCTTCTGTCATATGGCTTGTGAGTCACTATACCAGTGATACAAGGTAATCAGAAATGGAATTGGAAGGGAAAAAGTGTAAGAAAAATAAACAAATATGTAAGCCATAGGTCTGCATACACATTCCTCTAAATAAAGTGATATAAAAGGCACTGAGAACATAAAAAAATGATTAGAAATAAAAAAATGCAGTTGGGTAAAACTGAGCCAATGAGTCTTACGAGAAAAACTGAACTCAGTGAAAGTAAAGGGATAATAAAGCCAACCAGAGCCAGTGAGATGACTCAGCAGGCAAAGGCACTTACAACCAAACCCGGTGGCCTGAGTTCCTTCCAGAGGCTCACGTGACTGAAAAAGAACAGACCCCCCAAAAGCTGTTCTCCCCATCTCCTCAAAAGTGCCTCCATTGCACACATGTGAACACAATCAATAAAATGTAATATAAAAGTATAACTCCATACAAGGATTTAAAGCTTACTTGTTAGCCTCCTAAACAGAACTCCTCAATTATTTTATTTACAAATATATAAAACTACTTGATAAAAACCTATACTGTGTTTATCATATTATAAGTGTACAGAAGATGTTTGCTCCTAGATCGCTATGTATCATAGACAAGGCTTTGTAGGAGTGCTGTGGACAGAGGCACAGACTCACCTCTGTTGGGTAAGCAATACCAAAGATGGTCCAGGCCAACAGATAGATACAGCTAAACTGTAAGGCCTGGTTCAGGCCACCTTGGGATTTCCTAGAGGTCAGTTAAATTAAAAGCAGAGCTTAATGTGTTGTATGATTTAGAGAGAATTATTCTGTAATAATTTCAATTTTAAAACCAACCTGGACAAGACAGGCTTTTCTGTCTGCCTCTGCACTGGTACCAGCTTCAAACTGCTCAATATGCTAAGTTAAAAGTTCTGCTAATTCCTCATAACTCAGATGGCTATCTGTGATTACCATCCAGAACTGTTTTAAAATATGCAAAACAGAAAGCATTCTAGCTATGTAAAAGATAGGACACACTTCTATCCAACTTTTTCTTACCTAACACCCCCACAACATCTTATTTTTACTTTGTGCTGCAGAAAAATCCACACCTTTTAAAATAATTTATGTTTTATAATTTATATCATGAAGACGATAGAGTACACTGTGTCAACGACTTCCTTAATATCTAGATGGGTGAAATCCTTTCTCTAGGCGTTCAGGACTTTATATATCAATCTCCTCACAGTCCAGGCCTTCACAATGACTGAATCTGGCAACTTGAGAAAGGACAGTAACAATGACATCTGTAATAAGGAAATTTATATATTGTCCCAGTGCATGAGAAAAAACATGGTACATGTGACAGCTACCAATTTCAGTTGACAGCCAGCCTTCACCCTTCATGCCTGAAATCTAGCTCTTGTCTTCAGCCACTACTTAAGACACAGTTCCAGTGCAGCCACTGTGAACACATTATCATTATGTGAACAGTTCATTCCTTGGTATATTAATAACCTCAACAGCACAATACTTATATACATCTCAATAACCTTATAAGGTCATATTCAATAAAAATTCTTCTTGGGTTCTAGAGAAATACAAAAACATCAAGTGAAGAGGAAAAACTATTTTTTGTGAGTATCCGTAAATACTGTGAGTCATACATCATACTATACATTGGAAAATGTGTTCAAGTTTCAGATTATGAAGTCAGGTGTGCTGGTACATACTTATAACCCTAACATTTAGGAAGTGAGGCAGGAAGAATGTGAGATCAGACTTTAAAGCTAATTAGGTCACAAGAGGAGTTTGAATTCTGTCGTGAACTATACGTGACAATGTGTGCACGTGTGTGTAAAACCACAAACTTTAAGTAAATGACAAGGAATAGTGCCACTGGAGACCCCTATTTCAAAATTCTAAGGAAAAACATATAGAACATGGAAAGACTATCATCAGAAGAGAGATTATGTCAAAAGAAGATATAGGAAAACACAGCTCAGCTATATACAAAATGTGTGTTGGGGGCAGGGAATAATTATCAGAAAAGGTACAATTTATGCTTCTGGTCTGATATTACTGCCTCAGAAGACAACCTAACTCCATCTGTTGCCAACATCATAATGCTGCCTTCATCACAATATCAGGAGTCCCTTTGGATTAAAATGCAGACGAATAATCTACCTTTCTACAGGATTCTAAAGTGATGATTTGATGTTTTATTTTCTTACTTTCAGGTTCATATTTTATAGGATATCTTTAATTTCTGGGGCTTCCATACTATCCTATTTTTCTCTTGTTGACCCCTTTGCAGTCTTAAAAACCAAAAAAATACGACTCTCATTCTAGAAAGGAGGTCTGTTATTTCCAAGGCTCTGATATCTTCAACGCCCTGCTTCATGTCTTCCTGGGCAGCTTCCCTGTCCACTCCATTTCCATTATCCTCCACATTGCAGATACAGTATAAGAGAAGGCAGGATCTTGCCCTCCCTGAGAGACAAACCTACAACCTCCGTCAATAATGTATTTCCCCAATGCTTCCCAAGAGGAACAAGGCACAATTAAAAAGGTCACAAGTCAGTGCACTATTAGAACCTAAGAGCATTCTTGAATGAAACTGGCTCAAGCCCAATTAGAGAAATCAGTACATTTGTCTTCTCTTGCAACAACCCTGCTCTTATGGTTCCCATCAATTCAGTATAAATCTGACTGATCTTATCCAAGAAGTTAATAGAAAATTGCTCACAGTGGGAGACCGCCACCTCAGTTTCCAAGCAGAGACAGATGGAATTTCCCAGATGGTTTGTCACTGGAAAGTGAGAGGCTGGATGTGACTTCACAGAAAGCATGGTGGAACCGAATACCTTCTTGGCCTGCACCCATGTTATAGTGAGGGATAAGACTGATTTCCTTGTAAATCAATCTTAATTGCTCGATGGCCCAGCAGCACCTTCTTCCTGTCTCAAAGGGTTGTTAGGTTTTACACTGAGGTTCATCTTCATCTATCAAGACATCACCAGGAGCGCATCTCTCTACCAAGTGCAAACTTAGGACAGACACAGTCACCTCGATCCATGGAAACTTTCACTGAAATGAACATAAAATACAAAATAGCTGCATAAATGAAAACATCAAAAGAGGGCATTCACAGTGGTAACTGGACAGCTAGGCCAGGCAGATAAAATACTACAGCAGATACAGAAATGGGTGTACAATCTGAAATGGGACGTGCTCTCCTGAATAAGGGGATGAGCCCACAGTTCCCTGCTTCTAAGGAAAAAGAAAGAATCACTTATTTCAAGATTCCATTTGTTTGTTTGCGCCCCTCATTATAGATTGGTGCAGCAAGGGCATAAAATAAAAATCAGATAAGGAGCCCAGTGAGAGGGCAGATAATGTGGAGAGTACCCCAATCCTAGGTACAAATTGGAAACCCTCGAAAGAGTTTATCTAGTTCAGAACCGAGACTTCAGGGAAAGTTTCCGTCAGAGGCAACCTTGAATAGAGAAAGTAAAATTGGAAGGAACGCAATGAAGGAAGGCAGGAAAGAAAGGATTTCAACTGTGTTAAGAAAGGACCTCCAGATGGATCGACGCAGGAGACGCTGTCTATCCAGGCAGAACCAGGCAGAGAGCCTCCAAGAACAGCAGTCTCTATGTAGAAAAGCAGGAAAAGTTGTAAAGGAAAAGCAGGAGGACCTGCTTAGGCACTGCCAGTTTTAGTTCTTTTGTACACTCTAGGATCTGAGGCACTAGAGTTAGGAGCCGCTGTGTTTTAGGGCACACTGTGATCTAGATTTTAAAAGATGAGAAAGAAGGCAGAAAGAGCGACTGAACGAATACGGTGACGATGAAGGGGCCTGTGCTGGAGGTACAATCTACAGCCGTGGCACAAGACCCGGAAGAAAAGAACCGAGATCTTGAAGGAGGACGTGAAAGGGAGAACACTGCACTCCTGAGTGAATTAGGGCAAGCCTTTGAGATGGGAGAGGAACCCTGGAGTAAAGTGATGAACTCCCCTGCAGAGACAGGAAAGGGGGGGGGGACAAAGCTAAGGTCGGAAGAGTGTCTTTAAAGGCAGAAAGAACTCTCCCACCCACTCATGACCACTGAGCTGGAGGAAGTGTGCGGGAAAGGCTAGTAAGAAAGGTACTTAAGGCAGTAGAAATACGCTATGTTAGAGAAAGCGAGAAAAGTCAAGGTTAGAGATTTTTGTTTAAATGTCATTTGTAAATTAGGAGCTAAAGCTTTGCAAGTGGATAAGCTCCCCGAGGCACTGGGAACAGAGGGAGAAGAGAAGAAAGGCCAGAAGTGTTTGGGGGAAACATGCAGAGTTAAATGAAAATGAGCCAAGGTTCAGAGAGAAGCAGAAAGTATAGCAAGACTGAGCTCTGATGAAAATGAATATTAAAAAGGAAGATATCTTTCACAATGTCAACATCAGAAAGAAAAGCCTGAGATATGGCAGAAAGTATTGCTTCAGCAGAATTATCAACTCTATCATGGACATCGCAAGGGTAGGGGGGCACCAGTGGGTATCAGGAGAAAGTCCCTGGTAAGTTCATTCCACTGTATTAGATTCTGACTTTTAAAAGCATTTATTGATTGTTTACTATATACCAATGGTAGAGGTCCAAATGGAATAATAAAGATCCAATAAATCTCTATCCTCTAGAGTCTCCAAATTTATTTGAATACTACTTTCAAACTTAGTAATTTTTTCTTCTGTGTTTCATTTTACGTTTATTTGTTACAAACCAGAAAATGGATAATCACAAGCTCTCATGGACTTCCCGAACCTGGGATTGTTAATTTTATATGCTAACTCAGAGGATGTTTTTAAACCAGAATTAGCATTTAAATTAATCAACCTTCAACAAATCAAATAACATTCCATAGTACAGGTAGGCTTCATTCAACAAATTGAAAGTCTAAATTCAACAAGTAGATTGGTTTCTCTGGTCACAAGAAAACTACAGACTTTGGACTCTTCTAGGTCTCAGGCTACCAACCCACAATAACAACTTTGGGCTACAAAATCCCCTTCTTGCTTGATCCAGATGCTACAGTAAATCTCTATGTTCAGACACATCCTGTTGGTTCTGTTTCTACCAAAAATCATAATCACCTGACAAAGAGTTAAACCTTGAATTGCAATGACCCCACACACCAAAGTCAAGAGTCTTACACTTTTAGTCTGGGTCGAGTATCTCTGAAACTTTTAATGTGCCAGTTGCAATAGATCATTTGTATAGAGGACAGACTAGTAACAGGGGCTAATATCTGTGGATAATTCATGCATGCGTCCTCATTTAGCCTCCGACTCCTTATAAACCAAGTATGATTATTCCTACATTATAGACAATATTTCTGAGGTTACAACAGGGTTTTACTATCAAATAATTGCTCAGGAGCTAATTATTTAACTATTTGAAGTGTCAGTCTTCTCGTCTGCAATACTTTATTACAGAGATATCTACTGATTTCTCACGTAAAGTACCTTGGCCCAATGCACTCACTTACTTTGTTGCTGCCGCTATTGTCAAACCTTTCCAGTGTGAATCATCTGCCAAGATAAGAAGCAGTTGGGAAGCGAACATCTACTTATACATACAGTGCATTATACTATTCCAGGAATAACTTTTTGTCTAATCAGGTTTTTTTTTTTAATTTTTCTGTATAGAGGGGTATGTTTCTTGGAATATTCTATATACATACAAATGCCTGGTTTGAAAAGGCTTCCCACAGAAGGTGGCATATTGTTAATGTACTTCAAGATGGAGACTTGAAAGATATCAAAAGGATTTGACATCTGGCATGGTTACTCAATTAATTACTATGTTGGATTAATTAGTGTGCTGAATCTCCTGAGCCAACATCATGAATCTGAGTAACATTACATCAGTTGGCAAACAAATAATTTCAATGAGTATTCTAACTCAAATTTGGATCACAGATGGGCAAGAAAGGGTTAGTAAGCTATATATTTTTGATAAGGAAATTTTGTCTTCATGTCATTAAAAAACATATTGAAATACTGTCCAAAATCTAAATATGCAATAAAATTGCACAAATATTTGACTAATTACAAACTGAACCATAAGCAACATTTTGCCCATGATGAAGCAAGCAAAACAAACCAACAAACTATTACTGCTTATTTTCTTTTTTTATAAATTTGGTATCTATATAAAAATCGTTATTATATTAAGATATGATATAAATATTCTACTGAAGAGGCAGTGTAGGAAGTCCTAAGAGTTCTGAAATCAATAACCAGAACCTTTGTCTTTTCATCTATGAAACCAAAAATTGAAATACAGTAGATTTACAGATCTGTTACAGGGGTAAATGAAATAATCAATCTCAAATTTATACAGTCTATAAATAAATAAGCATCCATTTTATACTAATACACACTAAGCAGTGATCAGCATACTATTACATACTACATTTAATAGTACAGGCTGCATTTAATGATGTAAAATCAGATTAAGTTCTAAAAGAGAAAATGCTTTCAAAGTAAAAATATTTTAAAGGTGTACTGTGGTAAAATATCTACATTTTATGATAAAGCACGTTACCTCTAATAGAGCACATAATTAAAGATTTAGACTCTAAAAGGAGTAAACTGAGGCAGTAAGGTATACCTACAAAGTCACAGCCAGCCTGGTCCCATAGAGGATTCATATGCCTCATATAGGAGCAAAAATATCAGACACTTCAAACATATAGACTGCATAATTTAAAAATATTAAATATGGCATAAAATGGCTTTGGAATGGTAGAGGAGTATTAAAACCATAAAATAATGCACTCTAAGGAGGAATGAGAAATTAAACCTTCACAAATAGGTTTATTTTCCATACATCACAATTTAACAGGTGGTAGAACGTCACAAAACTACCATCCTGTGGTACAGGATGTACACACACAGTGATATAAAGGTTGGCAAAATAAAATGTTGCATTTTAATATAGATATTTTGATATAACAAATGGGAAAATGTCACTATTTCATAAATGAACTACAGGTGTCATTTCAATGGGAGAAGCTATTGACAGAACATGGAGAAATGACAAATTTGAGGTGGTGTCTGATGGCAGTTTTAAATATGATCAATATCTTAATTCTCAGATGTCTGATAAGCAATGCTGGAGAGTAAGTAGAAACATGTAGGCAAAATGGGGGACTGGAAAGTCTCGTACCTTTCAGTGTCTTGAGAAATCAGGTACCCATACAACATCAAGCAGAGGGCTTTCTTGGTCTCAGAACTTTTATGAGAAGGTTAAACACAACTCGTAATGCTGATCACCCAGCCTTGCCCTTACAGCTACAGGCAGCAGTTGGAAGCATAGCAAAGTTGATTTTTTCTTATTTGTTATGCACACCTATAATGTATGGTCTTTAATTTGTGTCATCTGGAAATGAAAGGTGATTTCAAGTATTTTTAAAATAAAACGAAGCCTTATAAAATAAGATGAAGCAGGGAGCTGATAAGTTACCTCCCTAGCCAACCATTTAGTATAAATAAGTTGTTTTTTTATTATTATTTTTATATTAGAGACAAACCATTGGTAAAATGTTTGGAACTCCATAAAACTGGCAAATAAAACCAAACTTTTTTATTTTCAATTTAGCAAGCAAACAAGCAGAGATAAAACCTGATAAAGAAGAGCCAAGCATCCACATACCAAGGAGTTATTATTCAGGTCCATTTTGCCAGCAAAGGGGCCCCAGGTTGTTCCCACTGGAAGTTGCTGCCGACTCTGAATTTTTCGTTCCCCGTCTCTCTGAAAGGTTTCCAGCTCGCCTGCAGAGGTGAGAACAGGGGACGTTAGAACACTCACATACACATCCTAGCAATAGCACCTGCTCTGCCTTTGCTCTCTACATCCGATGATTTCATGATTCATAGAGCGAAAATTAATTACATTTCCCTGAAAACCAACTGATCATTTAAAGAAAGAGTATTTGTTTTTATAACTGTATTCAAATTCATTCCAGTTTTTTCCCTACACTTTCCACACTCATTATCCACTGATATCATCCTTCAAAAGCAACATTTCCTTAAAAAGCATTGATTGAATGTTAAAATAGAGAGAAGACTTTGGAGAATAAGTGACAGGTAAAATTCTTGTATCTGCTCTTTTGAAGAAAAATTATCTAGAGGGCATCTAAAAACAGTTGACAATATTCTGGAATTATTAATAGTTTCAACAGATAAAATAGGTACAAATGCAATAAGGAATGGTGTTTCTTTTTCATAAAACCTGTTTTGGTATTTTTTCCCTTTTCAAATGCATATATGTTAGGACAATAAGTCAAAGTCTATGTTCTTTATATTTTGAAAATGTTGAAGGGAACCAAGATATAAAGATATTACATGCATTTCATGGGTTAGGAATTGACTGAATGAATACATGGTTAATAGATAAGTAACTATAAAAATAAATGAATAAAATCTAAACAAGGATCATGGCTTGAACATGGCTTAAGATGAACAGGAATTCTCATTCCAGAAGTAGAGGTTCAATCACTATTTTTACCCTCAAAGTACACTGTGTTATAAGCGGTTCAAATCTTTTAACATTTTAAAATATTATGTCATCAGTATCATTTCCTGCTTCCTGTTTGTATTTCCTTTTGGCCTGTTCAACAGCAGATTTAAGAATGAGGGATAGAGGGATTCTTAAATACAGAGATCTATCGATGGAAAGCCATGCAGACTGAAAAACAGGAATATTCAAGCTGGAACCCACTGCACTCTGAATATCTGTAGCAGGATCACGTTACAAAGTAGATTCCATCTTCAATTCTAAAAGGCAACCCCATCAAACCGAGCTCAGTGATATTTCTTCCCTGTTTCTTAATATTCATGTCTCCCTCTTTTAATTATTTAAATACTAGGCATGATCTTTTGTGTTCCAATTGTTGCTTGTTTTTTTTTTTTAAAAATCAAATGTATAAAAACCTTTTCAAAACTGAATTATCACACAAACCTAAAATGTTTCCATTATGAAATACAAAGTTACCTGCACCTCCAAAAGGATGTTCAGAATAATTCCACGTTCTAACCTTAGGGATTGAACTTACATAGCCTGCACTCCACTTACTCTCTCCCCTGGACATCAGTTTTAAAAGTGAAAGCATCAATCACATCAAGATAGACACATAGTCCTCAATGGTTTTCTTTTGTTGTTGTTGTTGTTTTTCCAGAGTAGAGCAGAAACCCATAATGCTCAGCAGCAAGGAAAGTGACTTCAAATATAGCTTCAGAAAAAGAATGACTTGATGGTAAATAACACCAGCGCTTACATGCTAAACTCTGAAGCTTACTAGGAATATGGGAGTAGGCTGGAGAACTGGCTCAGCAGTTCAGATCATTGACTATTCTTCCTGAGGACTCGGGTTCAATTCCTAGCACCCATATGGCAGCTCACAACTGTCTGTAACTCCAAAATTTGACATCACACAGCTACACATGCAGACAAAACACCAATGGACATAAAATAAAAATAAATTTTATGTATGCATTTTAAAAAATCAGACAGTGGTGGCACATGACTTTAATCCTAGCACTCTGGAAGCTTAGACAGGTGGGTCTCTGTGAGTTCGAGTCCAGCCTGCTCTACAGAGTGAGCTCCAAAGCTACAGAGAAACCCTGTCTCGAAAAAACAAAACAAAACAAAACAAAAAACAAAACAACAACAAAGGAAGTATAATTATGTTTCTCAGAAAATAGAATAACAAATTCATTTTCAAGCTTTTCCTCAGCTTTGATTAATACACTTGAATCAGCAGCCTTCCATGGAAAAATCTATCAAAGACAGAACAAAGGCAGCAACCTATTTTCAAGGCAAGAACCTTACCAATTAAGTCACAGCCCCCAGTTCCACAAGCAATCTATTTTAATACTAAAAAAATCAGTGTGAAAAATGTCTTTCAAATTATGTGTATCCATTTATTTATTCTTTGGAGATAACTTTTAAATTTACAAAGAAAATATCTAATTTCTCTCAGACAGAATTCTGAAAAATTTCATGTGTTTACATTTTAAACAATGCCCTCATCTAAATAATTAATTAAGAATTTTTTGTACATAAGGATTAGTTCCAAATAAATTTGCTTCTGTTTATACATTTATAAAAAGTCATGCCATTTTTTAATGTGACACCAGAGGAATCATGAAAATCTTTGAAAACCCCTTTAAAAAGTAATTCATCCTGTCTTTCTGCCTTTGACATATTTCATTTGTAAGGGGTTCAGCCGCAGTCAAATAGTGACTCTTATCTACACCTGTGGATTAACAATACAGACTGTCTTTTAATGGAATAAGAACTAGAAACTTAGGCTAGATCATAAAGTAATATCCAAATACCTCCTAAGTTGTCAGATGTCGCTGAATACATATTAAAATTTTAAGCAGACCAAAAATACACTGTGAGTTCTTAAACGCAACTATTACAAACCACCCAGTAACTATTCAAGCTCTCAACTCAATCTTTTCCATGCCATTAGACAACACCATTGTGACTGGCGTTAAAGAAGGCCAGTCTTCTTTTTTATGTACTAAGATGCTGTTTTGAAGCTTGGGGAAACTCTCTTCTGTTGCCAAAGTAGCTTAAAAATAAACCACTTATTTGCAACTGTGTTTATAAAAAGCCACAGCGAAGCACAAGATAGTAAAACGTATTTGGTATGAAGAAACAACAAAAATAAAATGTTGATCTTTGGAAATTATATTAACCTTGCAAGTTACTACAGAGATGGTATTATTTTAAACATTAACAGGCATTAGGTAAACTAATGCACTAAAACGAAGATTTTTTTAAAATCCCCAAACAGTCCAACAACAATCATTAAAAAGTCCCTCTAGAAGTAAGACTTATCACTCACTAATTTGTAAGGTGTTTTCCAACTCTGATGGCCCATGTTAACAGTTTCGTTCCCTGGCTTTATCTCGAAAGAGAGAAAGAACACTGGACTCCTGAGTGAAGATCCCAGTCTTAGAACCAGGTTACCCTAAAGTGGACAGTTCACTGGAGATGTAAAGCAAAGTTCCAATTCATGCCTAATCTGGGTCTCCCTGCTTTATGCCCCCATTCATCAACTCATTCATTCATGTATTACACAGATTCTGACCTGACATTTGCTAAGCTCTAGACAACAAGGAAGGCTCAAACATAAAGCAGCAAACAGCACAAGCCTGGGCCTGGAGTGTAGTAAGGTGATGAAGTCCATACGCCATGGATAGACAAAACGATAGAACCGAGTTGCTATTTATTTTTTAGGAGTTGGAAGGAAATTCCAAGAATGAAATTCAGGCTTAAATTTGCAAGCATGGACCTTGGTCCATGTGCCTTTGGAGAAGTCGAGGCACTGGGTAATGATTTGAGGAAGAAGGATCAAACAAATTCTGAAAATAATGAGGAGTGGCAAGGTGAGTTCCGCAAGTCTCTGGATCAAAGGGAATACTGTGGAATGGAAGACGTAAGGAGGGTCCATACTGAATAGTGAAAGAATAATGGGAACGCGATACCAGTCAGGGGAAGACACTTAACACTTCAAATTTCAGCTGTGGTAAATAAAAATAGGAATTGCCATAGCCAATTAATGCTATACAAAGTACATAACAGATATTTGGTACGTCACCAGATCTTTGCATCAAAGCATCCCAACGTCCACCAGAGTCTGTGGTCACAGCTCTGTCTCCTCTCTCCAAATCACTTCATATTTTCACGTACCTTCCTCTCCTTATCTACCAGATTTGCCTTTCTTATCAGCTCTGACTAAGTGACTGACCAGCTTCCATTGCAGGCTCCATCCCTGCCAGGATAAGCTTATTAAAATTCCACTATCACTAAGTCAGCCCTTTGTACAAGATCTTACAGTCACTCCCCTTTGACCTCTCAAAGCGGGGCATCTGTGCTGAGACCTCAGTCTCTCCAGGACACTGTCCGAGGCATCTGCCAAGTGATGGGTTCTGCTGCTCCGATGCCTTTGCTCCTTCCTTCTTCCTCATCTCCTCTTTAGTACCTATCCTGTTCTAAGAACTACTCCTGTTACCCAGGAAGCACCCACAGCACGTTTGTCTTCACAGACCCTATTAATAAAGTTGCATGATCAAGCACAAACATATTTTCCTTCCTGAAGTTTCCTTGAACTCGAGAACAAACTGATCATTCCCTCATATTCCTACTGCATTCAGAGTCCATTTAATTAGTGGTGGTTTCTCTTTCATGATTTCTTTTACCTCATGAGATATATCAACAACTAGATAAACAGTGTTTTAAAATGACTGTCTCTGGGTAGATAATGGTTTTGGTGTGTGGTCCTTACAAAATAGGAATTGAATAAAATTAATGATGTACAAACTTTCATAATATGTTAGGTGTTAATTTTAAGACATTAATGTTGATGTTAATATTGGAAAAAGATTGTCTTGGTGTGTCTTCTCTTTCTGTGACAACCTTCACACATTTCCTTTGAGCAGCCTCTCCTTGCTACTTCATCTGTGAAAGATAGAACTGGAAGAAAAATAAAGCCTTGATTTCCCTGCCCAGTTCACATTTTTTTTTGTAGCTAGTCTTCTAAATGAAGCCTTATTTCCAACATTCTGAGTAGGTTCACAGAGAATAGCTGAGACACTTAGGAAGGGCTAATCAATTTTGGGAAAAGATAATATTGTTAGTGCTGTGGGCTGTGGCTCTTATCTTCTTGATAATGCATACTTTTAAAAGTCTGTGATTCCTCAAAGACATATGATAGCTCCACTTAAAAAAAAAGAAGCTTAGTCAAACCACTACTAGACACCCCACAGCTTTAAAAATATCAACCCAGTTTTAGGCCTAAATAAACTAAATTGACTGATGGGGGGAAAATTTAAGCCACCAGAAATCTCCTCCACTCTTTTTCTGTGAAGGGGTTTTCAATATGTTTTTTTCCACTAAAACAGATTCCTTTATTTGCCTCTTTAGAAACAAAAGTCTATAAAAATAGCAGGGCACAAATAAAGAAAGCTGTGGGCCTTTTCACATCGCTGTCCACAATCAGCTGAATTCAGCTCCAACTCAATCCAGCACTAAGTTGGTAACATAAGCATATATGGCATTTTACTTAAAATCTCTTAACGGTGGGCTCCACTTTCATAAAGGATGAGGGTTCAAGCAAATGAGATGACAGAAAATGCTATTTCATTTGCTAAAAATAAACTCTGGATTGGTTTAAACTTAGCTTTAAATATATAACCAAATTTCAAAGCAGACCACATATGAATTGGTTTGAAATGTTTATCAGGCCTCACTAGAGCAGAAGGCTATAGCTTCAGAACCCATATTTATATTTTCTTCATGGTTGGAAAACATTATACATCATGGTATCAAACATGGACAGCCCCGAAGTCATGCTGAGTTCAAAAAGCGCTAAAAAAACTCGGAGACATTTTCAAAGTCAGCCAAGGTGGCCAAAGTATGGCAATGCTCTTTGCTATTTTATGGGTTAACCATTTGACAGCTGCCTGCCAAACACAGGAGAGGGTTAGACCATTTTCACTGTCGCCTGTCTGAGCAGCCAAACCACTGTCTTGACACTACGCCAGTTTCTGAGAGCGGTAATGACCACTGTCCCGTCCCCTCTTAGGACAAACAAACTCATTTCTTCTATGCGATATTGATGCATCCCTGAGCATTGTTTGACTCAGTAAATGATAGCTGTTGGGTGATGGCAACAAATTGCCATATAAGGATAGCTTTTCTAATTTTCTGTCTCAGTTTTTGAGTCATACCGTCACAACACCCACTAAACTACAGTTTTGAACATAAACTTGAAATACGACATTTCCTATTCAAGTGCTCCAGTCAAACCCTGATAAATCAGGCTGGCCAAGCAGTGATCTTATCCCTTCTGACTCTTTAATAAATCGAACCTTGTAAGCTCCTACTGTTGGAAGTTGTCACTAAATGAAATTGTGACCTTATCCGGCACATGAACTTATCCCCCTGACAACTACATTTATTGTGTGGATAAGAAAGGGAGAAACAAAGAAAAGAGGAATAAAGAAAAAAATGAGATATTTGATAATTCTGATCTTAGCCATATGTAACTCTAACAGATGGGATCTTTTTGATGTTCTATTAATGATTTGCCAAAGATGAGTCTACTTCAAGAAAAATGCTCACCCTATAAGTGCCCAGGCGCTGCAGATGGTAGGAAAAGCGCATGGGGAGGTACGAGGTGGCAGAAGCGAATCAGGAGCTATTAGTCGATCACAAAGAGCCCCGAATTAGCTTGTAATTACACGGGGAAGATAACACAATGGTGCCAGTGAAATTGAAGCATCCCTTTTTACAGGCTGCATTCGCTACCTGAAAACTCTGTAAAGACGCTGGCATTTTCGAAAGCCTACGGCAACTCAAAGGGCTGTGCTCCTCAATAATACAAAGCATTTCCTTGGGCTAAAGCTTCTAGAAAGTCATAGGAAGTTATCAACATGTACTGCATTGTTTAGGGAGTGAATTTACCCATGTATGCCATGACATGTTGTACCCGTTACAGACTTGGGTAATTTTCACCTTATTAGTTTGAATGGCCTTAAGGATTAATTCTAAAGCAAGGTTTCGATGGGAAGGTCCAGTGAAACCTACCACTTGTAATTATCATTTTTCTTGAAAAGGGGAAGAGATAAAATATGGGTATAGGAAATATTGTTGTTGGTAGTGATCTAATCCAGTGGTTCTCAACCTTCCCCATTAACACAGTTCCTAATGTGGTGACCTCCAACCACAAAATCATTTTTGTTGATACTTTGTAACAAATTCCACTGCTGGTATGAATCATAGTGTGTATATCCAATCACCCCTGTGAAAGGGTCTGTTGATCCCAAAGGGTTGTGCCCCACAGCTTGAGAACCGCTGATCTAGATTAACAGCTGCAGGTGTTTTTACAAACACCATGCTGTGAAATCACTAGAGAGAGTTCATCTACAAGTCTGTGCTGAGGGTTAGGTGGGGGGAAAATGGATTGTCCTATTTTGCTCTTCCTTCTATGATCTGTGCACACGAACAAAGGGATGGGCTAACATAGCTGTGGCAGGTGTCTGAAGCATGTGCTTGGCGTGCCTCGCCCGGGAAATACTTTGGAATAGTGAGTGGAAGCAGGAGCTGCTCTCCTTCCAGACTTCTCAGTTGTTGGAAGTAGGAAGGTAGTCAACAATCCTTTGCTTGGAAATCTGGCACAGTGGGCTTCCCTGCTGCCAGGAACCTGCCCTGACCTCCCAGACAACATTCCCAGTCAGAGGCCGACCTAATACCACTTCCTGATCCCCGTCTTGAGAAGCAGACGGAGGTTATGTTTGGGAGCCCTGTGCTTAACAGGAAGCAGGATGGAAGTACAGCAACCTGGCTGGTAGACACAGGAAGCAGTGGGGAGCAACACTCTCAGAGAAGCTGCAAGGGGACACAGAGGTCAGGATAGCAGGGGCTGTTAACAGAGTCTGATTTCTCCCAGAAGAGAAACTCCAAAGGAAATCTTGCAGAAACATCAGCCTTAGGTCCTGTCTGAGGCAAAGTGAAGAAGGAAGACTTTTAAAGCAATGTTTAAGAGAGTCAGCAAATCTGACTGACGGGTTATGACTGCGCACTTCAGTCAACCTCGCTTCTTTGTTTAGTTAGCGGGCAGTCTGTCTGACAACTCTTGTTTTCTCTCAGGCTGCTGTCGGGAGCCTGTAAGAAGTCGCTTCACTTACGTTAGGACTTACCACAAGTAGCACGTGTTTTTTTTTTTTTTTTCGGTAATGACCAAAATTGCCTATTGGTTCCATTACTAGATCTTATTTCTCCTGTAGCCCGTAGTAAGTCCAAACAGAGTATCTCTTCAGCATCATAACGTGGTTTAGATGGAGATAAAAAAAAAAAAAAAAAAAAAAAAAAAAAAAAAAAAAAAAAAAAAAGACTCACGCCGGCCTTTAATCCCAGCATTCGGGAGGCAGAGGCAGGCGGATCTCTGTGAGTTCGAGACCAGCCTGGTCTACAAGAGCTAGTTCCAGGACAGGCTCCAAAGCTACAGAGAAACCCTGTCTCGAAAAACCAAAAAAAAAAAAAAAGACTCACACTGACAAGACTGGACCAATAAACACTCTTAGGCATCAGTTGCAACAGGATGAGCTCTGCCTGGAAGGATGGAAGTGGGAGTGTGCAGACCTGGTGGGCTGCAATATGAGAGGACCAGAGGGAAGCAGAATGATTTGATGGACGAGTAACACCATGAGGGATCTACCTGAAGGTTTAGTCTGGTTGAGACAAGTAATAACTTACAGTGAAGTTCTTCCAGTCTACAACAGAGACGCACTGAAGAACAGACACTGGAGATTTTTGGATTTTGATTTGGAGAACACAGGTAACACATGTAGCCAGATTATTATTTTAAAGAGTTTGAGTAACAGATCCTAAACTACTAAAGATATAACATGCCATTGAAGAATACTGACCTTATGAGTTTTCGGATCAAGTCTCCCACTATTACCAGAACTCCACAAGTAATGTAATGGTTTGGGTATCCTTGTATGGACCTTTGGAAAATAATTCCCACATGGCAAAAATTACTAAATCATAATTATATCACTCAGCTCGCTTCCTGTGTGTGGTACCTCTGGAAAACCCAATACATATTTATTTGGTTTGACGATCCTTTAGTCCTGGGAAGATCTGATTTATGAAGAATCACGCTGACATTCAGTTGCTTATTGGGTATTGTATTATTAAAAGTAATCTTAATTTCACACAGTACCTGAAAAAATTTAATAGCTGCTAGTAAGGCATTCCCTTGTATTTCTGGAAACATGTATTCGTTTGTGTGCGTGTGTGTCTGTGTGTGTGTGTGTATGTGTGTGAGAGAGAGAGAGAGAAAGAGAGAGAGAGAGAGAGAGAGAGAGAGAGAGAGAGAAAGAGAATGAGAATTCTAAAGTCACATAAAAATGACAAGAAAAACTGGGACAAAGCCAGACTCCTCCATGCTACTTTGAGATTCTGATGGTCAGTTTGAAGGCTCCTCTATCTAGAATATTTCTTCGTAATGGTGAGCATCCTTGTCCTGTTAAATTCTCCCATCATTCTCTGAAACCCAATCACCACTGTATAATAAACCTTCCCTGATACACTCAGCCTCTTGGTCAAAAGTTCACAGGTCAAAAGTCTTTTAGCCTTTAAATACTTATATTATTTTCATTGTTTTTTCTGCTTTAGCCATGAGTCCGGACACCTCTTCAATGCTTTGTATCTGGTAGGTTATAGGTAGTACGCAGACAAATTGATATAAGTTCTACTATATTTATTGGGGTGTGGCTCAAACTAAGGTAAATTTGAATTGATGAGTGCAATTCTGGATTCCAACCCTAGCTTTCTAAGTCTCTCATACTTTATTATTTTTCTTAAAATAGTTGAAAGCTAGGCAGTGAGCTCGGGCTCACATCAGCATCCATTAGAACGGATCCAGGTAGAAGACTAGATGCCACTTGATTTGGAAGGCAGCATGTTTATACCTAAAGGACAGTCCTCAAGCAATGATAGGTAAGATTAAAAGTAAACCCTGGGCAGCTATTGCAGGAGAAAGAGTGGAAAACTTGTGTAGGCGTCGGCAGTCCAGAATAAAAACTTCTGCATTTCTGTCCCCAAATTTCCTGGAAGACGCACAAGTTTCAGTTAGTGGGGTTACACACCAAAGTGTATTCTTCAGAGGGGATGTTTTCTTGGGGTCGGACTATCTGTCTGTCCGTTGTTTCTTCCTATTATGCCCACCCCCATAGCTCACTCGACTGACCTGAAACTTACTATGAAGTCCATGTTAGTCTCAACTCATGGCAATATTCCCACCTCAGCCCTCCAGAGTGCTGGAATTACAGGCATGCAGTATCACACCCAGCAAAGCACTAAGTTATCAAGTAAACTAAATAGAAACTTAATTGATTTAGTATATCATGTTCTACCAGGAATTCTACGACTCTTTCTTCCCAATAATCCAGAATGCAGATGACAACTGAATATTTTTAGCCATGCTGATAGCAATTCCCCCAGAAACAACTATCAGATGTGAAATGTATACAGCTGTTTAAAGCTATGAAATCACTGTCCTTACCTCTTCTAATTTGTAAGTATGCTATGCTTTCTATAACACACTGTACATCTCCAATTACCAAGTACAAATATGCACAGTATATATGTTATGTCATTCTCTCTTTTCTAAAATTTGTTATTGTGGTCTTGACCTGACCACAAAGTCTCATGTATACGAGGCAAGTTCTCAACCACTGAGCTACGCACTCAACTCTAAATCTCATTCCTTTGTCTCTCCTTTTCTTTTTCTCCTACACTCATTGGTGTTGTGCCTCTCTAGTATTAAGGGCATATATATACTAGATTGTGAGGAAGTAAGAAATGAAGGAAGGAAGGCAAGAAAGCAAGCAGACAGGCAGATACTGCTCATGAACATAGCTTTGATAAATTCAACATCTGTTGCTTAGATACAAGGTTGGGTCATTTCCTGCACATACAAGGAGCTGTTGCTGAATCTGTCGTTTCTGAAGAGTGATCCAAAGCATAACATACACAGCATCCCATGATCTAAGTACACCATATATTAACTTCTACATGCAGAATTAATTTCAGTACTATTTTACTCACAAAAAACATTAAACTAACTTTTAGTTCAATAAACATTTACTCATGCAAAATTACATCTTAACCACTTTAAATACCAGATATAGTTTTGGATATTAGATGTAGAAACAAGAAGGTCCTACCAATCACTTCCATATGTTGTTTACTCTAATGGTGGTGAGATATTTGTTGCCTGGTGTAATGAGTTTAGGGTGAAGATATAATATAATTTCTCCAGGAATGGGATCTCAGAGGGAAGAGTAGCAAGCACCCAGATCAGGCTTTCCTTTTAAAAATCAGAAACGACCACTTTTTCTGATGTAGGTGTGTCTTCTATCTATCTGATGATTTCATTGGATAATTAATAAAGAAACTGCCTGGCCCATCTGATAGACCAGCCCTTAGGTGGGTGGAGTAGACAGAACAGGAAGAAGGAAGTGAGGTAGATGGCTCAGTCAGATGCCACGCCTCTCCTAAGTTAGTCAGACTGCCGTGCCTCTCCTCAGAGAGATGCCAGATGCGATGAAGCCAGCCACCAGGTCAGATGTGCTGAATCTTTCCCGGTAAGACACCATTCGTGGTGTTACAAAGATTATTAGATATGGGTTAGTCAAGATGTGAGTAAGAGGCTGGAAATAATGAGCCAGGCAGTATTTAAAAGAATACAATTTGTGTGTTGTTATTTCAGGGCATAAGCTAGCAGGTGGCCCGGAGCCAGGCAGGATGAAAAGCAGGCCTGCCCACAGCCCCTCACTACATTTTTCAAATGTACACAATACAGTGCTGAAACGGGCATGGGAAGGCATTTGTTATGTTATCCATAAAGTTATTGAAAGGCAGAGGTTCACAGATTATGAAAACCTTACTTTAAGATAAAATGATTGCCAAGTGAGACAGAACAAATGGCTGGCAATTATTAAAACTGTTTTTTATTTTTTATTTAAATAACATTTTTTTTCATTTATTTTACATACTGAGCAGTTTCCCCTTCCTCTGCTTCTCTGTCCCCTCTCCTTTCCCCTCTATCCCCTCCCATCTGCTCCCCCTCCATCTCCATTCAGAAAGGAGCAGGCCTCCCAGGGGCTTCACAAAGCATGGCACATCAACTTGAGGCAGGACGGAGCTCCTCCCCTAATGTCCAAGCAGGGCTGAGTAATCCAGCATGGGGAACAGGTTACCAAGCAGGTTACCAAGTGCCAGGGAGAGGTCCTGCTCTCAGAAGCCTTACTAGTTAAGATTGGAAGAGTGACTACAGGTAAGTGTCTGTTGTTCTGTAAAGATATTATCCTTAAACAAAATAGTGTTTTTGAAACATGATAAAATTATTTTATAAGCTGCTTTCAAATACTGCACTTGATATAACTATTCCTGGTATTTGAAATTTTATTTTGCTACTTTTCAGTAATTTCACAAGAGATGATGTAATAATCCTGGAAACGCTCTACCATGTGGTAAGATCAATTAAAAACACATATATGTAAGTTTATCTATTGAGACATTAAGCCTCAGAAGACTTTGGAATAACGTTGAGACTGTTACAGACAATGAGACCTTTAAATGAGACATCACCCACATAGGCTGATGTAGTTGAACACTTGGTCTCCAGTTGGGGTTGCTGTTTGGGGAGATTATGGAATTTTTGGGAGGTGCGTCTCTGTGGGAAGAAGTGTAGAAGAATTTCACTAGATGCAGGTTTTTAGGATTCACAGCCTTACCCCACATCCTGCTCTTTCTCTGCTTCCTGTGAGTAGATAATATGTGATCTGTTGGCTTTGTGATGCTCCTGCCCTGCTGTGCCATCTCACTGTGGACCCCAGCCTCAAGAGCCATACGCCTGAGGAAGCTCTTTCACTCTTAAGTTGCTTTTGGTATTTTGTCTGAATTACAGAGAGGTGACTCACACATTCACCACGAACAGCCATTTACTTTACCACTTATTTCTGAGCAGTCAGCATAAGAGCATATAAGTGAAGAACTTGCTATGCTACTGGACATACAGAAGATACTCAGCAGAGCTTACAAATTTTATCTCGACACCTTGCAGTAATTACACAAAATAAAAAGAAGCATATGGATGCAACTTCTTCTCATTTAATCTTTACTCTTGATCACAGTAACTGGGCAAACTAGTATTTGAGCCATTTTTACTGCACAGGGATAAAGGAACATAACAAATAATTCTGAAATCTAAAGGAAGCAGGAATAGGTCCTGGGGCTGACTCTACCCACATAGGTATTGCAGAGATTCAATTCACAGCAACCCTCTGCTGGTATTTCTTCCTTGCCTCGTAGCTGAGCCAAGCAAAGGTGGGTAACTGTGAAGGTCAACATCAAAGATGGGTCATCCACTCTGTTTCTAGATAATCAGGATTAACTGCTCCACTGACCTTATCCTGACATTATAGAGTTCCAGAGGGGAGAAAATGAGGAATATGTGTACACATTAGTCAAAGGTTAGTTTAAAGTTGATCTTTACTATATAAAACAATAGGAAACAGTCAGCCCAGCTGGCTATTATTTCATAGTTTCTCTCCAAGTGTTCCCAACAATAAACTAAAAATATAACTTAAAGCCTTAGGTAAGTACACATAATAGATAAGATGTTGCGTTTGAGCCCTTGATCACTAAGGTCTAGCTGTCAGAGTAGACTCAGGGAGACTGTCTGGGAAATAAACTAGGATCCATGGCAAACCACTTAGATGACAGCAAAGGAATCTTGCCATCATGATATATATTTCTCAGTTGCTGACACTAATCATCTTACTTTTCCGTTATTTAATGTAATGCACATTGACCTTCTCAAATTTATTTATCTAAGGTAATGCATATGTCACCCTTTTCTGTATCAATAGAACTCAGATTCAAATTAACACAACTAAATATGATATGAGATAGAAGAATTGATCAAGATTCAAATATAGGAGCAGCCATCTATATACCTAAGTCATGATAATGAGGATGGAGGTAAAGTCATAACTGTTGATTTGCTGAGTGGCATTTATTAACAATGTAAAGGATAACTACGCTGTAAAGTCAAAGAAATCCCAACTGCTTAATCTGGAAATGTTCAGTAATCAAAATATAAAATAAATATTTGCACCATTTCTTTAAAAAAATTAATGACTGTATAATCCTTTTCCACAAGGATATATCAAGATTAAAGTTTGTTTCTTAGCCAGAATTCTGTAGATGAGACATATTGTTAACATTGTACTGATATCTTTGTTCAATTTAAAAATCTAAGCTAACCTGAGCAATACATCAGTGCAGGAAGAGCAGCATCTTTCTAAAGTACAATGCAGCATATATATATTCTCAAGGTTAGGAAGTGAGCAGAACAAGGTTGAGAGTGATTGTATTTACTCTCACTTTTGCTAACCCATAACAGCTCAAGAAAGACTGTGTTTCCCTAGGTCAGCTTCATAAAGCAACCATGTGGCATTCAGGTCTGACTAAACTCACTACACTTAATAAACAAGTATACAACAATTATCACTTCCACATCGGAACTTACAATGATGTGTTTGGGAGATCATTTTCCTTAAGCAAATTTTCTCAAATGATGAAAATTGAAACAATGCTCTGATCCATATTTGTGCCTATTATGAAGCCACAATTACTATGTGGAGCCCTATACCCCCTTTGCTCCAGAACCTGGGCATATATTATATATATATATATATATATATATATATATATATATACATACATATATATAAAATTATAATTATATAACATAACCTATATATAGCTTTAACTCTGTTACATGAAATATAATAAAACTGGTAAAATCAGAGCTGAAGATTGAAACAGGAGCTAGAAGCAAAATAATCTTATAATAAGCCATATTGGAAATGAGACTACTTAATAGAATAAATTCTAAAGCACTTAAGAGAAATTAATTTGCATACACACAATGCAATTACAAGAGAAGAAGAGACCAGCATCATTAGAGCAGGTTGAAAGAAGACTCCAATTACAAATCACAGCAATCCCCACTTGACCTCCCTTAGAGTATTGTTTGCCATAAATGTGATCTACTGTTTCGATTGAAATTGGTAAAGTTTTGTCTAGCACTCAATCAAAAACTCACCATGTCCCAAATAGCTCAGTCCCTGTGATTTTCCTGGCTCCACTTTTTAGGAAATTTAGTTTAGAACAACTTATTTTAATCAGTTTTTTTTCTACTTGCGGAACCTCAAGTATCTAGGTTTAATAACTTGATAAAAAAAAGTAGTGGAAATAGACCCAGAAAAAGGAGATTGAAAAGGAGAGTCTTACAAAACACTTTTCAATAGCCATCGTCTTAAGATTTTTCACATTCCACATGCTCCATTACACAAGATTCCACTGGAGAACATCCATGTTGCAGCATGTATGTGCATGCAGGGCTGTGTGCTCTGGACAGCCATCAATGTTGAAGACTTGTTATCTGGTTCCAGGTATATACTCCATGAAGAAAGAGCTAATGTACAACCATTATTCTTCTAAGGACTAATACTCGATCTGGACAAAAATATGGATTCAATTTTTAAATTTATATATGCAGAGGAAGATGGGGAAGAAGGAGAGGAGAGGAGGTGGGGAGAGAAAAACAAAGGTAAACAGGCTGGAGAGAGGAATGAGGACATTTCGCTAAATATGTGAAGAGAATTCAGTTATAAAAGCATAAGGCACTGATGAGACACTGGCAATGAGTCTGATGACATAGTTCCATCCCTGGTGCCCACACTGGAGAGCTTACTTCTGCAATTTGTCCTCTGACTTCCACACACATGCCATAGGTTCGCTCACAAGCAACCTGAACACTTAATAAATAACTAAAAATGTGATTTAAAATTATGTATAGCACAAGGTGAACACAGATGTCATAAACTAAGAAGGGTATGCAAAACTTGAAACATGATCATCTAAAGCATCTTTGTGGTCTTCTAGAGATTTCATTTCTCCCAAATGGCAGAATACAGGGATGACATTTAAAAAAAATGGTAATGAACTGCTGTCATGTTTTATGAAGTCGTGATTCTGTGTGACAATTTTAGATCATGGGAAGGTAGAATGGAAGAACCCAGACATTTTATTTCTCTTCTCTAGAAGGAAATGGAGCTGAGTTCTTCAGAAAATTTAAGTTTCAAGAGTTGTCTCTTAACTTCTAGAGTAGTACCTTAGAACATTTTATTGATCCAGTTATGATGGCACATGCCTGAAGTCCCAGCACTCAGGAAGTGAAGCCAGGAGGATCAGAAGATCAAGAGCAGGCTCTTTAACTACACTCAGTATGTAGCTTGAGGCTTGATTTGAATGAAATTGCCCTTTGAACATTTGTTCATTTCAATGGATATATAGCAAGTATATATATATATATATATATATATATATATATATATGACACTAAAAATTACTAAACAAAACATCTAGCTTCCTAGGTATCTTACTAGTTCTGAAAAGTTGTATCTATACACACACATACACACACACATATTATTTAAATAGAAAAAATCAGAATGAAATAAGTGGGTCATTTTGATGTCAATACCCTAGTTGGAAATATTATTATATAGTTTTAAAAAGTGACAGTGATGGAGGAATTTGAGCAAAATATATGAGGACTCTTTCTGGGTCGTATTTACAAGTGTATGTGAATTGGCAATTATTTTAATTAATATTTTAGTTGAGATATGAAGTCATCAGGTCTGGGCCTGCAATTCCATTGGTAGAGTACTTGCCCAGTGTGTGGGAGGCCTGTGGATTAACTACCAAGCCCCACATAAAATCTACACCACATAAAAGCAAGGGTGGTAATGCATGATTGTGGATTTGGATGCTGAAGGAACAAAAGTCTGAAGTTATTCTCAGTTACACCAAAATTTGGAGCCTAAATAAGTACATAAGGCCTTTTTTCAAAAATTAAAAAGTTTATTAATTAATAAGCCTGAAATATCTCATATGGTGGCAATTTATAATTACAAAACATTCAGTTTTGTAATTTTATTACTATTATTCATAGAATTATAAAACATAGCTAGAATTTAACCATCACACTGTAGATAATATAATCAATAACCAATGAAAATATTAAGTCTATCTCTTCAGTGTTATAGAAATGTGGGGAAAGAAATTACCTTGGCTCCCCAAGTGTGTAGGTCTCTAATTAAAGACTTTTAAATGAACAGATTTCTTTTCATTTTATTTGTAGAATTTCAACTCTAGCATTTTGCTCACGACCAACAAATACAAATTAATTAGGGCAGCTGACAGACAATAATCACTTTGTAAAGGAGAATAACTTGCTACATGAATACTAAATAGTAAGGGAGTCCTCCTTTGGAGTTTGTGTTAATTTCTTATGAATATAAAAAGAACAATTTATCTTGGTTTTTCACATTTTGCTAATTTTCAATATACATAGACTTATCAATTGACACTCATCATTAGTCCTAAGCTTAGTTTATATTTTGGAAAAATACTTGTCTATGCTTAAAAATAGCAGTTTATAAAAACGGAAGGTGATCTGAAATGCCGTTTGCTATCCATTTGGTCACCTGAATGTACTTGTTGTAAAATAGGCTAGATCCCATCGTAGATATTACAATATTGTAAAATACAAGAACTACACCTCGGAAGTCGATTTAATCTGCGATACTGTTTTAAATGGAAATGTACTCCAGTGCAGATATTGCTCCCTAGAGAAAGATGCTAAAATTTCCACTTAATTGCTTGGTGTGGGTAGGGCTTAGGTGTGCACATAGAAGTGACTTAAATTTAATTGCTTATTTTCAGTTTCCTCAGAAAGCACTGCCTTTAAGCAAGATGCAAATGTATTTATATGGGTATGCTCATCTAAAAGTGTTCAAAAAGAGATGTTTCTTCCAGTTCACAGATTCCTCTTTGATCTAGGATTTTCCATGATCACCCACTTACAATCAGATATATGGAATTGAAAGATAACATATTCGTTAGATGGACATGGATTCGAGGTTCACTTCTACTAAGTAGCAACAATGTGACAGTAAGAGAGTTAAATACCTTACATTTGAATTTCTTGTTTCTATTAATTGGAGAAATAATTCTTATATAATATATCCTTGTAATAATTAAATAATGCAATATTTAACATAATATGAATGTTGGGTCTAACATACACAAACATGTGAAAAAAAAGAATATCCTACTAAGCATAATCCTAAGTCTTCATATGGTTCTCTAGAGTGGAAATAACAGATTTCTTTCCTACCCATCCTTCTTAACAACTTAGCACCCAGTTGTTTAATTTTGTGATATGGTCTAGTGTTTTAACCCCAAGGAAGAAAAATGTTGAATTTACCAGTCATTCTCATATAGCAAAACTATGTAAACTGGCAGCTACTTAAAACAGATTCAATCGTGTAATGGTACCATCGGGCAACGCTATACAACATGAAGGATTTGGGGCAGAAACATCCCCTCAGGTTTCATGATGAGGCATGAAACAAAGGCGAAAATAATTCCAATTGCATTTTTGTGGATGTAGGGTGCTGCTGACTTCCATTGTGTTTATAATTCACTGTGAAGATATTAGGAAACTCGACACCAAAGACCTATAGAAGCAAAGAGAAGCTAACCCGCTGAAAAGAGTTCTCAGTGTGTTGTAACCATGGTTAGAAAAGGCATTAGCTTGTGTGTTCCTTAAGTAGCCAGACTTCCTCTCAGCTTGGCAAAAATGCTTAAGAGAGTCAGCAAAGAGAAGAGAGATTGATTTTGGCTCATGATCTTAGAGGTTTCAGTTCACGGTTGACTGTTCCTTTGCTATAGGCTTTAGGGCAAAACCATCATGGACGAAGCAATTGATGAGGAAAACCGCTTACCCAGTGGTTTGGACTTCAGAACCCACCTAAATTCTGGGTGGACATGGAGTCCCTCTGGAACTCCAGCTTGGAAAAGAGGAGATGGGATCCCCAGAGCAAATGTGTATCAAGACTAGCAGATTTTAGAACTCTGAGTTTATTGAGAACTCCTGCCTCAATAAATAAGGTGAAGGAAAGATAGAAGTTACTTCCAAACTTCAGGTGTCCATATGTAAAGGTATGAATACATATGTACCTACGGAGAGGTCTACCCACACTCATGTAGAAGATGGATATATGCATGCAACTTAAAAATAGAAAAAATGTAAATCTCATATTTTTAGAGAAAGTGCATTTCATTTAGTTCTGGATGACTAATCTAAAATGTAATTAGTTGATTACACAGGAGTCACTAATGTGCCATACTCTACAGCTAACACTTTGTGGTAACTATTACGAGCCACTGACTCTATCATCTAGGTGTTAAAAAAAATCAGACCATGCCAAGTTATTTTTATTGAGCAAATGAGAAGACTAAGGGTTGGTGGGAACACACTATTTCACAAGACCCTTAACAACCTGCACAGAGACAGTAATAACTGTATTCACAGTTACATGTTTTCATATGAATGTACCCTACAATGCAAAAAATAATCTTTCATTTTGAAATGGAAGTAAAAGTTAGACACAAAGTAACTAGAAAAAGAGACAGAAGATGAGCAATTTGAGAAGACAAGGGAGAGAGAAAGAATCTAACAAGCAGGCAGATTTAAAGTGTGACTTAAAACTTTTTTAAAATGCTAAGGAAAAGTTAATATAACAAATAATTATTTCCAAATCACTCATTAAAATATGTGCTGCAGATTGTTTCTCTTTTAAAATGGCTTCAAGGCAAAACTCCTCAGGCTGTTTGAGGAAATACAGAGTAACATAATAAATAAATGGCCAGCCAAGAAATGCAGAAAAGGAGTTATAAATTTTCTTCAAGGTACAGTGAAAGATTTAACACTTGTAAAATGATACAACCATCCCATGATCTTACTGTACTGATATTGGTCAACTTTCTGGTAAGGGTCCATTGAGTACCTCTAACACCAACATAATTATAACTTTGCCATAAAAAAGAGGTACATAATAAATCCAGGGCTCTTTCCTCCAGCCTCAGAAAGGTGCATGTAAATTGTTGGAGGTCATTTTTATGGGTTCGTTTACAATCTATCATAGGCATGACTACACATAAAAACTGTCCCGTAGACAATAAATATGTCTCAGGCAAGGCCTTCCTCTTATCCACAGAGAGCAGTCACTGCAAGGGAGCTATGACTTCACTGTGCACTGAAGCACTGTGCACTCCAAGAAGAGAGGATAGAACTAGAGAGATTTTTGGAGTGATGTTTAGTCAAACCAAATTTTCATAGATGGTTGGAATTGATGCTTGCTTACAGGAAGAACAGGGCCTCTGTCTCTGTTCATTCTGCAATGTGTCTATACACAGCAAGTTCCTTCAAAATCCATATTCCTTTTTCTGCACGGAATTAAACAATTTCATAAAACCAATTCAAGTATGTAACCACCATGTTACGGAGTTCAAGCAAACATCACTTATCCACCACGGCAGTAAAGAATGTGGACATTTTATGAACCATAGAAGTTGAATCAAACTGATTGAGCAGTTCGTGAATCTTAAACTATCTTGCTTTGCAGTGTAGTTGAGACTGGGGAAACACTTTTTTATAAATACTGCTTATTTTGTCCACCACTTATTAGGTCTAATTTCTTAATTAATTGATGTCATTTGTTTGCTTTACTTTCTCTTTCTCATAAAACATTTTACTATATGATTTTTTAAATTGTGTAAAGATTTCTTTGAATGTTGTGTACCAGTGACTGCCATATAGTTTCTATTAGTAATACCTTTCCTAGAGTAAACGCCATTATTTTTAGTGTGAAATACTTTATATGAAAGCTTTGATTTTTCTTTTCCGTTAAGTTTCGAAGTCAGCAGTGTTTAACTCTTAGGCAGTCTGGTGAACAGGGGCGTCTAACTACTCAAAACTGTTTAACCAAGAAGTAGGTCCTGGCTAGCCCGAAACATCTTAGTTCAAGATGTTTAACAGTGTGTGCTTTCGTTTTTGTTCACTCGAACCATGGTCATTCATGGTCATTTAAATCAAACACAGGGTGCTGCACAGGCTCACGAGTGCCCAGCTATACCCTGACTGTTCTCATTTTCTCTTAACAGATGATCAAATTTCCAATGCCTTCCTTCACCTTTGGGAAAAACACACACTATATCCAAACCACAGTAGCTAGGAAAATAGTCCTGGAATAGAATTATGAAACAAAAAAGTGCAAAAGCCAGAAAAAAATTTGAACCGTTGTGTTATTGTAATTAAAAAAATTGAGCCTAAGTCTTTAAAAACCGATGATAAAACAAGATTGAACCGCTGAAACTTACAATGATTTAAGGTACTTTAAAAGAGATGGGGACAATAACTCAACAGTGTCCAAAACTTGACTTCCAGCACCATTGGTGTGCAAAAAAAAAAAAAAATGTGTTCTTATTCTATTGAAACAAAAGAAACAGGAAGAAATCAAGCTAAGGTGTAATAATCTATGAAGGGTTTGCTAGGCATTTGGGGAATTTAGTTCTTTTTATCTTCAAGATAAGCATACCATGTGGACATCATCACACCCAACTACATTTGAAGAAAGCAAGCTTTGGGGAAAGTGATATACTTGCTTGAAATGGTAAGAAGCCATGACTTACCTTTTTAAGGGGTATGCATTTGCCATTGCTCTCAGACCCACTCAGAACTCAACATATTTATTTGCTGCACTGTTTACATAAGGAAGGGGTGACTTGTTCATGACCACACGTGTTCTTTCAACATATAAGCTCAGAAAACAGATATTTCCAGAATGCAATGCCATTATTTTAGCTTTCATTTTACATAAAGTAACAGGCAAGCCATGCCTCCTTTGGGAATGGAAGTTACCAAAAATGAATACATATTGCAGTAGACTAATTAGTGAGTTAGATCTATGCAATAAAAGAATTGGTAACTGGCCTCTCACTGGAAAAGAAATAAAGATTAAAACCAAAGTAAAGACAAAAATGACTAAATTATCATGGATATCAACCATGGTAAGAGTTGAACTATAATATTTTACAGTCTTGAAATTAAGATTTTGGTAGGTTTTCATATTTAAAGTTGCAGGGATTTAGTACAGTTGCTGGGCCATGACAGTGTGATCCAATGTATCAAAAGAAATAGAATGAAATAAACTCCAGTGATCACTGCCAGCAAGGCGACTTTAGGGACTTATGAATAGGCTCTACTATTAAATCTAGGAAATACAACTATCACAAAGTAGCTACAGAAATACTTACTCTGGACACACTGAGCACAAACAAGATGCTTTCTTTCACTTGGTCAGACTTTTCATCTGACCGTTGGGAGATACCTATACTGTTGGACTCATCCCAACACTCTCCCACAGTTTCCAAAGGAGGCTATGGTCACACTGTCCTGTTCTGATACCAACGCTTCTCTGGCCACCCCCATGTTTTAATCGAGTCTCCCTAGCACTAATCATGCTCATGGTATGTGATCTTCTGGCTTTCTTGTTCAGTGTTCACAACTGCACACAGCACTTAAAGCCAACAATATGTCTAGTGTTCATAAATGTGTCTTCCTGAGCCATCTTGAGGAATTTTCATTGTTTGCAACATGGACAGAGACCCCTTATCTTGGTGTAAATAAGATTAGTTCCTAACAGAAATCTGTTTTCTTTATGAATACTATGAAAGGGCCCCCGACCTTCAACTTGAGGAGTACAGCATTAAAAAAAAAAAAAAAAAAGATAAAATTCCACAGTAAACTGTGAAAAATTGAAAGACGATGTGGGGGAGGACAGAAACCTGGCAAACACCGAAACTTGCTTATAAATGACCTCTTTTCAAATAATCAGCAACATCCTCCCAGTCATTTTACCCTGAGACCAAAGGAAACTAGGGCTATGGATAAAATTAACATAAAAATCAAAATAACTCTATTCATTTTGAAATAGTACAGCTAACGTGGTAATATTCTCAATGTGACCCCAAAGTCAGACTGAATTTAGAAATGTACACAAGTCATGGCATTCTGTCCTTTAAACTTATATACATTAATATGTAAGCTAATCAAAATCTACAAATGCATTATTCTTAAACTATTATATGATTTCAAGCTGTATCATTGTTTTAAATCAAACCAGTGATCATTAAAACTTTGAAATATTCTTTAATTCGTTGACACTCAGAGATCCTTACAAGACCTATTGCTTCCTTAGACAAGTTTCCATGGCCAATTAAAATATTCAAACAACCCTGTGCAGAGCCTCGTAGTACTAAAGTCTTTAGTATACATTTATTCAGCAAGATGAAACTCTTAAATCTGGAAGTCATTGGAAATGAAAAGTTAGAAATAATGGCACCAAGTGGCCATTTGTGGATGGGAAATCTGTGAGTACAGTTCTCCAACATTCTGATAGCCAGACAGCAGACTCCACTTAGCCTCCCCTGAAGCCAAGCTTCTGAAGCCAGCTTAGAGGCTGTAGTCATCAGGTGGAGAAAGACGCTATAATTCTCAGAGGACTTCCCTGTCCTCAGCCTGAAACTGACTTCACAATTTCTTTAAAATGATAAAAAAGGGGCCCAGAAAAGTCAAAGAGAACGACATTTATCCAGACAACCCAAGATGGAGATTCACACAGAGGTTAGTTTGTTTCCAAAGCAAACAAAATATTCAATTTATGTGATGGAGTAGAAGCTGAAACTGTGTTTATTATGCGTAATATGGGTGTGGGCTTTGAAGCATGGACTCAACAGTCTTACCCTCTGCTGTCTGGGTTTTGCTGAGGCTGTCATAATTCACCTCCAGGATTAAGTTAATTTGGAGTCATTGGCTCCCAAGAGCCAATAGAACTACCTAAAGTAGCATGAGAAAGAAGTGTGGACATGTTACCACTGTGATTCTGTATGTAAACTACTACAGAAATACAAAATAACTTGGGGAAACACTGTCCTTGTTTTACGAATTATGAGGATCTATGGAAATCTGGATCCTAACAAAAAGTAATTTATTTAATAGGAAGGAGGCCAATAACAAAGTCACTTGGAATTTCCAGTCTATTTATTTCCCAATGATATTTTCATATGTTTGATTCAGGGCCTCCGATTTGAACATTATGGTAAGAGCCAATTGCCATATCTTAAGAGATACACTCTGTAATAAAAGAAAGCCATTTTATGACCAAAATGTAACTCCTCTCTCAAAATCTACTGTGTCTATAGACAGAGCTTTCTTTGGTCATTTGGATGAAGGCACCCTCCTTTAATCCCTGCAATCTTTTCTCCACACCAGCCAAAGCCATTTGTAAATTGTAAATATTGTCTACTCCTCCTGCAACCTTTTTCAAAAAGAATTTGTCTTCCCATTGCTCTTAAGCCAGTAACAAAATTCTTGAACACTCTTTGAACAATCTTCTTTTTTCCCCCATGGTTTCCTCTTCATTTCTGTCATAAGTATTTCCACTGAGAAATTTATATGCCAAGGACAGCAAACAGAGTGTGTATTTTGCCAAATGTTCTCTTGATGTCATTCATTCCAGGAAAATGTCCCTTTTTATAGAAGGTACCTACCAACTGGGAAGGCAAATGAAATATCAGGAAAGCAGGAAAAGGGGAAAAGAAGGCCTAGGGATCAGTACTAGGGCACAGTCAGCATGGTTACCCTACAGCTTTTTTTTTTTTTTTTTTTTTTTTTTTTTTTTTTTTTTTTTTTTTTTTTTTTCTTTTTTCTTTTTTTGGTTTTTCGAGACAGGGTTTCTCTGCAGCTTTTTTTGGAGCCTGTCCTGGAACTAGCTCTTGTAGACCAGGCTGGCCTCGAACTCACAGAGATCCGCCTGACTCTGCCTCCCGAGTGCTGGGATTAAAGGCATGCGCCACCACCGCCCGGCTACCCTACAGCTTTTTATGTGCTGTCAATCATAGGCAAATTATTAGACAAGTTATTAGATTCACAAGTAAAATATGTCTATCATCTGGTCCAAAAATTTCACATGGTTTGAACTCCCAGAGTAGAGTTTTTCCATGACTGTGTTTATGCACTATTGATGAGAAGTAGCATTGTCAAAGCTCACCTATTTCTCCTACAAATGAGTCAGATCTGTTAACTGTAGTCACTCTTCAGTACCCTGAAACATTACAAGAATTTATGATAAAAGCAACCAGTTTAGTTCCAGAATCTCCCCCCCCCCCCCGCGCATGAACAATCACACTCTTCCAATATTGGTAATGTAACCAACTTCTCCATTTTTCTGTAACAATGAATCACTCCCATTAGTGACCTCTTTACTTTTCCAATTTCCTCCATAACTTCAGAAAACAAACCACTGTAAGTGTTATGTCCAGTAATTAAGCCCTAAGTACCCAATGGCGTCATTCAGTGGCCGCGTGGGCACCATGCATTAATCAACAGGAATTTGTGGCACTGTTGGATTTTTTCAGTCCTTGGAAAGTTGAAGGGAACGAATTTTGTATGCAGATAAGCATTTGTTCATTAACACCAGGAGAAACTTGCTGGGAGGGCAAAATATTAACATTTCTATTATCATTTTAAAACAGGTAAGAGTGATTTCATTTACAGGAACTAAGAATCATGTCTTGTGACTCTAGGGCAGCAAAATTCAAAAATTAACAGCACTTGAACTTGTCACTTTGTTCACCTGCAAAATTCTATGGTTAAAAAAATAACTGATTTATTAAAATAATTCAGCCCAGACCTTCTGATAATATTCAAAGAAAAATTTCAAAACAAACCATGGAATTATATTAAAATAAAAAAACAAGGCTTTATTGATTGTTACCTAATTATATTTTTATATTATAAATTCTATTTTGAAACCATCAGGAGAAATTAATTTGAACCGTTGCTATGATCTCCAGCATTTGGGGAGCTCTTTAGAATCCTACTTTTTTTTTTATAAAACTGTTAATATTTTAAGTATTTTCTTATAGACAATTATCAAAATTTTAGAAAATTAGTAGTTCTATCCTGTGTGATTTCTTGTCAAATGCAAGCCTGCATTCTTCTCAAAAAACTGTTCTTTCTGGAATGCTTTCCAGAAGTAATATCAGTTGAATTATGTCCTCCTGGAAGCCTAAGATCCTCCCACAAACATGGTGTCATTGCAGCTGTAACTTCCTGCTCTAAGATGAGGTCATGGTCAGCCTGGATGGGTCCTAATTCTACCGAGATCAGTGCTCACTTGAGACACATGGAGACAGCCCATGCTGCCAAAGTCAGAGAGTGGCACAATGGAGGCTCTAGAACTCCAAGGATTCCAAGGATGGCACTGTAACCTAGGAAGGTGCAAAGAAGGAGTCCATCTAAGGCTCAGGTCAGAGGATGCCTGGCCTTACCAATCATCTTCATTTGGTTTCTAGGTTGGAGGAATGAATTTCTGTCTTTTAAGGTGCCTTGTTTGTGGTACTTGGCACCAAAGGCCCATGAAACTTATACAAAAGTGATGTTGGGCAGAGTGGCATGTATCTGTAATCTAAACAACTAAAAGAGAGACAGAGAGAGACAGACAGACAGACAGAGAGAGACAGAGACAGGAAACAGGAGCTCATGGTCAGCTAAACCGGCATAGTGAGCTAGCATGCAGTCTGATTTATGTGAGACTCTTTATCCAAGACCCAAGAGATAAAGGGAGGAATGAAGGAAAAAGAAAAGTAGAAGGGGAAGGAAGAGAGAGGACAGGAGGGAGTGAAGACTGGAAGAAGGGAGAGAGGGAGAAAGAGAGAGAATATTAGAGAAATTATGCAATATGAAGTATGACTCAGTTTAATTAACACGATTCCTAGCAGTTTTAGCCAAATAACAATATTTGGCCCAATATATGTACCAATAGAGGACAATTAAAGAAAACTATATATAAACTAGTCAGAATTCATTATATATTAGCATATGAGGCTTTCTTGCTATTTAGATTTACATATGACTTATCACAAAACTTCAGGAGATAGTACAGTAGCTAGCATTTATTCGAGCCTTGATACATGGTAACTGGTTATGGTGAATTGAATTGCCACACATCTATACATACCCTAACTCCCCTGATCATCTCCTCATACAAGCCCATCCCTACGCTGAATCCCTAATCCTCAGTGTAACTCTACTTGAAGACAAGATCTTAAGGAGGAAATGTTAAATATGATCATATGGACTTCAATCCTATAACATTAATGACCTCACAAGGAAAGAAACCAGAACATCTGTCTGTTTCTCTGTGTCTCTCTGTCTCCATTTCTCTATCTATCTCCCTATTTCTCTCCATCTCTCTATATTGTCTTCTTTCTTTCTTTCTTTCTTTCTTTCTTTCTTTCTTTCTCTCTCTCTATCTCTCTATCATCTATCCATCTGTCTATTTCTTTGTCTATCATTTATCCATTCATTTTCCTATAATCTATCTATCATCCATTATCTATCTGTCTATCTCTCATCTATCTATCTATGTCTGTCTGTCTGTCTATCATCTATCTATCTGTCTATCTATCTATCATCTATCTATCTATCTATCTATCTATCTATCTATCTATCTATCTATCCAGTTACCTATCTACTTCTCCTCATTTTCTCTAATGTAAAACCCAATAGGACCTTTTTAGAGGACATCCATATGCAATTCTGAAGGCCTCCTCTTCATGAGACCAGCCCATGTCAGCACCCTGGTCTTGCTCTTTAAGACAACTATTCCACGGCTAGCTATTCTAGCCAGAAAAGACTGCTATACTATAAAGTAACAATTACATTCTTATGGAAGGAAAATGTGAACTACCAAACATCTGACTGTCATGAGATTTAAAATTTTATATAAATGATAACTGTTTGATATCGCTGAATGTATGTGATAACAATACCTTTACAAAGATGGTATCCAATAGGTGGGTAAACAAGTATTGACTCATTTACTCAATGCAGTCCCTGGAAGTTTTCCCACCGTAAAAGCTATATTTATGAACATGGTGACTCAATATTCAGTCATATTTAAGAATTTTGACAACCATATTTTGCTCACAAATCTCTTTTGGCTACAAAATTTTTAAAGAAATACACTCTGGCCGGGCGGTGGTGGCGCACGCCTTTAATCCCAACACTCGGGAGGCAGAGGCAGGCGGATCTCTGAGTTCAAGGCCAGCCTGGTCTACAAGAGCTAGTTCCAGGACAGGCTCTAGAAACTACAGGGAAACCCTGTCTCAAAGAAAAAAAAAAAAAACAAAACAAGAAATACACTCTGTTGTTGGGAGAAGTGAGACCCCAGATCCTGAATTTCTTGTAATCCCCTGATCTGAGTGCCTACAGCTGCCCTGAGCACGAGACCTTCAGGAGTTCCTGATGGCAGGAGAGTGGTTTCTGGTGGGTTTGGCTGGGGCATGGCTATCTCTATATAATTTGTCCCTGAACACAATAAAGGGGGCATTCTTGGGGAATTCAAGGATGACTCTTGTCTCTGTCTCTCTGTCTGTGTGTGTTTGTGTATTTTAACCTCCAGCCCCTTTCCCAAATCTCGCGAACTGGGTGTCAGCGCACTGAACGCAGACATGGGGGCATGGTGCGCGGCACTCTGTGAATGAAAACTTTAGATGCCAGGCTTTCTCCACAAGCCAGTGTCACCTTCTCTGTGTTCTCAGTTTGTGTGAGAGCTGCTGCTTCCTGAGCAAGTGTGTTTGTCTTGCCCTCACTTGGGTAGGACTTCAAGGAATTCCAGAGAAAGCTGGAAACGTTGAGTCCTGGAAGGTCCTTGCATGGTGGCAATGCATCTACATGCCTAGGCTGCCTTCCTTTAGACCAGCGTTTCTCAGCCTGTGGGTTCCAACCCCTTTGGGGGGTTAAATATCATGAATGTTGCATATCAGATAGTACCACTACTATTATTCATGACAGTCGCACAATTAGTTATGAAGCAACAAATAATTTTATGATTAGGAGCAACCACAGCATGAGGAACTGTGTTAAAGGGTCATAGCATTAGGAAGGCTGAGACCCACTGCTTTAGACCAATGCGTACAATGCAGTGTTACTCAGTGCTCTAATTAGTATTTGAGATTCTTGGTCCCTTGGCTTCAGGTTGACAATACACAGGAACAATCAGGTAAATGCAGTAGTAGTAATTTAATAATAATTTAATAGTAATACATGAGACAATATTTACATTATTAATTCTTCTGATGCTATCACTTGCAATATACCAAAATTCACATATTAGGGGGTCTAACCACCCCATTACATTTACATATTTAAATATACACATTTAAGATGATTTGTTCAAACTTTCTTTACTATGATAAAATACTGACAGCAGCCATTTAAGATAGGAGAGATTTATCTCGTCTTCCAGTTCGGGGAACTTAGTCCATCAGAGCAGGGAAGACATGGTGAAACAGCTTAGGGCTGTAGGAGGGTGTAGGAGCTGCTTGTTTACAACATGACATGCAGGAAGGAGCACACGCTGTGCCAGAGGCAGGTGTAAACTTCAAATCTATGCCCAGGAATTTACCCTCCTACCTTCACCAGTTATATCTTTTCTATCTTCCACAAGCCCTGAAACACTCTACCCGTTAGAGACCAAGTGTTGAAACTCATGAGAACACAGGACATTTCACATCCTCAAATAGTGGGTAAGGCAAAGCAAGGTCATATGAGCAGATGCTAATCCAGTATCACTTGTGTCTTTATAAAAAGAAATGGAAGGACCTCAAGGCAGAAGGAAGATGCAGGAGGAAGTTGGCCATCTACAAAAAAAAGGAGAGAGGCTTCAGAATGAAGAGGACACAACTACATCTCAATCTCCGCTCTCCATCCTCCAAATCATAATAAGAAAATAATGTATTGCTGAAGTCTCCATGGCAGCTTGTGATGTTCGCCAGCTAGCACTGCACTGTGTGTAAGGCTTCTATTGGAACACAGCCTAGACATTCACACAGACTGTTACCATGCAAGGACCCTTCTAGGACTCAAGACCTAGGCTTTGTCTGGAGCTCCTGGAAGTCCTACCAGGAAGAAGCAACTCACCAAATGTTCTCGTAAATGAGTGAGTGCATAGGCGGCAAATATAACTGTCAAGAAGGGGAATGTCTTCAGCAGCTGCTGGAACCAGATAGGTAATACTTGTCTACCTCTAGTTCCAGACTTTTTTTTATGTTGCCTTGGCAAATACCCTTTGCTGGTTTACATTGTTTTTTTTTTTTAAGTCATACAATGTAATATAAAAATATGTTCAAAACTTTAATTTATCAGAGAAAGTTTTTCCGAAGCTTCAGTGCTGCCTTAGAGCTCAGGAATGAAAGAGAAATGGTTGAATCTCACCGTATACTTCTTGTAAAATTTTGCAGTGTGCGACAGTTCAGTCTGCCTCCCTTCCGTGATTCCGTGCTGTGTCTCTCTCCACAGTGCAGTGGAGAAATTTCTAATGTTACCAGGCACAATACAACATTTTCAAATTCATTCTCCTGTAATGCTTTAGCATTGCCTCTGCCTAATATACATGTCATGAAGACTCCAAGCTACATGTTTCAGATGTTGCCTTCAGAAACAAGTCTGTTCTACCCTCGCAGACACTGTCAGTCCCAGTTCTTGAGAAAAGAACCCCATTGTAGCTCACGTGTTTCTCACATTGTTGCTTCTCTTGAGTGACTGGAGAGACAGCTCAGTGGTTAGGAGCACTGGCTGCTCTTGCAGAGGACCCAGGCTCAGTTTCCAGCACCCCCATGAGATCCACAGTCATCTGTAATTCTAGTTCCTGGAGACTGGATTCCCCCTTCTGACCTCAGTAGGCACCGTGCAAGCAGGCAAAACACTCATACACATTAAATAAAATAAATCAACTTTCTTTTTACAAGCAAAACAAAAACCCTTGAGGGTTCTCAGACTAAAGGTGCAGAGTATCCCTCCATAAACGCCATGCAGCTGTGCGTGCTGAACCTACCCTAGGAATACCCTCCATGACACCTTCGTCTTGTAGGTGTATCTGTGCTGAGTGAAGTGTGCTGCTAAGCCTTTTAGTTACCCCTCTACCTCCTTCTGAAGACACTGCTTTACACAGCTGACAAATATTGCTGGATTCTCCATAATCCTTCTGTAAAATGCACGCTGCTCTCACTGCCGCATTAAGCATGAATAAACTAAGGCACAGGAAAGTTGAACGGCTTGTAAAAGGTCCTACGTCTGGTAAGTGCAAGCAACCTATGGCATGAAGGAAGATATGGGGTGTGTGGCACAAGAGGAAGATTGAAGGAGATGCTTTCTTGACTTTTATAGATAATTTCTCTCCTTGTTCCCCAATCTGAGCTGTACATGAGCTAGTAGACTTGGTCTTCATCGTGGTATATATGACTAAATTTGTACTTAAAATGATTCAAAATCCTTAATTACAGATTAAATTTTCCTAGCAAATTGGTACTTTACCAAACTATTTTGCCGCTTTGGCATTGACTTTCTCCATTTTAACTGACCTTAGCCTCTCCCCAGTTTAAAACCCTCACACACAAGCAAGAAAGAGAAAAACGGAACAAGCTCGCCAAGCATCCCTGGCTTTAGACAGAGAGGAGAACGATGCTTTTCAAAATACATGTGAAAACCAACTGTGTTTTACAGTTATATTTTCCATTTCCCTCAGATTTGAATATTTTTCTGTTCCTAACACTTTTCCTGGATTTCTCTGATGTAAAAAAAATAAAATATGGCAGTATGAATTATTCCAAAATCCCTTTTTACATTCTCATTTTTCCTTATATTTCAGGGCCTTAACACATGCAGAAACTTTGAGTTGGTGTTAGATACGGGTTCTGGATGAGCTAAATATGGAGAGCAACTTTGAACATTTTGAGGAACAGAACCTGGTAGACCTGGGTAGGGAGGCTGTCAAGGTTTTTTGTTTTTAAAGGATGTATTGCTGTATGAATAGGTAAAGTAAAATCCGTTTAGCTGCTATGAGAAAATCTAACTATGAAAATAATAGTGTCGCCATTCTGACTATGTTTAGCTGTATTAACTTATGAAGATAGAACTGAGATTTCTAAAGAACACAGCTTCAGGCATGCCAGTGGACTTCATGGAGAATCACCAATCTGACAAGCATTTATTGAGCATCCTACAAGCACATCTGAGAAAAATGTCATCTATGAAAATAATATTATAAACTTAAAATGCAGGTCTTGATTATGTTCAGAATTCTGTTACCTGTAAGTGAAGGGCTGTGGCTGCAGACACACGACGGTTGTTCTTGCTGTCGGACGCACTTCTTACCTATACGGTTTGCCATGTTAGCTTGTTTTTTTTTTAGATACTGGAACATAAGGGTTTTTTGTGTCATGTCTATAGCAATGGAGAGATTGCAAAATTTACACGCTGTGACCATTTTCATTAAAATCAAAAAATCAGTGCCATCTCCAGAGGAACATGGAAATCACACCACCTAACTGCCCTGCACTCAGTATGTGAAAACTGAATTATGCAATCCTTATTTATACTCCAACACACTCTAATGTCCAAAAAAAGTATGTGGAGAGAAAGGAAAGTACTGCTCCTTTCGAGTAAACAAATAAAAGTATATGATTTTCAAAAATTATCAACATTCTAGAAATAGCCATCAGGTGAGTGACACAAAATAGCACCCTCCACTTTATCATATAATTAAATACTTTTCAAACTACATTCACACTGGGGAAGGCTTGTTGTCTTCGTAGCATGTGGACCTAATCAAGCGGATGTTAGAAGAGCCTATGCCGGTAGCATCACCAGAGAGATTGATGCAATTAGAGCCAAAGACTATCTGCTTGAATAGAAGATGGTTCCTCAAAAACAGAAATTAGCAGAATTTTAGTGTCTGCTTCAGCTTGAGTGGAGCACACTAAAGAATAGATGTCTCAAACAGGTTTTAGTGACCGGGTGGGGCCTCACAACTGGGTGAATTTGGTGACAGCTGTGACTTGAAATTTTCCTGTGGAATAAGAAATGTCACAGTATTTTTATAAGAAAAGGAGATGGACACCCCACACCCACCCTTGTGCCATTCAGCAAGATGAAAAGAACAAAAATACATCTTTTGTAAGTCACAGCTCAACCATTATCTCCTGGGGAGACACTTGTTTTAAAGATGCAAGGACCTCTCTCTCCCCCTCTACGAAGTCTACAGCTCCCAGGGAGGCTTCTTCCCTTTAGAGCCCTGAAAAAGACTTGACACTTGCACAGCCAAAGTTTCTAGGCAACCACAGAAGGGCACTCGTACACCCTCTAGGTCACAGCCGGTTCTGAAGTACAGAGGCAGCGGACGAACAGCATATGTCTCTTTGATCACAGATATCATCTAAAACTGATGTGGAGAGAAAAATCCTGTTCCGCACCAAAGGCTTTGCAGACTCTTTTTTTGACTTCACCCTCCAAGCAAAGAAATGGAACCTTGCTCAAATTATAGGCAGAACATTTCTTGATGCTAAAGTTGAATAGTCCACCTGTACATGCACGAGGGTAAGTCTGAAAGTGTGTGCCGTACTCTGGGCACTAAATCCAGAACAAGCAAACTAAAGCAGGGTAAACAGGCCAGAGATAAAGTGGGGTATTTTTTTCTTTCTCTGAATCGAGTAATAACTAAATAATAACTATGGATAGTGAGGATTTCCCTGAGAACCAAAGTTGTTGACTGATTGCAGAATTTGTGGTCATAATTACTAATAATTATGAAGGCCTTAATGGATGAATGAAAGGTTACATTATGCAGAGCGTTTAATCTATTTAAATATATGTCATTGTATTTGCATTATATCTCTATGTCACTTCCTCAATTATGAAGTATTAAGTGTGTGCTTGTGTATTTGGGATCTCAAAAATGTTTATGTTTAACATATCCCTAGATGCTATGACTATCTCTACGTGTTAACAACACTCACAGTAACTTGTTAGGTCTGGCTCAAAATTGTTACAATGCTTTTGTTTTTAACTATTTTTATTTAAAGGGAGCCTGCAAACTATCACTCCAAATCTATGTCAGAGCTATATGCTTACAACAACACCTACAAAGAATTTGCTGATGTGTCAAGTTGTTGGTTGCATCCTGTACACAACAAAGGAACTAAATTTCCATTTTGGTTCTCAGTGTTGTGACTCCTTGAAGTCCAGTATTTGTAGAGGATTTTTTTTTTTTTTTTTTTTTTTTTACCAATGTTGTAGCCGCCATCAACAGCGGGAAGGCAGGAAGGTACAGTAATTGCCAGATGCAATAGAGCAGAGAAGAAATTACTCTCTCGGAGGATTTACTTCAAAGCTGTGGGACTGTAATTCTTGATGTCTAAGAAGGGATAACCTTAGGATCCGTCCTGGCTGGGTCATTGCATGCTGGGGATCTCAGCATTGTTGAGGGGGGAAGGGCATCCTAGAGAAAGGGACACCTTCTCATGCCAAGGGAATGTGTGAGACAAGCAAGGGGTTTCAGTGCCTTTCATTTTGTGCCCCACACCCGGCATTCTACATTCCCCAGGGGAAGCCAAGAATTCTGTGAGACAGAAGAATAATATAAAGTCTCACATAGTTTTCATATAGGAAGACTTAAAAACATCTTTGTTTAATTTTTGCAAAACTGTATTATTTCCATTTTTACAATGCTTAAGCCTTCATTATGTGAAAAGTGTTGTATTGAACACTTTCATGTTTTCAACTCAAAAAAGAAATCTTATGAAATGAATATTTTAGGCATGTTTTTACAATTAAAAAAAGTGAATTACCAACTTATTGGATGTCAGAACAAAGTCAAGAGATAGAGTTACATCTAGGATTAATTTTAGCAGATCACTAATTGCTGTATTTCTACTCATAAATTTGATTAAGTTACTCATAGACAGTAACTACTGCAGTGACCAGAAAAGCAATATGCAGGATGGATAGCCAATTTAAGCATAGGCAAGCTATAATTTTAAATGGATGTTAGCCTGAGAGTTGCAAATCTTTGTAAAATTGTAAAAATAGAAATAACAGTATCTAAACTATTAAGTGCATCTTCAGTATCCTGTCTCTACAGATGGCCTGAACTGTGCCAATTTATAAAGCACAAAACTTTTATTCTAATTTTGATAATGTATTATATTCCTAGTAATACAAAATATTTCACTCAGTTATATGTGACAAATCAAATGTATTGTTCTCCTGTTGTGTCTTGTTCTATTCTTTCATGTTTATAAAAATGATGTGAAAATATATTCTTGTGAAAGTCTTGGAAATCATTTTTGTTTGTTGTTTGGTTTTGTTGTATTGAGACAGGATTGATTTATTCAACAGTCTTGGCTGTCCTACAACTCGTTTTATAGATTAGATTAGCCTTGAATGCAGAGATCCACTTGCCTCTGCCTCCAGAGGGCTGGGATTGCAATTGAGAAACTCAGTGCCACGTTCAGCCTCCATCAGAGAAATTTCCTCCTGCAGCAGGGACTCATAGCCAGACAGTATATAGAGAGTGAGAGACCTTGGAATACTCAGCTCTAAATGAGATGTCTTCATTACACCCCTCAGAGCTCAGGGAACCCCGTGGAAGAAGAGTTAAGAAGAACATTGGAGCCAGAGGAGATGGAGGACACCAGGACGACAGGCCCTCTAAATCAACTGAGCATAGCTCCTATGAACTCATCAAAACTACGCTAGCATGCCCAGGGCCTGCAAGGGTCTACACCAGTCCTCCGCATCTACATCAGGTATTCAAGTTTAGTGTATTTACGGAATTACAGAGTGTGAGGACGAGTGGGTCTCTGATTCTTGTGCCTCCTCTTGGGCTCTTTTCCTTCTGTTGCTTTGTTGGTGTCCAATTTCTATGTGATAGTTCCTGTTTTATCTTATCTTCTGGGCTTATTGATGTCTTTCCTCTTTTTTTTTTCTGCTGTCCAGAATGTGTGTCTGTGTATGTGTGTGTGTGTGTGTGTGCTTCTAAGTTACTGTACTAAGTTACTGTTTTTATTCTGCGTGGTAGAATTTAGGCACACATATGTTCAGTCTACCATCTTGAATCCTGATCCTGCTGGCTATATCAAGAGTTTAACACATATGTAAAATCTTCATGATGGTTTTCACAGGATCATTTCTCAAATGACTCAAGCTCTCATGCCAAATTCTTAGAAATGTTTTATACATCCCCATTATCATCCAGGCTTAACATATGATGATGTTAGCCACCCACAAATGTCTTTGATATATACAATTGTCCAGAAATATTTTCAAGTAGTTGGTAAATAAACTTCAATAGTTTATTCCTATAATAAAATATCTTCCTATCAATTAGTCACACATTGATGTCCACTTGAAAAACAATCTATTTTAATTAAAAAAGTCTCTCCTTATCTTCCCCAGTCAGAAATAAATCTGTCCTAGTAGGTCAATGCCAAGATTTGTGCTTCTTAAGCAATACAATTTTATTGCAATATCTACTAATTATGCATCTACCTTTCCATCTAGACTAAAGCTGCACAAAGCAAATTACTATGTCATGCATTGATACATATGTTTGTGGGAAGCTGAAGAAGTCTTGAGTGAAAGTATAAAGAGCATATGAGGTCCTAAATGACTGTATTACTGACATGACATGGCTATATCAAGGGCCAGTGCCTTAGAATCATGGGTAGAATAATGGGAAAGCCTTCCTCAGTTCCAAAACCAGTAATTAAGAATAACTAACTGGCCAGTATATACAGCCTAAGTGTCTTGGAATGAGTGACCACTATGCACAGAAGTTAGCAACTGTAGCTTCTTCCTGCCAGGTGCTTATACCCTGAGGCTGTTAGGTTACAGAGATCTCTTACAGAGATGTTCTAACTCTTCCCAACCACACTGCTCCTAGTAAGCACATGGAGGCGCCACGTTGCTGCAGTAATTGGTACCACTCCATCAGAATGCACAGTCTGTCTGACTCCAGCTTTTCTGTGTCCATTGTTTTTCCTTTTTCACCCAAGGCATGCTGGAGACAGCATTTATTTATGCCTCTGAGTTTGTATTCACAGTGGGTGATTTTAGTGGGTTAAACTAAACAGTTGGTTTCTCTTAACTAGTTTCGTAAAGCTCTTTCATTAGATCCTGCAACAGATTGGGAGATCTGTTTTATTGGTCCCAGGTGGTGCTGCTACATCGCACTGATCTTATGAAGCAATGAACTTAAGAGGCTGGTGCCCAAGTTGACACTGAACACCATGGTGATGCCGTTAGACAGTGCATCTTCATGTAAACTTAAATGCCATTTTGGACAAATTTTCTACCTTTCTAATTTCCTGGCATTGGAAACAAATGCTACTTGTTTTGATCTGAACTGTTTGCCTTTCCTGTGCTCTATTAGCTTTTGACACCAAAATTTCATCTGTCCTTTCCATTTCTCTTAATTTCTCTGGGAGGGGTTTTCTTGGTTACTCGGTAGCATCTTTCCTTGGAAACATGATTATTTATGTATTTAAAGAAATAATTATCAAAGAAATCATGCTATGAAAACAATTATTTTAATTAGAAAAGGGACATCAGAATTTTAGGCTGGCAAAATCTTATTTTCCCCTAGACATTCCAGCACTGGATACAGTTGTTTTAAGAGAATAGATGAGGCAGAATGTACAAAATCATATCTACATATTCCTCAGAAAATTCTTCAAAACATGTAAAATGGAACGAAAATCCTGCCTTCTAAAGTAATGTCAAAACACTCAGGACCATCTTTAGAGAAACCCAAGGCCCACAAACCTTGAAGCCTATTCTCTGTCTCTGTCTCTGTCTCTGTCTCTCTCTCTCTCTCTCTTCCCCTCTCTCTCTGTGTGTTTAGCTTTGCTCTGAGCTCCAAATTCTAATTTATTATAACTAAAAGGACATGTATAATACTAACATGCTTTCCAATTCATTAGGCACTTTACTTTCTGCCTGTGCTATGAAATATAGACTGGAAACCAACAAGTCTATGAAAACACAGCACAGCATACGTACAAAATTTCAGTAAATTATAAAATATTTTTCTACTAGATATTTTAGAGTTATCTCACTTCCTTTTAACCTGATTTTAGTTTAAAGGTTGTTTCTCATCATTTTTCTGAATTTACAATTATAACTGAATATGTTCAGCCAAAAAAAACTGTAAAAAGAGTCATTTGTAGGTATTTAACAGTTAGTGGTTTCAGGAGAGACTACGTATGTTGTGAATGCTATCTTATTCTCGAAACAATCTGATATTGATATTAGTGTGGGCTTTGCCTACTCACTGATTATACCCAATAGCATGACACACACATTAAGCATGTGTATTTGGGAATGACTTTGGATATTAGATTGGAGCCTCAGTTTCTTCATTTGTATCATGGGGGTGACAAGTGTACATATATGTAATGAAATAAAGCAGACTGAATTTTGTTTTTTTTCAGAAAAGTATGTGGTGCACAATAAATATTTAATGTTACTCGTATGCTTAGCTTTGGCATCACTATGATCACACCTGGAAGAAACAACTTACAGGTGTCTGGTAGTGTTAAAAGTCAACTTGACAGAGCCTAGAACACCCGAGAGATATTTCTACGGACATGCCTGTGGATGATCACTTTGATTAGGCTGACTGCTATGCTTCAGTCCTTCTTGTCAGGGACTGTGTGGCTGAGCAGCTCGAAGGAGGGAGGCTGGAACATATGGAGGGAACTGTTGTCAACACAACGGAGTATAGAGCAGAAACAGAAGTAGGAACCCAAGGCTGGGCTGTTTCCTTTGAGAGTTGTCTGCCAGCTAGACCCCACCAGGAAAGGATTCCACAGTCCTTGGGTCGTAAAACATGAACATGTGGGGCCTTTCTTAGAAAAATGGTAAAGTTGGCTACTTTAAATGTTCTTTTCCTCAGTTCCTAAAATGAATTTGGTCTTAAGTAGCAAACATCAAAACACCTGACATTTTTACTAGTGGACTTAGATGCTTCAATAATCGGCAACAGTTATAACATGATATAAATTTCTTTAAAATTGTGATATATTTCAATCTTTTTTTTTTCTCATGGTTTATTTTTTTTATATTTAAAAATTTCCATCTCCTTCCCTCCGCCTCCCCCCTCCCTCCCCTCCTCCTCCCCCTTCCCTCCCCTCCTGCTCCCCCTGCCCTCCCCTCTCCTCCACCCATACCTCCCCTCCCTCCCTCTCAAGGTACCCAGGAGGACCCTATTTCCAGAATTCAGAAATATAAAAAGGGAAGGGAGCATAGCTTCACCTTGCTAGTTCAGTACCTGTGTGCTAAGCAAGCAGCACCCCAGTAGGGTCTTGTTTCTTTCTCCTAACAATTCTGTTTCAAAGAGCTTGTTACAATGAAAGACATCTGCTTTCAGAATAACTCCTCTTATTTTTCTTCTGCTCTTATAACAGGGATTGGTCATCACAAGAGAAAGAATTCTGCATGATTTCAAGCCATGACTCATTTCCAGGAAGTCAACACAAACGTTCTTGATCTATCACGCATGAGAGATATGTAAAACTAAATAAAATATAAAATAAAATAAAAAGGTTTGGACATTTGAGGAAACTAAAGAATCTACAAGTAAAATTAAACTTTAATTTGAATAAATAAACTGTACCGTGAAAGACAGGTTGCTATCTATTAGATGAGCTATAATTCTTTGTATGGTAATAGCTCCACAAAAATGGGGCCATCTCAGCAAAGGTTCCTGTGTGAACATGCTGATGATTCACAGCTGTGTAGGCATGCCTTATAAACGGAGTTGGAATAGGAGGCACATATATGAATATATGAGCACAGTTGTGGTCTGCCTCTTTTCAATGCAGTATTTATTTTTCCACACAGTTATGATGAAAGACGTGTCTTCAAGACGTCAACGATGTTATCAGTGCTCAAAGTGCTTATGACTAAATTAGCTGAAATCAAATCACCTCAGTTCCCCAAATCTCCAGGGAAAATTATTTGATGAATTACTTTAAAAAACAAACATATTATGCTAATAAAGTAAACATTGTCTAATTCGAGAAGAAAGGAGAACAAAGACCAAAATTACGGGATAGTTGTTTGCTTAGAGTGGATGGCAAGTGTTGTCACCAAACACAGAATGCAGCTGTGTAAGTGAATGATGGAATAACCACTTCACCATAAACATAGGTGACTCGTTCATGTTGTATCGTAATGTGCTCGAAAAAAGGATGATTCCCCACATTATCAAGGAGAATTGCTTTGTAAAGCAATGCAGCACATTATGATTTTACTTACACAGCTACATCAAAATGTTTCCTGTCAATTAATTCATTGAAATGCCTTCTCTAATTTAAGATATTTTCAAACTTAAGACACACCTACTCTTGTCCTTCCCAGAGGTAGTACATAATAATAATAATAATAATAATAATAATAATAATAATAATAATCCCATAATGCTGATTATGAATTGTAATTTGGTAGATCACAATCAAAATGAACATAAATCTGTGGTGGGGATCTACTCCATATTCTCTGCTGTGAAATGAATTATTTGCTTATCATTGTGGTCTCGAGCATAGGTTAAAGAAAGAGTCTAGAGACAGGACATACAAGTCTACATCTTACATTAATACTCACTAATTGTTGGACTCAGTTGCTTCTCTTGGTAAATAGGAGCTTGTGGATTAGACAAAAGGTCATCCCTGGGATAGTAATGGAGGCACAGCTTTCTACAAATCTTAACCATAAACCCCATTTGTGACACAGGAACTCGAGAGTACAAATAGTATCACAAACACTGTTGCAAAGAAAGGAAAGGGAAGAACTGCTCCAACAGGACAATCTCATGTGCTCCAACTTATTTACCTCATCGTCATAACATCCAAGGTCACCTTAATCAAAGCTTCATCCACCAAAAAAGCATTTTGTGTAAATTGTGTTAAGTCTTAATTAAAAATAAAAAATATAGGTATTTTAAAAATATTGTTGGTGGGGAGGGACAAGAAGGTTCACTATATAAGGTACATGCTCTATGTCTTAACTTCTTTTCTGCTGTTGGGATTAAATACTCACACAAAAGCAACTAAAAGGATGAATGGCTTGTGTTAGTTAAGAACTGAGTCATAGTCCATCCTCACGGGGAAATCTCAGCCCGTGGGAGCTTGAAGCATTTAGTCACACTCCACCCACAGCCAGAAGCGAACAGTGAATGTACCTGTGCTTTTTCTTTCTGTTTCACACAACCAGGCTTATGGTTCCAGCTACAATTAGTATGGATCTTTTCACATTAGTTAACTTAGTTAGCCAAGACCATCCTGCATAGACACACTTAGAAGCGTACCTTAATCTACACAGCCTTTCCCATCTGTGTCCATTGACCTGCTTCCTAAATGTCATGTTGAAAATGAATACTAGCTATAACATTGTGTTATGCCTATAAATTCCATCCCCAGAGCTTATAGAAAAGTGGAAGGGGAGCAACAACTCCATGAAGTTCTCCTCTGACCACCAGGTAGGTGCTATGGCATGTCTGCCCACCTACAATGAGAAATAAATGTGATAGATATGTAGGTAGATAGGTAGGTAGATAAATAGACAGACAGACAGACAGAAAGAAAGAAAGAAAGATAGATAGATAGATAGATAGATAGATAGATAGATAGATAGATAGATATAGAAGGTAGGTAGATTTTAGAACCTTTTTTTAAAAATTGGCTAGGAACAACATTTTTAGTGTTCACTACCTCCTATATTTATCATATATAATGCCTACATTCTTGCTAATTAACTTTAAAATTTCCTAAAACATGGACTGATCTCCCCAGTGCGTTTGTATTTCTCAGTTCTGTGAGCCTATTTGGCTTGAGAACAGATTATCTGCCGTGGTGTGGGGGGAGGGGGACTGGGGAATGGGGAAAGTGAGAAACCAGCCTAGGACTAGGCATTCCACTCTCTCTTCCACAGCAACCTGCTCAAGAGATGAACACACAGTCCAAGCCAGAGCAAGCCAAGCTCATCACAAGACTTATAAAAATACCTGTGTGTGTGAGCTCCCTCGCTCTCAGCTGCATACAGCATGTGCATAGAAGCCAGACATTTTCTTATCTCAAGAGGCTCTTATCTGAGAGTGAAACTGAAGGCTACAGGAGGTTCCGGCTAGGAGACAGCAAAGAACCAGAGCCTGCACCCAAAGGCACCACAGTTCTCCCGTGTTGTCTCTCTACAGTGTTCATATAAAGCTCTGCTGCTTTAAAATTTTTTCAAATAATATGAAAATGTACGCATGGAGGCTGAGGGTCTTAGCAGAGAATCTAAACAAAACAGAAAGTTGAAAAGCTAAGGCATAAGTGAGAGAAGACCATTACTTGAGGCTTCTGCTCATGCTCCCCATTCTCCTAACACAGCTGGGGGAAGAAATGGGAAGTGGTAAGTGAAGAATAAACAGGGAGCCTCACAAACATCTTGCAATATGTATTCCATGCTCCTTTTTCTCTTTCACGCCATTCCTTTGATTACAAGCAGCACCAACAGTGAACATTTCCAATAACTACAAAAATATTGTTTGAGAAGCATTGAATTTATTAAAGCTAAAATTAGCATGCTTTCCAACTTAAAATTAGTAAATTTGGCTCTAGTGGCACAGGGGGTGTCAAAGGTGACTTTTTACTATCCAAAGACCGTGAGTTTTTCTTGAGGGGACAACCTCATTTGGTATGGGAGGTCCTGTCTATGTGTTGCTTTTATTAGTTAATGAATAAAGAAACTGCTTTGGACCAATAGCAAGGCAGAACTTAGGCAGGCGAGGAAGGCTAGACTGAATGCTGGGAGGAAGAAGGGTGGAGTCAGAGAGACATCATGGAGCCACCAGAGATAGATGCTGGAACTTTAGCAGGTAAGCCACAGCCACGTGGTGATACATACATTAATGGAGATGGGTACAATTAGATATAAGAGTTAGCCAATAAGAAGCTAGAGCTAATGGGCCAAGCAGTTTTAAATAATATAGTTTCTGTGTGATTATTTTGGGTCTAATCTAGGCTGGTGGCTGGGAACCAACAAGGGACCCTTCTTACACATTCCTCTTAGCACCCCTCCTTAGGGATGCTGGCTTTCTTAGTTTTAGAGGACATTGCAAGAATTCCTTGCCCAAACATTCATTCACGGAGCTCATGATTTCTGTAAAACCTTAAAACGCTATGTATCCTTAACAGTGCGAAGGTGATGGGCTTCAAAGCATTCGTTCATGTAAATATTAAACAAAAACAATAATGTCCAGGCCTTAACTTTGTAACTACATCTGTCAATAGATACAATCAACAATCAAATGTTCTCACAAACAGGCACAGTGGCAAGGACTGTAAGGCCAGCCTACAGTATGAAGCAAGTCCTTAAGAGAGGGACCTTTCAGGAGGTCGCACAAGCATCCCTGGAGAGGGGATAACTGACTGATCCAAGGCTCAGAAAATGGATGAGGTAGGAATATGCTTCAGACAGAGAGAACAAGAGCTGGAGCAAAAAATGGCACTGTACTGTAGTAAGGAGCTGTGGGCTGAGTTCCTGCCGCCCTGCTCCTGATCGCCGGCTAGCTTATGCCCCGAAATAACAACACACAGATTGTATTCTTTTAAACACTGCCTGGCCCATTATTTTCAGCCTCTTACTCACATCTTGATTAACCCATATCTAATAATCTGTGTAGCACCACGAAGTGGTGTCTTACCGGGAAGTTTCTAGCTTATGTCCATCTTGGGCTGGAGCTTCATCGCGTCTCTCTCTCTAGGAGAGGCATGGCAGTCTGTCTAACTTAGGAGAGGCATGGCATCTGACTGAGCCTTCTACCTCACTTCCTTTTTCCTGTTCTGTCTATTCCACCTACCTAAGGGCTGGCCAAGGCAGTTTCTTTATTAAAACAGAAGACCCTCCCACATCACTGTGCAAGGTAAAACTTCAGACAACGCGCAGCAGAGTGGCCTACACAAGAACACTGGGGGGAAATTACACTACCCATTCACTCCCGATTCACAGTAGGAAACACACCCAGTAGGACAGCACAAGGAACTGATGTTACCTACACATCGGCTGTATATGTGACTCACAGAACCTAATTTATCTGTGAAAATCTCTGTTGAAAAGTCAGCAGTATGTGTTATCTGGCTTGTTTAAAAAAGTTGCTCGTTCTAGCCTCACTTCAAATCTTCATGGATATAATCTAGAAATCTACATTTTTAACTATTTCCAAGGTGACTCTCGGGAACACTATACATCAAGAGTTACTGATTCCAACAGCATCACTGCCTGGAGGCTTCTATCTAGTCTATTCTTAGAAAATAATTCAAACAAGTCAATCTATCTTACAATGGAAGATAAGCTACATGCAAAAGAAGGTTTAAAAAGTACAAAGTGGATGCTTTTAGAAGCAAAAATTCCGTGCCCAACATCAATGTATAACTTTTCAAAATGCCATTTCATAAATACATATTCACACACTTGAGAGAGGGAAGAGACATAAAGAGGAACAGTAAACCGAAACCTCCATTTATCTTACGGTTTCCATAGCACAGCTGGAAGAGAGAATTCTGTCCAGGATGGGTGGTACTTCCGTGACCTAATATGGAGAGTCACAAACAGATTACCTCTCTTGTTCCCCACTCTGTGTTTCTACATTTAGGACTCTAGCTAGTATTGAACATAATAATGTGCATTAGATCACAGGAAAAAGAAGGTTTTTTTTTTCCTCCAGCAAACTCCTTATACAGACCTTTTTAAGAAGGCATCACTTTGGATCAGATACCCATTATCAATTTGGACAGAGAGTGTCTGAACCACTACTATCTGCAAATGATTCATGAGTGCAGGTATTTCACTACCTGAGGATTCTAGAGAAACCATAAATATAAGAAAAGACAGAAGCTGGGATTCGTAAAGGGCCTTGAGAAATATCTGGGATGGAAAATTACGTTTAATATAAAGAAAAATGTAATTTCTCAAATCTGACTCATCTGGTTCCATCTATTGCCAGAGGGTTGCTTTCTTATTTCCAGCTCTTGTGCATATTGGGTCTTCAATTTTACAACTGGAAATACTAAATCTTACTAGTTGGCAGAAATTTGCTCATTGCAAGAGCTATCTTTAAATTAATAAAAATGCACGATCATGCAAAATTCAAAACAACAACAGACAAGCTACAACAGTAGTACACGTGCAAAAATTCATAAAGCCCTAAGCTAACAAAATAAAACTGATGAAGCACCTACATTCAAAAAGCTTTTAAAAAGTAGGATAAACTTCATAACATTCACACAATACAACACATACCATACAGATGCTTTTGCTGGTACATGATGTGTGGGCTAACATAAAAATCTCCAAGCACTCCCTTTACTCTAAGAATTATTACAGAAAGAAATCAACCTATTGTCATTTTAAAATGAACTAATTTTTCTTCTTTTGGGTTTACTCTCTTACATAAATGCTGTGGCACAGAGAAATAAACGGTCTCTCCTTCTGACATTTTTAAAGTTAATTATGCATATTAAAAATCATTGATAATTTTGAGAGCTTATTTTTCTTTTAGCAATTCTTTATGCAACATATCTATCATTAAATACAAATAAAAAATCTGAAGTCTCCCTAATCAAGAAACCACCAAAAACCAGCATAAAAAAACAAATTTATGACACATGATTGACTTCAGATTTTACTTGAATTGAATAGCAAAACTAAGAGATGCATTATGTTATTTCTATTTGAATCCATTTTTCAATGAATGTTTATTATGTGACAAACACAATCTTTAGCATTTTACAAAAGAATACTTCATTTAACCCTGACAAGATGTCTTTGTTTGAATACTTATTTCATATTGTAAAGGAAGTTGAGACAAACTCAACCAGTTTATGAGTCAAAGCTGAGATTATGAACCCATGACTACTTGATTTTGAGATCCAAATTCTTCATGTTAACTATACACATTCTGTTTTCAAAAATGGGTCCATAACTTAACTTAATAGGACTCCCTACATCTTTGGGCCATTTCAGGAGCATTCATCTAACTTTTTGGTAGCAACTTCTTTGGGAAAAAAATTACTCAGAATAGTTTAATAGTTTTAAAAAGTTGATAAATCAGCCGAGGGAAGATGTCAGAAAGCATGGACACTACATAACTCTGCCCATTTAACAGAGGCCTCTACAGCCAAAATAAAGCCAAGGTTGGAGTTAGAGTTAGTGCCACACGTACAGCACCACTGAGGTAGGGCATTGCGAAACACGTCCGCGTCCCTGTCACAGCAGGAGGATTTTATGCTGCTCTTGATGATCTTTGTGTTCTGATACCTGATGTTATGAAAGTAGGCTTACAGTGACAGTGACCTATACACCACTAGTACTTGCTTCTCAGTTTTGACATGCATTGTCACAGTTAATGGGAAAGCCCGGGTCATCAGCATGAATAGTGAAGATCTAGAAGCCAGGTCCCTACGTGCTAATCTGATTTGGAAGACAATTTTATTTTCCCCAGGACTGAAATTCTGAGGTACCAGCTACTGGCTGGAATCAACGTCTACACTGTCTAAATTTCTCTTAAATAGCAGAAGACTGCCTATGACACCAACCAAGATCCTCCAAACCCTTTAAAGCTGTATACAGAACTGGGAAAAAAAGTGTAGCATACACACTTTCTAACGCAGCATTACACACTTTCAGTCCTTCCCATCTTTTAGCCCTGATGACACAGTTCGTGCAACATAAAAGAATGGACAATTCTTGAGGCTTCTGGGGATAAAGGCAGTCTTTCACACACTGCCTGAGTCCACAGTCCAATACTTCCTGTGCTTTAAAGAACTAAGGCGTATGTGTGACAGTCACACTACAACAACTACGCAAGAGACAGGCATTTATCCCAACTGCTTGCCCTGTGTCATTCTACCCAGGGGGTCTTCGCGGAGAATCAGGAATAGAGGGATCAGGCACAGGCAGAGACAGTATAACATTTGTACATTTTAACCACAATCAACCACTATTTCCTAACTAAAGGGCATTTTCCATCCCTTATTTAGTGAACCTCATACAGGTGACTCAATTCACTGGCAACAAGAAGGAGAAGGAAGAAGAAAAGGAGAAGGAGAAGGAGAAGCAGGAGAGGGAGAAAACAAAGAAGATCTAAGCAAAGCCCAGACAAGCAGACTAGCTCAAATACACAGGAACAGGCAGTGTTAAAGTAAAGTTGGGTTTGGAGGCCATCCCAGACTATTTAACACCAAGTCTCATATAGGAGCAGGAGGAGACTCGACTATAATACCATCAAGGAATCGAGATTACCTGTTTAGTCAGAGGAGCCTGCGGCCACAGCTGCTTCTACTACGGCAGGGGGAAAAGAAACTAAGGCTACATAAAGTGAAGTACAGGTTAATAGTAAATGGTGAGAAAAACCATTGTTGGACTAGAATAGGCTACATATAAGGTGGAAGCATTTCTTCTTCTTCTTCTTCTTCTTCTTCTTCTTCTTCTTCTTCTTCTTCTTCTTCTTCTTCTTCTTCTTCTTCTTCTTCTTTCCTTCCTCCTTCTCCTCCTCATCCTTCTCCCCCCCCCCCTCTCTCTCTCTCTCTCTCTCTCTCTCTCTCTCTCTCTCTCGTGTGTGTGTGTGCCTGTGTGTTGGGTCCAGATGATCATAAAATACAAAAGTGTACAAAATGGCTAAGGTGCAGATTTGCTGATAACATCAGTGTATTGTAGATTGGGCTTTCTATATTATTTTAAATATGTTCTATATGAAGCATAAAGTTTTGTGATTTATCTCCTGCATATGAATTTACTTAAAAAATTGCCATTATCTTTATTGGAGCAGTGACAATAATATGCAAATAAAGAAAATCTGTAAGACAGTTTAAGCCGACTACTTCCCCACCTTATACCACTCTGAGCTTAGAAGAAAAATAAAAAGTGAGAAGAGAGGAGGAAAAAATGGATAATGTAAAGTTCAGCTATCAAAATTGGCTTCATTAAGATCCTTAATGAAGCACACGGGAGCCATTTATTGACTCCTCAACTATTAAGATGGAACATTATTACTGCTTTAATAGTATTTCCATTTTCATTTAGGAAATAACTAATCAAGAGATCAATGTACCAAAGACTTTATTTTCTTTCCCTTGGGTCACTGCGAGTACATATTTTAAAATGCACAAAAACGTAAGAGCAATTCCTGCTGGCGCTATATTGAGCAAACAATTTAAAGAAATAACAAGAAGGGTACAGGGTCAATGGCTACCAAGCCGAAGACTGCTGTAGAGCAGAGGAAGCTCAAAGATGTGAAGAAGCCTTCCCAGAGAGGACAGGATCTCTTCCAGGGCAGAAAGCTCTCCATGGAAGGGATGCGCGGTGCCTCCACCCTGACCCGCTGTCAACCTGTGAAACATTTCTATTTCTGAGGCTCACTCGGAATGCAAACTACTGCTTCCCTGGTCGTTCTCACAGCTCAGCTCCCTTTGAGGGACGGATGTGTAGCCACAGACCCCAATCAGATAACACCTATTTACATATTTATAAAGCATCCTGTAAAATCTCCTATCAATTGTTGCTGCTATATATAGGCCTTTCAAAGGATCTTGTGGGCCGGGCGCTCTACTGCACTGCTCCCTTCAGGAATCCAGATATATCACATAATGTGATTTCAATGTAAATGGGGCCCATCGTGCAATCCCACCACTTCACAAACTCTTTTCTGCTGGGGTAGCTTAAATCTAAACACACTCAAGCCGCTTGCTGCACCGAAGCAAGATTTCTTCCATATTTTTTTTTTTAAATTTTTTTTTCAAAAAAATCCAAAACCCCAACACAACAATGCCAGGGGAAAAAAAATCGGAACGTTTTCTGCAGAAAGATGGGCCGTCTCCAAATCCTTGTGCCCTATCAGACAAATTAAAGTAAATCAAGCATGAAATGAAGCCGAAGAGCCCCGAGATAAGGCTCCTTTAAGTCGTTTACAGATTAGGATAGAAGAGGTGCATCTGGTCTCTGGCAGCGAAGGAGGCCAGTTCCTCAGCTCACAATAGCAGCCTGTGTATAGGATTACCTTACCTCGTCCCTGACAAGGGAGGAGGCACTCACAAGATGTCCCTAACTAATGTCCCCGGCTGAGGGCTCTTATTAAAGTACTAATTGTTGCAATGAAAGCAATATATTTATGATAAAACAAAACAATACCCCCTTCCAGGGGTGGGGAATCCTACAGACTTATTTATGAACAGGTCGGAAGCAGATCGGCTGGGAAGGCTGGGTGAGGGGGTTTGCTACTGGCAGATGAGCCCCTTCTCTTATCAGGCAGGATTCTGCTGCTAGAGACAGAGCTGATAAGTCTCCAACAGGAATTAGTAACGGGGCCAGGAAACCGTGTTACTGGTTGGACCGGGGCTCTAGCAGCTGCCAAAAGTCCCTCTTGTTATCAGATGGGATTTTGTTGCTGTGAACGGTGAAGTATTCTCCGGGACACAACTGGATGCTCTCTCAAAATGCTCCATGATTCATGGTTAAAATATAGGAGGAGGAGGAGGAGGAGGCGGGTGTAAGGTTTTCTTGGAAGCATCTGGAATTTTGCAGCATCTCCCTGAAGACCTTGTAGTTCTTTGGCACTTTGAGCAGCCTGGAAACTCCCCTCTCTTTCTTTCCTCGACAAAGAACTTTTTCTTCTCCAGCAGGAGTAATTTATGCCTAGCTTCTATCTGAGGGGATCCTCAATTCCTCACCACCAAGACACTGTCACCAGCTGAATCTACGCAGCAGTTTCAGGGAGTCTCAAGAAGGCAAGGTCCATTAGCGTGCTAAGGGAAAGGGGAAAGGGTTCCAGTTTTCTCCTCCCAGTCTTTCCTCCCAGTGCTTTACCTCTCTGTCCAGCAACCATGATGCAGTCACCAGTAGAGATGGTTGGCCTATCTTTGTGTAATGTCTTACAACTTGGCAAAGAAGCTGAGGATAATTCTTGTGAGGATTGCGTGCTGTTCTCCATCAGAGGACAAGGTCTTTGACAGGGCTCCATGGCACAAGGCTTTGAAGTGCCCTTGAGCATAAGGCACATGGCACCTTTCCACACTCGAACTTCACTTGCTTAGAGGTAATTCTGCCCAAATTAGGGCGGATAAATTGAGGTTTAGCTGTATCGAATGCCCCCCTTAAAGCCACTGACTGATCACAGACATAGTCTGAGGGTATCATTTTCCTGTTCCCTCCCAGCATCTGAGATGGCCTAACTAATTTCTTCAGCTTTGGATCACTTTTAAGGTTTTCAGGTTGTTGGACGCATGACACAGACATCCATCTCCCACCTCAGAGAAGTCTTTGGCTGTCATCTGTGCGGATGCATGGACGTATAGGAGGACATGGATACTAATGTTGGAAGATAGGTTTTATGCTCAGACAACTTTATGCAAGACCTTTAGACTAAAACATGAAATCGCCTCCTAACATTTGTTTGAATGGTTTTTAATTCTAGTGCTAGTATTGTATTTAAGGACCTCTGAGCCCTTTCTCTACCTTTCTAGAATTACCTCTCAATATGCAACTTGAAAGAATCGATTTCAAACTCATTAATGTGCTATTTATGTTAAAATAAGCAAAAAATTTTGTAACCAATATTGCGTATAAGAAAATAAATACAGTGGATGCAATGTCTATTAATGATGTTCTTCAGCTAAGCATCTGTCTTACCTCATGGACAAGGATGGTGTCACTCAGGATCAAATAAGGGAAAAGTAAAAGTTCACACCACAATAACTCCTGAAATGCTACATTTGGGTTTTTCTTTTATTTTAAAAAGGCTTAATTAGAACATTCTATCTTCAAATTTAAAGTAAAATATTATCAAATACTAGATAAATAAGTGCTACTAGTAAACTATATAGATAGGAATCTAGTGAAGTTCACCTATCCACAGTACTTGAAAATGTTGTCATCATTATCAGTGGAGTGGGGAGAGGACAGTCCTTCCCTCCACATAGAATTGATACATTTACAAATCTGTGACCAAATGATGGCATCAAGCAAGTGTTCCCTGCTTGTTGCTCCAAAATAATAAACTATCTTAAATTATGCCCAAAGAAAAGAGATGGGCTTTATTTGTCCATTTATTAATATTATGATGAGGCTACATTTATTCATGACATTTACAATATTTCTTTACACTTGATTTTGGAAAAGGAACAGATTCTCTTAATTTATTGTGTACTATTTGGTAACAAACTTTTTTCCTGCTTAAAAAAATTCCCATTCTTTTACAGAAAGAGTTTGAATATGTTCATCTTCTGTAAAGTTGTTTCCAAAGACAAGTTAAAGATTCTCCACACATTTGATGTCTCATTTTATAATTATTTTATTTGAATCTTTCAAATATCTTTTTGCAATATGAATAAAGTTCATTTATAGTGCAACATTTTACAACATTTTGTATATCAATTAGCTATGTATCTCATTGATTATATCTGATTAATTATTGATTTAGAAATACTAATTTTTCCAGTATTGAAATAACAATTGAGGTAAAACAGATGCTTGACTCTTCTTCTAACCTAATTTTGAGTGTTACAGTATACCGTCCAATAATTTTAGCACCAGCAAAAGTTTAACATCACATCAACTTCACTGACCTCATTAGAATGTCCTGAGAACACAAAGACTGCATGTCGCTGTGCATTTTGTGTTTGGGGGTCATATCCTTCCATGCGATGAAAGTCTTCCGCGACTGTTGCTGATTTACATCAGTGTGAGGAAGGGGTGATGAAGGAGACACACGACTCTCGCTTTCTACACATGCTGTTTCTTTGGCTGCAAACCACATATTCCTAAAAGCTGAAGATTTTGAAATTCCTGCTGCCAGAATATCTACAGTAATTAAGAGCTGCCACTGTTTCTCGGATGATTAACTGATTTCAGAGGACCTTCTGCACAGGTGCTTTGACTAAGGGGTGCTGGCTGTTCCTTATATGTATTACATTGTTTTCTTCTCACTGTGGCCTGTCTCAATGGGTACTTCTAACTACTCTCCTTCTGAAGCTGAAAGCTTTGTGTCTCAGGAACCTTCACTAATAAAGCTCATGGGAGGATTCCAAGCCAAGTACATGCAGCTCCCAAACGCTGCATTTTTCTGTGGGTGTTGCTCTGTGGGCCCCTTCACATACATAAATCAGATTGACATTTTCCATCTAGTCAAATATGCTTGTTTCCAAAAATAATTGGTAAGCCATGATCATTATTACTAACACTTCCCCTTTTAAATATCAATTATCTGGTTGATCAATTATCTGGTTGGAGATGGTCTACTCTAATAGACTATCTCCAAAACAAGTTATGGTAAATAGACTCTGATGTTATACATTTGTTTTCTTTTCATTTTTCACTTTTCTGAGAACCCAAATAAGATTCTCCAGAACTAACAGAAGTACCACAAAGTGTATTTTTATCTAGAATTAAAATATGAAGTTCAAGTAAAGATGCTTTCCAGCATTTCCAATGCTGAGTTCAGCAACTGTGCTCAATAACTCTACATTCTCACAGGACCCTGATTCTGGATGCTACGTCAACATTAGTTGAACTTAAAATGTTTTATCTCAGGCCAGGAACTGGAATTATCTCACAGATCATACCAAAAAGGACTATATCCCTGCTTTGGTTAACATCCAATTTAAGACATGTCTTGAAGTTCTGAGGCCATCATTTCTGTGATTTCTCTTTGAAGAGTGGCTTAAATGCAGGAAATGTAATTTTTCCGCACATCACTAGGAAGCGCCAAATTATAAAGGAGAAACAGAGCCAAAGTCTGCCCTACTTGTTCAGGATGATGGCGGCATTTGTCTGCCTGAAAACCTTGTCCACATCTCCCCTGTTCTTGTGGCTGCTTATCAACTCTCAGTCAACCATACTCACTGAGCAATCTTGTGTTCCCCTAGACTAAATAAAGACGAGATGATAATATCCTCTTCTGTCTTCCTGCCTGCAATTAAGAGGGATGAAATGGGCAGTGCTTTTGGCAGCAACTCTCAGGGAGTTGTGGAAGAAAAATGTCTCAGAACCACTCCCTTGGATTTAATCCTAGGGGAGTTATCTCTAAGAATGCCCTGCTGGCTTGTTATTTGAGAATTTACAGATTACCAACAATTTTCAAATAAGGACAACTTTAACCACCTTTCTGCAGGGAATGTTATTCATGAAATCACCAGGCTCTGTGAAGTGTACCACAAGTCAAAAACTAAACAATTCTAACAAGGTGTTACTAAAGTGAACTGGACCTTTCTTAGAGATCACTCATTATTCCACAGACCGGTGTGTTAATATTTCCCTTTATTATGTTCACTCTACAAAGAAAGCTGAGCAAGTCAAGATTCATGAGACACTCTCAGTAAATCATTAATAATGTTATCATATGACCCTGTGTGCAGATATCCCAGTATGGCTCACTGATATCTGGACTTGTCCCTGTGTGTGGAGAGCCAGACCGGTCTTTTTCTGTAGCGTTTATCTGCCTCATTCCCATGGCCTTTATCTTGTATTTTTCCATAGACTATTTTCCCAAAATGTCAAAATTGTTTGGAATTTTTTTCTTATCTACAAGTTAAGAGTTTTATTATTGCTTGGCATCATGTAATTGTAAACTGAATGTTCTCAGATCTGTGATCTGGGTCAGGATAAAGGTGCTCTCCAGTTATTTCTAAATCATTCTTGGTCAGTACTACTTCCAAAATTGTATTCAAGCTCTCTTCTACCTTCTCCTCCTTTCTCCTTCTGAACTTTTCTACATATACTTCTAGGCCCAGTGTTCAGGAGACTGAGGTGGGAGAATTAAAAGTTGAAGTCCAGACTTGGCTAAGTAACAAAATGCAATCTAAGAAAAGAAGAATATGAAGGAGAATGAAAATAAAGGGAATAGGAGATGGGGGATGGAGGAGGATGAAAATATGTTCCTAGGAGCCTATCACAATCTCAGCATTACCTGACACTTTCTAGAAGATATGAGTGCATAATAATTAGGGAAGCTGAAAGTTTCCTTTGCCTATAGCCTGTTACTCGCTCCAAACTGTCATCTTTGAGATAAACCCAGAGGATCCAAGATGTTGCCAAACATTTCCCTGAAGCTGGACTCTCTTCTGCCATTAGAAGCATGTGGCTGATCATCGAAACACTATGCCATCTGAATTCCATCTTCATAAAAACAAAACAAAACCAACCAACAAACAAAAACTAGCTGGTGGCATTATGGCATTAATGGTCCCAAGATGCTCATCTGACAGTCTATAGAGCCTCGTGGATGATGGCTGTATCTGATAATCAAGCCTGGAATATGAAGCCACAGACAACTGCGCACTCACCTAGCCAAAGTAAGGTCTAGACGGTATCTCCTCACTTGCTGATGAGAATGTCATGTGGAGAGGGCTCAAAAGCGTTGCTGAAGTCTGGGTAGATTACATCTATTACTTTGCCCTTATCTACATGGCCTGTCACTCTATCATAGAAGGAAATTAAATTGACCTGGCACAATTTGCTCTTCACAAAGCCATGTTGGTTGCTACCCACAAACTTTTGCTCTTCTAGATGATTGCCAATTGATTGTTTGACGATTGGCTCCAGTATCTACCTTGGTATCAAAGTGAAGCTGACTGCTCTGTAATTACCAGAATCTTCTTTACTTCTTCTTTCCTTTTTAGGGGTAGTCACTTTTCCTATAAATGGTAACTTTTATTCTCACCTATTTATGTTCTACTACATATTAGTTAGTAACTCTCTGGTTTTGAACTTCAATGTGATTAACATATACAATCTTAATTTCTACATTCCTATGCATCTCTACTTTTCACATGTCAACTTCTCTAATCCAATCTCATTTTCTATGTTTTCAAGTGGTCACACCTATTTTTATCACATCATAAATCATTATCCAATAACTCGAGCCCTCAAAAAAAATCTTGTCCTCCCAAGGACTTACTAAGCCAATTCATCATTCTTCAGGTAGCACTCATTCAGCTTCGGGGAGCCATCTAATTATAAAACTCACCAATTCTACCTTTGCTGTTAATATCTATTTTTACCTAAATGTTTACTGCCTGTCATGTGATCTGTTCAATTCTTAATGAAAATAAAATGTGTATTTGTTTTTTTCAGCAAATTTTGGTGTATATTAGCCCAAATAGTGTCTAATTAGAACAAGGAAAGAATGCACAGTACTACTTTGAATTAACGTTTATTTTGTTATTTGCATTTATTTTATGTTTCTACATTCCAAATTTCTTAAAAGTAAATTTTAGTTTTCATAAAGCAAACTATAGAGAATTAAGGAGAGGATAGCTTAATTAAATGCATCACAATATTGTTGATGTAGGACCATTTCGTATTGAATGAGAGCAATGGGAGGGATGTGTGGGAGGGGTTTGAAAGGAGGAACAGGAAGGGAAGAATAATTACAATTATAATCTCAAAATAATTAAAAATTAATGTTAGAAAACTTGTTTTAAATAAATAACTACCCCCCCCCACACACAAAGAAGTGTTTCTGATTAAGTTAATGAAGATGCTGGCCATGAAATAGTAAGTAAAAAATTTAGAGAAGCAGTATGGTGAGTTTTTCCTAAAAGGGGCACACTGGAAGTTCGTTAAATTACTTTCAAAGTTCAGATTAGTTTTTATCTCTATAAAAATGGAGTCTGAAATACTTTGTTCTTATTGGTGAATAAAGTAACAATTTATATACAGTAAAATTGAGAGGGGGGGTTGCAGATTGTGCTGGAAAGAGAGGGGGAGAGAAGGAGACAGGGAAGGGGAGAGGGAAGGGAGGGGAAGAAAGGGAGAGACGAGAAGAGTGTTAAACTATAGGAAATAACAGATTTAAACCAAGAGTAGTTAAAAGAACCGAAGCACTAACTTTTTATTTTCCATAACAATAAAACTCTCAAACCTCAAATTTCAAAGCCTCTAAAGCCAGAGAGCAGGTAAGGCTTAAAATAAGTAGATGCTCGCAACTTTAGGGTGTTAGTCAAAATAAATTTACATATAATTGCTAATATTTATATGGATCCATTGCTTAACAATATAGAACTAAATGAATCAATCTCTTTTACAGCCAATGTACTTTTCAATTCATTTTCTGTTTTATTCTCGTGACTGTAAAATTATATAACGGCATCGTTGTCCCCTTCTCTTGCTCCCTACAGACCCTCCGCATAAGTGTCCTTGCTTGTTTTCAAATTCATAACCTTTTCTTCATGAATTGCTGCTAAATTCATGTATGCATACCTATATACACTTTTCTACAGTATTACCTTGGTTACACAAAAATGGGATGAAACTTGGCAGAACATGTTTTCCTTCAAAGATATGTAAATCATGATATTGTTGAAATGTTATTGTCTAATCATTAATATTTAAAGGAAAGTAAATTCACCCTGTTTGAACCCCACAACTATAGCATTTCCCTTACCACGATGCATTTTGTAGAAAGCAAGTAAACAGAAAAGCCCAGGGCAGTGTTTGGACAATCTCAACGACAGGAAATGTCACAGTTTCTTTCAAGTCCAGATGCGGTCTCTTGTCAGTAGGTCACTTTCTCTTACATTTCTGTTCATTATTTCTTGAAAGTTTCTAGAAGTAAACACGCTTACGTCTTGATGAAAGCTTTGCTCTCGGTTGTCTTTCAGTTTTGTCTCCCTTTATACTAAATAAAAGTTCTAGAAGACTAAAGACATGTCTATCTACATAACTTTTCTGCTGAGAGTCCCTAAGTTATCATTGAAATGAACATTTTAAATGAAATAGAAAAAAACATGCTCATTATTGATTAAAAAATATCTGTAAGGTTTGTGAAAAAGAAATAACTTACAAAAAAATCCCCAAGTTCTTGTCTTTATGGAATATTTAGAGTTTATAATACTCTTCTTAATACCAATAAATTAAGCATATTACTTTATATATATGTAATCATATACAATAATTGCTTGAAACCTAAATTTAGTATATTAATTAGCAATATATTTAGAAAATTTAGAAGTGTACTTTTAGTAACTGTCAAAAAAATTCACTACTGAGTAATGTTATTATTCCTGGGAAAAATTTATGTGATATACAATGCAGACCTTAGCCAGCAATGACACCTCATTTGGCTGTATTTTATTTAGAATAATTTCTTAAGTGTTTTGCTTATACTGACATTCAGCCAATATATGTTTATTCTCACATTTGAGCAGGATCTGTCCTTATCTTATGTTTAGTAAAAGTATTCTACCAGTAATTTCTAAACTCATATACTTCTTGTGCTGATGTCTAGCATGCTATTTAACAACCTAGATATTATATACTTATAAGATTCAGAAAGGGTGGTATAAGGAGAAGTCACTAAATTATCACAATTATAAACACACCGTGTAGCAAATGTTGTGACTCTAGAGACAATGTTCAGAGGACAATTCATGAAAAATTGGAATGTGAGGGTCTTAGACAAATCATTGTATGTATTCTTTTCTGCAATAATGGAAGCAATATTTAGTTTACCACAATATATAATAAATATACCCAACATGATTTAGTGCCTTGGAATTACAAATGATTCCATTTTCTACCCAATCTGCAAAATTTTCCACATCAAATTGCTTTCTGGTCAGTCTGCCGCCTTGATGCCAATCCTGTCAGCACAGACTCCACTTTCTGCTCCAAACGCCTCTGTCTACAGCCACCTTCCTAATGTTGTTTTTAAAGCGGTTCACTGCCGCCATTTGTAAAAAGTCTGTGTCCCTTTGGAACCAAACCGCTTAGTTGCTTTAGAACAGGAAAGCTTGAAACAAATGACGGTTTCAGAATAAAGTTTAAGCTTGAGGCTTAACTATAGGACATAAAAAAGAACAGAGAAAAAGTGAGAGAAGTGGGGAGTCCCAGGTATCTGATAATGGAGACAGCCCCCTCCCCCATGGGAACATTAGCCTCCTAGCCTTCTCCGCTCCAATCTATTGTACCCACTGCCTGAAATCCCAAGAATGAGTTCAATTTACTGAGCACTTCTTGTAAGAGTAAGTTGTCTTGGGAAGAGAGAGTAATAGGCATTCACTTTTACCTTTCTCCTTCTGGGGTCTAGCAGAGATTCCTTCTGCTCCCATCACCTTATCTAAACTGTGTTTCAAAAGACAATAGGTGACTCTTATGCCACAGGCAGTTGTCAAGAGAGAGGACCAAACCCCAGTGGGACGGAGAGAGGAAAATCAAGTACTGTCCTAATGTACATTATGCATATTTAAATCGTCCCTGGAGTTAACCATATACTACTAAGACACGGGAAGATCTCTCTTCCTACCTTTCCGTGTTCCACAATTCTCATCTTTGGCCACAGCTCATTGAGTGCTTAGAACGATCCAGAAATTAGGCTGTATTCCTACTACCACACATCAGCAACCCTCCCTATAACGTAGATATTCCTGGGCTGGCCTCAGAGGCTTCTTGTTCAGGCAGGTCAAGTTCAAGTTTGTTTACTTGGCCTCTCAGACGCTGATCCATTCCTACCCATTGCAATCCATTCCACACAGCAATACTCGCTCTATTATACACTCTTCAGTCACAATCTCACTTCTGCTAACTCTTATTACTCCTGCAGGGCTTTAACTGTAGGGAGAGAAGATGCCTGGGACTTAAAGGGGAAAGATATCTCAAGTCCAAGGAGAAGAGGAAACAGCTATGTAAACCAGCTGTCCAGTCATAACATTGCTGAACTGGAAAGGGCAATGTCCTGGAACAAGGTGTTTGTAACTCATCCTCTGGAAACTCTTCTGCCTTTCGTAGAGAAAAAAAAAAAAACATGATGGCACACTGTCCCCAGTGTTGATTGTTGATTGTCAAAGCATGTGTCTAAGTAGATTAGTCATAAAAAAGAATCAAGTAGAAATTCAACAATTCTGTAAGTATAATAAGTATAATAAAAACATAATTTTCTATTATTGTAGATCCTTCTTACCTGTGAGACTACATACGTTATTTGATATACCATTTACTCCTGTTTTTCATTTATTCTGTTTATCCATGAATCTCCCTTTGTTTACTACTGGAAACACATGCTAGCATACACTATGTGATAAAGGATTAGGAATGATATTAGAATACTTTGAAATCTTGCCGACTAAAATGGGAAGCACTTCACACAATGGTGGCCCATAGTTAACCTGCTAGTTAGGAAGTGAATCTCAACATTACTAGTAATAAGTTGTATCAATCGTGACTTATCACTGGACACAGTACACTGAGGAAAGCACATTGTCATTTTGATGACATTCTAGCTTTGAATGTATAGCTGACCAGTGTAACAATGAGAAAACAGAGAAGTGAATTCAGACAGAGTCTACAGGATAACGAAGCAGTCCTCTCTAAATGTGCCACCCAAGACAAGGAAAGCCTAAAGAGCTAGCATGGCTTGCACAAGGAGAAATGGAACCTAACTACAATGCTGTTTGTGGAGTTCTGGAAGTAGAAGAAGGGACACGTGTGTGGGAAGACTGAAATGTCACAGTACCATACCAACATTATTTCAGTTTTTGGAAATTCCAGTATGGTCCTGTAAGATGCAGCTTTTTGAAAAAGCTGAGCAGAGTCACAGGAACTCTGAACTAGCTTTGATGCTGTTCTGTAAACACGAAGGTTGTATTTATTAAAAACAAAATCCTAATCATGTACAGTGGTGTGATCAAAGCAGCTAGGCTGTGAAAGAGAATTTCAATGGCTGCTGTTTCTCAGGAGGCAAAACAACCTGAAGCTGGGGGTCTTCGTAAGGCAGGCAGTGAGGATTTTTCCTCAGCAAGGAAACCATAAACGACTAACTGAAAACTCTCACAAGGTACACCAGCCACCCAATTTACCCCCAGTGCTATCTATGAGGCAAATGGAAACACGTGTGTATTCAAATAGAAGGGAGAAAATACCTAAATATGGATAGTTATAAGTCAGAAATAAACAAGAACCAGAGTCCACAAATTTTTTTAAATTAAGAAACATGTCAAATAAATTGGTGGAAGAGTTACAAGAAGTGGCAATTTCCACTTCCCAATGTGGCCATTCTTCCCTTTTCTAACAAATAAACACATTTTGATACACAGACCAGTAAAATAGAAACTCCTCCCTTGAGATCCTGAAGTGATGAAGGAGAGGAGCGTGTGGAGGACTGAAACAAAGGGCATGGAAAGCCCTGCCGTAAACACAGGATTGGAGACAGCTTGCAAAGGCCGTTCAGGGGTCAGCCCTGTGCCCAGGGCTTTCACACACAGCCATAAACTATACATCTCATTTAATTATGGATACTGATTTTAGTAAAATAATATTTTATGGTATAGAAATATTACTTCGAATCTAGATCTGTATGGTTGGAAACAAACCTTTGGGTTTTATCAATAAAAATTTTATTGGTTTCTCATAAAATAAAGACATTTATATGGTCTTCTTTCGTGGCCCACAATACATATTTACTACAATAAAAATATTTACTGCATGAATATGAACAGAAAATCGTGTGAAGACTTTTCTCCATAACCAACGATGTTCAAATTTGAGTGTGTATCAGGATTCGCTGGGAGGCATCTTAAAATACAAATTGGTTCATTTTACCAAAGACATTTCAATTCAATAGGTCTGGGGTTATTCATGAGAATTTTCTCTTCGAGGTTCCAGGTGGAAATACTGGTGTTGCTTGGAGACAAAAATTTTAGAACCATTGTCCTCAATACCTTTCAAAGGACAACATCAAAGGCTGACTGCACAGAATGAATGGGGACGTATAGGGAGAAGGCATACGGAAAGGGCTGGAAGGCTGTGCTGCATCTCTGTGCGGTAAATTGAAAGAGATGATTAATGGCGACATAATTGTAGGAGAAGGACTGGGCAGACACAGAACAAGAGGAGAGCATCAACTTTTACAAAGAGGAAATAGAGGATGAAGGGAAAGAGACATTCAGATGCTAACGGTGACTTTTGGTTCTTAACTCAGGGAAAGGATAGATGGCAGTGGCTTCTGTTGAAGGGGCTAAGAGAAATGACTAATTTGGAGGAAATGTGAAAAATTAGGTTTCTGATACATTGAGTTAAGAACGATTAGAATTTTGATTTAACAACATTTATAAAAAAAGATCTGACAGTCCCCACCCCCTCTGCCGCCCACACACCCGGATAAGGATAAGAGCATCAGAAAGCAGGGGCAGGGGAAGTTGAAGCCAAGGCCGAGAGGGCAGGCTTGGGGAAGGCACACCAACGTTAGGATGGCTTCAAGAAATGGGACAGGGAAACACAAGCAGAACGAGATAAAACAGCCAACGTGTCAGATCAGCTCATGAATGAGTGGCTCTAGGGTTTATCAGGCAAACTAATTTGTGAAATTAAGAAGTTAACTTCACAGGGATAGACAGGAGAAATCTAGAGACAAGTAAGGCAGTAGTTTGTAAAAGAGCCATTTCAGATAAAAGAGAGGCAAAAGCTCTAGTCACGGGCTACACGAGATATAAATTAGAGTTCAGATGAACTGTCCATTAATGGATACAGATGTGGGTGATGCGGTGCAAAAATATTTATTATTAAAGGTGACAGAAATTTTTGTTGAGACATGCCAAGTGGGAATAAGGCCAAAGGGGGACTTTGGTGAAAACCATCTACATCTACACCCTCTATGCACCTATTGCAACCTTGGAGGGCTCAATAAATAAATACATAAATAAGATGATGGAGGTCAAAAAAGCCAAGTCAGTCGAAAATAAACACACACACACACTTTAAAAGTCTGTGAAACAAATCCACTGTGCATCCCCACCCATTCACTGCAATGGTAGGTGCTCATTACATATTAACTATATATTATATTTTACTTTGCCTTATAATATAGGTAGCATTTAATAATATGGCATGTGTAAATTTCTCAATACTTATTTATATTAACCTCATAGCAGAAGCTACCAATATAATTAAAATCCTTACTAATTATCTAATTATATCAATCAGAATCATTTTAATGAAGGTTTATCGTTTACCAGAAATTTTACATGTTCTATTTACCATATTTATTGCATTGTCAGCTCTAGTCAATAGGTACAATTGCTGCCTTGATCTAAACCAAGCTACAAACAAATAATATCTCTTAATATTCTGTTTTTATTTTTAAAGACAGGGTTTCTCTGTAGCTTTGTAGCCTGTCCAGGAACTCATTCTGTACAGCAGGCTGGCCTTGAACTCAGAGATCCACCTGTCTCTGCCTCCCAGTGCTGGAATTAAAGGTATGCACCACTACTGCCCGACTGAGATATTTCTTATTTTTGTTATACTTGCCAGTTTGTTGGACTATGTATGTAGGAATATCTCCCTTACATATGTTATTTTTCCACAGCATAATATATAATGTCTTGCTTAAGTAAACAATGTAAAGGCAGAGGAATTTTCCACAAAATCATTTTTTTTTTTTTTTTTTGGTTTGCAGACTTCAGAAAAATCAGCAGCATTGTTCCAAATAGCAGAAACAATGGGCAGTGGTATAGAGCTCAGGTACAGTGCCTGGTCAAAACTATCGAACGTTGAAGGCAAACACATATGGCCCACATGAAGACAATCAGCATGTGGAGATTCTGTACTTTTAAGAGCCTAACACAGATGCATTGTGGAAACTAGAGTTTTAAGATTAATTATAATTATTACTGCCCAACATGGAGCTTACAGGGACAGAGCAAAATAGCAAACAGTTGATTTCCTTTGTTTCAAGTACATTTGTTAAATTGATTAATACCTTCAATAATGATTATTGCTAGCATTTGTAGGCTTGGAAAGAGAGGAGCTAATGTAATTTTTTATAAAGGAGACTCGTGAAATAGTCTAACAAGAGTTGAAGGACATTTGCAGCTCGGCTTGGAACACAGAAAGTGGGATGGCCTATGTTCTCTTTCTAACAAATGCTTTATTTTAATTAAAATTTAGAGATTTAAATTCCACGTGCTTAAATACAGTGAATGCATATTCTTTTCATTGAAAAGGACAGATTATTGCATCCCAAACTCAACTACTAAATCTTTACTAGAAAGTACTTCTTTTTTTCCCTGCAAAACAGAGAGAGGAAAACAAATTTGCTATTCAGTCTTGTCTTTATGGCACTGGGAGTTAAGGGAAAAAATGAAAATCTTCAAAAATGATTCGTTTGTAAATAACCCAACTCTACATTTGAAAGGTACAGCCCTTCTATCTTTCTTCACCATTAATTACAAGCGAATTCATCTTTCTTTTGTGAAGTCTGAAGTTTGTTGTTATTATTGTTAGATGAGTTACATTCGAACTCCAACAACAACAAGAAAAAAGGGAAAGCCAACATTGAAATTCATCTCACAGTCCGGAATTTACTTAACGGCCAGCCTGTGCACTGTGATAAACGGGATGATGATCCGGCAACATGTCTTTATCCATGGTTTGCTTTAATTAACGCTGGCTTGTTTGTTGAAAAGATGATTAATATGCCAATGGAAATTGCATAATTGAATACCACAACACTGGCACAATCAGAAAGACACATGCAGTTTTTTGATTAACATTTATTATTATTATTATTGTGCTTTTCAATGTACTCTGCTCACTATGAAATGATGCCGTCTTTGACCAAGAGGTGAAAGGAAACAGGGCTGAGGGCAGGGCACTCCACAAGCAAGAGGAAAATACAAGGTGGCTTAATCAGAGCGGAGCAGTCGTTCAGTTCTAATGGTCTTTGGAATTTCAAAAGGCAGCAGACTCCAAATAAAGGCAAGTGCCAGCCAGGCACAGAAGAGGACTATTCTGGTTGATGGCAGAGAAACAAACATCTCTAACATCATGAGTGATTTTTATAAGTTCAAGAATAATGTCTTAGGGTTTATGGATCTTTGACATGAATGACTTTTTAAATATATCACTTTATTCTAATATTGAAAATTTGCATATATTTCTTAGTATATAATTCTTTGACACTGTACATTTTGGATAGTTATGTACCAGAAAATGCTCTCAGCAAGTAACTTTGGAAATATGGGTGTTATGCATGAATTATTTTATGCTAAATTTTTATTTTGTTTTTATTTCACTTACTTAAGCAAGTATTTTTCTTTGACCTGTGTCGAAAGGCCTGGATCTAATATCCAATATTTAGGGTTAAAATGTAAGTGGACAGAAGTCGGGAGGAACTGGGAGGAGTGGGGGAGGGGAGACACTGAAATCAGGAAGCACACATCATATGAGATAAATGCATATTATATGAGAAAAGAATCTATTTTACATAACAGGGAAAGTAAAAATAAAATAAGATGCAAGTGAGAATCATAATTACCTTCAAATCGCTCACTGTAGCAATATACTTTCTATATTATGTTTTAAAATAAATTTGGATTCTAATTTCAGAATTAGCTCATTGCTGCTTTTTTAAATTGAAAATTGATAATCAAGTACATGTGTGACCAGAACACATGCACCCACATTGCTCGCACAAGTGAAGGCTGAGATGAGAATTGGGCCTCTTGATTGTTTACCACAATGGCCCCACGACCCACCACTGCTGGGGCTGGAGAGTTTATGGTGTTCCGGAACCACCACTACTGACACAGAAACAACTCCATGCAGGATGCTTATGTGACGGTAGTTTTTCTAGGCGGTTAAGCTTTACAGAAAGCCTGCATAGGATTGATAATATTATTTTAGGAAAAGTAAAAGCAAACTCAAACTAAAAACTAAAGAGACATGCTGGGCGGTGGTGGCACATGCCTTTAATCCCAACCCTTGGGAGACAATGCCAGGTGAATCTCAATGAGTTCGAGGCCAGCCTGGTTTACAAAACAAGTCTTCAATAATTTTTTTAACTTGCGAGCAGGTCATATGATTTACTACTATCATTGATGCCGCTTCTTTGAAATTTTTTGCAAGATATTTTGATCATATTTGCCCCCAAATTCTCACCCTACCTCCTCCCAGATTCAATATCACTCAAATTAAAAAAAAAAAAAAAACCCAAATAGCTCCATGAGCAGGTACATTGCATCAGAATCAAATGCTTCTTTTTAGATAGCTTATGATTATGGCAGAGAGTTTTGAAGTTAACGGTAAAGTGATATTAAAACAATTAAAAGGCAGAGCATTTTCTTAATGGAAAATGAAGTTGAAGAAAACTCACCATGAACCAGGAAAGGCCAGGTTTCCTTAAAGACAATGTGTCCAACCGAGGAAGACAGTTTCAGGTCCATGACTCCCAACACGTTCATACACGGTCTCTGATCCTCCAATTCTGTGTCTGAGGTGAGTGTCCTCACCTCCCTAATCCTGTCTTTCGTCCTTTGAATAATGCCGAGGATGGAGCTCCAACTCCAGCAGGAAATTTTCACTCCCATTGTTTTGTCCCAGGCTTTTTTTTTTTTTTTTTTTTTTTTTTTTTTTTTTTTTATCAGTGTCCCCAGCGTTCACTAAGAGACACAGTTGCTTGAAATAAACACAATATTTTTCAGCATCCTGTGCAGGTAAGAGTGGGTCATGCAAGAGGCCTTTAAAAGGAAAAGGAGAGCTATTCTTTGGTCTTGCTTCCTTCGTACTTGTTGGGATTAGTAGTGTATTGGGTGTGAGCTGCTACTGCAAGCTCTTGAGCAAGAAATGCATGGTTGAAGATGTTGTGACGGTATCAAACAGAGAACCTAGATGCCTAACAATCATGTGTATCTCACGCAATGCTCCACATATATCCAAAAGAACAACTTTCTCTCTTAGATGAGCTCTTGTGTTTGAGATTTTATTCTCTTGCAGCCGAAACAAATAGTAAATATTAAGATAATCCTAAAGGGAATGACAAGTGTTTGTGGATCACCAACGAAATCCATCAGTTGTAAGAGATCATAACCCAGGGAAATACTGGAGTACCCAGGAAGAGGTAGAACAAAGAATATATCATTACTACAAATTTTAAATATTCTTCAATATTTATATATGTGTGTGCTTTTACATAATTTATTATTCATTAAGCCAATAGTTTAATTAGACCGATGTAACAATAGACACAAAGATAATAGCACAGAGCCAGTTACTGACAACCCTAGACATGTGTCGTTGACGATTATCTTAAATGCAGCGCTAATAATATATTGATTTATTTCTTCTACTTGACTGTGGGTGTATGGGTAATAGTGTGTGTGTGTGTGTGTGTGTGTGTGTGTGTGTGTGCGTGTGTGTGTGTGTGTGTGTCTTTCTACTATTTGCCAGACACTGTTTTAGCCCAGGATTCAGTAAAATCTGACCCACCATCTGTACTCTTCCCTAATCTTCCATTGGATCACATCCATGCTCATTCCCTATCAAATGTTCTATTGCTGCTTTTGCCCAATGCTGGAGTTTATCTTCTCAATGAACTCTTTGTAGAATCCATCTACTTCACTATTCACTGTTTCTGAAAACCATGAAGCTTGCATTAAGTGATTTAAATGTATAGTATAACATATTGTATTTTTCTTTAAAGACCCACTTGGAAGATGAGTTCACCAGCTAGGAAAACACACATATAAAAGGAGAAGGTAACTGATAAGCCATCGCTAGTACTTCATCAGGCACACAGGTATATCCTAATTTTGAAGACTGACATACTCCCCAAGCTTATCCAATTAATTCTAATATAATGCAATTACACCCCTACGTTTGAACACAGCTTGCTAAGCCTGTCTCCAATAATCCAGTTTCCCTATGCCTTAATCAAAAAGGAAAAAAAAAACATTACATAATACACAGGCAAACATGAATCACCACTGGTCCATCTATCAAACACATTAATCTGAAAAAAAAAGGAACTGTTGTCAGGTATACACACCTGTCTCTGTGAGCTGTGAGGAAGATGCTTGTACCTTTACGAGTGAAGACTCTCCATAGTGCTATTACCTAATTAATCAGCTAAGCATCTTCCTATGTTGAAGAAATATCAAAGATACATTTGTGTACTGTGTTTTCTGGACAAAATCATTCCAACTCTCCAGAGTACTAGGAAGAGAGGGAAGGTCTAGATTTGTTAAGCCAGACAGAAGTACACACATATGGAGGGGGTGGTCACAACTTCTCTGAGATGGTTTTACAAGCTGACTTCAGAGATCAGTCATTAGTAACACATATATCAAAAAATAATCTTTATCACTTTCCATGTAGTGAAACTAAACTCTTAGGCAGAGAGATCAGGTGTTCCCTGAAGAGTAGAGCCTATTTTACAACATTTGAGTGACTTCTCTGGAGATTACTGTCTCCTTAATTCTAGACCTTGGATTATGAGTGAGAAAGAAGGAAAACTGACAAGAAGAAAGATCCATTACTGATTTTTTTCTCATCCCTGGACCTCAGACTGTAGACTGCATGTTAGTGAACTCTCCCTAGTATCTGAAGCAGGCTGTGCTTGGCCAAATACCCAGTCGGCATAAGTCACTAATGCCTCAATTTATTTCTACAGAAAGCAGCTTATAGCCCTCCGTACCTGGCTTTCCTATTTTGTTGTGACAGTCCCTTGCCAGTCACTTGATGAGATCCCCTTACCCTGATCCTCCCCTTAATATTGGACTTTTAGCAGGTGCTGCTCTCTCCAGAGTCCACGATTTCCTGCTTTACTTAGTAGCCTTATCTATGGTGATTGTCCTCAAACTCCCAACATTGACAGAATACCTCCACAATTCCCTCTTCTCTGTCTCTGTTTCTGCTTTCTTGTTTCAGTTTCTACTATGTAGCATCCAGGCTTGTGCTCCCGCATCACAAAAACAATTGTAATGGCAAGCTTCCCCAGAGGTCCAGCTGACTTTCAGAAACTTTAATCTACATTTTTTGTGTATATATGTGTGCACAAGTGAAGTTACATACACCACATGTGTGAAAGTGTCCACAAAGGCCAGGGGGTATTGGATTCCCTGGGACTGGAGTTGTGTCTAGTTGTGGGTTGATTGACAAGCTAGGAACTGAACTGGGTCATCTATAAGAAGAGCATATGCTCTTAAGTGGGGAGCCATCTCTCCATCCCCTCAATTAACTTTCAAATTTTCGTTCTAAATAAAAACTAGGTGTAGCACCATAAGTGTTGGCTATGATGCTCTGTTTTGCATTACTCTGGTTCTTTGTAGCTCTATGTTGTCAACAACTAAAACTTAGACCATTCCATGAAGCCAGCCTATATTCATCTGAGTTTAATGGTAGCATTTATACTATCCTATTTCCGAAAACTCTAATCTCTTTTGGATAAGTAGAAACCAAACTTGTCCAGTGTATCAGTATTCTTAGGCAGATGCAGATGGAAATATAAAATGCACTTTAAAATTCTGTGTCCTCAAACTGTCTACCATTCCAGAGATGAAGTATCCTTAAAGTAAGCTCCCAATTGGTTGAAAAGTTGTGAATGCATTTGAATAAAAATCCATGAAAATAATTAAACCAATTACTGGAACGAGGTTAAAAGAATTAGCAAAAATAAAGTATCTATTTATTAAACTATATGAGAGAAGTTCATGCCTTCAGCATGAGTTCCAAGACATGAAGAGAGGTGGAAGAACTGCGTCATTTACATAGACGACAGCTAAATTTATTTTCTTGAACTGATGCATGAGATGAATCTGCACATTTGTGAAAAAAATGATAGAAAAAATGATAAAACCACATCTGGCCAGATCATGTGTAGCTGTAGAGTATCAAAGTTACAATAGGACATCTAAAAGTCACCAAAGAGAAAATAGATAGCTGATTAACAAACACTTATCTTCCTATCTGTACACAACAAGAAGCCAGAAGAATAATGGGAAGGTGCCTTCAAAGACCTGTGACGAATTCACTGAAACCAGACACTTGCATGCAGTCAGTTTGTTATTCCACAGGAAGAACCAAATAAAATGCATTTTAGGCTTAATAGAGCTGAAGTTCTCCAACTAAAAAAAGCATTCCAGAAAAGACTGATAATTTATTTCAAAAATAGAAATTGAAAGTGAAATGTAAGAAGAAAAAGTGTGCATATGGGTGCGTGGGGATATCCATAAAGCATACGGTTAAATACATATTTCCATATTTTTAAATCATACTTTTCTATAAAACTCGAAAATAAAATGATATGAAGTATCTCTAATAATGTAAAATCCCCAGCGTGCCCTGGAGAATTGTATCATTTTAAAGTCTTTGGAGATTTTAAAAGAAGACTTTAGAACTCTATCAATGATTGCTGAAGTAATAATCTTCTACAAAGTGGCTTGTTTGTATGCAACAGCATAACCTCGGAGCACACAGTAAAATTTCAGTGGCTAATACAAGTTTGACAAATCCATGTTCACAATGAATGATTCAGACACACCTTTAACTGGCCTTGGTAAACCAAACAGTAAAACAGTAGATGGTGTGACGACCAGACTATAATGCTGCATCCAGTGGAGTCTATGCTAAACAATTAGAAAATACAGAAAATCCCAGGGTTCATGCACAATTTTGATAACTGCCTTTCTACTCAGTGTTGGCTTATGGACCCTGAAGCCAAGCCTTTCCCGTGATCTCTGATGGTAAGTAGATTTGTTCTTGATGATGTGCTGTTTAAACCTGTTTATGATCCGGGTGACGTCTAGTCAGGCCTCCGTATGCGTAAAGTCTGTTGTGTGTTTCTTTTGGGCACCAACCAAATGCTCACTTACACACTTAGAGCAATTCACTATAAGCACAATGGTATTTTTCAGTGGATGATACAGAATTGAACTTCTCCCTACTTCATATGTTCAAAGCCCCAAACCCCACGGGGACAGTGTTGGCCTGCAGTCCTCTATAACCATAATTAATGTTAAATGAGCTGAGTGACTTAGCATAGGCCCTGAACAAAATGGGTTACAGTAATATAACATAAGTAACATAGGCACCAGAGTTAGGAGTTGGTCCTCTGTAACCAGGGAAAGAGCCCTCAACAGACCTATGAGGAAATGTGTTTCTGTTGTGTAAGCCTCTCAGTAATCCAGGCCCTGATAGAGTAGTATGCCAGCAATGGAAAGTAGGCAACATCGTCCATGCACTATATCTGGTACTAAGTTTAGACACCCAAAGGATGATGTCTCAGGCACAGGAAACGACTCTCGTTTTGCTACTAGTTCTTTTGTGAGCTAGATTATTTTGAATGTAATCCTTTAGTGGCATTATTAATTTAAAACCCTCCAAGCCTGCATCATTACTTATGAAAATACTTCTCTTTCTGACTGGAATGCTTACAGTCTTTGAAAAAATATCCTTCCCCTTGAATGAGTCTAGTCTGGAACCATACACATTGGATGAGCCCAAAAAATTCTAATTGTTTAAAAAAGAAGATTAAGATTTATTGGATACTAGAGATTTAATTCAAGTTATTCTATAGCTTACAGCCTTTGATGTAACACACGCACACGCGTGCGCACGCACACACACACACACACACACACACACACACAGGGAATCTGGAGCAATGCTGGGGCCAGTAGGAGAGAGGATGTAGACAGAATTCTACCGTAGAAATAAAGTTGCACAATGTAACTACCGAGTAAGTGAAAGCTGGTGCCCAGGCACACGGAAAACAGATGATGAAATAAATAGCTCTGAAATGATGAAAAAGCAGCGAGCTGGAGTAGGTATCAGGGCTGTCTGAGTAAATGTCACACATTTCTATATGACAGTACCTAGTTCAGACAACCAGGTATGTTTTCTAGTTGCTCCCCACAAACCAAGACACAGAATATAAAGCTTACCTTAGACCATAGAGGTCAGAGCGGCCATTATCCCTTCAAGACAAACCTCTGACAAGAAAGCAATGAACCACCACAATCAGCCACTCTCCAAAGATTACCAGGGCAGTAACTGCACTCACAGCTCACGGGGACCTGCTCCACTGCATGTTGCTCAGTGCACAAGACTCACCAGCACTCAGGGGCTGCATTGCAACAAAGTAATAAAAGCAAACTTGCAACTGGAGGAGACTAACGTAAGCCACTTAGCTGTGTTACATAAGCGAAAACTGGAATACATTTTGTATAGCTCCCCTGTTAAGTTCTAGCACTGGCATTTCCAAATGGCGGAAAAAGCCAAAAGACCTCCAGTCAGGCAGTTACGGTATTTGTTAACATATTTCTAAACATGCCTCCAGCTAAGAAGAAAATAAAAAATTATATTTGCTCAAAGAAATTAGCTTCCGATAGTTTTCAACTTGAAATCTAAAACCTTTTTTGCATTCTGTGTTTCCAGTAACAATGGAATAAATTGGGAGTTCTTTTCCTTCATGAGGACCTATTATTAATCCTAATGGTTCCACAATTCTTGCATGAAATATTTCACTAGTTGTACGTGATTTAACTGGGTTGCCTGCATTTAATGTGAATTATGTGAACACTAACACAAGATGTACATGGCTTGGAGAAATAAGACATGTTTGACTATGACCTTCAGTTCAGATGATGAAAAATTAAGATCCAGAAGGGCTGAGTTCCACTGTTTCCTAAAAATTTACTGAACTTCAAGGACTGCATTCAAAGTGTAAATAAATAAAAGATTTAAAAAGCTGGACAATTTGGAAATACCAAGTAGCAATTTTAAATAAAATATTTCATAATAAAATTAAATCAAACAGAACAATTTCTGTGTTCTTCTTAGTGTCTTACAATTATGGATGATTCTACACATTACCTCAAAATAATAATTTTCCTAATTTTTTTCATGTTATTTTCATGTGCTTAGGCTTCGCATATATTTACATCTTTGCATCATGTTCATGAATGCCATGGAGACCATACGAGGAATTTTGACTCCCTGAAACCAGAGTTCTATAGACATGGTTGTTAGCTGTCATGTGGGTGATAGGAATGAAGCCTGGGTCCCCTAGAAGAACAGCCTGTGATCATAACGACGGAGAAATATCTTCAGACCTGCCAATATGAATCTGAAACATCAATTTAAGTATATCAAATTTGGGCCAAAGGAAATTTAATTGAAAATCAAGAAGCTGAGTGACACCATTAGCAGGTCAGTTAAGAACATAACACACAACATATGATCTATAATCTCTAGAAGAATTGGTAAAGAGGAAAGCGGTGCTTCTGTCAACACTATTACCATATATTTACCCATGAGTGCTGTTCTGTTATAAAGAACAACTTGAAAAGGTGAAAGCACACTTGAGCTACCCTCGAGTACTTCTTTGCTCCCATGAACATCACTTCATGGCCAAAACTGAAGAGAAACTTGAGATCAGCTCCAGGAATATCTCACCCAAGGCCTTCCCTCATGACCAGCATCTAAGGAAGGACCAGTCCCTTGGGCAGTGCTTATTACTTTTAAGTGGCTACCGTCAGAACTGCTCCATCCAGCATAGAGAGAAGATGCTCATTATCAAAGCAGATCCTTGTTTGAGTTGACTGGGACAAGGCCTGGGAGTCTACTGCTGTCTGTGTCTCAGAGGTGCCTCCCAAATCCTCTTAACTAAGGACTTAGGGGGAAAAGCTGGGCGCCATTAGTAACTGCTCCTGTCCATCATCCACAGCTGTCCTCCTGAAACAGGTCTGTCAGGAAGGACTGTATCTTAGCCACCCCTGGCTCTGCTAGGGGCAGCCTCACTCATTCTGGGGAAAATGGCAAACACTTCTTTTGACTTATCATTCTTACATAAAAAAATTAGACAAGCAGAAATATCTGAGCATTGTTTCGCGGCAGAGTTTTCACAGGGAATTCAATATACACTAGTGTTCAGTCTTTGAATAACCATTAACTGATATTTGATGTTAGAAACTAGGAAGTGTTACATACAAATGCATAATTATCCAAAACTTCACTCCCAGACAGGTCAAGGCTAAGTGCCAGTCTTATAACTGAGGTATATGCGTTCCACTTCCCTTACTCAACATTTATAAAATAGGAGATGTCCAAATAGGAAAAGCATGAGAGAACTATGCCAAATATTCAATGCTGCTCTGCCCATTTGGATCACAGTACCATGCTGTATTTTTTTTTAAAGAATTCATTTCTTCTGGATCCAAAATAGAGTACTGATCACTAAGGAAAAAAAAAACCTAACAGTCCATTAAGAGAAAAAAATAAGAATATACTCCTCAACACAGACACCCAGAGATAGAAAGGTACAACGAGTAGGAGCCAGGAGGAAAGTTCCTAGGCAGACGTCTCATTAGCAGCTGTAAAAAATAAAGAACACATCCAAAATATCTAGATCTAAATATCATCAGATGGGAAGGAAGAATAGAAGAACAGTACCCAATATGAATACACCAAGACACTGTCATGCTCTCTCTCTTTTAAGATCATCCTTAGCAACCACGTCTCAAAAGAAAGTTCTAGGAAATCCCTTGACACTTTTCTATAAAAGCCTATTCCTGCTCTTTCTCATAGAATGTTATTTAATTTTGTGGATCCTATGGGAGGCAGCTTTTAATTCCCTGCCCATGATGCTACCAGAATAAAATCAGCTGGTGCAAATTACTTTATCGTGGTTCAGTCTCAAAAGCAAGTTGGTGAATTTCCCAGTTCCTGGAAATTCTGCCCCATGTACTAGAAATGGAGACACCTGCTTCAGTGTTATACTCACTGTGAACATGGTCCTCTCTCACCACCATTTGTGGAGTGTGTGATCCTTTCTTCAAGCACTTTACTATTTGAGTCTACTAATTTCACAAAGGAGATTTTTAGGGAGAAAAATACAGTGAGTTCAGTTCTTCCCTCAATAAGTATTCATTGTGCCGGGCGTTGGTGGCACACGCCTTTAACCCCAGCACTCGGGAGGCAGAGGCAGACGGATCTCTGTGAGTTCGAGGCCAGCCTGGTCTACAAGAGCTAGTTCCAGAACAGGCTCCAAAAGCCACAGAGAAACTCTGTCTCGAAAAACCAAAAAAAAAAAAAAAAAAAAAAAAAAAAAAAAAAAAAAAAAAAAAAAAAAAAAAAAAAAAAGTATTCATTGCTTCTTTTGACTCTTACACCTTGCTAACTGAGGAGGAAGAGAAAGAGACAGAAGTTTTATCTCACTTAACTTCTCTCAGGTGGGGAACATTGTAACTTGCTGGGGGAAACAACGTGAAGGAGAGGGAGTGCTGGGGAGTAGATGCCTTAGAGGGATAAGCGGCTTGGTAACAGGGTAAGAACCAAATGCTTCAGAGGAAAAGAATTTTAAGAACAATTACAGTCATATTTGCTGTGCAAAGTAGAGGCATGTGGTATACTCAAGAATAAATAACAGCTGGTGGTGGTGGCACATGTCTTCCATCCCAGCACTCAGGAGGCAGTGGCAGGCAGATGGATCGCTGTGAGTTCAAGACCAGCCTGGTCTACAGAGTGACTTCCAGTACAGGCTCCAAAGCTATTAGAGAAATCTTCCCTCAAAACAAAACAGAACAAAACAAACAAACAAATACATATCTATGTCAAATGCCATCCATGTGCCTGTTAGTCCAACATACATAGAAATCTCCTTGAGATTTTAGAGAAGAGCAGAAGCGTCCATGCCGTCCCTGACCTCTGACCTCCAGCATTGTATGGAAAGTTGCACACACATTAACGACGGCTCCTTCTCAGCCCTACTGTTATCATCTGTCATTTCAAGGCTCATTGTTGGAAACTTCCTTTAACAAACTATTTCCAAAATTTAAATGTGAAAATTAAAGTTCACCTGTAAGAAAATAAAGGCGTCTCTGGATCAAGAAGGAAACGGGTGAAAGTTCTCTTAAAAGCCAACAATGGCTGGATTTCATTGTCTTTTCCCCCTTACCAGAAAATCTAGCCTCTAATGACATATAAACATGATGTTAAAAAATGTTTGTTTTTTTCAGATTCACTTGACAAGTTCCTAACTCTGTGTATCCGAGACAATCTTATGTTCATCCATTTTTCTCCTCCCCTAGCAGCTCTTTGGACCTTGCCAATTTTCTTTTGCTGCAGCATCACAACTGACACTTGACCCTTCCTCAGAAAAATCATAAGCCATAAGCAAGAAACAACAAAGACACACATTCCCAGCTAACAACCCACGCTTTCTGTTAGCAGTGCACATTCCAGAAGTTGGGAACTGGTACTTATTTGTGTGTACAGGGGACAAGGAGGAAACACCAAAATCTCTCTTAAATTCTAGGTCAAACATCACACTACCCATCGATCCAGGGTCAAGACAATGGGAAGCAGAGAGCTACTTTACAAGAGGTTAGTGGTTCTCCTTGAGAAAGTTGACTCACGGCTAGAAAATTAGAGTAGGAAGAATTAAAATGATTATGCTCTAAAAATGACTTAGTGGAAGTGACAGGGTTGTTTTTAACCTAAATATTTTTTAAGCACCAAATTTGTCACTCTCCTAAGTTATATGGTCCAAACTGTAAAATCTCTTTATTACAGCCATAAAAGAAATGAAGCACTTTTAGCCAATGCTTTTCAGTAAATCAGGAACTTTGTATTAAATCCACATTTTATTTGCTTATATGGACGCTCTTTATTTTGAGTGATTTGGTATAAATTGCTGAATCCCAGAAAGAGGTGTTTTCGAGGCGTCCCTACAGGCCTTCAGGAAGTGATCTTTCTGGGGACAGCAGACCTGGGAAACTGTAGCAGAAAAAAAGAGAGAGAGTGGCAGCTAAAACCCTCTGTTATGCTTCAGTTGAGAGAAGTCATATTTATCCAGGATGGATGTTTCTAATGCCACACTCTCATGATCACATCTACTCTCAATAGTCATAGATGCTTTTAATTGCCTTGATTTTAAAAATTCACCTATTAGGTTTGCAAATTATTATGTAATTGCATATTAGCTAATGGCTGATGGTTAATGATCAGCTATAAAATTAGATTATTAAAAGATAAATGATGTAAGTTTTCCACAGACTTCTCATTATTTTTTTAGCTGTGGAAGGAGTTATGGTTTTTATAGGAGTTGCTTCTTGGTCATTTTTTTCATATTATCAATGAAAATACAGGAAAGGAACCCCAAGGAGACAAAGAACGTCCCAAATCTTCCCTGATTTTGCTTCTCGTTGGCATCTCGAATAATGTCAGCTCCCTTCTGAACTGTTGAAGGGAGTTGCTGTATTCACAGTGGATTTAGTGGATTTGTACCCTTCCTGGGCACTGTCAAAATGAAGGCTGCAAGCTGTCACCATAACAACTTTTTGTCAAACTTACAGCAGTGTGACCCAGTGATTGCCCCTTGTAGGACATTTCTTCCTGGGCATAAAGCAGTTTTAAACAAACAAACGTAAATACAGAGAAAGGCAGATTGAAACCCCAAATCTAACAGCAAAACTCCTGGATTTTACACAGGAGCCTATCCAGTAGTCCAAAAGATGGCTTAGTCACTTTGCTAATGGATTACCAAGTATATCGTTGTGATCTCATATAAATCAATTAGAACTACAGCACCACAGTAGTAAAACTGCCATATGGCAGGGTAGTCTAAAGGCAACGGGGGCTTGTTTACGTGCTTTGGATCCCTTCCAATCTAAGCTGCAAGACTAGACTACAAAGTTTATTTCATCCTTTCTCCATTATTGAAAGCTTGTTTGTATGTGTGTGTGTTTTGTGTATTATTTGCACAAAATGTATGCATGTAGTTATTTAATCATCCAGTAGTGGATATTACACACAAAAAATAAATCAATTAATATAAATGCTTTTCGGGGTGTAAGTTTCTAAAGGTAATAGATTTTGGTGGAATGTACATCCCTATATTTCTGTTACTCGATGGAAGTTCCTACTAAATAAATAAAAAAAGGTTCTTAAGATAATAATCCTGATTAAAATGCCTCTAAAACTGTCTGTGGCCCTCTCCAAGTCTTCTGGGGAATGGCTGATTCTTTTCTTTTTTTCCTTAATATACAATGATTAAATAAATCCAAAATCTCTAAATATTTACCAAGCACTTACTGTGTTGGCGGTGCTGTGATGGGCACAATTGGTTAAATGAAGAGATACTCAGCCAGTTAAGGAGATAAGCCAGACACATGTAAAACATTTCAAATAAGATCGCAAGCATCAACTTACAACAGTGAAAGATAAAATATCACAATGGCATTTGATTAATTTCCAAATAAATTATATGAAGTGCTGTTGTCACAGGGGGCTCCCTGGAGAAAAGGAGACTCATAAGGAAACCCCGAGTTGGGTCTCTAAAGATGAGACCATTTATCAGACTAGGGAAAGACATGTCCCAGGTGAATGGAATCAAAAGGCTAATAAATCCTAAATGCAGGGAGTACCCAGGAGGCAAAGGCCAGCCATTTTTCAAATTTAAGTGGGTTCTAGTTGTAGAGATTAAGTTGTGTTAACTAATAGCAATGCGTTGAAGCCACGAATTATGTGGCATTGCATATGAAAAAAAGTATTCTCTAAGGCATTATCAAGAATTGATTGGAATGAAGCAAAGGGCGGACAGTGACGTCACTTCAGAGGGTTTCACCAACTTCTTCAGGTTTTAGCATGGCAGAGTCTACCAAGTGGTAGAGAAAGGTGACTCCTTGATTCTGAAGCTCTGCAGAATTATTTTTGCTTCTTTGAAAGCAGAGTGAAGTGCTAACAAACATTAACTTTTTTTTTCTTTGTAACTTTATGGAATTTAAGTGTGAAGCTCCGAGTTTATTGATCTCTGTTCAAACCCGCAGCTGTTTCTAGGGGTTCTCAGGGATCACTGTGAGTAACGTTTCATATATTTTACAATCCGGTTTGTCTGTGTATTTACTTAAGTGATCCAGGATTCAAGCATGGTGAGACAAAGGTCTAGAAATCTGGGGTCGGGTAACCATACAAATGATTCTTGGAGGAAGTGGAAATTTGACAGTTGGGCCTAAATAAAGGTTTTTGGAAACATTGAGTTTAGTGGTGATTTTGATAAAGTTATAAGTAAACAGTTTCTTCTGTCATCAGAGATAAGATTCCATGCGTAAGTGGAGAAGAGCTGACATTAACAGAAAACGTAAAGAGGGATGCTCACCAGGCAAACACATACTTGGAGAATATGGAAAAGATCCTGATTGTGCCTCATCCCCTGATTTCCAGACACTCACTAGCTGCTCCCGAGTCCTTTAGGAAAGAATCTTAGTGCTTGACCTGTGACTGCCCACATTCTATTATCAGACTTGACGTGCTTGCTCTTCATCTGGCCTTGCATTAAACGAGCGAGAGACTCCCCATGTCAGACGTGTGCCTCTCAATCATAAAAGACACAAAGTGATACAGCTTCACTCGGAATGTTGACCAAGGCCTTGGTGCTTCTTGGGGACTGTGGCCAGCCTAACGGAAGAGGGCATCACCACGATAACACCAAGGCAGCATGTGTCTCTCTCTCCCACCCACACAATTAGCAGCTTGAGCTAGGGAGTTGCTCATCTTGGTAGCCTTGAGCCTTGTAGGTATACAATAAATATATTACACCAGCCATACATGCAAACAAGCTATTGCCAAGCTCACCTCTATCCTAGCATTGGCAATGAAGAGATTCAAACAATGCCAAGAAATTCAAACAGAAATAATCAAATAAGACAGCGTGCTTGATAGAGTGAGAATTAGGAACAGAGTAAAACAGAGAAAAAAGCACAGGGAGAAATAGAAACTGTTCCTAGTGAGATATGTGGGAAAAAGACTTTTAACTTTCTAATAAGCAATAAAACCATCAAGAACCTTAAAACAATACAACAAAAGTAATAAACCTTTACAAAAATGTAAAGTATGTTTTTAGAAGAAATATTAATGGTGATAGCAAATTTAAAATTATTTTAAACTCAGTAGTCTTTAATATAAAACAATGCAAAATATTAAATATGAAGTGCTTCGATTTGTCAACAAGGAAAATAAAACTAAAATAATCAATAAAGATATTTATTTATTTGTTTAAATCTTCCTATAGTTAACTTGACAAATAAGTAAAGAGCACAGAAAACAGACTAACACTGTATTATAGTTAATAGCCTTGGATTCTAGCTCCTCTAATTCACATATCTGAAAATATTCAATATTATCTATAATCCTGACAGGTAGGCATATGTATTGAATTCATTTTCATGGTAGCAATACCAAGGCAAAGAAAAGGTAACTTAGAAAACATCACCTAACTAAAAATTAGAAACTAAGATGAGAAGACATAAGCCACATGACTGGCTCTCAGGTTGACGAGTCCTACCCGTCCAGTTCCCCCTCTCATCCAAAAGGAGTGGAAGAATGGATAAGGAAAGTAGGGATGGAAGAAAAGCTAATTATTTTTAAATATTCTGGATGTACCGTGCTTAATATATTGTGTTTGTAAACTTCTGAGGTGGCCATTATATTTGACATGCCTTTCATACAAGTAGCTTACACGTCATTAGAGCAGTATTTTAAGTACTTACTGAGTAGTGAAATGGGATGGTTTATAATTATGACAATTATAAGAGTTGGGTGCTCTCAAGCATTTTCTTTGAACCAGGCACTTAGGGAAGGCCATTGTGTGAACAAGCTCATTTAAGTCCCAGAAGAGATGGCTGATTGTATCAGTAAAGCATGGAATTAGTGGCAGTATTGACAGCATTGTGTTTTGAGACTGTGTTAGTATCCACAACTTTTCAAAAAACAAAACAAAACAAAAAACAAAAAACAAAACCTCAAATATAGAGTGTTCACAGCAAATGTCAGTTTTCCTGTTTCTAAATCATACAGTTAGCGTGTACTCTTGGTTTGCAGATGAGGAAATTGAGGCACATAAGTTTAAGGGATTTGATCTATGACAAGAAGGAGACATTTGAAATCTACCAGTCAGGTCCGACCACACCAGTGACTGTTCAAGGAACGCCCGTGGAATGTCTGCATGCATAAATCAACACATGAACTGGGGAGAGGTGAACATGTAAAGGGGAAATTACAGGATGGGCAAGACCAATCATTACATAAATTAACTTGCCATCATGGCTGACCAACTGAGTTCAATTCCTGGACCCACATAGTGGAAAGAGAGAACCAGTTCCTACAAGTAATTTCCTGAAGTTCACATATATGCTCTGGTGCACTAAGACACACTCATACACACACACACACACACACACACACACACACACACTAATGGTCATACACATACACACAAGTATGTGCAAACACACACACACTAGTGTTCCTATACACATGCATTGTGTGTAAATACACACATACAAGCAAATCTACAATTTATTTTTTAGAAGAATATGGTAGATGAACGTTAGTAAAAAGGAGTATTGTGAGAGTCTGTGATAGGAGGGAGGAAGGGTATTAAGCAGAGAGGCAAGTTGAGGGAGGGTAAGGAAGGCAAAAGAAAAAAGAAGTTCATTACAGGAAGCCCTCACATAAGAGGGAGGGCATTTTCTTTTAATCACAAGCAGCAATTAATGGAAAAATGAAACTCTGAAATATCGGAGATCACACCGAGAAAATTAAAACAGCATTAAAGCAGATTCACCTTGAAGTTGGGGAAACTTATTATGTTAGTGGGCAAAGATAATAGGAGAGAAATTCCCATCCCATGGCACCACGATCAAAGTGGTTACAGCACCTCTAAGCTACAGTGTTTCCAGACTTATGTGCTCCCAGCACATTCTCTACTCTGCTCCACATTACCGTTTTCTCCCTCCGGGACAAGTGAGAGAGCGAGAATTTGGAAAGGTCCCCAGGATGCAAATCTTGCAGGAAAATGCTGAGTATCGAGTGAGAAGTAGAGAGAAGAGAGGGCGGAGAACTACAGAGACACTGCCTGCACAAGCGCATTGGGGAGAGGCTGGAAATCAGTAACAACTTAGAGTTATTAGTCATTTCTATACAAAGAGTTATGTCATAATTTCAGGTCCTCATATTATTGGGAATATTGCTGGGTGTCACTTATTAAGTGTCTAGCACTGTATCCCCTGTAAAATCAATGCATCCTGTAGCTTACCCAGGATGCTTGTGCAGTGTTACAGCCACGGGGAACAGAGAGCATCTTTCCCTTATCCTCTTAAAAAAGCAATGAGACGCAAAAGAGATGTATGGAAGTCAAAGTCATGGTAGATTATGTAGTTGAGCCAAATATTTGCTGCAGGTGATGCCAGGATTTACATGGGTTCCTCACGGAGAGTGCAAGAAAACGCCATACACAGTGAGAGAAATTTCTAAGTAACAACTTCTAAGTAATAGAGATGAGGAAAGTCTGGCCTTATGGGAGGCCTAACAGATGTAAATGAAGACATTATTTCTGGAGTGGAGCCACCTGTGAGGGTGGCAAGCCTTGAGGACCATAGGCCAAGGTCAGAAAGCAATCTACAGAGAGAGAAAGAAAAAAGAGGCAGACTTAAGGTCTTTCAGCCGTCATGATAGCAGTCTCTGGGAATGTGAAATTATGACCTTGATGACAGAGGAGAAGTGGGTTCTTGGCTGAACCCTAGAGAATAGAGCAGCTAAAAGGCTGGGACACTGTGGGAGGAAGTCACTTGGAACCAGGACGATAAAAATGAAGCCATGAATGTCAGAGAACTCAAACAAGAACAAGGGGAGAGAGAGGGTTAATGGTGGCAGGAAAAACAAGGGAGCTGTCCTTTGAGATTTTAAAGGCAGTGAGGATGTGAGAAAGACTTCCAACTCATGGTCAGCAGATTCTTCCTCAGGTCACGCCCTCTGTCCTATAAGATCAAATCAATTTTATTTTCCCCAGAAATTCCGTTTGTTATACTTAGAACCTTGACAATCAGCCTTACTTTAAAGTACTTTGACATAGCTCAGGACTAGATTTGAAGCAATGCTTGCGATGGGGCAAAGTTCAGGAGGCCAAGTGCACGTGACTTAAGACTACAGCATTCTCTCTAGACCAATACCTGCTACATAGAGAAATTTGTTATTTGCTAACTCGCTGGGTTAAACAATTTGACTACCAGCAGCCTTTGACATGGCCATGGAAACAGCTGTAACAATGACGGAGTGATTGAACTTGCTGGGCCCATGAGGCGTGTGCTTCCTTTAACAAAATACAAAGCGAAGAAATTGCTGTCATTACCACCATTTGTTGGTCACAGAACAGAGGATCATAGACATAAAGCATCTTGGCCAAATTAGCACCTATCTTAGCGATTTTATTTTCATTTTAGTAAAATGACTTTTATTAGGAATAATAAGAAATGCATTTATGAAAAATGTGGCTGAAGGTCAGCATTCTGTACCTCATCTCCACGTGACCTCTCTCTCATAGTTAAGAGTATTGTTCAGTTCCAAAAGGAGTCTTCCATCTACCTATACCCGCAGTATTGCTAACAGGGAGCATACCCGGTGCTCTACATGACCTTAACTTAGTGTCACAACAGACATTTGAGTGGGTTTCTTTGGCATAAAAATGCTAAAGTTCAGAGAGATCAGGCAAAATTTACAACTAGTACACAACATTGAGAGAGTATTTTAATTCCGTTTAATATATATAAAATTTCAGATTTTTTTCAGTCCTGAACTCACCAACATCATAAGTCTTCCACACTCTTAGAACAGAAAACATCATCAAACAAAGAAAATGAGTGGTTTAAACAATCATTTAATTTAGCATTAACTCTGAAGGGAGTGCTAAGGTGTATATTAGAATACACTGTTTAAATAACATAAAAGTGAAAGTTACAACGTGAAGTACCAACAGCTCAGGAGAGACAATGTGGGCAGTTAATGACCCTTCTCAGCATTTTATAAACCTGTGTGCTATAGAAGAATCTATAAAATAATTTATGAACAAAAACAAACACGCAAAAAGGGAAGGAACAGTAAAATGAAAATGGAGTAATCAAATCACTTAATTGTTAGATATGTATGCCCAGCTTTGGAAATTACACATGTCTTAAACATAAAAGTGTGTGGGGATCTATAAAACTCATTGTTAATTAGCTAGTATGTTACTGAAATTGCCTTAATTTATATTATTTATATTGGTATTCTAAGCTGTTTTGGCAATATTCAACATATATTCATGAAAATAGTATAATCTTATGAAGGTCTTCTCTTTTGCAATTCCACATGACTATGATCTTAGAACAATATTTTATGACTGGAAAAAGTTTGCCACAGATGAGAAATGATTTCATAGTGAGCCCTTTCATACCATGATTAAAATAAAAATTACTTTGGCAAAGGAATCGATATCCCATTAAAATATTAAAAATTAAATGTAATAACATGAGGAAAACCTTCCCTGATAAAGGCATGAAGCTAAAGCCTTCATCACCTACACTTGAGGAGAACCTTCCCCCAAGTCCGCATCATCCTTGCAGAAGGAAAGATGTCTTTAACAGCGTTGTTTCCACAGTACAAAGTACATACAGCAAGGAGTTCTCATGTTTAAAGTATCCTTATCTGAAGGGACAGACAAATGTACTTGAATTGTCAAATTCTTATCAAAGTATTCTAATAGAAGAATTAGATTTGATCTAAACGAACGAATCCTTCCTTCAGATGTTACCAACTTCTTGAGAAATGTTGGTAGTTTTGGTCAAATATGTACACCAGCATCTCATCGGCTGACATCGGGTTTTCAAAATTAAGAAGAGTTGTCTCGCTCAAGCCTTTGCTTATTAAATCTTGAAACACCATTGCGTCAGAAACATCAGGCGCCTCAATGAGAGATTTGACAAAATTCTCTCCATGTGCATCCAGGCACAACATGGGACTCGCCGTAGAAACATCGGCAAATACTTGGCAGGGTCAACTTTATATTCTAATGCCTATGTCACTCTACAGTTGAAATGCTAATGAAGATATAAGATATAGATGTGTAACTTCTATTAATCTTGTTTTAAAGAAAGTTGGCATTTTATGTTCAGCATGACAAAATGGTATAAAATTTCATGTTGCATAGTGAGCAACAGGAACATCTTACAGGTGTGAATATGCTATGTTTCTCATACACACCGACAGTGATATGTGTAGCTACACACACAGTGCTGATGTGTTTGTCTGAAACATTTGTAGTTTTGTTATTTTAGAACTAATTTCAATTGTTTTATAATTCCACATCATGTCTAGGGACATATTAAATCAAAAAAACCCAGAGGCTTGGGTGTATCCTCTTTTCTCTTGATAAGTGGGTATGGAACGTGTTCGAAAGGGGGAAAAAAATCAAGAATGGAAAGTGGATCATTTGTGGTCCTTCCTGCTGCCATCTCTCAGGCAGGGCAGTGGCTGGCTTCTGCCCTGCTTCAGCAGAAGGGTTCACCACAGACTGATTTTCTGAGCAGTCTCAAACACACACAGCCCTGATATGTTTGCAAAAGTGTCTCTAGAGGAAGGAATTTTCTCCTCACTTCCCTCCCTCACAGTTGAGGCTTCAATCCACGTGGACAGGGACAGATCACAGACGTTGTTTGCCCAGGCTGACCAATCTCTGAGGCAGACTTTTTTCCCTTCAAGACACTTCCTGTTAACAGCTTGAGGGCCTTCAATCAGCACGGCTTTGATCTCTGCTGGAACTATAATTATTTAACATTGTTACATGGATTTCTATAATCCACCCCACCATTAAATCCTTTTTACACCCTCATCTTCGGAGGCCTAATCTGCATCTGAACACCGAGTTTGTCTTCTCTGCTGGCCTCATCAGGAGCCTGAATTCTCCCAAGTCTTGACTGGTGGTTTCTCTTCTCCCTTCCCCTCTAATGAAATCATTTTCTTACAAATTGAAATCTGCAAAAACGTTATATGCATTTGCTATACTTTTGAGAGCTCTATTGAGCTTTATACCAGTATCATTCACTATTCCTATAACACCCCCACCCAGTTCTGTGGAATTCATTTCATAGTGGAACTTATATTAAAACAGCGATAAGCATATATTTTATTTTTTCAAAGGATTTTCTATAAAAATATCCTAAATAGAAAGTAGTAAATGCAGGAAGGTGGGAGAATTTAGCAACAGTTTGCACTTTTAAAATTTCCTCTTTGGGGAGGTAAATTGAGCAATTTTGAATAGGGCATAAAACTAAAAGATATGAGACCCCCATGAGAGCAAATTCTGTAGAAACAATTGTTAAGAACACCCTGAAGAGGTCTGGGGAAGATAAATCCCAAAAGAAAGAAGAGGAAAGAGAAATGGGAAGGTAATTGTGAAAATCCAGGAGGGCCTCCATCAGTAAAAAAGAAAAAATAAGAGCGCGCTGGGGAGAGCCAAGGGTTCCGCACTTTGCTAATCCTTGCCTATGCCTGTGCAAACATTCAGGACAATCAGCTAGCTTAAAAATGGCTTTCCTCCCACGTGCTGGTGGGGCTTAGTTCCTGGAGTATTTAAGCACAGATGCTGAGAAGTAAAAGCAGAGATCTGATAAGAGAGCAAAGACAACGTGAGATGTGGTCATTTCCATAGTTTCCTGGATAGAAAGGGAAAACTGAAAATAATCATTTAAAATAATTTGTTTCTTGTGTATATTTATATCTGTTTGTTTCTGTGTGTGTACCACACAAATGCAGTTGCTCTGGAGGTCAAAGGAATTTTGAGAACCTTTGGACTCAGAGTTACAGGTGGTTGCTGGCTGTCTGATGTGAGAGCTAGGATCTGAACCTTGGTCCTATGCCAGAGTAGAAGGGATCTTAACAGCTAAGCCATGTCTCATGTCCCTAAAGTAATCTTTAAAAAGTCAGAAACTTCCCATCAATTTCCCTCATCAAGAAGGGACTCAAAGCTCCTAGCTGACTTGGGACTCTTCACTGTATTTAAACATGCAGACTAAAAGGAAGAGTCCCAGGAGAGCGTAGTCAAGTTCATCAACACCATGAGCAGACCTGACAGACACAAGCAAAAAGAAGGAAGCTTGTTTCTCTGCATTGTTCCAGAGTGATCCGGCCATGGTGGAAGGACCACATGGACTTGCCTAAAACGTCATGGCAGAGGGAGCACTGGTATGGGAAGTGACTTGTGCACACAGGGAACAGAGTGGAGTTGGGATAGGCACAGGCAAGAGCACGATGCAAGGACACAGCTCAAGGGACCTGTCAACCAGGTGTGGCCTTCCACATGTCCACCATAGTCATATTTTGACTCCATCAAAACACTCACTGGGTCAGAATTCTCTTGATCTAATTGTCTCCGGAATTGTTCTCATGGACACACAAGGTATGCCTGACCAATCACCTAGATGTTTCTCAGTCACACCAAGTTGGAAACCTTGATGTACGTACCATCACAAGAATTCAGATACTTATTTAGTTGCCTGTTAGCTTGCACACAAATAAATGGATGAACTTTCTCTTCTGGGTTAATGTCAACTCTTCCTTTAATACTGTGTTTAGAGGAATATTATGGCTGTTATTATGGCAAGATCAATAAAAAATAAATATATATCCTTTAAAAAAGAGTTTATTGTAATTTTTAAAACCCTATTAACAATCATATTGAATAATTAAAAATTAACACAAAGACATCTTTGAAAAGAAAGCTTGTAGTTTTCTTTTCAGTAAATTTGAACAACTATTAAAGACTCTAACTTAGCTACACATATAACATGACAACCCTTGCTTCTCTTATATTCTCTTTCATGTTTCCTTTCATCTACTTTAATGATTTCTATTTTATTTTATATTTCATATTTACTAAGTCATCACAAACCCATTGTGCAACAAGGCTGAATGTAAGTAGAAAATGACTGAATTATTTTCACCTAAAGTTTTGTAAATTTTTAAACTCCTTTGAAATGCTGGAGTAAATTCTTTCTTTTTCTAATCAAGAAAGTTAAGACCCTAATTTTCAGAACAAAACAGACATAAGTGGGCTCATTATTTCTCTGGCATTCAATATTTAAAGACATTAAATAGAGAAGATGAAGATTCAGGATTGATTTAGACAGAAAAAATATCTAGAGATAAGAATGAAGATGGTGATCCTTATTTCTCCATGCTGACATCACTTGGACAGCATTTGCTCTGTGAGACACATTTCTCAGTTATTACTGCTGGAGTATAGAGTCCTAAAGAGCAAGGATGTGTCTCCCCCATTCAGGAGATGAGAAAGCTAATGGAAAACGTGGTTATCTACCTCATTGACTGGAAGTTTCCAGAAAAGACAAAGATAGGAAATGAACAAATAGGGATCTATAAATTAAAAAGTAGATATTAGCCGTGACTGAAACTTGAAAAATATAACTAAAAAAAAAAAAAAAAAAAAAAAAAAAAAAAAAAAAAAACCCACACTAAGTTGTCCACTTGAAGTACTATAAACTAGATGAGCAGGGAATCACACCTATAAGCCCAGTACTTAGAAGGTTGAATGAAGAATATTGTTATGTGATGTCAAGATCAGTCTGGAGAGTTTGAGGACAACAAGAGAGAAACCCTGTAAATAAATACCAACTAATAAAACTAAATGTGGTGTAATGATTAATGTTGTTGATGATTTCATATCTAGACATGCCATGGGGCAGGCCACCAAGTGCATCTGTGGGGGATGCTGTAGATGGTGGGCATGCATGCCCGGGAGGGATTGTTTGGAATGTGTTTCCTGACATGGGAAAACCTATTTTAACTGTGGGCAGGGAAGCAAGACTCAATAAAATGTAAGGCGTGGTCTGAGCAGTAGCACACATCGCTTCTTGATTTTGGATTGTGGGTGGGATGCAGCCAGCTAACTCCAGCTCCTCGACTTCCCTGCCATACAGGGCTCTACTTAAAACTGTGACTTAAGACAAGTCATTCCTTCCTTGCATTGCTTTTGCTGGAGTCTTTTATCACAGCAACAAAAAAATAAACTTAGATAAGATGAAGACTGTCACACACACACACAGGCACACGTGAACATATACATACACTCTTACATAGGCAAATATGTCTCTCTCATTTTTCTCCATAGCTCATGGGTTCCAAGACTTCGACAAATTGCCTAATTTAATTAAATACCATGTTTATGGGCTATGTGATCTTCATCAAGGAGATGCCCCTAGGCCTCATTTTCAGTGGTCCAGGAAAGAACAACAACACAAGAAATATCAGGCATCACATCGACTTCTGCCACTTTGTTGCTTCTTTTTAAAAGTGAAGAATTAGTAAAATTCAGAATGATGTGTTAACTCACAACCTCTATTTATTTATGAAATATGCTAAAGCATTCGATATATATTAATTATGGATTGCTAGTGAGGAATGGTAGGCTAAAGCTATGTGAGCTCATAGAATAATTCCCTCACATTTTCACAAAGAATACTCCTGTTCTATGGAAAATTAATTATTATTAATTTTAATTGTATGACAATTAATTATTGCCAAACAATTCTAATTATAGTTTTACATGAATGAATAATTTGTACTCTTTCAAAAATATCTAACATAATCAATGCATCTTTTTCCTGCATTATACATCATTTATGTGAATGTAAAAAGCTGCTATAAAAATACAATTATTTTTAAATTTAAGGAAAAATGTAGATTAAATCATTATCTTTCATATCGTGAAATAGTTCAAACTTTGTTTTTGGTAAAAATGCAAAAAACAACTTTTTTAGAGAATAAATATGGTCCATTTTGTTCATATAGCAATGTAAAACATTGCCTAAACTTAGCTTGGTGAAAGAAAACACACACAGTCACATTTACATATGCAGATTTGCCCCAACCTGCTCCTCTGCATAACTCTGACACCTCCTATGACCAGTGACAAAGGGCTCCCCAACACAGTGTGTAGCTACTCCCTTGCTACTGCCTGCCTTAGATTTTCTAATATAAGGCTCACTTCACTGACCACTGCTATAACAAGCCAACAAATATTTGTTCTCTTCAGTTATGGTATTAGAAATGATGGGCTATGATTTTTTAAATATTTTATTTACTATCCTATTAAATAACTGTTGCTTTAATCACATTACTGTAATTATTGCTCAGGAGCCCAGTTCCCTCTTTTTATTCAATTTACAGGGTAATACAAAGAATCCTAGAAGGAAGAATACGGTAACTTTCTAGAGTAACCCCTGTTTAAAGGGAAAACAGTGGGAGATGTCACAGGAAGGAAAAGACTATGAAGACAGAATACACCTCTTGCTTTATTTTCTTTCCTTTTAACTTGCTTCTCTCCCTCTCTTGTTTTGACATGAAAGTATACCTAAAATATACAGCTACACAATGCACAGTTTATTAAAAAAAAAAAAAACCAAAACCTCCTATACATTGATGTTATCACTGTGGCTTGCAACTACTTAATTCTATAAGAAATAATGTGCTTCCACTCTTATATTTCTTTTATTGTATTCGGTTCCTGTAATATACAATGTTCATAAATGTGCCAATATTATGATAATGTTAATGAGAAAAAACAAGAGAATTTGTTAAATGTTCATTCAATCAGAAAGGCCTGCTACTTTGTACACAGGGAGTTAGTGGAAGTAACAGCCTTTGTGTTAGTGCCACGAGAAAACAACAAACTTAGTTGTTAGAGCCTTTACTCGCATATACACTTGGGCTTGGAGGTCATTGCGTTCTTTTAGTTGTTTTCTTATACATGACACTATGCTAACATTTAGAAATAAAAAGCATACATTATTTCATATTTAAGTCCATCTAGAATAAGACGAATTTTGCCATTGGAGTTTTGCCAAAATCTCTGGTGTCTGCAATACACTCACATTCTCCCCATGGGGCTTTCCCTCTGGATTCCCTTCACACTCTCTATGGAACTGTAAGAACCACCCTTGCTTTCCAATACCATGTGTCATCAGCCTCGAAACTGAGGCTCTGCTAGGCACCTTAATTTCCAGGTAATAACCTAAGCTCCATTTAGAGTTCATCATGATTCCTTAACTGACTTTTACCAAACCATTCCATTTGTCTTACTAGTTTACAAATAGAAAGGTTTTAGCAAGCAGCCTCCCCCTTACATCTGAGATCCCTGTGTGGCTTAAAGATCCAGTTTCCCTTCTTGACAGTCTTCATTCATCAGGAAGACTTTAGCAAGACTAGTCAGTTAGTCCCTGTATAGACAGCTGTCTGGAGCTGACACACGATTATCACACATGCGGGAATTATAGTTCACATTTAAATTTATTTGATTTATCAGTTACAATTCAGGTGGGCCCAAGAAGACCGTCTCACTTCCCGTGGAACCAAACGAAGGGGTCATCACTGCATGTGTCTTAGAATCAGCATCACATCTTACCATCAGCACCAGCAATCTTTTCCCACGCTCCCTCCAGAGGGGAAAATAAAAAAGCTCCATTAGCGCCTTCATTATCATTGGTATTTGTTGGCACCAGGGGACCTTCTTCTATTTCTGTTACCATTGCACCCTATACACACTTGTATGAAGAGACACCATGACAACAAATCTTATGAAGGATAACATTTAATTGGGTCTGGCTTACGGTTTCAAAGATTGAGTCCACTATCGTCATGGCAGGACATGGTGGCATGCAGGCAGACATGGTGCTGGAAAAGGAGCTGGGAGTTCTGTACCTGGACCCACAGGCAACAAGAGACTGTGTACCACACTGGGAGTAACTTGAGCTTATGGGATGTCAAAGCCTACCCCAAGAGTGACACACTTCTTCCAACAAGACAATGCAGACTCCAACAAGGTCACAACTGCTGATAGTGCCGCTCCCTATGGGTCAAGCATTCAAACATGTGAGTCTATGGAGGCCACATTAACAACCCTGTACTTTAGTCACCAAATCTGCCTTAGCCCTTGTGATCTGAGCTTTGATAAATATATCTTTTGTCTTGGAGTCTGACACAGGGTTCTTCTTCAAGAACTAAATTAATGAATTAGTGTATGTCTGCAAAGTATAGGGGAATAAGCAAAATAGCTGGTATGCATATGTCAACTCTATTCATGACTGAAGGATCCATGAGTATCACTCTTAGAACAAGACTCGAAACTTACTATAAAGGCAAACATATGATCACCAAGATCTAAAGCACTCTTGTCATTTTAAAGTATTTAAAAATATACAAAGGATAACACAATGATTATCTCCTTGTATGAAAGAATGCATACCTCTAATCCATTTCAAGTATCTAACACATTATTATGTAATACAGTATCACCAAATTTATATTAATTACTTTGAAATTATAAAAACTCATACACTGGCAAACCAAATGTATTGGAAAATTAAGACTGAAATTGTAAAATTTAAGATAAAAGAAATGTGGTCCAAATACATAGCAGGGGCAATAGATCAAAATCAACTCTAAAATAATCAATGACAAATAATGAATAATTGATTCAAAATAAGTAATATAGGAACAAGTACTTACATTAAATAATGTGATATTTATATATATGTGCATATATAGGTAAAATATAGAAAACACATCTCTAAATTCTGACATTCAGGGATTTTTTTTAGGCAAAAGTAATGAATGACTTTATTGTGAATGAATATTTTCAAGCCCAAGCGTTTACGAAGAACACTTGGTAATGGAGTAGCTGTTTAGTATATTTAATTCTGTGTCCTTGCCTTCTCCCTTTCACTTAAATCTATCTTGATTTTCCTAGTGAAAATCTCAAATCTCTACATGCCACTGAATTTACAGTCTCAGCGTTAACAGCTCTCCCTGGCAAGAATCGGGCATCCTTCCCTCCTTCTGAAAAGGGACGCAGCCATCCCTGCATTCCTCAGCTCCTCTGAGAACTCCCTGGTGTTCTCCTGAGGACTCCTCTGCCTCCAGGCTTCTGCTGAGACTTCTCAGGGACTGGCGTTTCCCCTGTGTAAACCATCCAGACACTCCTGGTCTCATTAGAACGGACAGTGATGTAGAAGCACTACCAAGGCTATGAAAGTTGAGCTTCCGGCAGGAACTTTAGGGTATCCTTCTAAGCACTTCAAATGACAGCACACCCACATTGTCAGTGATATTCCTTTATCGTGCTTTTCAGGGGTTACATCCATAGTTTTGATCAAAATGGATGTACTTATTTTGAAGATGCTCTATAACTCAATTAATGAAAATGTGCAGCAAGTAGCATTGTCAAACGTGTTGGCCACTTCCCACAGGGTTCCTCTCTAATCACATGCCTCTGTGATTTTTCTAGGGGTGTGTATGGCTATGGCAACTGTAATAAAGTCCCAAAACTTGGGTAGCTTAAATAACATGATGTACTTTCCTACAGTTTTGAAAGCTACATACTCATCAACAAAGCACTGGCAGGACTAGTTCCCACTAAAATCTGAATCCCACAAATCCCCTTTAGCTTTTCTAGGTATACTAGCAGTTTTTGGCATTATGTATCTTATAGAAGAACCACCTTCGTCTCTCCCTTCATCTCCATATAATACAGTGGTGTGTGTGTGTGTGTGTGTGTGTGTGTGTGTGTGTATGTGTGCACAAGTGTCTGAATATGTGTACATGCATGTGTATGTGTGTGTGCTTGTGTGTTTATGTACAGGTGTATGTAAATGTGCACACATGTGCGTATTCTGTGTGCATGTGGGTGTACATACGCCTGTGTGTATATGTGTGTTTGTCTATATGTCTGCCTGTCTCTACATCTGCCCCTGCAGTTCTACATCTTAAAAGGACATAGATGAGATGAATTCTCCTTCTCCACTATGACCCCAACTTCATCAACTATTCATTTCCTCAACAATCCTCTTCTTAAAGGACACCATGCACTGAGTGTCAGAGGTTGAAACTTTAGTCCAGGAGTTTTGGGAAGACAGAATTAAACTTGCAAGAATATTGATCTGTAAGTTTTAGATATGGGGTAACACTTAAACTTTAGTTAAGCAATTTCTATTGCAAAAGCAAACTAAGGAATCTATTATTGATGCAAAAGCATAGAATTCAAAGGAGGAATTTGCTATCATATATTTCAAGAACTATAATATAGTTATGAAATGAATATTGTATCTATTTTCCAAGGGTGTCTTTTAGGGAAAGATCTTTGCAAAAAAAAAGGTGCCTAAAGAAAATTAAATTTGAATTAATCATCGTTTAGCTTAAATTTCTGAATTAAATTTGTATAAACAAATTAAGTGCTAGCCAAATCTAAAATAAGTCATTATCAAAATACTTTTATTTTGTATTCTCACATAGCTCTGGTAAAAATTGTGATAAGTCAGTGGTACTTTCGATGTACTTCTTCACAGCCTAGTAAGTCTGTTTCCAAGCAGTCATGCAACTTATCTTTACTATTTTTTGTTTGTTTTTAATTTATGCATGGCCTCATTCTGTGTGAGAATGCAAACTGAAGGGAGCTGGAAAGATGAAGAGAACGTCACCCTATGTCCACGCGGCACTTGGCTTCACGGAGTCAGGCTTTCATCACTAATCCGAGATCCACTTAAGTACACCACAGAAGATTTATTTTTACCCCCTCTTGTTTCACGGAAGACTCAAAAGTCTGCAGGAATTTTTTGACAAGTTGTAACAATATTTTTTGAGCCCCTCTGTATACAATTATCCTCTCTCTCTCCCTCTCTCTCTCTTCCCCTTGCCTCATTTTCATACGGACACAAAGCCTTGGGATAAAATGATGGTTCATTACAGTGGTACAGAGCTCTTATCTTCATCCGGCAAGAGTCATTTCCTTCCAAAGATTGAAATGCAAATGTGAAAATTAATGATAACTGTATTATCTGATAACAGAGATAATACCAATTCACTGTCAGCGGAACACACAGTGGCTCCACCATTTCCCCGTTTCTCACCATATTCTTCTTACTGTCAGACTCTATCTGTGCTTAACTATGTTTCATAGGTGTCTGTTCATTTTCTTCAAATGGCATTTCCCAGATCTTATATCTACCACATTTTCCCAATCAAAAAGAAAACGAGATCAGAACTGTAATCTTCGAGCCCTTCTTTGGACTGTAAAGAGGTGGGGGTTGGGGATGGGGGACCTATATCAAAAAGCAGGTGCTTCTGTCTCACAGTGTTCTTCTGGTTAGCATTCCACTAGATGCAAAACAGCTCCCAACTTGTTAGGTTCATTTAGACACAAAGCAGAAAAAAGCCCAATCAGCATCATATGCTCAAAGTACTGAACACAAGCATAAGAGGTAACTTAGTTAAAAAAAAAAAAGCCCAATCAGCATCATATGTTCAAAAGTACTGAACACAAGCATAAGAGGTAACTTAGTAAAGATCTCCTAAGCAATGTTTAGTCTCTGAGCAACAAGTACACATGCTTAACTTTTTCCTATGCAATTATTTTTCAAAACATATTGACACTAAATTTTTTTTATCTGAATTGTGTTTCAAGTCAGGTAGATGAGAGCAGAGCAAACATAACTTTATGACGTTTAGTTATAGAGCAAGATCATTTTGCAAAACTAATTCCCTGCACTAATGTCTAATGAAGACTTCTATGGAAAGCATTGTAACAGCTACTGAGGACCAATGGCCAACATGACAGTAAAGTCAATATTAAGAGTGATTTATTGAGTGCTTCTGAGACACTGTGCTCCATGCTTTCCGTGTAAAATCTCATTAATGAGAGAGTTATTGTTATTAGCCTGGTTTGTAAGCACTAGGGCCACGGCAGTATTAACTTGCTCTGAGCCATACATTAGCTATAGCAAGGCCAAACAGAAACACACAGAGAAAATGTTTTTGCTATACAGCTCATGACATTGTCCCAAAACAACATACCTGTGATGGACAGCAAAAGGTTCTGATGGTTTAATAATATATAATTTGAAAAGTTATTACCAAGTAATTTTTTTCATTTATTAAATTGTCAGTTCAGGACTGGATTTTTTTGCTTCATTTTGTCAATATGATCATATAGGTTTAATACTTAAATATCAAGAGCTATTTAAATAAAAGTTGTGTCAAAAAGGGCAAATAGCCATTTCATCAAAAGTTTTATCTGGGTAGGTGTCTATGAACACACAGTTTTGAAAACTTACACTCACATACACATTATGGTAATATTCTTTTGTATTATGAAAGAGAAGCCAACTATTCGCTATCTTCAAGTGTGAGAAGAAGTCGAGTTGTAAGAATGGGACCTGTCAGTGTCCTGAGTTGAGGTAAGTGAGGCCTGGCTGTCACCGAACTTCCCTCAGAGATGGGATTTATAGGATGCTGCTGAGCCTGGCTACAAAGTTCCTAAATCCCAGTCCATAGATCAGTACTCCAGACCGGCCTTCTGAAGACTTTCTTATGAAAAATACAGAGATATAAGCAATATTTCCAAAATAACATCAATATTTCAACCATTGACTGGTCTCAGAGGACCATGGGTAAAATATTTCTCTAGGGGTAACATGCAGGAGAAAAAAGACGGCCAACAATGGGTGCTCCTGAGCATGGGGATGGAAACCCTGTGCAGGCTATCCATTTCAAAGTTCATCTTCATAAAAACATTGCTCAGCAACTATCATTATACCCACTTCAGAGATAAGGAAACTGAGGACTGTTTTAACAAGCCAACATATGAGGCCATAAATAGTACTATTGCCATGCTCTGTCTGACTCTGATTTCTATAAACACAGTTTTGTAGCAAGGATAAAGGAGGTTTAATTATTGCTTTAGTGACCAGTCTATGATCAATTAAAGGAGAAAATTGGTGCCAAGAGAACAGTAAGCAGGCAGTACGTGCATCGTCCTTACACAGCCTGCTGGAATCCTTCCCCTTCAATGCACAATAAATACCCATCGAAGAATTAAACATGGAATTAAATACATAGAAATGTAGGTAAAATGAAGAACCTGTGACATAGGAAAACTATAAAATTCATGAGGCTGATGAAAAAGAGACGCTACTTTGAAAGAGGACAAGCAATGTAAGAATAATACTTGTGAACACGGGACTAAGAGAGAGCAGCGACCACTGCATGGCACATTTCACAGGATGCGTCAGGATAACATCTTTAAGGACAAGGAAAACAAAGGACTTGAAAATGAGACGTATGGAATGCCGAAATTATGAGGTAATGACTTTTACTTTGGCCTGACTAAGAGTGTGTGTCTAGCTTTCCAGACTTGAACGATTGTTGCTGCTTCCATCAGGGTTACAAATACTGAAGGGTTCTGCAGCCCGACTACTGATGAACATCATTTCCTTTGATTGTTTAGGTTCCGCTTAAAAGTTAACAAAGGTGTGAATAGTTCTGACTTCTGAGTATTCCTTTCCTTTGAATGACAAACAAAGGATAACTTTCTTACATGGGAGAATTTGCATTTTATAAAAAAATAGAATCTCTCAGGCAGGGTTGATTCATTATTGAACTAAGCTGTCAAGGAAGGTTATGCCGTCATCTTCAATCAAACTCCATAAAAATAAGATAACTCCTGATCCATCTTCAATGATGTCAGTACTATGCTCCAAATTCCTTAGATAAATTTTACATCCTCTGATTCTTTTCTATTTTTATAGAAAACTGTCCTCCTTAGGGTGAGTGTCAGCACTGGGAAGTAGGGGTGGGAAATTAGGAGACCTTGAAACCAACCTGGCTCAGTGCTAACACTACACGTCTCAAACAATGATCTGTGATAAACAGAAAACTATTTAGAACGACCTAACTTTACCCCTCAGGGTCTTAGGTACTCTGTGGGATATTAGAAACCTTTGACACATAATAGTTCCAAAACTGTAAGAAAAAAATCATTAGCGCCTTATGATTATGAGCTGCTGCAGTTCTGGAGAAGTCTGTGATCTTTTCTAGACTTTCCAAATGCATGAAGCTCCAAGAAATTAAGCAGTGTTCCACAGATCCCCCAGCTAGATATTGACAAGTCAAGGGGAAGTTAATCCTGACCTAGGGCATAGATTGGAATCCAGATACACGAGCTACTGAGTTTGGAACTGTCACCAAAAACTGGAAGTTTTTCTCTTCCATACATGCATAAAATGCCAACACAAGTCAGTGAACAAAAAAATTACCATTACCGATGTTGAAACAATTTATATCTAAGTAGCAAAATGTTACACAATGCCTTCCTTTCTTTCATAGACTCTTCTAATTGAATGAAATCAGTGAACATGCTACTGGAAATGAATAAACATCAAAGAGACTCTGTTGTCATTGGCTAGCCTTATAATTTCAAGGAGTTTCAAAGTGACACAGCCTGGCCTACCAGAAGCAGCTATGGAGAGAAATGTGTTACTCACCTTATAATATAGAGGGGTGGGGTCTTATCAGCATGAAAGAGACATGTATTTTTCCCTTAAAGTTTTGGTGTATCACTATATAAATAGTACAGAACACAGCAATGTCTAGACCAAATCCACAACATAAAAGTATATATATTCAGTGAAATATGAAAGCTAATTTAAACGGCAACTAAACAGCACACCTGTAGCATATTCATTGGCTTCATTTCACAAGCACCATTCTCTACTCAACACCTCCAATTATTATTAATGTTTCCTTGACAACAGTATCCTTTCTGCAAAAGCTTCCCAAACCAGACATTAGCTTGCTGCGCATGCTCAGCAGCTTAGGAGACTGTTGCTTTCTTATTGTTTCATAACTGGGAGGACAAGTTGGATTCCACAAGTGTGCCCAAAGCAGATGTGTGACTGAGGTATCAAAATAGAAACACCTAAAACCCGTCCAGTCTAACCGGACAGGCAAAATACCTTCTAAATACAAATATTTATCATCTTAATATATAACTATAAGATAAAAGATCACGTTCCCTTTTCAAGTTGTATGGAAGACTCATAATACAGTTAAGGTATTTTTTTTAAAAAAAAAATACTTTCCAATTATTCTAAGGAAATTGCCCCACATTGAAAAGTCAGAAAAAAATACGCAAGAAAATACAAATACCAGAAGTTTGCATTTAAATCAATGCATTAAAATATCTTAAAATATGGTTCTATAGCATTTTAAAATATAATAAAATTGGATGCAGAGTCTTGTATGGCACGATGCTCTAGTGTGTAGACTGCAAACATTTGTATGTATCATGAATAACATTAGAAATGACATCATAATAATCAATATACTGCATCTTCATTTTTGTTTGCATTATATTTTCCAGCTGCTGGTTTCAGAAAATTACCAGTGGATTTCCTCTCCTTCCCTTGCAGAGCAGAGAGCAATTTGCAAAGTCATGCAAGGGTGAAAATGGGATTGAAATATAGCAATCGTTCTTAATGAAAAAGGGTACTTACTGCTCTGGAAATTAAGGCTGAAACTATTTCAAAACTCACTTCTAACCTAAAATCCTAAAAGACAATGGTCTCCATTTATAAGCACATCAGAAATTGCTCAGCAATGATCAATAAGGTTATTTCCTACAGCATTATTATAAACAGTATATATTTATGACTTTTATTAATATTAAATTTTGATTAGCCTTTTGTTTTACCTAAAATGAACAAATACAAAGTCCTTTAAGAGCCAATTTAATTTGACTAATAAAGGTGACAATGTTGCTAGAACATTGATTCAGAGGAGAAAAATCTATGAATTGTGACTCAACATCTAAATAAACGCTGAGGCCCCATCTGTAACTTACAACAAAACTAAACGGAAATGACAGCTCTTTGAAGTATTATTGTTACTGTCTGATTTGCAAGCTTTCAAACTGAGTCCGATTTGAATTTGGATGTAGCTAAACGATTCTCTGTTGAAAGAGCAAGCAAATAGAATTGACTAACTTGATGTAAGGATGAAAGAAGACAGAGACTTCAAGCTGAGATGATGCTGGCTTTTAACGTTTTCTTATTTAAATAATGATATTTACTCAAACTCCTATATCACCAGCATGCGTGCACACACACAAGTCCATGAATGATTTTAAATTCAAGGTGAATTTTTGTTTTAAGTTTTACAAGCTATCTATATTTTATTTTCTCACCTCCCCTTCCAATCTAAAATTCAGCGGGGAAAATGTGAGATTCTGCTAAAAAGTGAAGGAGGGTTGAATGTACTGTTCTCCGTCCTACCTGGGCCATCCCAGCCATCTGTGTCTACACCAGGCTGCCCGGGTTTCTCAGAATGGTTGTCTCCATCTGATTCTGCTGGCTGCTGGGCTCCTTCATCATCCGCTGAAACACATCAACAGAAAGGAGAAATGACCAAAGTTCCGTGACATTGAAATCTGGTAAGGAAATGTCTTTGCCACACATTTTCTCATTCACTGGCAAAAATGTCCACAAGTAATAATTTTGATATCTATTGTAGCTTAAAATTAAAGAAAGCTATGAATATATCTCAGTAGGTAACTGAAGTTAAGTGCTGTAAATAATGAAAAAACATTTGCATACACATCTCACCTTGGAGTTACTATTATTATATCAGAAAAAAATCAGATAGCAATGTATAGAGTTTTTCTGAATACCTTGAATACAAAAAAGCTGTAGTGACCTTATTTCCAAATTGTAATTGAAGAAAAATAATACAGAAAACCAAATAAATATTATAAAGTGCTTTCCTGTCTAGGGGTGAGTTTACATTATTGGAAGATTTCTATTTTTCCTGTGTTATGCTTCTAAAACTTGGTGCTATTTCTCTTAAGGAGAAGTTATAAGAGCCCCAATTAAATGATTACCATGTGGTATAAGCTAGCTGACTCCATTCATCACAACAGAAGACACTGAGAAGTTAAACTTATGCTTGGGTGACTGCGGTAAGTTTTCATAATCTTATGGTTTCACTTCACAAGAAAGGTAAGAGCAAGCAAGCAAGCAAACCCTGTATTCTTGAAAAGAATTGAGATGCAGTGAAAGAGAAAACATTACCAATACATCTGTATCTTAAAGCAAAAACTCTAGATCTCAGTATCTTAATTTTATAATATTATAAATACCAAGAGGTGCAGTGCAGAGACACGAATAAAACAATATTGAAGTCATGGCTATGAGATTTGGAGCCTAAACGTGCTAACACCTAAGTTTAAACGGCCTGTCTGCTTTTCTTTGAAGCATCCTATAGTTACTTTCCACCTAGTCATTCAGATATCTATTTGAATTTGAATCTCTATACAAAATATAAAAATATATGATATCTTGTTAACTTTAAGATCGACATATAAGGTATAAATTTTAGAAAACCATTACTATCCTTGCCATTAATGTGATGTTAGTATAAGATTTGATCCTTAAACATTATAGGTTTTGCTTCTCCCTGCCCTCACTTGTAAATTAAATATAGGAATTAATTCTAAAACCTGGAATAAAGGTAAGGATAATGAGAAAAGCTGAAATACATTCTTTAATAATAAAAAAATACCACTTTTTTGAGTGCAGTGCAATAAAGCTGCTTTGGTTGATGATACAGAATAAACTACACCTCATGAAACTCTTTAGAAACTGAGTGGCTTTTAGTATGATCAGAAAGAACACTGATGAACATAGCCATCCTTTCCAGAAGGTACATATTGGGCATCTTCTGTGATCAAGGAGCTATGATAGGCTCAGTGGGCTTTGTGCAGAAAGTGGGTTCCTTATTGGGACTGTAGAAGTCATCACGGAGAGCACATTCACAAATGAGGATGTGGTACAAGACACAAGAAAGGCACAGAGGCTCAATAATAGAGTGGTGTCCCAGTCTTCTACACTCCACTTGCAGGTTGCATCTAAGAGCATAAACACATCAACCAATTATCTTCTGGAGATCAAAGGGACATGCTGTGCTCTCAATTCGTAGGACCAGATAAGGAGTATTCTCAGTCTGTGTATACAAGCAGGCTTGATGACGTCTAAATACTGATAGCCTTGACCTAACCAACTGGCTTTCAGCCTGCCAGCCTGGCTGCCTACCTGTTCCCTCCCCTTCAAGTTACCTCTATAAAGACAAAAAGAGATCCAGTTTTTGTAAGCAGGAGGCTCATATCATCTGCCTTGATAGATTAGGCCAAGGCCATTCCTTTTATCCAATTTCCAGCACGATTTCCTGCCTGTGAGTAAACATTGAACTAATGCCATACAGTGAGCAGGCTGGTGGAACCAGAATCCTGTTAGCTAGGACAGAGAATCTTAGAGTCTCCCATGAGCTGGATCTTTCCTACTTGACCTTTCTTGCTGGACTCGATTGACATTCCTTTCTTTTTCCCTTACTTTGTGAGATATGGAGCTAACTTCTGTGAGCTTCCTTATCTTCTGGCTTCTGGCTGCAATCAGCCAGAGCAAGCAGTGACAGACTGGAGGACAGAGTGCAGAAGGAGAGAAAGGCCAGGTGCTTGTCCGGCAAAGATCCCCTCTTTCCTTGATCGTCTCCAACTGCTAGAGAGACTAGCCTTCAGTTCCGGCCCTGTGTTCTCCCACGGCCCCACATCAGCATCCTCTCCAATGCCTCTTAGGACAGAAGAACTTGGATGCTTTCTGACCATATGAGGACCAAGTCACTAAAATAATGCCTTTTAAGTTGCAGACACTGTGTTGGCCTTTAGGAACATAAAAACTATGGCTTCTCTACATTATGGCATTTGTGTCTTAAAAATACATGACTGGGAACAACATTCAGACTGAAAAGGGAGCTGTCTCCTCAAAGCAGGCCACAGAGGACATAACATAACACTAGACAAAAGGCAAGAGTGAAATTGGCAAGAGGTCAAACTAGGATATGTAGTGATCTGAGAGTGGCTTTGGGGGTGTTGGAAGGTACTAAAGGGAAGTCTTAAGGCTGTGTCTTTGTGGTTGTTATGTGAAGGAAGTTATTCCTCATTAAGCACAGGAAAAACTCACCGTGATCACTCCACCAGTGTCTAGGAGTGTCTAAGAAATGCAGGGATGATAGAACACGTCAGCAGGTATTTGGTATCCATGTTACTAAACAGCTCAAAATGAAACATTTTAATTTAGCTGATTAAGGGTGTTAGTGAGATATAATTTCAAATAGCCAAGTTCTTTCACTAAATGTCACTTAGCTGCCCAATCAAGACTGCAATGCTACCATTTTGTTTGCCCCAACATCTGGAGCAGGGCTAAATATTGATGACTCTGATTTGAGCCATTGTTAAAACAGCTAATTATGCAAAATTATAACAATTTCATTTTGCATCTATCTGAAGATGTTTAATAAACTGGGGAAGTCTACTACATATCTCACTACAAAAATTAAATCTGAGATGGAATAATAGGTTAAAATCACAAGGCTTGAGTCATTTTTGTGTTTTCTAAAAGAAGGAACACGGAATAGAGAAATTGACTCATCTGCAATGATGCATATGAATATAGAAAATAAAATAGGTCAGTGTTTATTTTATATTGGTTTACACACTTTCCAGAAGCCAGATGTTGAAGTCAGAACTATTAGCAAGGTGCAAATCTTCTCCTAAGGTCAGTTTCCAAACTGAACCTCAATAGGGCCACCACATCTTGAACCTTGCTCCGCGCTGTGTACTTTGCTAAGAGCTGCATTACCATTGTCTTATCAGCCCTGTCGGGAATTAGTGTTCTTAGACACTTCTTCAGAAAAACAAACTAAGGGGTAGAGAAGTGAGGGGACTCCTCAACACAGAAAGTGTCAGGGACAAGATTAGATTCCATGTTCTCCTGACTCCAAAGACCATACTTTAACATCTAAGATTATAATCCTGGTGCTCCAGGTGTAGCCTTGAAGTGGAGGATGTGCTCAGTACAGGTGAGGTCCTGGGTCTGATCCGTGCCACCAGAGAGGAGCAACAAAGGATCCGGCAGACATCGTCTACACGGCAAGCCACAAAGACGGCAAGATATGGTCTGAGAGTCACTTTCTCTTCCTCACATTAAGTCCCCAGTTATTCATTATGCTTATACACTAAGATGAAAGGTTTAATGGACTTAATCTTTTTAATCATTACTTTTTAAGATTTCCTATTTTACTTGGCACTTAATAAAATCAACTACACATAGATGGTTGATCAATAACCATTGCTCACTGACCAGTTAGGAAATTAGATTTTTGTCTCATTCTTTTTGCCATAACCTACTGCAATATCATTACATTTGCTAATTAATTGCTTTCAGCACATTATTTCTATTTAATAACTAAAATATGTCACATTTTTCAACTTTTGGACCTTTCATCTTCTAACTTTATCTCAGGAAACTAGTTCTCATTTTTATGGTAATGTTTTTACCTAATTCATTTTTAATCTTTTTACTAATGAAAAATGAAATGATTAAAAATAATTTAATCAAATATGAAATCTCTGAAGTATTCTTAAGAAACACCATTTTTTAACTCATAATGGACACTTGCTTCTTTCGTTTCAGTATTTTATTCTCATAGAAAATTTATAAATAGAATTTTATTTTGATATTAACCCAACTCCAGCTTCTTCTTGACTTGAATGGAACTCACCTCACTGTCTGTCTTTTTTTTTCTTAGCCCATTTTTGATTCTCCTATGTTTGAAATCAGGGCTATGGAATGGCGTAGGACAAATGTCATGAATAATTACTAGCCAAGATAATAGTGACAGGCCTGCCAGTATGCTGCTCCAAAAGCTTTAGTGGTCAGAAAGGAAAGCCGTAGAGAAAAAAGAGAGAGAAAGCGAGAGACAGAGGAACTGGGCGAGCATTTGACATCCTCTCATTTGCTCTCTGAATTCTTTATTCACATACCTCTGAATAGACAGCTCAGTGTATTTCCAGCAAAGCACAAACATACTTAATGCGGGAGCTGTGATATCTATCCTGAGAGTAATTCATAAAAGAATGAAACTGAATAAATGCCAAGCAGTTGAAAAAAAATCTGTAATATTTCTAAAATTATGACTATGGAGTTAATGGTTTTCTACTGCAAGATTAAATGCCTTTGTTGCTCTTTTAAAAGATATAAGTGTATTGAGAGCCCTTCCATTTTTCTTAGTCTAGTTTTCCAAATCAATGTGAGCCTATGGGGGGAAATTGAAGGTGTTATTGAGAAATATAATGCACAACATAAATGACTTTGAGAAATATAGTCTTTGAGCATGTGAAGCAGCGCCTTTAAAGACCATATTAGGTATTGTTGACAAGGTGGTGAAGGCAGTGGCCCTCCTCGCCAAGCAAAAATAATTTCAAAAATGCAAACAAACACCTTTTCAGTCAAAGTTAAACGGTGCTGTCGGAATTAAAGACTTGCCGCGTTCTGAGACCATCACTTTCCCAGCACACAAGAGCAGCAGTGTCTGAGAGCAGTCATGCAGGCAGACAGCCTTTCTCGACCCTGCTCTTTTAATCCATGTAGTTCCTGTCAATATTAACCTCTTATAGAAATTCTTGTACAATATGACTATTGAACTTTCTTGACTAGGAGTGTCGCTGGAGCTCTGAGCCATCCCTATAATGTATTTTTGCAATCAGCTAAATCATCAAAGTGTTCTTTAACAATGAGCAGTTCAGAAGTGACAGATCTACTTTCTTGTTCACAACTGCTTATCAGAGGAGAGATACCACATATGTTTTCCAGGTGCTCCCTATAGTTAGGATACCTTCACAGGAGCCGCTCGTGAAAGATAAGGTCATAAAAGAGATGAAAAATGTGTGAGCTTCATACACTTATGGTTTTATCATCAGACAAGATAGCTTTGGTGAAAAGACTGTAGGAGTCAAAAACAGAAAACTGCAGCTCACGCTGAAGGACGAGGACGTTAAAGTTTAGCGTTGAGTTTGTGCTTACCTAACAGTAAAATGGTTGGGCTGGAAATGATTATTTTAGCTACAGATTATTGGTGGGAGGAAATCAGGTAATATCAAGCCTTTATTGCCAAATTATAGTCATAAACATGCATGGAGAAACAAAATAGAGGGGCAAACAATATCTCAGTTATAGCAATAACTAAGGGGAACTTTAAACATGCCAACTGTAAATAATAATAAGGCATTGCATGGAGGGTAGCCACCACAGCAGCTGACTCAGGTTCCCTCTGACTGTCCAAGACAGTTATATAAATAATACAACTATTTTCAAATATGCAAGTCATCTCCTTGTTACTTTACTTGGTTTTTCTATATTTAGTATTTCATTATCTCAAAAGTACTTTTCAAACTCAAGAATATTAAAAAAATTAAGCAAAAGAATATAATGCATATTATCTGGATATGATTTTGAGATTCCAATAAGAAAATCCTAAAATTATTTGTAGCAACAGTCTAGGGGTGAATGTATTATTTCAAAAAAAAAAACCTCTAATTTTTACAGTCAGTGTATGGCTACTGTAGTTTGCAATATCTTATTATAGCTGGCAAGGGAAATTACTGAAAACACTTATGTACAGTTAACGTTTTGATGATTTAAGGAGAAATAGTGATTTGCAACCCTTCTAGAGTACTTAGAGTTGTTCCAGCCATCAGTGCTATGTCCCAGGTGAAGGATTTCTAAGTTCAAGCTTGCCGAGACTTTCACACATAAGGAAAATGTCCAAATGAAAGTAGGATAGCTTTTCAACAGAATACCACTCAATAATCTTTTAAAAATTGTTTTTATTGATCTATATATTATTCTCCACTAGACTCCCTTATTCTACCCCACTCTTCTACCCTCTCCCAAGGTCCCCATGCTCCCAATTTACTCAGGAGAGCTTGTCTTTTTCTACTTCCCATGTAGATTAGATCCATGTATGTCTCTCTTAGGGTCCTCTTTGTTGTCTAGGTTTTCTGGGATTGTGAATTGTAGGCTGGTTTTTCTTTGCTTTGCATCTAAAAGCCATTTATGAGTGAGTACATATGATATTTGTCTTTCTGGGTCTGGGTTACCTCACTCAATATAATGTTTTATGACCCCATCCATTTTCCTGCAAAATTCAAGATGTCATTATTTTTTTCTGCTGTGTAGTATTCTATTGTGTAAATGTACCACAGTTTCCTTATCCATTCTTGGTTGAGGGGCATTAAGTTGTTTCCAGGTTCTGGTTATGACAAATAATGTTGCTATGAACATTGAGCTCATGTCCTTGTGGTATGATTGAGTCATCTTTGGATAAATACCCAAAAGTGGTATTGATGGGTCTTGAGGTAGGTTGTTTCCTAGTTTTCTGAGAAAACGCCATACTGACATCCAAAGCGGCTGTACCAGTTTATTCCTCATTATTTTCCTAAGTAAGCATTAGAATGGCTTAAATAAATAAGCAAATATAGGCAGAAAGACTTACTTTATACGTTTAGATTAGTTTACTTTTTATGAATACATACACATTATTAATATGCATGTATGTGCACCACGGACAGTTGTGCGCCATCACATGGGTACTGGGAACTGAATCTGTGTCTCCTGAAGTGCAGTAAGTGGCCATCACCACTGAGTCACCTCTCCAGCATTTACTTTAAAATTTACTGAAATAAACATATTTCAAAGTTTATGCTTAAATAATTTGTATTGTCTTTCTCCCACTTATCATCAAACAAAATCTTTATTGCAACTAATATCAAGCTATACAGAGATTTTACTCAGATCAGACCCATCTCGTACTGAAGATGAGACAGTGTGTCTGCACGGCTGTAGCAGGATGACTGTTTGCAAGGGTGTCAACCCACTGTAAGATCTTAAGACTTACAAGTAAGAGAGAAAATGTGGCATTTGGCTTTCAGTGTCTGGGTTGGTGCCACCAACTGATCACTATTTTTTCAGTTTGTTGCCTGGGTTTCAGATTCATCATTCACTTCAGAAACTCATTATTACCACCAAGATAAAAGAAAAGCCATATTTTTATTTTTGAACCTGCCTTTCCAACAGGCCCATGCTCCAAGCGCAATGGATCCAACAGGTTTTAGAGCATGATGGTGTTTGACCACCACTTTCCACACATCTTACTCTTCGCTCTCCTTTTTAACAGAATTTTCCCTCCCACGGGGACAGCTCTGTTCTCATGCTCTCTTAAAGGATATGATGAACCAGCATGCACACATCCCCACAGCCTTTGGCCACACCGTGCTCACCTGCATAGCACTCTTTCAAATGTGAAGCATGACACAGAACCATGTGTATTCAGACACCAATTACTATAACAAAAGATGAAGGTGACAATCTGAATGTCATTTAGAATCCATAGTTCTAGCACCATAATGGAAGATGAATTCTGGAAGTCAAAGTTAGGCTTACCAAAACAATAACAACAAAACAAACAATTCCTCCAAAAATGTATGGACTGAAAAGACAGGCAAAGGTTAAAGGTGTATGTAGTATTGTCCTGAGGACTGGAGTTCAGAGCCCAGCACAGACACATAGGAAGTCATGCCTTCTTTCTGTCCCAAAATTCTAAGTCTACACAAGGATTTAACATCTTCCTCCTCCACATGCAGGGGCACACACACGTACACACATGTGCATGTAGTCACATGGACACACATAGAGTAAATAAATTTTCAAAGTATAAGTGATATCATTTATTTTTTGCCAATAAATCTAGTTTGTTCCTGCTGGTATTTTTTACTTATCTCTTTTCTCTCTATCTAATGGTTTATGGAAAACTTAAATTAAGATTTCTTTTTCATTTCAATTAATCAGTTTTTGTGGTTGTATTGCCTGTGACATGCATATGACAGTGCACCTTTGGAGATCAGAGGACAGCTTAGCAGAGGGGATTCTCTCTTTCCACTACGTAGGTTCTAAGAATCATGCCTGGGTCCTCAGGCTTGGCAGCATGTGCCTTTACCCACTATGTCATCTAGCTGGACCTTCAGATCTGCATTTAAAACTTCTGATTTCCAATTATGGATTTCCCTCTTGTATCTGTCTTTGTTTAGTTTCTTATTCTTAGTAGTTTTATCATTCATTGTCCTTCCTAAACCTTTTGATCCTCATCTTTGTCTCTGGAGTCGACTATAAGACAGTCACCATTGCCCTCTGTATGTTACCAGACTCTGGACACTCTGTTCTCTTCTCTGAGCCTGGAAGTCAGTTCCTTCCTCATACCTATGAACATCTGATTACAGCTCCAATGAACCCACTTCATGCTTATGCAACACTGATTCCAGTTCCAACTCTGCATTCTTAAAGACAGTTTTTCTCACCTGCCTCACTAGGTCAGACAACCCTTTGTCATCATGTTAGCAATGTCTGCCCCTAGGATAATAAACTCAGCTTTGTATCCATAGCATGGCTCACATGGCTGAGACAGCAGGCATTCAATCAGTATCTTTGGATCTGGAGCATAAATTCCATATGCACTGAGTACCACTGTGCTAGACTGTTTTGCATTTATTCAATGGACAAATGTGTGCTCTGTGTGCATGCATGTACACATATGTAAGTGTATGTTTGTGCACGTGTGTGTGTGTGCATATGGATACAGATATGTGTACCACAGAATGTACATCACATTTAGAGAGCAACTTCCAGGTGTCAGTTTTCTTCTACTACCATGTGTGTTTCAGAGACCAAATTCAAATAGGCAAGGGTGGACGCAGGTGTTTCTGCATTCTGAGTTTACCAGTCTGGTACGACCCTGTATTTTGAGTCATTCATTATTCCAACAATCAAGTAAAGCTAATTCAAACTGTGCATTTTCCATATGCTGACACACTGACAGCAATAAGAAAAATTAGATCTGGACATGCAGTCACCTAAAGAATAAACATCTCTGTGTGTCTTAGCATAAGTCATTTACAAAAATCAGCCAGTTCTGTGGCTACTTCCAGGAGTCTTTTTTTTTTTACCATAAAACCTGGGCCTAATGAAGTTTCTATTGGGAGCAAATGTTTCCGAAAAAGTCCCAGGTCATGTCATTTATACCCTTTCTCATATTTCTATCTAGCTCCCGACACCAGAGATTGTCCGAAACATGTTATCACAAGACCTATTCGGGCTCTATGGAGGGCTGAGTCCTCCCACATCCCCCACTGCTTCAGTGCCAGTAGGACCTTGAATGCTGTGTGATAACACCAGGAAAACACAGATGGTACCCACAACATCATCCAGATGTTCAGAAGCATGGGACAACTCTCTCTTCACAGGGCTTTAAAGCTGGGTTTCCTGACTCTCTGTGGCCTTTACCAACTCTGACCGTTTATTCAATTTTGATAAATTTGTTGTTCAGTTATCTAGTATAAATAGAAAGGCATTTTAAGAAACTTACTGAAACCCCAAACCAAACTTAACATTCTCGATCACTGTTGACTACTATGAATTTACCTCATTCTTCTGTGGTTTTCAATGGGTTGATTTGGGGCTGGTGGGGCCTGACAATGTAGGAGGCACCTGCTAAGAAGAACGTAAGTGGGAATTAGAGAGAGGTAGAGTCCTGGACAAGTGGCCAGCACTGAAGGTATAACTGTGTTACTCTCGGAGGAAACAGGCCTTTGAGTACTAAGTGAAGGTAGTAGACCCTTTCTGATTAACCTCACAATTCTGCCTGGAGTGCTCAGGAATTCAGGCTCTGTTGACAAACTAGCTGCAGAGTTCTGAAGTAATATCCAACATTTATGCAAATTATTCAGATCTCAGACTTGTTTAACACTATTTTGGACTGTTCTAGTTCTATTATTATTTGATACAAAGCTAATTAAACAGTTGTAAAATTAAGTACAAAGGAGAATGAATACATGTATTATCTGCTTGGCCATGTGAAATATGAACATAACATATGCATAATACATAATTTTCAAAATGTGTCTTCATTAATGATCTGATGTTTTGGGAGATCACCTTAAACGTCTCAACAAAGCTATTTGGACTGCAGGGAAAACACATCATTTTTTTTGGAACATGTGTTTTCCTCATAATGTAAACTATCTTTTGTCTTATCACATGCACTGCCATAGAGTTATTACTTCTTATTAAAAATGAGTGTGTGGGATGGTACAATTGGAACTCGGGGCACGTGGGAGGGTGATGTGGAAACCTAGTGCAGTGGAATTCCCTGAAACGTGTAAACGTGACACTAGCAGGGATTCCTCGTAATGGAGGTCACAGAGCCTGAACTCACCATCTCCTGTAACCAGGGACGGCATCCAGTGGGGGGTCCGGACACCAACTCAGCCACAAAACCTTCAGCCTATAGCTCATTTGCCTGCCAGAAGCACTGGGGCAATGGTGGGTCAGAGATTGTGAGAGTGGCCAACTAAGGGCCAGTTTAACTTGAGGCCCACACTAGGAGGGGAGGGTAACCCATGCTCAGCACTACCCTGGATGGCCAAAAACTAGAAGCTGGATACCTCAGAGACCTAGGATAGAACCAACCACAACTGGAAAAAAAAAGAAAAAGAAAAAGAAAAAAAATCAATGAAATTATTGAAATTATCCTAATGATATTCTGCTATATCCATTATACTTGTAGATCAGATCCTAGCTCAATGGCCACCAGAAAGGCTTCCTCTGGCATCTGATGGGAGCAAATGTCCCCAAACATTAGTCGGAGTTCAGGGAACCCTAAGGAAGAGGGGTAAGAAGGATTGTAGGACCTAGAGGGATTGAGCATAACAGGAGAACATGGCCTACAGAATCAACTAAGCAGGGCTCATAGGGGCTCCCAGAGACTGACATAGCAATCACACAGCATGCATGGGACTGTACTACGCCCTCTGGATACATGTTGTTGTGTAGTTCGGTGTTCTTGTGAGACACCTGTCAGTGAGTAGTCAGGGGTGTCTCTGACTCTTTCACCTGCTCTTGGGACTCTGCCTCATTCAGTCTTGAGAGCAGGGTTTATACTTAGCTTTATCATATCTTGTCTTGTCTGGCTGATATACCTGGTAGGCCTGCTCTTTTCTGAAGGGAAACGGAAGAGCACTAAATCTGGCATAGAGAGAAGGTAGGGGTTACTGGAAGGAGTGGAGAGAGGAGAGGCTGTAGTCTGGTATTGTAAGAGAAAAGAATAAATAAAAAAAAAGAATGACTATATGCTGGTATTATACAGTCATCAGCCTCCAGGACAGATTACAGGAATGTACAACGAAGACTAAATCAGGCAGATTTGGGACATCCAAACATTTACACAGGGTCCACATGTTGCATGCCTTCCTTTGTTTGACATAGGCAAAGGTTTTCCTTCATTTACTATATTATTCTGAGAGATGAAAATATTCTTTATATAGTCATTCTTCTGCCTCTAAAATATTCAGTAAGACTATTTACACACATCCATGCTCACATACAAAAGCAGGTCACATGAGTGAGTTCTCGGGGTTTGAAGTGCAATTTGCATAGCCCCCAAAATTAGAAGTTTGTCCAAGACCCCCAGGTACAGAGACATATGCTAATTCCAGCGCAACAATAGAATATCATCAGATCTCATTGTCAACCAGGTGGAGGGATGGAGGCTGGTTTGTGTGTCTCGGTTGTTGATTCCTCCCTTGATAAATCGATGCCTTTAATCAATAAAAAAGATCTTCCTTTCTCATTGTCAGAAAAATATCATCACAGTCCTACCGTCTGTGCAGTTTTCCTTTCCATCTTCGCTATGTGCATGAGGCCTGGTGCGATACAGCCACTGTCAAGTTTCCGAAGAGTTCCTTGTCTAATCTTTCTACCCCTCCAGATCGTCGATACAGAACCTGTTAGAATGTATTGCTTGCTTTTCCAGTTCCTGTGTTTATCTCACGTCCACTCTTACCATCTGCTGCACTGCATTTCCTTCAGTAAAGGGAGAAGTTTTCACAGTGCCCAGAGCTCTCCCTGCAAACAATGCCCCCTTCCTCTCTTCCTTCCTTCCTTTCCCTGCTTTTTACTTAGGTTTATTGTGTGTTAAGGTCAAACAGTTTTAAAGGGTTCAATTTGCAAACATTTCCATAAGGCCAAAATTCCTATCCAAATAGTTGTGATGGAATTGTAAACACCCCAGTCATTTATTACTGGCTTTAGCCCAAGTATACACACTCTGGTGTGTTTCTGCTCCTTTGAATTGCCTGAAAACAAGAATACAAGGAGCAGGCAGTGAGAAATTATGGCCTATTTCATGCTACCGTACAGGGTGACATGGCCATTTTTAAGTCTCAGTGGTCAAAAGGACTTTCAGTATAGACCTTACATCATTAATATACCCTCTCTCTGTACTTCAGACAGGTTTTTATCTATTAAGCCTTTAAAGAGACCCTACATGACAGGGATATTGTAAGAACATTTCTCATTCATTTACTTAATACTTGTTGTTTCTTGGTCTTGGTAAAACTCCATAGTTTTTGACTTGTGCAAGAGTGTTGTTGTTTTGGTTGCTTTGTTTGTTTATTTGGTTTTGTTTTTGAGAAAGTCCATTTAAAAAATATCTTGTGAAAGTGAGCTTTAGACTTCTTCAGATGCTTTCATTTCCTTCTCAAAGAATTGTTTCCTAATGAATATCAGAAAAATATTTCCATAATTTTATTACAACTAATACCCTTTGCCTTATTTTTTTACTTTTATTTTTATTTATTTTATTAGTGTTTTGGAGACTGAGTCTCTAACTGTATTTCAAGTTAGCCTATGATGTGGGATTCCTCTCTGTATGCTGTGATTACCACTGCTGAATAAAGAAACTGCCTTGGCCTGTTGGTAGGTAGGTGGGGAAAACTAATGCTGAGAGAAAGAAGGCAGAGTCAGAGAGAAGCCATCGAGTTGCTGCCAGAGACAGATGCTGGGAATTTTACTCAATAAGCGACAGCCATGTGGTGATACACAGATTAATGGAATTGGGTTAAATGAAGATGTAAGAGTTAGCAAATAAGAAGAAGAAGCTAGGGCTAATGGGCCAAGCAGTGATTTAATTAATACAGTTTTGTGTGATTATTTTGGGGCTGAGCAGCCGGGAACCAACAAGTGGCCTCTCCTTACAATAAGCCTAAACGACAAGCAGTATCTTGTCTAATCCTCCTGGATGCTGGGATTATATGTGCTACCTCCCAACACCTACTGTAATTTTTTAATATATTTTTTGGAATGCACATTCATGTGTGTCCATATGTGTGCAAAGGAACGTGTCTGGACATGTATGCTTGTACATGAAGAGGCCAGGAGTTGACATTAGGTGACTTTCTCAATCACTCCCCACTTTGTTTATTGAGGCAAGGTCTCTCATTTAACCCTGAACTTGCCAGTTATGGGTTGCTGGTCAGCTGGTGCCAAGGGACCTCTTTCTCATATTTGCTTCCCAAATACTTGAATTAGTTACCATCTACATTCCTGCCAGGGTGTTGGTGAGCTGTGGGGATCTGAGCTGACGTCTTCAAAATGGGCTACAGATTCCCTATCCATGAGACATCTTTCCCGTCCTCCTCATTGTAATGTATTACCTTAGAAGTTTTCTGACTTTGACCAAAGTACCAAACCTATGAAGACAAAGTGAAAATGATATCTATCCTGCAAGCCAGCAAGCTTATTAGAAACACTGTGCACACAACAAGATTCCTGACTTCTAGAGACAAACAGAAACTGGGAGTTGTTATTACCATTACCCCGATTATTGTAATTGGTGCATAGTCTCAACGCTGATCTGTCTAATCTCAGAAAGGAAAGAAAAGCACCGAGACGACAATCTGCATTCGTTATCAGCGTTTATTGGTACAACACGTCGAGCTATTTTCATTTGACCTCTTAAGAACAACAAAAAGTGACTAACTTTATTACTATAATTAAATTCATCATATCAGAGCTTTCTCTATTTCCCTCTACACCTTCTATGTTTAGGGCAACCAGAGATAAAGATTATCCCATCAGGTAATGGATGGGCAAATGCCTAATACTGCCTGTTGCTTCTCAAATGATAACAAATCACTGAGAGAATTTTACATACTAACAAGAAAATGCAAATTTTATGTGAGAAGATTAAGAGCTTTGAGAAACCTATTTGATTTAAACTTACTAAATGGTCGAGCAGAACCATGAAACTGGGAATCATTTGTGATATTTAAGGATATAGAGTAGAGGAGACACTGCTATTTCCAAGAAAAGTCTCCTACAGAGCGAACACTTTCTCTTTAATCCTTATTCGCCCAACAGTTAACATTCAGGGTTGCCAACCAACCTAATTCATACGGTTAAAGTAAATTGGCTGCCCAGGCATTACCAAAGCTATTCGTACTTATAGTTTCCTTTAAAATAGAAAAATAAACAGTGCTAGTAGATAGGCATGCTTGGCAAACAAGAGGCTGACGCTCAAATATAAATTACGTAACACTGAGATAGACTCTAAATATAACAGCAATTCGATTAAAAAATGCTTTCTTAAGAAACATTGAATCTTTATTCAGTACAAAACTGTACCCAAGAAAATGGAGAAATTAAAATGGGCTTCCATATAGGTAGTTCTCTTTCATATTATTCAGCTAAATTTAATGATCAACTGGTTCAATATCTAGATTAAAACTGAAAGAGCCAATCAATAATGCATGTGTCTCATAATAACCAGATGTATATAAATATAATGCCAGGATTGTAAATAGATTATTCTTCTTATATATTACTTTTAACATTCAGAACAAGCAACAAACCAAGATAAATCTTACAAGTCCAGAAAGGGTCTTGCTCTTGCAAAATCCTTACACTTTAAACCAACAAATACATTTTCTAAATTATAAGAAAATGGCCTTTATAGTATTATCCATTCTTTCTGTTGTAAACATATTGCTCATTTGAAATAAAGGTATCTTTGAAAATGAGTTAATCCTTCCCAAGCCATATGTATTTAGCTAGGCAAAAAGAGAAATATACTTTGGTATAACATGAGGTTACAAGAGAAATTCTAACAGAATGCATGTCTTACCAAGTTCAAATTTATCCTGTAGAAGAAGTTTAGCAGACTGCACTTGTGAAATGTTGATGGTCATTTCACAGGAAGAAAAATGCTCCGGGCTTAGCATATGCAAAAAAAGTGGGAAATGGTTTCATACATGTCTCCTATAAACTCCACAGTATGAGACATTTCATATATGATCAAAATCAGTAATTTTTTGCCTTGTTGAAATTTTTGTCTTGATCTAGTGTCCAAGGTGAGGTAGGTAGACAAAGCTTTGTCTGGCCCTTGTATGAGGAGCTTTATGTCACAGGAAAAAAAAAAAGAAAAAAACTACTAAGCCATCTGGTTTCACCAAACAATTACCATCAAAGCCTACCTGTCTACCCTCTTGCTGCCCTGGGGCTTGCTCAGGTGCCCCCCATTTCCCCACTGATCATCATTTAAAACATTCTGCTGAGTTCTGAGTAATAGCCATGCTGTGGAGACTTTTTAAGCAGCTAAGAAAGACCGGCAGCCCCCGTCACAGGTGTACTACTTACCATGAGATAAAAACCCAAGCCGGATATGGCTATTATCTCTCTTCCTAGTTCCTTAAACAGTCATTACTTTTCAGTTCTCACCGTGGGACAGCCCATGCAAGAAAAACACGGTGATTTTTAAAGTCCATTACAACAGACTGTGAAGGAGAACTGGGCCTAGGGCAGCCTAAGGTTTGCCAAGGAACAATAATGTCATGTGAAGGGAGGGAGGTGGTGGAGAAGCGAAGCCAGGCCCATGCCAAGCAAAGCTGGGGGCTGTTCAATCAGCCCTATCGGCTCTCCATCAGTGTCTCCACTCCAGCCAAATCCAGGAAAAACAAGGAGTCAAAGATTCAGGTCAATAAGCTTATAGGCGATTTGCACAAACAGCTCCTCCAGCAAGGTAAAAAACAAAGTCATATTGGCTTTTCTCTTTCACTCCTTCTCTTTGAACTCCCTGGTCCAAACACACCCTGGAAATGTCAGTGTTATATGCAAGAATTTAAGGAGCTGAGCTTCTTAATCCCGTTAAGAGAAAAAGAACAACTTTGTCTGTAAATATCCCCTTCCTTATTGAGTTCAAAGTGATCACAGCAGACCTGCCTCCCACAGATACGGGTTCTGTTACCCCGCATCTGAGAAGGAGGCAAGGCTTCACAAAAGCCATGCAGGGAAAGAACCCGACTGAAGGGGGGATGGAAACGGACTTCTTTACTGAGAAAAGAATCCAGAGTAAAGAAGAAACTAAAAGACAAAAATAACACGGGTGTTTGAGATGAGGAGCAGCTAAAAAACAAGCAGGACCCCACAGGTTTGAGGGCAGGTAGAAAATGAGCAATGCTAGTCTTAGCTTGTTATGTAAAGTCCAAGGAAAAGATACCGTTTCCCCATCACTCTTAACTTCTAAACAAAACTCCAAAAACAGATAGAGGCGAGGGGGAGAGGGGAGGGGCGACAGCTCAAAGGGTCTAGCAGCCAGTCTCCCTAAGCATAATAATAAAACCTCTTCCAATTTGCTGGCATCCTACTCTATGTTTTTCTCATTCAAGGATGCGGGAATCTCTAGAAAACATTGACCCAACTCTGCAAAGGTGGAAAGGAACAAGGTGACACAGATTGTCCCCCAAACACCCACAAAATGCTACTGTGGAATTTATATTAATGAGCTACAGATGGAGTCTCATCAAGCTCTTGGCTGAAGAGATGATTCGGATTGGGTTATTTGTATTTCCTGACAGCTCCCCCAATTTACCTGTCTCACTTTCCTGCCGCCACCTTCCTTTCCTGAAGGCCGTTCCTCACTAGGCACGAGCAAGCTGCCTCCTGACTGTGCATCTTCTCTTGTGTTCTCTCGCTTTCACACACGCCTTCCCTGTACCTTCCACAGTGCCAGGATCCAACACAGGTCCCTGGAGCAGCAAATCCTGTATGACTGTACCTGTCCCCCTCTCCAGCTCTCTGTCTTCCTCTGTGTACTGTGTCCAACACTAGGCACACAGGTGAGAAAGTTCTAGAAGCCCACTGCTTTCCTTCTGCATTCTATTCAAAGTCTGCCTGCCTAATTGCTCTTTATAGAATCTAAAGTATCTCCACACATAGCTATAAAGTCACTCCACCATCTAAACCTGTCCTGTCTTTCCTCATGTGCTCAATATGGCCCACCATACACAGTCTGAGTTTGATTCCTTCATTAACCCTTGCTTTTCCCCTGGGATAGAGATTGTCTTGTTATTGTAGAAGCATATTACTGAAAGGTTTGAGTTCTATTGAATTTATCCATGAACAAGACTGGAAACTTCTGGTAACCTGATTCAGTATCTGTGTTTTGTTTATTTGTTTGTTTAATTTCATAACTATTGCTAGGGCTAGCATTAACTCCAACACTGAGGAACCTGTGTTCTATTCTACTTTCTTAATGGACCTTATAATGTTCAGTTTTAAAAGGGTACTTAAAATATTCATTCCCTTTTAAATATTACTTAATATAAGCTCTTTGAATATATGATAATATCCATCATTGCACAATATGCTTCCTTATTGTATGGATTTCCATCTTGCAGGCTTTTGCCAACACTGATCTTCCCAAATGCCTTTTTAGTGTGCACACTATCAAATAATCTCTGACCATTCTTTATATCTAGGTGCTAGGAAAAGAATTTGAGTTTTCTGTCTTTAAATGACAAGGTTGAAGGTATTATATTCCCCCTTAGCTTCCTTAGAGACCATAACATCACAGAACAGTTTCCAAAGGCTGCTAGTAACTTTCCTAGATCATTGTTATTAGCAACTCAGGTTATAGTTTTTGGAGACTTTTTTCCCATAGCACAGCTGCTTACTTACTTACTACATGACAGAGACACCCATCTGACTCTCTCCTTCCTGTTCACACATCCTGTCCATTCTCCTGAAATGTATCCCCCACACAATTACTTCACCTCTTTCATCAAGAAACTTAAATATTTCAGTTTGGTATTCCACTTGGACTAATTATTAACTCCAGGCTTAGTTTTGCACATGCATGAATATATGCCCCTGTTTTCTACATTAAACAGAGAAAGAAAGATGCAATAACTGGGGCAAATAACTCAATACCACAGGAAATATGTAGCACTTATGAGCCCAGTGTGGATGTCTTCGTCATCTGCAAATTCGAGGAAATAATTCTTGCTTGTTCCCTTCCTGTCGCAGATGCTGGTAAGGCAAGAAGCCAAGCAGTGTAGAACAAAAGACAATGCTAGGGCCTGAACTATCACTTTATATTTTGTGCAACGTTTTAAAATATCAGAGGCCCAAAGCAGTTTAAAGAAGCATCTTATTGTAAACAATCTCTTCTGTCCAAACCAAGAGCTGATTTGGTATCTTTTACGGGATTTGTCAATTTTAGGCCTATAACTTGAACAAGGACTTGTCTGAGATACAATCACATAATTAAGAATTTAACCTCTTAAAGAAACATAAAGTATAAATTACACTTTTCCTGATCTTAACCTTACTATGTTGAGATAAACAATATTTGAACCCATGGTTTAGAGAGACTCACAGCTTTAATATTAATGATTTCTTCCAGATGTGCACAAGATCTTGCCCTTTAGCAAGAATATAGATAATATGAGTGAAGTCATGAAAAATACACTATAGAAAGTAAAATTATTATTCTAGCCATTGACAATATCCTACAATATATGGACAATCCTAAACATAGAAACATTTACCTATAATAAGCAGTTTTTCATAGATATTTAAAGAATGAAGCTTTTCATCTCTTATTCCTCGAAAAACTAAACAGTTACGATAACATAGCATGACTTACCCAAAATCCAACACTAAAATATCGATGAAGAAGCAGTCACTTTGTAAGGATGATTCCTGTTATCCCTGAACTCATGTCAGTATTTGTGGCTTGAAGAATTAAGAGACTCTTCGTATGTTTTATGGTATGAAATCTTAAGTTAACACTTGTTTATTAAGAACATACACCCAATGTCTAAACATTTTATCTATGGCAGCCATTAAAATAACTAGACCATTGTAGATTTTGAAAGAAACTCTAAACCATCTAACTCACTTTCTGATATAGAATGACAACTTTGGAATCAACATAAATGGTCAAGAATGCACACAAGAAAATAGTTTTTCAGTGAAAAGACTCCTTTTAAGAGAACATTTTATACCCGATTTTTCAGTCACAACGTTCATTTCCTTAAGGCTTTAAATTATTCTCCTGTTTCACTGGTTAGTCTATCTTCCATCTTCAACTACAAAGGAAGCAAAAGCGTGTGCCACGGAGACAGATGTGATTACCTACACAGAGATCGCCTTCTCTCCTCTTTGCATTTTCTCTTCCAATTGTATTTAAACAACACAAGTTAAATAGCGAGAGAAGGAGAAAGGGAGTGACTGAGAAGACTACAGTCCTTGTACAACAGGCTACAGTCTGCCAGTGCTGGCTTCCTTTCATATCTGTTTAACCAACTTTCAGGGGCATTCCTACGATTCGCTGTCTATGAGAGTAAAATAATGTAATTCTCTCCTGTGACATAAGGCCACAGTAAAATGAAATAGTAATGTTCACATTTATAGTGAAGATATCACATGAAAATAACAGTCCTTATTCCCATGCATGAATTTTTTGTTTCAAACTGAGCATTAAGGAATTGTTTTATAATTCACGTATATTATATACTATTCAACACAGTGTCTGCGCTATTAAGTGTTTGTTGCATATTTAAAATATCTTAGGATTCCCAAGTGTTTATCAAATGGTCACATCCATTAAATAGCATTCATAATAATTGTAATTCAATGTTCTCATTTCCCAAATGCCTGTTATTACATTGAGTCCCAATTCTTGTTAGTGTAGATGAATATTATTGTCTTAAGACTATAGACACTGTTTACAAAAAACCATTTGCTCTAGGTCTATCTGTCTCCAAGAGATTAGCCAAAGCTTCAGCTTTACCAAACTCTTTTATTAAACATAAGCCTTTAGTAGTGATCGCCCCAAATTAAAACAGGATATAATAATACTATTGCTAAATTAATGCAATTATTAATTTTATTTATTCTTAATTACATTAGTTATGCTTCTAAAGATCTAAATTTATGTCTTGACTCTTTAACCATAAGAGTCCAAAGAGAGGAAAAGGCAAATGCCTTCCATCCCTTAGCTTTTCTCATTCTTTTTTTTTAAAATACTCTAGAAAAAATAGATACTTTATAATAAACATAGAAATAGAAATTTTGTGGAAACAATAGAGAATAAGATGGTGGCAGATGTAGTTTAAAAGCCAGCATACCTCAACACCTCAGCGTGTGCTTCCATGCATTGCCTAAACTACATATCCTCAAGAGAGACACAGAATCCAGAACACCTAAAGGAAACGTCAAGTTGGCCTGAAATCGCTCTAAGGACAAAATTGTTCTATACGTTATATTCTTATTTCCAGTCAAAATTCTGTCCTGGAGACAGGCACCATATTACAAGGCCGCTATTCACGCCCTAGGAGATCCCAGTGACACTGTAGCTCGGCTGAACAGAAACTCAGGAGCTGGCTTCCTCAGTTTCTAAGACACCATCAACAGGGGAATGCACTGTTGAAGCTTTTAAAAATACTGTAAATACATGTGACCATCACGATAGATACAGTGGCCATTTTTAAGCTATTGTATCAGCTTTCTTGATTTTAGGCTGTTGAGACAGTCAACACACACAAGCTCACTTCACCTCTCTCAACTGTCTAAAACAATATCCAGGTTTAGGAAAACGGCGTGCCTGCACGAACATCGCACACATATAAATATCGGCAGGTGTAGACAGACTCAGACTCCAAGCGTCTCAGTCAGTTTGCCGCCTGGGATACAATCCTGCTAAATTAGCAGACACAGCTGTTATAAACCTAGGAAGTAATATCAACACCCATGACATTGCATACTGGTAAAGGAGGAAAAGAAGTCCTAACCCAGGAGAGACTAAACAAACTAGTAAAACTAAATAATAAAAAGTCATGTGAAATCATAAAATTACTTTTAGAAAAAAAAGATGTAAAATAAAGGAAAAATTTCAGGTTAGAAATCAACTGAAATTTGTCGCCGGTACCTTTTGGATTATTGTGTGTGTGTGTGTGTGTGTGTGTATGTGTGTGTGTGTGTATGGTGTGTGTGTATGGTGTCTGTGGTGTATGTGTATATGTTGTGTGTGGTGTGTGTGGGTGGTGGTATAAAGTGTGTGTATGTGGTGTGCGTGCATATGTGTGTAAGTGTGATGTGTGTGTGGGTGGTGTGTGTGTATGTGTGTATGTGTTTGTGTGATGCGCGTGTGGGTGGTGTGTGTATATTTGTGGTGTTGGGGGTGGTGGGTGTATGTGTTGTGTGGGGTGTGTGTGTATATGTGGTGTGTATGTGATCTGTGGGGGGGTGTATGTGTGGTGTGTGGGTGGGTGGTGTGTGTGGTATGTATGTATGTGTGTGTATGTGTGGTGTGTGTGTGTGCAGTATGTATGTATGTGTGGTATGTGGGTGGTATGTGTATGTGTGTGGTCTATATGGTGTTTATGGAGGTGGTATGTGTGTATTGTGTGTATTGTGTGTATGTGTGGTATGTGTGCGGGTAGTGTGTGTGTATGTGTGGTACGTGGGTGGTAGGTATATGTGTGTGGTCTGTATGGTCTTTTGGGGGTGGTATGTGTGTATGTGTGGTGTGAATGGGTGGTGTGTGGGTATGTGTGTGTGGTGAATCTGTGTGTGGTGTGTGTATGTCCAAAGAAGATTCACAGAGGAAAAGGTCCTCCACTTTTTTATCCAGATAACCTAAGAGGGAGCAGCAGTGTTGAAAGCTAACACCCATAGTACTCAGTCTTTTTAGAAAGACTGAGCCAGACCTTGGGCTGGGAATTATCTGCACCAGTCAGTCCTCATATTCAGTTACTAGTGCCATGCAAACTAAAGGAGTTCAAACACTACCTGTAGAAAGAGAGAAGAAATCTGATAAACATCAAATATGTTATAGCTGGTTGGGAAAAAACAGCAACAAAATTAATTCAGGGAATATACCAATCAGTAATAGAGTATTTGAAAACAAAAAGATCATTATCAAAATGAACTGACTTGTTTAAATGACAAAAGACCTTCCTATATCGTAATCTTCCCATATTATAGATCATTGCATTATGTTAGTACTTTTACTCCATCCTAAGGTTCAGAATGAGGAGGGAAGAGGAAGAGGAGGAAGAGGAGCAGGAACAAGAGGAGGAGGAGGAGGAGGAGGAACAAGAGGAGGAGGAAGAGGAGGAGGAGGAGAAGGAGGAGGAGGAGGAGGAGGAGGAGGAGGAGGAGGAGGAGGAGGAGGAGGAGGAGGAGGAGGAGAAGAAGAAGAAGACGAAGAAGAAGAAGAAGAAGAAGAAGAAGAAGAAGAAGAAGAAGAAGAAGAAGAAGAAGAAGAAGAAGAAGAAGAAGAAGAAGAAGAAGAAGACAACTTCTTTCAAAACCACCTACGTGCCTCCATCCTCCATTCAGCCATCAAGGATTACCTTTGTTACAAAAGAACTCCACTTCTTCGCAGCTCAGATTTTCTGGCCCAAAGTCTGCTGGGAAGCTTCCCTCCAGTGGAAAGTCCCCTTTTGCGATGCCTTCTGCCTCCTCTGATGCATACTCTTCGTCCTCATCCTCAATGGCATCTTCCAGCGGCCCTTGAAAAAGAATCAGAGACACTGTACCAAACACATCCAAGTTAGGGGCGAAATAAAAATCCTTTAAGTAGGGTGGTTCTGATTACAGAGGTGAGGGAAGAGAATTACAGTATGTTGTCCCAAGAGGACATGCACACACTAATGTAATCACACCCAAGAAACAGTGTGCAGTGGTTTATTGGAAGTGAATATACTCAATATATAAATAAGTACATGCATAGAAACTTACAGAATAAGTGAATTTTTTAAAGTGGGGGGAAAAAAGAAGAAAAAATACTGCCTTCGTTGAGAAAGCAAAGATAGCTGGTACCTGAGGGGATGATACACAGTAACTTCAGTCTCCATTGCCTCCACTCCCAGTACCAAGCCTTCTATGTGCCCACGGACACACACGCAAACAACACACACACATCACACATACACACACACCACACATACACACACATGCACACACAACACACACGCACAGACACACACTGCACACATAAACACAAACACCACACACACACCACATACACACACGTACACAACACACAACACACACACACATGCATGCACACACACACACTACACATGCACACACACTACAACCACATGCACACATGCAAACACACCACACACGCACACCACACACACACACACACACCGTACACATACATGGAAACACCACACAAACACCACATACACACACACACCACACATGCACACACACCACACACACGCACATGCCTGTCTTGAAGAGCAAATCTGTGCACTTTATGGTCATTTGATAGAATTCACTGCCAGGTTAAGAAGCACGAGTCTTTCTTACACTGTTGAACAATTTTACCTGCGATTTTAATAAAGATTTATAGTAACTGAATGCATTTTAATTGAATTGAGATTTTAATAAAGTCTATACTTTTAAAAATCCTTCTTAAAAGTGAATTCCAAGAAAAGATTTCATTATTATATGTGTTTGAGGCTTGAAGAAAAATTACATATTTCTCTCCCTGGCGAAATCATAACCTTATTCACAATTAATTGATTTTTTTTTTCTAAAATGAAAAGTAGTTTCCTAATGAAAAAAATGTAATTTGTATTTATGTGATACTTTTTCAGTAATAGAAATGCAGGCTCCTCGGAAAGAGCGAGAGTGAGGTACACTACATTAACAGGCCTATTTACCGCAAGAGAGGGAAGGGTTGCAGTGGCACCTCCAAGTGAGCGGCATGGGAACAGGTGCTGTTAACCAAATAATGCAGCGGACTCGTTTTCCTAAGTAAAGCCTGCATTTACTGCAAAAGAAGCAGTGTGGCATTTTATCCACAGAGCACAATTATGGTAATTGGTACTAATTGTCACTCTGTCACTGGTCTTCACAGGATAAATACTTGCAGAATTAGGTTCCTGCCTTTGCTGTGTCTCTCTCCTTTTCTCTCATTCTCTCTCTCTCTCTCTCTCTCTCTCTCTCTCTCTCTCTCTCTCTCTCTCTCTCTCTCTCTTTCTCCAAATGTAGTAGAAAATTTTAGGGTCAAAGATAAATCTTATCAATTTAAATGCTTCAATATTATTGTTTTTATATATCTGCGTAAGCCAACATGCCTACATCCCGTGGTGTAAGACTGCCACCCATGTGAGTTTCCTAAGGCCTGAATTGACAAGACACATTTGCATGCACAGACTTAATTACCTGCATTTAAATTAAGGCACACCCAAGCAATACATTTTCTTTAAAAGTCTTTTGTCCTCTTCAGAATTTATTTTCCCTTATGTAATTTTTTAAAAGTTTATTTTTAATATTCTCATAATTGTAACACTTCTATTATTTAAACTGAAGAGTCAAAATAAATAAATTCACAGATCTATTAGTTTTTAAACAGTTATTAACAATTCCAAGTCTAGCATTTATAATTTTAGAACAGTTATGTTAAATAAATAAAGCATGCAAGCCATATATTAAATAGTAGCAAGGTATCACTCCTCAAATTCATTTGTTACATTTTAAAATAAATTTATTAATCATTTATCTAATGAAGACACTAATGGATGACATGTCCTTGTTTTTATTTTTCTGAAGTAATTAATTTAATGTTTAATAAAAAGGAAACACGTTTAAAAAGAAAGTCTCATTTGTGTTTGGTGCAGGAGGTCCAGGGTGCTTTCTTACACAGGCTGCTGTATAGCCAGGCTCTCTTCTCAGTTTTATGGTCAGGAAAGCAGCTCAGCTAACAGAACATCGTCGTAGCCCACTAAGTGAAGTTGTTGGTTTGCCAAGTGCAGCATCTGCACACCCTTTCTCTAACATCATGCATTCCCGTGCATACCAGTCTGTGGCAGTGATAAACATCTCCTGTCTGAAACAGAACTCTGAAATTCAAGGAATTCGTGAAGATGAAAATGTCAGCAGGTGGTTGGCCCACCATCCCCAGTTCTCCTCCACAGGCATTTAACAAGCCAGCTTTACACAGGGGCCTTGCTCTTCCGACAGCTAAAAGTCAGCCAGAGTCTTCCTTAAAAATCAGGAGATCTTATTGTAGACCCCCCCAAAATAAAAAATCTGATTGCTCATTTTCATTCTTTTTGTATAATCCATACTGGATCAATTTGTAAAGTAACTGATTTAATATTAGTTATAACAGAAATGGCATGATATAGTCCCTTGGGGGCCATATTTTTCTTCAAAAATAAATACTCTGAATTTTGCTTACAGAAATAACTTCCAATAATATAATAAATATTTGAACAGTTCATGTATAAAATATGAAACACATAAAACCCTTCATACCTAGAGAACATGCTTGCATACTATAAAAATAAAATCAACAATATGAACTGTCCTTTTAAAAATTGAAACGTGATAAAAATTTTTGCAAGATCCTTTATTAAAGATAATGTTACTGAATAATTAAAACACAGAATGGCACATTGGCTTCAGCAATATCTTAAATTAAATTTTGAGAGTCGTATTAAAATCTTGCTCCTGTGATCCCGGGAAAGAAAACGAAACTCTCCAACCCTGATTTATCCTTGGCAAACCTCAGACTCAGCTAATGCGCTGTGGATCTTTAATAGGTGCGCAGATTCAAAATGTGCGCTTCACTTTTATTTCTAGGTTTATGAAAAACTTATAATTGATAAGCCTACTGCAAATTCAAGAGTTAAAAATGTCTTCAGCATCTCTTTGTGAGCCTGAGCCTGTGCCTGAAAAGGAGCTTTTGCGTTCAAAGTCCAAATGGTAAAGGTTTTTTGAGCTCCTTTGCTTGAAAGGTGCAAGAACTCAGTGCCAATATTTAGAATAAGATGCGGGAAGATGATTAAAGAGTCGATTCACACTATTTTCAAAGTAAATTCAGATTTATATAATCTACTGTACTTTCAAATGTGAAATTACTAGCCACTTCTTTAACCGTCAAGCCAGATGCTGAGAGAGGGGTTTCTCTTAAAATTCATAGTATTTATGTTTTAAGCCAGGATCTCACATTCCTCTCAATACTATTTAACAGGAAACATCGCTGATAATTGGTGGCCATAAACTAACATTTTAAAGGGGTAAATAAGAGACCCTTGAAGCCCAAGTATAATTAATAGCACCAATGAAGGAAGGAATAGAGAGACCTCCTGGGTATGGATTAGTGGGCACAGAGTCCACTTCAGGAAAATCAGCACACGTAATTTGACACAAATAATATCTCCTCCGAAGAGGCTCACAACCAAGCTCCATGTGCCCTCATGGAGAAAATTACTTCTGATTGAGGCCACTTGGCAGGCAAGGGTGAGGAACTCTGAAGTTCAGCCCTTCAATTGGGTCTGATTTACAGATATTCAAACCCTCCTGCCAGAATTAATAGTCTTGCTGTTTATAAACATCAACATTTACCTGATTTTAAAACGCGAAAAGGAGGCTGTGTATCCTGAAACGGGGAATATAATGGACTAAAGGGAAAGGCCGCCATGCTCTTGATGGTCCCGGAGAAAAAAAGGAGCAGGCCTGGGTGCAAAGTTATTTGTTCCATTTTTAGGGCAGAGAAACGATTGTGTGCTCAGGACCCCTTTGAATCGGCCACGGCTACCTTTGTGTCCCAGAAATAAAAAAAAGGGAAGGTCCACTAGAATTTAAAAGATTCACAGAACTCCATGGTACCGGGCAACCCAGTGCCTCAGTTGTCTGGCAAAGCCCAGTGTGGGTCTATCCTGGAATTTGTCATAGGGAGATGATTCGAATGACCTAAAAGTTGTAAAGGGACATAGGGATGTTAAAGATTAAGTCATTCTGTCGTAGACCCTGGTTACATAACCACGGAGTGAAATGTAAAATAACAGAGTGTGCGCCTATGGCTATGAAGCAGCTAGGGGAGAATCGATCCCCTGGGAGAAGAAATTGTTGAGAAAGGGTCGCCGCAACTTCAGGGGGCTAAAGAAATCCCCCAAAGCATACCCATACTGATGTAGCTGATGTCAGAACCAGAAACAGACAAAGAAAATGGGAGGGTAATATATAAATGCCATGCGAAATACAGAAAGAAGATTAGAATTATCCACAGCACGAGGAATTGAAAGTGGAAATCAGCAAATAAATATCAAAATTAACTACACGTGTCTTTACATACACTGCTTGCTCTGTAACTCTATCTTGGCAGCCTATTATAAACCGGGCAACCCTCACCTAAATGTCAGAATGTCTTTTTTGAGATAGTTCAAAGTGTTTCAGAATAAGGGTCTCCAACAAAAGACATTCAGCTGTTCAGGAATTAACAGACAGGGTCATGTACGGAGGATGGAAAGAAAGGCCAAATTCTTTGGATCGAATGCAATATCCCCGTATGAAATTGTTCCTCTTAAACAGCCATTGGCATGAATTTATTATATATATATATTATCTCGGTTTGATTTTGCATACACTTTGATTAAAACAGAACACAGTAGAACTATAGAGAACATTCAGTCTCTCCTGCGCATTATTATTCTACGCATCCTACAGGCTGCACAAGACTAGCCACCTAGTAAAATGAGATTGTTTCCGAATACTGGGCAGCCTTGATTACAACTGACAGGTGGGAAGAAAGTCACATTAAAATATTATCATTCCCAATAATTACAATAATCCATCACGATGTGCTCAGAAATACTGGTCGTTCCGTATTTCCCTAAACCACACAGAAATATTTCCAGACTTCTCCATTCCAGTGGGGTTTTTTTTTGGTTTGTTTTTCAGCATAGGCTGCTTTTCACTCTTTCTACTAATATTAGCTACACCGTTAAAGCTTCATCACAAACTTTGTTACTTCGCACACACAGAACACAGTTTCCACACTCATGGAATGAATCTTTCAAAAACGTTAGTATTTTAAGGAAAATGCAAATGGTGAGGTTCTGTCCAAATTGCTTACTTCTGTGTCCTGCCCCTTTCAAAATTCCTCTGTGGTAGATGTCTTCAGACAAAGGAGTAAGAAGATGCATAAATATATATTCTCAAGCATGCACACACAGGCACACACATGCACACAAACACACATGCACACACACATGCATACATAAACATGGGCACACATGCACACACACACACACAAACATATCAATAACGAACTCCAAAAATTACAATGTGAACAGCATATACCCTGTTTGAACCACCACCCTGCAGCTGAACTACATTTGCCTGGCCATGTTACTTTTCAAATTTACAAATATATAAAAATAAAAGCTACAAATTCAGATTCACATTTAAGCTGTAAACACACAAGCATGTGAAAACTTCACATACTTCCATTAATATATGAGAGCAGCTAAAAGGCAACTTTTCATTTGAAGATAACTTACATTTTTATCTATGTGATGAAATGAACCAGTGGATTTATATTAGCTGTCTTGGTATCTAACTACCTGTATCTTACCTTAGTTTCTTTGTTAATTTCAAGGTAATATTCATAATACAAAAAATACAAAGCCTTTTTATGGGAAACAGTAATATATAAGATAACTTAGTATTTCAATTAGATGTTGAGGTTAAAAAAAAAGCCTTTCATTATAACAACTTAAATCTCTGAAAAAAAATGTGCCCCTCTTTTTAAAGAAGGTATTGTTTTTCTTACTTAACCACGGGTGTACTTTGTGGGTCTCAGCAGTTCATCTCTGGGTTTTCAGCTGTTATATTCACACATTCTTATGGATCATCATTATCCTGTGGGTGCACTGCAAAATGCTTCTCACTTGGTTCCTATTCCATTTGTCTCATGCATACCCCACCGAGTCATTTAATGAGAAGGGACAGGGAACAGGAATGCTCTCTGGACAGTGCAGATCCACACGAACTCATGTAATTGAGCTTAACAGCAAGAATGAAACCTTATTTCTGTAGTCTAAAAAAAATAGTACTTTGGGAGAACAAGCTGTTTCTGCCATCACCCACTTCCAACAATAGTGGCATCAGGGGATCTGGTAGGAAAGAAACAGTTTTATTAATTTTTCTCCTTATCTACCAGAAGAATGTTGATTTTTTTGCCTCCCATTTACATTTGTTGCCTGCAGGTAGCAGACCAGAGAATCATATAGTTGAAATTCTCCTTTTTTCATTAATTTCTTTCCATGTGTTATTTCTTATATATAATTGATTTGGGACTTTGCTCGTAGCTGTACATCTTTTTAAAAAAATATCTGTACCAACTGCTGTCCTTCAATCAAAAAAGTTAAAGGAAATAACCAGAGTTTTGTTAAGTTTATTAAAAATGAGATCTGTGGATATTTAAATTGAGTTTTGAAATGTTAATGCACAGAAGATATTAGAGAAATTCTCATGGAACTTTCCACTCTGAAACGAAGGGAGAGGAGCCAGTTCTTATTTAAGCTGTTTCTTTGGGGGGAAGATTCCTTTTTATCTTAAATAGAATGGAGCAACATTTTGCTATACAATCTATACTTACTTTTTATAGAAAACATATTAACAATTTTATGTCTAAACCCAGAACAACCCGAATTGTTACATGCCATTTCCCTGAAATGCCCACTTTTGGAACATGCAGTCAACTGAATAATAGTGGCAAACAATGTTTTCTTATGAATAGACAAAAACTTGTATAGTAGAGTCAACTGATATTGCAAGGGAAACAGTTACAGAAAAAATTAAGACAGGGTCTAAACTGGAGTCCTTAATGACTAACTTATTCCCAGGAAGTAACTCAGACATAGAGAAAATTCACTTTATTAGTAAATGCCTTGTGCACCGACCCAGCACGTTAGTGACAGGAATAGCAATGAAATTCAAATATTTCATAAGCAGGTCTCAGTCCAGAGCCCCATAAAGCAATTCCTAATTTACTGCAGATGTCAAATGTCTTGACACCTTGTTTTGACTGAAATGGTCAGTCCCCTCCCTTCTATGCAGAAGATTCATTTCAAGATTCTTAGTGGATCCCTAAGCCATGATAAGTATCAAACCTCTTAGATGTATATATGTGTGTGTAAGTATATGAGGCTTGACACACACATATTAGTTTATTTCAATGGACACACCTATGTTAAACTTTATATAATTGGCTTTGTAAAAATTATAAACAAATGAACTGCGTAAGACATTAACACCAATAAATAAGCTTGGTGTCAAGGCATGTTGTTACTTCAATACTTGAAAAGTGGATGGGAACTCAAGGTTTAAAACCTGGTCTTTAAAGCAATTCCTCACTTTGAAAAGAAAATAATAACTTAATCAAAAAATGGGATAATTATAGTAACATACTATAACAAATTTGCTTGGTTTGAGAGGAATTTGATGTTTTAAGATTTTTTTCTCTTTATTTTGTGTGGTATGTGTGTTGGTATGTGCATGGTGTGTGTGCTTACATGGTATGTGTATGTATGTGAACATGTATGTGATGTGTGTATATATGGATGGTGCAGTATTTATGTGTGTGTATTGTGTATTTTTGTGTATGGTGTGTTTGTATGTGTGTGTGTATGGCATGTGTAGGTATGTTTGTGTGTGTATGTACAGCTGTGTATGTGTGTACAAAGTGTATTTGTGGGGAATTGTAGTGTGTAGTTATGTGTGGTGTGTGTATGTATGGTTTGTATAAATGTGTGTGGTATGGGTAGGTGTGTGGTGTGTGTGTGTGTGTGTGTGTGCGTGTGTGTGTGTGTGTGTGTTTCTGGGGATGGAACCAAGGGTCTCAAGCATGCTTAACAAGTGCTCTATCTCTGAGCTACATCCCATTCCTGAAATTTACAATCCCACCATGGCAATAAGTACAAACTACAGAAGGCATTATACATAACTCCGTCCTCTTCATGAGAGTTTCCAGAATCCCCAGTGTTCTATTCACCTCACTCACGATACTTAGGGTGCTGAAAATGACAAGTATCATATTAGGTACCAGGATCACAGCAACAGACAAAATGAGAGGACCCTACCCTAAAAGGAGCAAATAACTTCCTTTCAGAAGACAAACTTGTGCACACAAGGTATGAGACTGGACAGAAGAGAACAAAACACTCCATGTTAGCATGGAGAGGCAAAAAGAGGTTCTTATGTAATATCCTAAATTATGTGCATTTGAGCATTTTCTTATCTCCTCTGTTATAATTCTATCCTATCCACATTTTCAACTGGAAGCAGCAGGTTTGGAGCTCTGCATTGTGTCTGTATGCCTCAAATGCTCATTCGACTAACGATTCTTCAGTTGAATTTAATTGTAATACAATTGGAAATCAAACGGTGAAATGATAGCACTGGGAGGTAGAAAATGAGTATAAATGCCTGAGATTTTTAATAGTATGCTCACACGTATATAAACCTAAGTAGATTATTATTATTGTTATTATTATTATTATTAATGTTTAATAATAACTGAATGCAGTCCATTGTTCTTTCCTCATTATCCCTCTCTCAGCCTGATAGAAACTTGTTTGGCTATGTGAACTCAGGAATGATGGGATTTTTTTCATGTCAGAGTTGGTTCCATGAATCTTCAGATGTTACCATGACATGGAGTGCGCTATATTTGATTTTTAACAGCTCTTATGGGCAAGAATATGAAAAATTGGACAATACCATGAAACCTTTTGTGCATATGTTTCTAATAAATATTTACATATAGATTAACCAAAATTTGTAATTTTACAAACCCCTAAAAGAAAGCACATATATTCTTTAAGAAATAAATGTCAAAAGCAAAATATATCTATTATTCTTGTCTAAGGAACAAGTGTATTTATAAAATGTTACCATTGGGTGTTGCCCTGCATAGTTTTACCACAAAGCTAAATCAGTAAAAGTAAAAGTGAGTCTTAAAAATCATTTTGTAAGTAAAGACATGCGGAGAATGGGTAGCCACAAATTCTGTGATAACAGATTAATTATAACCTCTTTCTTAGTAGAGTAAACCAATGACAATGTACAAGTTGATTTTTTATTTAGTATAAATGACAAAAATATTGCTTAAAAGGATTATAAACAAGGGGCATTGGTTATCAACTTCATTAAACACTTTATTATGCCAACAAAAATTAAGGATGACCTTTAAAAAGATATGCCCAAAATATCATACTAATCTTACTATACGGAGAGAGAAGTTTGAATGTATTTAGGAGAGAGAGAGAGAGAGAGAGAGAGAGAGAGAGAGAGAGAGAGAGAATATAAGTAAAGAAAAAGAGGCCATAAATTCGAAAGAGAGGAAGGGGGTTCATGAGAGGGATAATAGTGGAGAGGGAAAGGGGAAGTGATATAATTATATTACAATTTCAAAAAACATTACACAAAAGATCTAACATACATTTCTTTATCTCTTTGGTGTAAGGGGTTCTTCTATTTATGTGTTGCTTTCATTGGTTTAATAAAGACACTGCCTTGGCCTTTTGATAGGGCAGCCCTCAGGTAGGCAGAATAGACAGAACAGAATGCTGGGAGAAAGAAAAGTGTGGCAGATGCCATGCTTCTTCTGCCCAAAATGGACACTGGTTAGACTCATACCGGTAAGCCACAACCTTGTGGTGAATAGGGATTTAACAGAAATGGGTTAATCAAGATGTGAGAGTTAGCCAATAAGAGGCTCTAGATAATGGGCCAGTCAGTGTTTAAATGAATACAGTTTCTGTGTAATTATTTTGTGGCTAAGCTAGCCAGGTGGCGGGACACAGTCCACCGCTCCTTCTACTACATCTCTTGAGAAGCAATATGAATGTGTTCAGAACATATAAAAGAAAAAAATCAATTTATTGCATAGAGTCTGAGGAAAACATAGAGCTAGAAAAGAAAAATCAGTGCAGATACTTCCATCAGAAATATGGTATATGCTCAATATATAATTGTTTTTCTTCTTATTTTTTGTTTTATTTCTTGGTCAATAAAATTTGAATGTAACCAATTTCTCATCTTTTAATCACACCTCTTCTGAACCTGCATTGTTCAAGCAATTCTTTACCTGTGTGATTAGTTACTAATTGAACCTTCTGGTGGTTGGTAAATTATTGATATGTGCTTGAAATGACGCCTGAGTTTTGGCCAAATATGGAACTGAGGAGCAAACCTTGGCTCCCCGAATGAAACCAGCACCCCAGCAGCACTGGCATCAACTAGAAACTTGTAACAGAGTCAAACTAATCATCAAACTTCACCCTGGTCATCTCCTGGTCCCAGAACCTTCAACAATGTGACCAAAAATCTGTTTTAGGAAGCCCTATGGTAACCCTGATGAATGTTTACATTTGAGGACTAAACTGGAATACAAAGGCTTACCAGGAATTATTATGTATCAGAATATATACCTGAGCAGCAAGGAGTCCTGGCCAGATTATTCCTGTTCCCACTGCTCTTCATCCATTACTGCGAACCTTTATCATCATCAGGCCGGAGCACGAACCCAGCTAGGCCAGTGGGGTTTTGGAGCTCAGTGTCATGGCCAGCTTGCACTGTGAACCACCACACACAGCTCACAAAACTGCATGCTGTTACACCACCATTTTGGACCAAAGATTCAAAGCGAGGGCAAAGATAGAACTAGATTCCGTTTTTCACAAGTGAGGTGGCTTCCCAAGCCTGGAAAGCTGCCAATTTAGCGCTGTTTGCATCCGACACAGAAAATAATGATGGATATTATCTCTGAACCTGTACCGTCCTGCACATAGAGAGAGGGGAAAAAAATCCCTTACACTAAACAAAGCATTGGTATAGATCCCTCATATTGGCTAGATATGTTTTAAGTTAACTGTTTACTTTCAAAAGTGTAATTGTTATTTCCAATTTTTTTCATTCCTGGTAAATCCCTTTCATATTTGGAACACTACAAAATTAAATAAAATCTGATCTTCACTGGACGTCCAGTTGAAAGATATTACCAAAGTAACAGAGGCTGTGCAAGGAAGGTAAAGTAAAATAAAAACTTTCACACGCTCAACCTGCTCTAATTGTAACATGCCCTGGGACACACATCCACAGGACACTTCAGAACAAAGCACCCGGTGTTGTCATTAATAGCCATAAAGGTACTTGGATTCAGTACGTGAGAACATCTCAAGGGGCCCAGATAGCACTTGTCCATAAAACCTATCACACAACGACTTTTACTTTATGCCCGCACATTAAAGGTTGTCTGAAGACACCAGGCACTCGGAGGAGAAGCTGAATTTTTAAGAGGAGCCCCTGCTGTTTGGACACCTAGGAGGGCAGGGAGAGTACAGGCATAAGTCCACCCACATCGTCTAGCAGATGCAGCCTGGAGGAAGCCTCTAAGGACTCTCTTAAAACAGAAAATATCCCTTGCCTCTGCAACAAAGCCTAGGGCAGAATAAAAGCCAGTACCTTTCCAGGCAGGAGTTATAGGTTGAGTCAAAGGTGGCAAGCTCTCATAAATGAGCACTCCACTGGTAGCTTCAGGCACTCCAGCGCCTGTGTCATAAACCCTGGTCACCCTCCCTGCCACACTCACTTCTGACTGAAGCACACATTTGACAGCATGTGTGGAAAGAAACCTGGGCTTCGTAGTTAATGAGAGTCATCTCGTCTTCCTATCTGTAGGGGTAAACAGTGTGCTTACGATGCTCTGCTGAAAGTGTAAAGTTCTTCCTTCAGTGATTTCATAACGTCTGCTTGAAGAAGCCTAGGAAAGTTCTCATTTGCAGCTGCCCAAACACAATCACCTTTTCTCAATTAAAACCAATGGAATCCTCTCCCTTCCTCGAGGAGGTAAACCGTGCTGGAATGTTCGCTTCACCTGGCGTTAATACATACCACATCAGCAACAAGTTCAGGGAGGCTGTGCCCCCAGATCACTTCACCCTCATTGTTCGTGATGTGGCTCCTAGGCCTTGGGAACAGATTAACTCAGAACTTGAATTAGCAGAGAATTAACAGCTTCCTGTTTTCAGATATAAAGGGTGCTGCTTTCAGACGCTGCGGTGTGTTCAGGCGGCATTTGTTTTGATTCAGCTATTGGTTTTCACATTGTGTTTTTACTGCCTCGAGGCAGAGTGATGTAAGCTCTACACAGCGAAAAGCATCGGTGTTCCTTGTGTGTTGCTAATCTCTTCCTAGCTCAGATATTATTTTCCTGTCATTGTTTGGAAAGCCATTGCTTCAGACCTTACTGACTTCGTATACTTAAGGTACTTTCCTCTTGATTTTAAAATTACAAACAAGCAAACCCTACTTGCAAATGAGAAGGAAAAGTAAATTTGTGGTTTCCATTCACAGTTAGCTAAAACTTCCAATTCGATCCTCCCTGTAGATGTGAACTTTCTGACTGAAAAATAAAAATGATATAATACCTACCACACTACACCATGTACCCTGTTCCAGCCTTCTGCCTTGAAGTCAGTTTGACCTTTGATCATCTCTAGGGGAACATGGGAAAGGTGTGTGGAAGTTCTTACAGGGAGAGTCTGGTACCAAGGGATGGTCCTACTATTGTCGATGTTGGCTACAGCTTTCTCTCCATCTTTTACTAACGACATCAACTTTAGTATATGCTGAAGGTCTTAAAAGGTGGCCTTCTAAGGCCCACTCCCAAGCTTGAGCGATTCTGTGACAAACAACCATGAACAAGTACTTTGTTATGTGTTCCGGGTTATTCTAGAACAGACGACACGACAGGGCACAGATATCAGTCCTTTGAACCTGGGGGATGGAGGATGAAGCAGGCTGAGTTCTACAACAGGAAGGGAGGCCAGATAAAAGTAGCCATTGTTATCTTGTAAATTCTCAAGGTTGTTTTGTTTCTTTAGATTTTAATCTTTCTTGGTGGAGCACAGCCCGTCCTAATGTGGGAGACTGTGTATCCATCGATTAAAAACAAATGGCTTGTTATTTCTGTAGCATCATTTTCTGTGAGGTTGGCTTCTTGTTCAGAACAGATACGCAGTCTGGCGTGGCCTTGACATTGTACGCTGAGCTTCATACTCTGAACTTCAGAACTTTTCATGCACCATGTGGAGAACTATGAAGGAAAAGTGTGTGGGAATTCTCCCCCTCCCAGCTCCTCACACTTGCTGCGACACAAAGGAAGCAGCATAAAATTTAGATTGTGGAAAGCCTTACGTGAGTGGTTTGGGTTTTTATTTCAGTTTTTACATGAAACCAACTGGAGTAAATTTGAGTGGGAGTGGAGGAGATAGCAGGACAGTGTACCCCAACTTCTTATGAGCGCTGCTGCGGTGAGGGCTCTTAGTGTTCTCAGGAAATCGACTTAGACTCCACAGACCAACCGAAGCTTTCAGAAACTCCTTGAGAGAATCAAAATGTGTGCATAAAATGGACAGGAAGTGAGATACATGTTCACTTGCATGCTGTGGGGAAGGACTACAAGATCAAGAGAGAAGATCACTCAACCCACTGGCTAGACATGTCTTGTTTACATTTAGCACAACTCAAATTGGGCAGAGTTGTACAAAGTTTGGGGAAAAAACTTAATTACTGTATACAAGAAAAATATTACACAGTGAAAACCCAGGATAGAAAACTATATTTTGCTGAAGTTTAACAAAGCGATCTTTCCTATAACGTAACATTTTGTGTGTCTGGGATCATTGAAGAATAGATATTAAATAAATAAGGTGGCAATCACTAACAGACCCATTGAAATTAAGGAGAATTTGAACCAAGAGGAGAAAACTGAATAATGAACTTTTTAAAATCCTTTAGCTTATAAAATATAGGGCTAGGTGCCAGGCATGGTTCATGCATCAGTACCTCCAGCATTTCTGAGGTAAGGAAGAAGTATGCAGGTTCTAGGCCAGCCCTGGCTGCATAGTGAGACCCTGACTGAACAAAACCAAACCCTATTTTTCTGTAATAGAGAAGTGTTCTTCCAGAATTGTCATTTGAGTGAGTGATAGCACAGAGCTGCTCCTTCCAATTCCCATGAGCTGTCCGAAATAGCACCTCTTCCTTGGAAGCACAGGAGACTCTCTCAGTCTGGCAGGAGCCTGCTCACCCTTCAGTGGGTTCGATCCCCAAGGTATCTGCTGCAGACTACCCTAGTTTCTGCTATTTGAGGAGGAATCTAGGCCCCCAGCCAACACCCTGTGTCTATCATGTGAGCAGCCTGGACAACTGACCCTGCAATGCCAGGGCTTTGCCATCTCTGTCTCAGACAAGAGTCACCAGCAGCCAGGAAAGAACTGGAGGGGGTGACAGAGACCCTGTAGTCCACAGATGCTCTCCTTACAGCATGACAAATGCCTGTGACACTTCAGAACATTAAAAAAATATATTCTGTGACTACCTAGTAGTTTAAAGGTTATAAATAGAAGGGAGACGTTAGTACAAACATCGCTCTTGCGTTTCCCTCGTCAAAATATTTATTTTTAGAAAACAGCAATATTTTCAACAATCAGATTGTGGTTTTTAGGATAATTCTTAAAGATATTTTTCAAGTAAGCTAAGAATGTAATAGGAAAAAAATGATAAAAATTACAACAACCAAGTAGAATTACGGCAATAAACATTATTTTCTTATAGAGAGAAAGTTGATGATGCAGAAAAATTGAATTAGTGAGGTTGATGACAAACGGCAGGGAATAGCATGAAAGGCAGAGAAAACCATGAAAAGTAAGAGGGGGAGGGCTAGAGAGAAGAGAAGAGAGGGACAGCTGCAGCTGCCAATAATAGAGCAGGCCAAGCTTCAGTAAAGGAGTGCAATGCGTAGTTAGCATTATGACACTATAAAATATATTATATATATGCATAATACATATGTGTATATGTATATGTATTCATATGTAAAATGAAACTTCTAGATGTAAAAAAGGCCCTCTATTTTAGAGGATTGAAAACAACCAAAATCAATGCTAAGTTTATTTTTGTTTTATTTTCAAACAATAAGAGTATGGATCTTTTGTACCATTCAGTCTGTCTTTCTGTCCTCAAAACTACACAAATCTATGATTGTAAAGAAACATACAAGGAAAGCTACAGTAACAAGAGATAGACTACTAGATTCAGTTAAGCATAAAGTGTGTGTGTAACGTTGACAGAAACAGACTGGGAAACTATATTGGAAGATGCCAATTTCCTCACAAGATCCAAAGACGTTCTGCCATGAATCAGAGATGAATTATTAACCATCATGGAAAGCACAGCTTGTCTCAGAGAATACTTTCTAGGCAACACCAAAACTTGATATGCCCAAAAAGGAAATCTAAAAGTCAGGTTTAAATTCTACTAGAGTTAAAATAATAGAATATGAATAATAAATACAAAACAGTAATTTCATTTTAACATGGTTAATAAAGACAAATTAGATTAACAGAATGGATAACTTCAAATGAAAATGAGCCCCCAAACCTATTTTTCCCCTGACCAGGTATGGTATGCAAGGGGTATAATGGTCCATGCCTCTAAAACTGCAGTACTGAACAGGAAAAGAAAGGGTGACTAAGATCACAGTGTCATGGCTGGAGGGCTAGCACAAGGGTGAGTACCTAACCTCCAATCTCAAAGCCCAAGTTAAAGATGCTAGCCCAGATTGGTGGTGTGCACACCTTTAATCCCAGTACCCTGGAGGCAGAGGCAGTTTGAATCTCTGTTGCCTGTTCTACATTGTGAGTTCCAGAACCACAAAGGCTACAGAGTGAATCTGAGAGAAAGGGAGACAGAGAGGGGAAGAGAGAAGATGGCCAGGTGAATGTGATAGACTTGCAGTCCCAGCATTTGTGCTCTGGGGAGGTGGAGAAAGCAAATCCCTGGACTTCACTGGCCAATGAGCTCAGTCTAATATGGGAGCTCTGTCCTCTGACCACCATATCCATGTGCTCACACACATGTATATCCACACACACACACACACACACACACACACACACACACACATGCACACACACACGCACACATCCATATACACACACACACACAATCAAAATTTTAAGATCAAAATAATGTTGGACTTTTGAAAAACAAACAAACAAAAAAGAAGACAGCCTTGAGAATACAAATAATGAAATTTAAGAGTGAAATAAAAAACAAAAGTTGATCTTTATCAGATAAATGTTTTAAATGATGCAACTATTCTCAAATGGGTAAGGATTTATCATTCAACCCAAAAGAAGAAAAATGAAACATAAGAAGGCAAATAATGCTTCTACTTAAAAAAATTGAGCAAATGAAAGTTTGGCATTTTGATGGAAGACTGGGTAACAATACAATTGACAGCCACTATTATGAGCCACAGTGAACAAAGAAAAGGAGAAAAACTTGATCTCTGTAAACTATATGTCCTCTACCATTCTGTTTTTTATCCTTTCAGGAATTCATATAATATTTCTAAACACTGACCACATATTAGCAACTACAAACCTCAGCAGTCTTGAAAGAGAACAGTTTACAAACAATATGGTTTAATTAAAAATTATGTATAACTTGTATAACTTTAAATACCTTTGAATTTGTTCCTACAAATACCCTTTCTGATTTCGAGAGTTTGGGCTTCAAATTTTAGCATCCTCTAGCCTTCTGACTTCATAGCACTTAGGAGAGACACAATAGTGACCCCCTGAGAACTCAGGAGTGAGAGGAATGAGATGCCCCGAAGCCAAATTATGAACCGAGCTGGAGGTCATCCAAGGCACCAAACCCTCTGCTCTGTTAAGGTACTCCCAGAGCAGCAGATGTGGAACCCATGAAAACTGTAGAATTGGGGATATATAAGAGTTGATACTTTTTTTAACAGCTGAAAATTTGGAGCATTGGGTAGAGAAAACAGTGAAACAATTACATATACGGCTCAGAGAAGAGAGTAAAGCAGAATTATTATTTTTAAAAAACCTTATGCAACTGAACTTGAAATGATACTATGAAATGAAGATTTTTTAAAGTGGCATTATATCTTTAAAAATTTATTACAATGCTTTAAGTTAAAGAGGGTTGAAGAAATGATTAAGAACTTATTAAATAATCGTTAAATCCTTGGTGTAGTGCTAGGGTCTGGGACTTTCATCAATAATTAATGATTTCAAAAAACAAAACCCTAGGATTATTACACACATGCACACACCCAAAACACTCTCACACTCAAAAACACACACAAGTACACACATACACACACACCTAAACATACATACTTACACACAAAACACACACATGCACACATACATGCACACAAAAGCACACACGTGCACATACAACACACATACACTCACACATACATGCACACATACCCATCACACACACACACACACACGAGCACATTAAAAATCAGAACTTACACAAGACTAGAAGGAGATGCTGTGTTGGCATGTCTGCATAAAACACTTTTTCAGAAGTAGAAAGGAAGTATCGTAAGGATGGCAAGTGATTTGCAAATTGAACATGTCTTGTTCTCTGATTATAAAATTCCTTGCAGGATTTTTAGCAATCTGCGGAAAATGAGCTCTCCAGAGAGAACTGACCAGTTCTGTGATAGGAAGATGTTCCGAAACTCTGCTCTGTGAGCCAAGGTGGCCAAACGTGTGTGGCTATTCTGACATTTGAAAAAAAGTCTAATGAGATGAAATGCAGGATTGCAATTGTATTTAATTTTAATTAATTTAAATTTAAATATCCATTTGTAACTTGTGAGTACCAGGGTGCAATAAATCTGAACAGCATCCCAGACACTCAGGATAATAGTTTTAAATAAAAGTATGGTCTGAGTGATACATATAGGAAGCTCACATATTCCAACATGATGCTATCACAACAGGGGACACAGCTGCTAATACATGATAGGACACTAGGCAGTAGAACTCAACTAGCAATCAAGAAACTTCCTAAGAGGGAAGGGTTAATTAACTGAGGAAGTTGAAATAATCAGTTAGCAATTTAGGAAGAAAAATCAATTCAGAGTCTTATCTCAAGCATTATTTAAAAAAGAAATTTCAGATTGTCTCTCAGAAATTAACACAAAAGTAAACATGAGAAGCAAAATGGGTTATTAGTCATGCTTGTGGGTAGGAAATGATGTTTAAGCATAACAAAAGAAAGGCAGAGTGGTAAATAGATGCAAAAATACAGAAAACATGAATAATAAAAGATCATAAACCCAAGTGTGATTTCTAGACAACAAAAAGCAAAGCTAAGAGCACAGCATAAGAAGATTTCTCAAACAACTGAACCATCTGCAACTTGCTATATCATTATGTCATTAGGTGTCTCTACTGCAGCTTCTTGTGTAGACTATGCACAAGAAATAAAGGATTTAGAGTTACAGCTTGGGGGAACAGCAACGGAGCCATTACATGAACAGTATTCGCCTGTGCAACAGAGGGATATCCTAAAGGACTGGTTTGTTTGTTTATTTGTTGTCTTCTCTTCCCCCAATCACACATCAAATCTACCGCCAGCTCCCTAAAGTACTCCCCTGCCACATCATCAAGCTGACTTCTGTCACCATCTCTCCCTCTGGGAGTCCTACAAGGCTCTCTGGGTTTTGCCCAGCAAGCACACTAGCTTGCTAATCTCAGGTAGCTCTTCAGCTAAGCTCAATTTGTGCCATTTTAATTAATTAATTTCAGTTTTTGTAAATTTCTAAAAAAGTGAAAAGCATTCTAAAAATTTTTTTAGAATGCTTTACATATTTATTGGGAACAAATATTAAATAACTGCTATGACATTACTTCACTGACAAGCTATGAAATACTTTAAGAAAAATAAATGACATATTTTAATGAATTTATATAGAGATTTCCGAAAACCTGTTTATAATTTTGTGTTAGCAAATGCCTGCTAGTCCTTCACTGTGGCTCTACCAGTATTATTTTACTAACCTTAAGGAGTCATTTATCTTCTGACACCCTTTTTAGTTGTCTGTAAAATAATAATAACAATAATCCTTTGGGGAGGTTTTTTTTTAACTCTTTCATGTTTTGAGATTAATTTTAGAAGAAAACGGAAAGATGTATGCATTTTTCAGATAAAATGATGTTCTAGCTTGCTCCTCGGTTGCTGTGATAAGACACTTGACCAAAAGCAAGTGATGAGTGGAAAGGGTATATTTGGCTTACAGGTTTTGGTCCATCATCACGTCAAGTCAGGGAAAGGACTCAAGGTAGGTACCTGGAGGAAGGAGCTGAAGAGACGCAGTATTGCTTCCCCTGGCTCGCTCAGCTACCTACATCCTGCCCAGTGATGGTAACGCCCAAGTGAGCTAGACCTCTACATCGATGAGAAAACAAAAAAAATGCCCCCAAAGCTGTGCCCACAGGCACATGTGATGGAGGCATTCCTCACCAGTTTCCCTCTTCCAGGGATGTCTAGGCTTGTATCCAGGTGATGAGAATGATGATAAACAGGTCAGTGAGCATGATGTTTCTATAATAATATTAAATTAATAACAACAGTGAGAAACACCAATGGTTAATTCATATTTTCAACATGGAATGCTATCATGAAGCGTAATAATTAGGGCAATTTCACAATATCTTTCGAAAGCTGCAACATTGTTCATATCAGTAATTAACTCAACTTCAGTCTTCCTCTTCCAACAAGTACTTGGAGAAGACAGATCTGTATTGGCAAAGTTTATCAGTGGTTGTTCTTAGAGAGAGGCTTGAGAGTGTGGGAAGTCCTCCTGTATGTGTGTTGCTTTTATTGGTTAATGAATAAAGAAGCTCTTTAGGCCCAAGACAGGGCAAAATAAAGCAAAGTGGAAATTCCAAGCAGAGATAAGAGAAAAGAAGGTGGAGTCATGTAGCTGCTGAAGGGGAAAGAAGCCAGTTGCCAGTCAGAAACTTACCTTTAGGACACAACTTCATAGTGATTCACAGATTATTAGAAATGGGTTAATTTAACATGGAAGAGTTAGTTAATAAGAAGCCTAAGCTATTGGCCAGGCAGTGTTTTTATTAAAAAAGTTTCTGTGTGATTTTTCGGGTCAGGGTGACCAGGAATGAACGAGCAGTTGCTGCCTATAATATATTAATAGTATCACTGATTTCAAAAGCTGTAAACCCTAGTCATTAGTACAAGACAGTCTTTGGAAAAGTATTTTTAGAAGAAAATCAATGACAGGAATGTTCAAAACATATTAAATAAAGAAAAAAAACTATCCTCACATTGTTAGCACTGTTTTACCCGTAAAAAAAACTAAAAAAAAAAATTACGTTTGTCAAAGCTGAAGCCAATTATTCTCCCTAAATGAAAGTCCATGAGCATTTTAAGTACATGGACAGTGTGGTCTATATTTTTGCTATGTTTAGATTCATTTTCTCTTCTAATTGGCAAATTTTAAGAAACAGAAGTTGGAGAGTTTGTCCTGTGCTGATTTCTGGCTTCTTATCATGATGTGTCCCTCCTAGGTCAACAAATCCCATGTTTGACCTGTGAGGTTACGCCTGGTTGCCTGTCTTGTCATATCTCAGAGTTGCCATGGTGAATAGAACAACGTGGCTTGTCCCTGGCAGAGGAATGCACACTCACTTTCTCTTCTGTTATGTTGATTTTAGCAGTAGGCATCACGTCCTCAAAAGTAGGAAATGAAACTATCTCTTCCATGAGAAAAGAGAATTTTTTTTTTTTTTTTTTTGGTTTTTTTTTTTTTTTTTTTTTTTCGAGACAGGGTTTCCCTGTAGTTTCTAGAGCCTGTCCTGGAACTAGCTCTTGTAGACCAGGCTGGCCTCGAACTCAGAGATCCGCCTGCCTCTGCCTCCCAAGTGCTGGGATTAAAGGCGTGCGCCACCACCGCCCGGCGAGAAAAGAGAATTCTTAAGCCCATAACTTGCTGTATTGTATAAATCTGTGAATGCCACAGCAAACTACAGAAAGGCAATACAATGTGACATTTGAAGAAATCTTTGCTCTTGAGGACTTGAACTGCAGCATCAGAAAACAGGCTATTTGCAAGACTTAGAAGAGTAAAGCTGCCACAGTAACATTGTAAAAGTCTGCTTGAAACACGGAAGAACAACTACCAAAATCAAGTACAAAATCGTATGTTCGTTTACTATACAGTTAGAACTGAAAGTAACACCAAACAAATGCTCTGAAAAACATAAAAAAAAGACTTTTGCCAGTGGTCAATGTAAGCACTGTGGTAAAAACTATTGGCTCTAAAGGGGATAATTATTTTCTTCTTAGTGTTCGAAGAACACTTCATAAATAAAGCCATGTTCGTTAAGGGATATCATTTATAAAACGGGACACACTGAATCCCACGAATAGGGTTCTCCTCCCTATTAACCAACTTTCTACTTATCTATTCAAGGACATCGGTGCTTATGACTGATGACTGGTGCATGGATGGGTAGCGCTTACAGATAGGAGCTACGATGTGGAGGAGCGGAAGATTGGTTTGGAGGAGGGAAAATAAAAAAAAAAAAAACATTACAAAAGCGGGGTGGTAATGTTAAAAATGGTGGTCTGAGTAATTAGTTAGGATGGCATGTTTGTTCACAGTGTAAGTCAAAACAAGGTAGGAAAAGTTATTTCTTGAGTTGTAAATGATTAACAACAACATTTACATCTAAACAATTTCAATTGAAAATCACCTTATTGCAATATTTCTGGCAGTGTTTAAAAGTTGAATAGATACAGTAATACAGATTATGTGAGGCAGGGCACAAGAACACTTTCCACATCATATGAACAGGCCCAGCATCTACAGTCCCTGATCCACAATGATTAGCTCACATGAGTTGTACGCTCAGCATTTATAGATTTGTTAGATCACTAAAGCTGGTTGTACCATTACTGAACTTTGTTGGGGTATTCCTTATGGTCCTTGAAAAACAGCCAGGAGCAAACAAAGGATTCACAGTGACTGAAGGTGTTTGTGTCCTCCCACATCAGAAGATTAAGAGTCTCTTCCTGATGTCTGACCCTATCCACATCCCTTATTTCTTTTATCTAAGAAGGGTCTTATTTCCATTCCAATGTCTTTGCCTTCAAAGAGCCTTAGTTAATTCTTCACCCCCCCACACTCTGAATGGCAACCTGGAAATCTCCCTAAAGAAATATGTTAGCAATGGGGATCCTACTCATTTCCCACTTCAAGGACTCAGACTGAATAGGGCCAGTGTTCACTCCCACCGGGCCGGAGAATGGAAGGTACTCACAGCCCACCCAATGTAAAACAAGGGCATTCTTGTCAGGCTGCCTAGAAAAACTCGCCAACAAGAGCAACCTAGAAAGTATTCCAGTAGCCCAGGCTTGCACACATATCCAGATCTACGGGAAACCTTGGCCACACAGCAGAGTTCCGCTCCCCTCCTTCCCTCCTTCTTTCTGTTTTCATATCCTGGTCTTGCATTACCTTATACACTACAGTTCGGAGAAATATAGGTAAGCGCGAGCCAAGAAGTCATAGTAAAGTGAAAAAACATGGTGAATTAGGAAAATGGGAGAACATCAAAAATTCGTATCAGTAACGGAAATGCAATTGTGAAAAATCATTAGCTTCAAATACTTGAGCGCATGAAGCTTAAAAATCAGTGAGACACTTCACAACGTGAATCTCAGCAGCTCTAATAAGAGGTTATGCCTGTGTTTAAACCTTAGCTGTTTCCCTGATGAGCTGTCTGGCTTGTGAGTGCCGCAGAAATCTTAAGTGTCCATTTCTTGTCTGCAAAGTCAGGGTGATGGCCCACAGTCATTTCAATTATGTGTGTTCCCACATGTGATGAACTTACATGACGGCCGGCACAGTCTGACTATGCAAAGGTTGGTGGTGCGTTATGTCTGAAGTCCTCATAGGGAGCTTAGGAAAGATGTTAACCAGAACCCCATCGTGGGAGAGGGTGAGCAGAAGGTAGTTCAATCTGGGAGAAGCATACTTACTTGATGATGTCTTGAAATAAAACACTGCATACCTAAAAAGAGGAAATGACCCCACTTGAAGTCTTCCTGAAGTTACAGAGCCCCTTAGACATTGCTCATGAGGCGGTGAGCAAGCTTCTGTGGTTAAAAAGGATCAGATAAAATGTTTACCCTGCCATCTCTAGGGTGAGTGTTTAAATACTCTAAGAATTAAATTATCCCTTACTTATTGACAAGGATATAACAAAGGGGTTTCTAATTAGAGAGGACACATGGTCACACTAAAGATAAACCTTTGCTCCACAACAAATAAATAATAAATAAATAAACTTCCGTTTTAGATAAAAAGAATGCTGTCTCCAGTCTCTTTAGAGAAATGCTCAGAGAAAGTGCAAAACGGGAGGAGGCACAAATGTAAGGACCAGTGCAGACCAGACCAGCTGCTGCAGAGGGAGAATGCGGCTGAGCCCTGGGGATGTCTTTTCCACCAACTTTTGTTTCTGTGTCACGGAGATATGTAAAGACAGCAGTAGCCTGGACCATACCCAGTACAAACAAAGGAACGATGTCTTCCTTTCCTGAGCGCTCATTGACTTATGATTTCTACTGAATAACAAAGTTCTAGCTACAGACGCTACTCAGAGGCCACAGAAGGAAAAGGACCAGAAAAGAATTTAACATACACGAGTCCACAAAACTCCAAGCTCCTGCAGACTGACAAAAACAGAGGGGTCCCTTGTTTTGTGTTTCTCAACACGGCTTCATGAGGATAAACTGGTTTGAAAATGGCGAAGGCGTGAAAAATACTACTCAAAATTCAAATCATTTGATGCTGCACCTCTAATTTAGTTTTATTGCCTCAAGGGTGGAAAAGGCATGTTCTCCACTGTCTGGAGACGAGAGGCGGTGCCAAGGTGATGCTAATGGGATATCTGTGGCCAGAGCCCACACTCGAAGACATTCGTGTATGTTTCAGGATGGAATGTACCTGCTTTTGCAAAACAGCTCAGCAACATGCATCCACGAAAAAGGCAGAGCCGGACTCATTTGACATATGGTACCTACTAGGCCCTACAAGAATATAAAGTCTGGACTCTATTCTAGACAGTGGTCAATGTAGAACTGTCAAGGCAGTTTTGAAATTCCATTTCCAAGTACGATTAGGCGTTACCAAAACAAACAAGCAAACAAACAAACAAAAACCCGCAAGGGCAGAAAGGTGACGTAGTTTCAGAGTTATTGTGTGTGCCAATAAGGAGTAAGGAGTCATGCTATATAAAACACATTCCCTTAAAAAAAAAAGTTGCTTTCGGGAGAGGCACCACGTTTTTTCTTTTTCCTCACAGTCTTCTCAGAGCTTGAACATCTATCTCAGTATCATGAAACCACCTCAGAAGTACTCCAGATCTAATTGTGATAAACGACCCTCTTCAAATTAGAATGTTCCAGACTTAGAAATAACCATAGTTCTCACCGACCAAAAATGACTTTGATTAAATTACTATATCATCATATTTAAACTTTCACTAAGTTTATGAACCCATGTTCAAAGTCTCAAATAAATGTATACAATGATAAACAAACAAACAAACAGAAATAGCACCAATATGTCTCTCCAGAGTCTGAATTTCTTCAACTCAAGACTGTCCACCACGGCTTTGCCAAGGTCAGCTCCCCTTGACAGAACCCGAAGCAATTTATGTGTTTTTGTGTGTAAGACAGAGAAACAAAGCTGCCTCTTCTACAAGAAGGAACTTCCTTAACGATCAAGCCACAGTGTCAGGGCCTTCACCCTCATGCTGCTGAAGTGTTCTCAAATACTACAGGTTTATATACTTTAGCAAAATGTTTGAAAATTATCTTAAAAGACTATAGTTTCTTGCTTCTAGCAAATGCCACAGTTTTTTATTAGACGGATTTTTTATCTTAGCTTTACTCATATTCATATTGTCATATTTAACTCTGAGTATAGTGGTCTTAGCTCTTTGGTTCTTTTGTTTATTATAATCATTTTCTTCCTCCCTCTCCTTCTCTCCCTCCCTTCTTCGCCCTCCCTCCCTCTTTCTTTCTTTCTTTCTTTCTTTCTTTCTTTCTTTCTTTCTTTCTTTCTCTCTTTCTTGTTTTTAAGACTAGGTGTCATGTAGGCCAATCTGGGTTTGAACTTGCAATGAAGCCAAAGAAGATGTTGAATTTCAAATCTGCTCACAATACCTCCCAATTGTTAGGATTATGTAGCAATGCGCCACCAAGCTCTGTTTATGCGATGCTAACGCAGAAATTCATGGCTTTGTGTGTGCTTGCTAGGCAAAAATTCTACCAACTGAACTCATAGCTGTTCAGACTAGATTCATTATATATATATATATATATATATATATATATATATATATATATATTCTTTTATATAATTGTACATAATCCTTTCTTTTTTGGTTTCTTTTTGCTATTGTCATTTTGCTTTGTTTTTGATTGTTTTGTAAGAAACAGCTAATGGAAATCCATCCTCTTAACTTCCACCATTTGACTCTGCAGCTCATGTTGGATGAAGAAATTGCTGCATCTATTATTAATTCCTAATTCTAAGGCTTCAGACAGAACATGGATTTTAGTACTACGACCTACTATCTGACACTGCAAACTAACAAACTCAGTAAAAGAAAGACTAGAATTCACAAATCCTCATCTATAGGATGAAGTGGAAAAGAGCAAATCAACTCATAGGTTTACATGTTTCAGACATCTCTAGGGTTCCTATTTTATATTTGTATTTTTGTTTGACAGATTATTTTGCTGGAGAAATCAAAATATAATCTCACTGATCATACTTATAATTGATCATATATTTATGTATTCACTGATATTTTCTCTCAACTAGTCTATATATTATATATTATTGAACATACGACAATGCTAAAAATAATGTATTGCTATTTAATAGGTATAGAATTTTTGTTGAATGTTAATATGTTCTAGCAGGAGACAAGACAAAGAAATGTTACATTTTGCAAGTTACGTTTTGCCAATGATGTATGTACATAGTATTTATGGTATAATGGAAGTACAATGCAATTATTTCCCAGTATTTCATTTGAAACCTATAATTACTTTGACTAATTTAATGGTAGTAGTTGTAAGCCACTTTTGTAATTAAAAAGTAAGTTTAAAATAAATAGATAAAAGCTACGGACTTCAATTCCATTTTGTTAACCTTCCTGTCTACGGGAAAAGGTAAACTTTGAAGAGTATAGATTGGGTTAACTTCAAAGCCGGACTGACTCAGGCAAAATATGTTAATTTAATAATATTATACATACCCAAGCTCACAGACTCTACACTCTCCTTTTCAAGTAACTTAAAAGTTGGCCTACATCCAGGTTGTTCTCTTAATGTTTTGACAATGCATCAAATACTTTTACAGTTACACAAAATTGGATAAAACTCCAGTTTAGATATAAAAGTAAATGTATTAATAATGGTAAAAGTTTAAAGGAAATAGGCAAACATAAAATATAGAATACATGTGTAAAAACATTTAAATGAACATCATTGCTTTTAAAAAGGACATGTGCTCTTATGTAAGAGGCTATAAAATTAACCTCTGAGAATTTAGAAAATTTGAGCTACGACAAGCATATTTTTATTTTACTGGAGTTTTATGCTCCCATCCCGTAATGCTTTTATTTATTTTTCTATTGCGTGTTGTGCCCTGTAGCAATATTATTATACTGTAGAAGCACAAGAATCACATTCATAAGAAGAAGTATTGAGCCTTGGTATGAAATTCTGAAAATTCTTCCAAGCTTCAGAAGTGCATTCCTGGACCTCTAGCCTGCACTAACAGAACATAGCCTATCCCTCTCTCCAACTTCTGGCATCTTAAATTAGCCCATTATGCCCCCTCTTCATTCCCACCTCATTCTGCATCTCATCATATGTGCACAATCTACTATCAGCTTAAAACTGATATCAATTTAGACAAGCATGCCAACATTATTGTTAAGGCTGGGGATGGAGTTCCAAAGCAGAGCGTTTTCCTGTGTGTTCTATGACCTGGTTTTCCCCTCCAGCTATACAGACAACATAAAAACTAGCTTCAGCTTATCCTTGTTATAATTCACTGAGCCCACCTTGAACTGGTCAGTGACCGATGACTTTAGCCGCCACAGAAACAATATCTCCTGGCATCCAGTCAGTGTGTGAATTTACAGAAAGCCTTGTCTTTAATTCAAGTCTTCCTCTTTCTGGTTTCCCCTCTCTCCACGTATCCTTCTGGGATGTCTCTATCTGTGATGCTCTACCTATCCTTGGTGACTCTTCTCATGCCTGGCCCTTAGCTGGTGATCTGCCAACACTGGAATAGCCATACACTCCTATATGATGACAGACTCCAAAGATGAAATCCACTCCAGATTCTAGCCCCACTGCCATGAGAAAGGGCTGATTTAGCATCCTGTGGTCATCTCAGGCCTGCTGCTCGAATCCTTCCTCCTCTTTCAATCTGCACTGCCTATTTCTTCCGATAGCATGGCTTTGTTAGAGAAGGCCAGACAGAAGGGCCAGGCTACCCATGTCCTTTTCCTTAGCTCATGCCCTCACACAACTACCTTGTTAATTTGCTGAAATTCAAAATATAGTCTTAAAATTTCTAGCCGACCTACAGGAATGACTGCCTATTTCACTTAGCATCGCTTTAGGTAAATGAATGTTTACTGACATTTAAACTAGTAGAGTATGCACATGCCCCAAAGCTACGAATGTCACTCTATTTTGCAGAAACTGAGGCATCTAAGAGGTGGGTAATTTGCCCAAGGTCACAGAGAAAGAAGTAGCAGGCCTTCTGAAGCAATTAGCCTCTCACTTTTCCCCCTGTGTCAGTATTTCTTTACCACAAAGCCCTTAGCTTAAGAATGGAAAGGAGAGAATAGTAAGCACATTGTGCCTTTCTTCCCCGCTTACCCCCTCTGCCAATGAAGAAAGAACATTCTTGCTTTAAAGTAATCATTGTAGCCCTTTTGCTGACCAAGGAAGATCTTAGAGTGATTTTCTTTGGGAAAGAAAGAAAATAATATTTGCATGTATTTACAATGTAGCCTTCTCAGAAAGGATTTAAGGTGTTTCTCTAAGATATGTACATTACTGACAGATAAAGAAAATTAAAATAAGTAAAATATCAGAGCAAATGGAAAGTTGGGACAGAACAGAACAGAGTGCCCACAACACAGGTCATGAATTTTTAGGGATTTGCCAATAACAAGCTTGATGTTTGGCACTAGTTACATAGTAGTCAATGAAAACAGAGAAATGAGATAAAACCATTATTTTTCTACAAAATACAAACAAAGTGGTTGCTTAGGAGAAGCCTAAACATTTCCATTACTAAGAATAGAGAGAAGTTACTTCCATGGTCTTCCAGAGAGGATCCTGTATAATACATAACTGTATAAATACCTTGTCCAGAGTGTGTAGAGAAATGAGCATCAAAATCAAGGTTCTCAAAACTACCCTAAAATCCGCACAATGTATATGAAATATAGGTCACACACTCCAGGCACAGGAAATACAGACTTGTTTGTTTATAGCTCTTACACAGCTGATTTAGTATGGCCTGATACAAACTGGTTGGTTTGAATTCTGACTATAATTTACTAGCCCCACAATACTCTGCAAGATCTAGCTGGGTCTCAGTTTAATTATCAACAAAATGCAGATAAGAAGAAGAACTCTCTGGGTGCTGGTGGTGCATGCCTTTAATCCCAGTACTCAGGAGGCAGAGACAGGAGGATCTCTGGGAGTTGATTTGAGGCCAGCCTGGTCTACAAGAGCTAGTTCCAGGACAGCTAGGGCTTGTAACACAGAGAACTCCTTTTCTCAAAAAAATGAAAAAACAAACAAAATGAAGAAGAAGAAGCAAGAAGGAAGAAGAAGAAGAAGAACCGAAGCAAGACCGAAGAAGAAGAAGAAGAAGAAGAAGAAGAAGAAGTTGGAGGAGGACGAGGAGGAGGAGGAGGAGGAGAAGGAGAAGAAGGAGAAGGAGAAGGAGAAGGAGGAGAAGGAGAAGGAGAAGGAGAAGAAGAAGAAGAAGAAGAAGAAGAAGAAGAAGAAGAAGAAGAAGAAGAAGAAGAAGAAGAAGAGCAACAACAACAACAACTCATATGGCATGGAAGATTCTAGTCAATAAACATCGTGTTTAGAATGGTCACTGGAATGCAGGATTGTGATTATTATTAAATAATTAGCTTACATTTCCAGCCCTGACCCCTAAAAGGACAGGCAAACATCAGGAGGTGTGCGGAAAGCTAGGAGAGAAAGTATCCGGTCCTTCCCGTCTCTTAGCCAGCCCAGCATCTTTGTGCTCCAAAGCTCTTTTAGCTGAATCAATGCCTTGCAGTCCTCCAGGTTACAGCGCTCAGTTCCTTCTCCTGTAGTGGTGTAGGGCATGCAGCAGACAACTCTCTCCTCTCTGAAGCCTTGTGAGCTTCCAAAGACTTACGATGGGAAATAAACACGGACACCACATAATGGCCAGCTAATGAACCTCCTGGGGGTATGCTATAGATGATCCAATTATTGGGACACACTAAAGGTGGGCGGGGCGTGGGGCCAGAAGGAGATTTGTATGTGGAAGGGACAAGGTTGAGGAAGCTTCTTCTCTTGCCTCAGCATCTGCTTTCCTTTGCCTGTTCACTTTTTTTATACTCACTCAGGTTGCAGTCTCAGAAGACAAGAACTTCATATGTGCCCCCTCTGTGTTCCTTGTGTGTTTCTATTCTTAAAACAATGATTCAGAACAGGCAGAATGCATATAGGAAGGTGGAGGCCGTCCCAGTTTGTGACAAGAGAGAGCAAGCCACTTGACTTTTTACAGTATACCCTATTGCCAAACAAAGATTGAATTTTTGTAAGCATACGTCGGATGAAGCAATTCTCTAGTTACTCGGTGTGATGTGGCCCATATCTGGAGCTCTATCTTTTACATATTTGTTCTTACTCAGATGTTCAAAATGATGAGAGATGGGCCAGTGGAAGAAAGGAGTAATATGTGTTTGCACAAGTTTAAAGAATTTGATAACGCTGGAACTTGGCTTATTCGCAATTCTGAGTAGAAGGCTGCTGGCTGATATAGTAGGAACCTGAAATGGTCTGCCCCAATGCTCAACCTAGTTTGCTCTTAAAACCACTGCAAAGGATAGCATAGTAGTTTCTGTGAAAAACACCGATTTCTGATACAATTAGGACCACTAAAAGCCAGGTCCAACAGATGATTCCAGGAAATTGCACGTTATATAGAAAACAACTGGGAGGAGATCTGCAAGGTCCTCCAAAGTACAGGTTTGAAGTAGACATGTGCGACCTGCTTTGCAGCCGTTGTTCTCACATCTTGATATTTTATTTATATCTCTTTACATTAAATGAAAGACGTAAGATCTTAACTCTTCATACCCTACTTTTCTCTTTGTTCCTACAATAAAATCTCAAACCTCATAAAATAAGCATGTATTTCATATCCAGAGAACATCAGGACTGAAAGGATTCTTTGAAATATCATTTCTTTCCTTAATAGAGATGAACTTAACAAAATATTAAATGAACAGAACAAACTTATATCAGTTCAGATATATCATTCCACCCAGAGCCTCGATTCCTGACAGTGGCGACTTATTTATCCCCTGTAATTCTGTGTGCTTTTAGCAATCCCATTGAAATTCATAAGAGAACAATATTGAATATTTGAATCAGGAACAACAAATGTCCCATTCATCCTATACTATTAAAAATATAGAGGAGAGTTCCAAGATAGTGTCCACACCCAGCTTGTGGAAGTCCAGGGGCAGCTATTTCAGACGCATGGGGCAGACTCTTTGCAACACCACTTCCAGTGGGCTTGTAATTCTCTCCGCTGATGTGTCTGACATGATGGTTACCACTTTTTCACAGAGAGGTTGATCAAGAAAACGATTGGTGGCTGGGTAGGCAGATAAGCCTCACCTTTACCTGAGTGTTACCTTATGATAGGTGATAGTTTTAATCTCATTTCTCAATTTAGACAATGAAAAGAATTACATCACTGTATTGTGCAATCAAAAGGAAATAAATGTTGCTTTGTGCCAGTCTTTTGTAGATGATTTTACTTTTCACTAATTTCAGTGTAATTTTCAGCAGTGATTTGTGGGTCACTCTAAATTTTAAGTATTCACTCTCAAATCCATAAACATCATACATAAATACAAGAAGACATAGATTCTAATTGCATTCTTGGTTAAAGAGAGTCTTATCTTCTTTACAGTACTAGTGATAATTGGATTTGTTTTAGTAATTTGATGTCTATATGCTGACAGAAATAAAAATAATAAATTATACTAAAAACAAATATCATTTAAATTATAAACTACACAGAAAAAAACAAATAACAAATAAATTATACTCCTATGTAAAACTATATCAATGTAGATGTTAACAAGCCAAAGAATAGTATGGTATTAACAAAAAAGACAGCCATTAGCTGGTGCAACAAGTTATATGGAAAGTCTCAACATCAAAGAACTCTCTAAATGGTAAGAATGAACAAGTGAGCAAGAATTCTAATGGAAGAGTGTTCAAGGTAAAGAGATACCAGCTACAAAACGGACCTGAGGGTCTTAAGTCTGAGAAGCATAGATGGACTGCAGGACAAGAGAACCATGATGCTACAAGCAAACGGGTCATGCGCAGAAGTCCCACATCTATGACAAATGTGCGGACATTCTGAATGTATCAGCAAGTACCTGACAAGTTTTATAAGTGCAAGTGACACGGTGTGTTAGGTGTTAATCACAAGATGGATTTAATGGAACAAAAGGGAGATTGATCAAAACTGTACATGGCAGCAAAATATGAGCAAGGGAGAGTTGAACTAATGTGGAAAACGGGTGGTTTAAGAAGATGACTTAGAGGCAGACTGGCAGGACTTGTAACAGAGTGAATACAAAAAGATGAGAAAAATATGTGTAAACACTCTTAGCTTTCTTACTTAAAGCAGCTAAGGGTTGGTGAATAAGAACTAATGGAAGTGAGATGACGAACTTATTGTCTGTTAAGATCTGCAAGGAGTTTTTCAATAGGAAGTTGGGAATGGGAGATGGGGATTCATAGAGACGTCATAAAGAGGTGAACATCTAAGAGCTTTCAATATGCAGGTGATATGTAAAGTCATCGTCACGTGGAGTGACAGTGTTCCTTGAAGAGAAAAGATGGTCCAGGAAAGAGGTTTGGAGGACTCTAGCTCCTAGACACTCAGTAGAGGCGCAAGTAACCAAGACAACTCAGGAAGACAGTCAAACAGAAGGAATACTTGGCACCTGGGACACTGTCAGAGTCAAAAGAAGAAAATACTCACGAGGCGGAAGGACCAACTTTGTTCAGTGATGCTGAGAGTTAACGGAAGCAAAGTTTGGGCTTGAATATGTGAGAGACATTTAGCAGCAACGTCAATGGAGTATGGAGGAAGGACTAGAACAGGGTAAGTAGAGATCAGGAAATGCAAGAACAGGAGCAAGAACAGATGGCAACTTGAGGACATTTTTTTCAGAGTGCCATCATGAATTCAAGGCTACCTGGACCATATAAATAGTTACAGACCAGACTGGATTACAGGATAAGGCTCGGTCTCAAAAATAACACAATAAGTATTGCAAGACCCATGAGGACTTTGAAAAATTGTGCTCATAAGATCTTATGACTAAATCACAAAATGTATTGTTAAAAATTCCCCTTAAGACTCACTGTAGATGCGCCCTGGGCATCCGTACAAGCTTTCACTCCTGATACTGAAGCTTTCCAGTTCCAGCATTTGAACCAGTTTTTAGTTGTTCTCTTTTTGCTCAATCTCTGGTTTGTTCATTCCCTTATCACAATGCTGCCCCCTCAGTCCAGGTGCTGGCTATTCCAGCGATTAGATCAAAGCTGACCTTTCTGTGCGAGACAGAGGTAAAGAAAATGCTTATTAAAAGTCTCTGCTTCCTGTATGTCATCAGTTAAGAGCTTCCCTTCCCTATCTGATGGAGGACAGTGTTTCCTTTATCATTTTCTTGAGTTTAATGTATTTATAGTTCCCATAGTTCCCATTTCTTTGTATTATTTCATTTGCTGTTTTGATAATCCTCTCACTTTTCTGACTTCAACGTGAAATCAGACTCTGGCTTGTCTGCATTTTTAGTCAAATAATCCTTTCCTTTTTAGAATTCTCTGTTTTTTTTAATCATATAACACTATACTCATTTTTTCCTGATTTTCTCTGACTCTGCCTGTATCAGATATAATGGTGGTTATGGAGCATGGACAAGTCACTGAACTCCGAAAACCAAGCCGTTCCTCATAAAACCCATGTAAGAGATGGTTTAAGGTTGAGAAAGCAAAATACCTTCCCATATAAGTGCAGCTTTAGTAAAGAAACAGAGAGAAACCGAAGGAAAAAAAAATGAAAAGTACAATGTAATAAGCCAAATGCAAGATCAACTTTAAAAAGAAAAAGCCTAAAGTATTCCCAGTGGTACTCTACTGAGTAAGGAGTATTGGCGAGAAAGAATGATGTAAAATAGGAGGATCCTGGCATGGCTGGCCGATTTAAGGTCATGAGAAGAGACAGCTTGTTCTGACCTTTGGCGGGTCCTCTGCTTTCATCTTCAGCAGATAAGGGAAGGGCCCACAGACGGTACATCAAGACTGGAAGAGCAAGGCAATTTGCCAACAGGAGGTCTCCCGACCAACAGGAATAGTAATGGTCTCCTGGGTGTTTCCCAAAGGTCTAGAGATAAGAGTGAGATACAGAACTATGCTGGTCAGAGCACCGGCTGACCTTGTGTGCACAGCCCGAGGGATGATGTATGAATTTCGACTGTGCTTTCCACCCAAGGCATTTGTCTCCCACTCCCCTCTGTATCCAAAGTCTCTCCTTTGCTTACTTAGTGAAGTGCATTCCAATCCTTAGCTTCAGTGTTTCCTGCCTAACCATTCAGATTCTCAACTGCTGAAGATGGTGACTGAGGGAAGCACCCCACAGCCTGGCAGTCTCTGCCTTCTACAGCATCTTGAATGTAGTTATTCTTACTTCTAGAAAGGTTCACAAGTAATTATATTTCCTAGAAGTATCAGTAAATACTGAATAACATTATCATTACTACTTTTAAGTCTTTCCTCCCACTTAGTTGGCATTATCAACCTTCACAAAGTAGCAGTATTAACATGGAAACATGCATGTATCCCTTGCCTGGAACTGTAAATGGCTAACATATTGCCACGTCTACTTTGTGGGTTTTTATCACTAATAATAATGAGTAATGATACTAATATTCAGTGAAGCCACTTTAAAGATGGGCGGAAACATTTTTTTCCTCTTAGCGTAAGGATTTGAATACATATCTAAGAACAAAAACACTTTTTTAAACGTAAATGGGATTTTCCACCAATTCAAGATCATTCATTTTAATAGAGGAATTATAATATGAAATATTGTTCAAATTCGGCCAACCTCTTAAAAACCCTTAGTATTATTTTTTTAATTTTTTCCAACATCATAGACCTTTCTTATATAAAGCAACACCACACTGGATTCTCGACAATATATTCAGTAATCTAGAATTTAATTTTATACCTCCAACCACAATCCAATAATTTATTAATAATTTATGTTTTCTGGACTTTGTTTTGGGCAATGGCATAAGGGAATCTTTCTGTTTTTCATGAAGCTTTTTTGATTGCTCTAAAGAGTCTGTCCCTTCTGCTGATCTCTGTAACACTCAACTGTATTCCTTTAAGCTTAGGTTTCTTTTCTAAAATTCTTTCTATTACTAAATATTGAGATGTTATTATTTCTATCCTCCATAATTATGAGAAGACCACAACTTAGGAAGTTCAAGCGTACAAATTCTACACTATTTAGCCATTTGAGTGTCAATCACCAGCATGCCTGGACTCTTAAAAGGCTTAGTTTGGAATTCTCATGACAGAAAGACTAATACCTGATTTCCCATCTCCTCTTTGTAATACATTCTTGTTTTTCCCTCTCAGAATATATCTTCGTAATGTAATTATGTACATATATGCATTCTCAGGAACACAAGAAAATATCATGACAAAAATATTAAATAGAAGCTAGTCATTTGGGAAACTTCACAAAAGTCTGACATCTTGGGCTGAAGATTTATAACTTGCAAATAATAAAGCATGCTAGTACCAATGTCAGTAGTTTCAAATTGAATATAAGTGAACCTCAGATGCAAACCTAGAGTTCTTAAGCTTTGTGATACAAATGCACCAGAAAGGCTGAGGGCCTGTACACACTGCACAGTCCATGGGAAAAAGAGCTACAACTTTCTGCTTTAAGAGAACATGATTCAAAGCTTAGATCTCCCTAACAGCTTCAAGTTCTCAGAAAATTCCTCACCTTTCTCTGCTTTAGTTGCCTTGTCTTTATTGTCTATGTTAAAATAATTCATATAAGTACTACAGTATTCCTAACTACAAAGGCTTAGTGTTTTTGTTTAGGAAGTGCATATGGTATGCCATCTTTTAGCATAATCTTATTTATATGCCAGCCCATGTGTGCTGAAGCTCATCCTGATGTTAATGCCCCTTTCAACCTCAGGGTTCTACACCACAGCTGTGTACTCTGTCATGCATAATGCTACAGCAGAGTCCCCATTACACTATACATAATCTCAAAGAAAAGCATCCATAAAGGTTATGCAGCTCAGACTCCCACTCAATGTTTTTCCCTGTACAACACATCTCGAAGACGATCAAGAAAACAGTCCTCAGAACTTCCAAGATGGAGGCACAAGTTTGGAAGACACCTTTGTAAAGCTATGCATTAGAAAAATCTTCCTTACTCTAAGCTAAGGGTAGCCTTCTTACAAAGGCAAGTACCCACTAGAAACAGCAAATCCAACATCTCCCAAGTGCAAGTGCATCATGCAATCGGCATGCGGTGCCTTTTGTTATCCTCTTCAGAGTCTTACAAAACACCTTCTATTATTATTCCCATCCCACACACTGCGTGCTGACAGTTTTGAAACTGATTTACCGATGCTTCAAAGCATTACTTTTCAGTGGTTTGTTGGGTCTTCATCTGAAAGATAGGCTTGACACCTTGGACTAGCATTCAGGTTTCCAACCACTATTACCATTCGGCTTAGTATATTACCACAAATCATTTCTTTAACACTTTCAAGACAGTTAGAAAATACAGATAAAGTTCCCAAGACTATACCATAATGCTTTGTTGCTGCAATCATAACCTAAAATGTAGATACTAATATAAGGTCTATGCATCATTTGAAAGTCCATTTTATTTTTAAAGATATACTTTTATTATATGAATGTGTGTGTATTGGGTCTGTGGGGGGTGTTTCACGTGTATCTCAGTACCTGCAGAGGCCAGAAGAACGTGTCTGATAACCTGGATTTGAGATGACAAGCAGTTTTGAGTCGATGTAAGTGGTGCTAGGAATTGAAGTCGGGTCCTGTGGAAGAGCACCAAATGCTTTTAATCTCTAAGCCACCACTCAATCCTCCCATTCATGTTTTCTGGGGGAATTTATTAACATTAAAATCCAATGATATTATTCTTACTGCCTGCCTAGCTGCACACCAAGGTAGGTTAGGCAAATAATATTGGGCATATCCTTTGCAGAATGAAGAAATATCTGGTTTTTGAGATGGAAATGTCATAAAGTCTTTAACCAAGGGATCAAGCTGACTCCTTTTTAGGTTTTTCCTGGGACTGAAATAATTGATACTGATGGAACAAAGAGTATATTCTTACAAACATAAGAATCACTTTGTAACTAGGCAACAGTAAAACCAAGCCTTACATCTAATGGATTATGCGGTCTAACTATTGTGGTAACAACATCTAGTAACTAAGTCTGTCCATATGCTGGTGTTCATTGGCCAAAGGCCCCATTTAATTAAAAAGACAGATTTGTGTGCTAATGATTTAGGGTAAAGTTTTGAGGCCATACCATTGCTCAAATTTAAAAATCTTTTTGGCTTCATCACCGTTTTTTTATTCTGAGCATACCTATTTCTGCAACATACCTGGTCAGAAATATATTTATAATACCAGATAGTTTTAAAAATTCAAAACCATAACATTATTTAGTGCACACTCATATAATTCATGTCAGGATGATTCCCTTCAATTTTCAAAAGACCTTCTTTTAAACAGAAGTATTATTAATCTTGTGAAAATATGATGTTGAGATAAATGCACTTATCAGACATAGACATAGAAAAACACAGCCAGTATAACTTAGGAGGAAAGTTATCTAGAAATAACCTAATGGGCCCCATCATGTGTGGTTTTCTATATTTTATTATTTGATGTAGTCATAAATCACAAGATGTGTACTCCTGGCTAAAACATCTTCTGGGAATAAACCTCATTCATTACAAAGTTAATGTTGAAAAGCACTTTGTAAATCAAATGAAGCAGAACCACAGAGACTCGAAGCCGTGCACGTCTGAAAATCCCTAGGTCAAAGTTGTACACATCCCGAAGCTAAATCCCCATGACTGAAACAATTCTAGACAATGCTAGATGTGTTGTGTGGAGTAGTCGTGCAGGGCTGAGTAAGGGGCAGACTGTGCTCTCATAGTGAGCCTGCTCTTCCTGTTCACGTATGAATTGAGGTCCTTCTAAAAAGAGATAGGGAAAGACTGTCCTTCTCCATCCCTGACCCACTGACAGCACAGTCAAGATTGCATTTTGCTTGCCCTTGGTTGTTAAATTTTCAGTTTCCTAATGATAAATCAAGAACAAAGCAAAATAGAAATGAACTTTTGCGATTCTCCTCTCCGTCATCTAACATCTGGTGCTTCGAGTCAGGCATCGGTATTTGAATGAGTGACTGTGTCACCTAAGTCTGACTGGGTACAAGCCAGCAATAGCACATGGGCCAGCAAAATAAAACTGGCAGGTCCTTGATTTTTCTGGACATTATTAAGGGTAAGTACTAGCAACCAGTCATTGCTAGTATATATCCTTTGACAACCCTTTGCTAGGCTTACCCAATTTTTCTGCCTGTGAGAGATTTCACATAAACCTTCCGCTCAGGACATGCCTATCCTATTTATCTTCACACAGAGTATTTTATAGTTTCTCATAATATCTCTTTCACAAGAATTTTTCAAATTTGTTGAAATGAAGGCAAATGTTAAAAGGTGGCTTTCCAGCCGGGCGGCGGTGGCGCACGCCTTTAATCCCAGCACTCGGGAGGCAGAGGCAGGCGGATCTCTGAGTTCGAGGCCAGCCTGGTCTACAAGAGCTAGTTCCAGGACAGGGAAACCCTGTCTCGAAAAACCAAAAAAAAAAAAAAAAAAAAAGGTGGCTTTCCAGGGACACCCTACTTTATAGCAACATTTACTCGTGGTCTATCACTGGCTATCAGGAAGATGACTATCACAGAATCTGTTTTCTACTGGATTGATGTAAAGTATCATAATGTGTGCTTCACTAACTTCCATTCAACGTCTCCACAGGTCAATATGCCACTCTGCATGCAGCATTCATGTATCCATTCATTGTGATTCATTCTTCTATCATTTTCATATCAATAATAATACTTGGACTTTAAGCCTTAATCCATCAAAATCATTGAATTCACTCAACAGTCATTTTATATTGATGGGGAAAGTCTTGCATGTGAGTCTTACTAGAAGCTGAAATTACTGGTGGGCTCTTGGATATCATCAATCATTTTTGGAAAACTCTGAGGATTCTTAACTGCATGGAAAATGAAATGAAGGAAGGAATTAAATTAACTTGTTCCATGGAAAGCGCCTGCATTTGCAAATTTCCCAATGAAACGGAGGAGTTCCTGGCCCTGCTGCACATCACATGGAAAGTCAGGGAGCTGAGTGAGGTGGTTGTCCCTAAGTCCGTCAGTCCAGGAGAGGCTGTTGGGACTGCCTTGAAGGAAAGGTCATTTCCTTCTCTTTTTTCAATAAGGTTGTGAATTACGACTTTTCACACTATTTTTAATTTAAGAAGCAAGTAAACAAAAACTTATGATGGTACCTGGTGTATGCTGATCTCACTCAAAAAGCTAAACAGCTTTGCAACACCTAACAATGCTTTCTATGCATGAGAATTTAAAAAAATTCCAAATCCCTTACTTATATCAGGCATGTCTACAAAACTCTTGAGATGATGATTATATCTAATTATTTAATTTCAATACCCAAACTGAATATGAGCAATGGAATTTATTCCTTTAACTTGATACCTTAAAAGAGGCTGGCCATTGACTGGGAAAAGTCTCAATTTCATCAAACATTTTCTATGCCAGGATATCCCAGGTTTCTAGCCCTTAACTATAAAGCCTTGTCCCTTCTGTCGTTGGTATGCCAAGAGTCAAATGTGGTTCGTGGTGTCATGCTTGCGAATAGTAGATTTGCAAATTCAAAGCCCAGTGATCTCTTGCTCTGCTAACACTGGATCTGAATGTTACGACTTATTAGCTGCTTCTGTGAATTACGGCGTCACCAAAGGATCACCTTTTAGGCTTGCCAAATGCTCTAAGAAGACACCAGGAAAGGGCAGGGCAGGCGACTCAAGAGAATTAGCACTTGTGATGAAGCTGGACCTACAGTGAACAAAACCGACATTTGCAAGGTGGAGAGCAACCTAAGAAGCTGGTGCTAGGACGGGGAAGCTTCACGGAAAGTAGGAGCAACTGGGCAGGGAGCGTGTGAGAATGCGAAGGAAAAGGGTGAGCAAGAAGTACAGTGCAAGCAGTGTTAGTGCCCCCAAAAGGCAAAGATCATTGCTGTGAGACCTCAGAATTTCAGAGCAAAAAGCCAACTCAGGTTTCCCTGTGCAAGAAATAGATGTCACTGCAGAAGGTTACTGTCTGGAGAAAGAGAAAAGAAACACTTTTTTAAACTTGTCAACTGCAGGCCTTAGGTCTTCCACACACGATCTGGTCCAAAGCACACACCTTAATCAACCTTGTGGAAGAAAGTCCCTGTCTCTCGTGCACCTTGAAACATGGATACATATGTAGATAAATCAAGATATGCACAAACTCTACATTTGATCATATAAAATCACAGAGTTTAATTTTCAGACAGTTCAATAGAAGTGTAATACAGTTTCCAGCCTATAGTTTCTGACCCATTAGTTGAATATGAGATCTTTACTAATTAGTAGTGGGATGGATGGGTATGTAGAAAATTCTCCTGAATCTCTATTTTCTTTGAAACTCCCTTCCTGGATATAACTTAAGCAAAGAGTCACATAATTAATTAATTTCAGAGTGTAAATCCTTCAGTTCTGCTTGCTGTAAATCAGATTTAATTGCCCTAACCCTTGGCCTAGTCGTTTTTACATGTCTTAATTCTATCAGTTCTCCCCTTCTCTAATGGACCAAGTTTCACAATGAGACACTGTGTAAAGTGGAGAAATCTGTAAGGCTGTGTTACCAGACAAGGTGAAAGGGTTACTACATCTAAAGACAATTGCTTATCATTTCATGTGTACTTTTATTTAACATTCACCTCTTCAACAATGAAGTTAAGCACAGCTTTGTAGTTGAATTCTTTAAGTAAGGGATGGACTCAAACCAGAGCTGCAATAAAAAGTCATACACATACAACAACAACAACAAAAACCCACAACCCTGTGAATCTTAAAACAGGGAGACTGATGTCCATATAGTGTGTAAATATAGAGGCTGTTTTAGTAAAACTCATATCTGTCAGAGCATATCCCCAACAACATGCACATAGAAATGGTCATTTGTAGACAACAGTGAGGACACTAAGAGAGATAGACATGGATCTGCATGGAAAGTAGAAAAAGACAAGATCTCCTAAGTAAATTGGGAGCATGGGGACCTTGGGGGAAGGTTGAAAGGGGAGGGGAAAGGCAGGGAGGGGAGCAGAGAAAAACATAGAACTCAAAAAAAAAATCAATGAAAAAAAGAAATTGTCATTCAGTATAAAAATTCTGCATTAGAGCTAAGATACTTACATAGGTATTGGCCTTTGCTGAACCTATCTGCAACTTACAACATGACTTCTTTTTTCCTTTCAATTTGTTTTTTTTTTTTTTAATAAAAAACGCTTTAACATGTTTTTAGGAATAGACAGCATAGAAGGCAAACCACACATTATGTAACACCTATTTGCAAATTTACTAAAATAATCAGATAGTGAAAGAGCTCACAGAGAATCAATTTGCTCTCATATCAAATGGCCCATATGGCACAACTGTTGCCTCTTCTCACAACAGCTCCAATGTATCTTCTTCCTCAAATGACCAAACAGGGTGTCACTTAGGACCGCACCTCATCCAAATATTAGTGCATGCATTCATGGTAAGAGGAGCCTCTCCAGATAAAATCATCATGGACCCAGGAGTCAGGAGATATGGGTTGGATGCTCATCCAAATTGGCATGGTAGGGCCAACTGAGATTATCTAAATTACATGCAGCACACTATTGGGTACATACTGGGTAACCAATGATTGCTGGTTATTTTTCTTTACTGAAAATTTAGAAATTCAAGCTTGAAACATTTAATAAAATGTAAAATCAAAATGATTTGGCAATGGTTTCACCTAAAAGCCACACAGCAATAATATTTTAAAAGGTGTATATGATTAGTTGCATGCTGACATATGGTACAAAGTAAAAATATATTTAGGTGCCAAGCAAGCCAAAGAAGATAGTTGCATAGATGCATTGAGGTAATAATAATTTAAATATTTATTACCTGTACTATTGAGGAAGGACTAATAGTTGTTTTAGAAAATGTAGTATTTGGCCGGGCGGTGGTGGCGCACACCTTTAATCCCAGCACTCGGGAGGCAGAGACATGTGGATCTCTGAGTTCAAGGCCAGCCTGGTCTACAAGAGCTAGCTCCAGGACAGGCTCTAGAAACTACAGGGAAACCCTGTCTCGAAAAACAAAAACAAAAAAAATAAATAAAAAAATAAAAAAATAAAAAAGAAAATGTAGTATTCAAGAAGTCTGAAAATTTCCAATTACTTTATTAGAGGAATGATGAATAGAGGCACATATTCATTCTTAAACAGTTTTGTGTATCCTTTGAGGACATCACTAAGCAAGGAGCAAAGTATTCATCTCATTTCTTTTGCAGACTCTCACTGCCCTGGAATTTCCAAAGCGCTAGGCAGAACCTCTGAAAATGCTGCTGGATAATTAAAGCAGTAGTTGCACCAGAAACAAAGCAAACTTTTGACGTGTGAGCCCACACTTAAGGTCTTCCCTTCTCGTTTCATCAGAAAGGACTCTGCACAAACTCCTGGATATCACTCAGTGACATATGTCCCTTTAGGCTAAATGGTACGCTGAGTCAACATGACAAAGACATTTGTTAAGATCTCTGTGCCCATGTTATGCCCTCAGTCTCTTTACATTTATTTAATTACAAGAGAAAGATCTTATAAAAAAAAAACCTATTGTTTAGTGCAGGCAAATCTTCCTTCTTCACCCTTCAATACGAATGGACACTTGAATGTCAATAAAATTGAAAATAAGTTGATACAATCAATAGAAAGCAATAACAAATAAGACAAATCAGAGTCTGAGTCCTTCTAAATGAGGCGCCTACTATCTTCTCGGGATCTCCGGAACCACTAATAGTAATAACCCTCTAGGGCACTGTAACTCTTCAGAAGGTATCAGGCATTACACAAATCCAATACAATCAGGAATAGAAGTAAAATATGGACTCGGGAGCCCCGATACAAAGAGCACTTGTGCCCAGCAGGGAGTAATTATTGCCATCGTACAGTGCTGACCAGCTGAAGGAGATAGAGTCAGAGTTTGGGCAAGTAAACAAGATCTGTGATGAGAATAAAGTACAAATCGATTTAGTTTTCAGGTTGCTTAAAATTATATTAGTCTCCACTGCAATATATTAACAGGTGAAAAGCTTATTATAACTGGTTTAGAACCCATAGAAATGTTTTTATGATCAGCCATTGTATGTATAGAATCTATTATAGTCAAGTTTCTAATTTCCATATTGTTCTAAGGATTCCTCTTGTTAAAAAAGAATCTATATGAGTATATGTTGGTGTATGTGTGTGTGTGTGTCTGTGTCTGTGTGTGTCTTCTGTGCTGCTGTGCCTATGAGTGTTTTAACATACATTAGTTTTATTTAAAATTTTCATGCAATGTTTTTTTTTATCATATTTACCCCTTCCCAACTTTTTTCAGATCCTCCTCCACCCCTCTTAACCCCTTAACCCTCCTAACTTTGTTTCCCCCCCCTCACCTGTCAAGCCCAACTCATCCTGCCTACTACATATTCTTAGACATGTGACCTTCTGTTGGAGAATGTTCTGCTTAACAAGGGCTCCTCTGTTCTCAGAGAAAGCTGACTCCGCCTCCTCCAGCAGCTGTCAGTTATCAAGCACTTCTCCTGATAGCAGGTGCAGGACCTGTGCCCGCTCCAGCTAGACCAGTTCCGAGCATGGAGAAAGGAGGTGGGCAATAAGTCCCACACTTAGCTAAAGAGAAAACTCTACTTGAAGACAACACTAACCCATGGCATGTACGTGCTATTGCTAATGACAGTAGTGTATAGCAGGCACCTGCAGGTTATAAGCACAGGATATAATTGGCACCTGCAATTACACAAACAGAGGAACATTAAAGGGTTTCAGAAATACTCAAATCACTTTTAAAAGCCCAGTATACAAAACAGGATAGCATGCCACTTCTTTGCAAACTGCTAAATGTGTAAAAACAATCAACCGCTTGGTAGAGAGATTAAAAACCTCTGTCCCATAGGAAAACATCTGCCTGATTAAATTGTTCAGAGAATCTGGAATCTAACTCGTTTTGCAGATAGTCTCCTGTATAGTGGAAGAACAGAAGCTTGCGCCAAAAAACCCAGAGCAAAGCAAAAAACAAAACCAAACAAAAACCCATCTCAATGCCAAAATACGGCCTGAAGAGGGTTCTCTTCAGCTGCCTCAGCTCTTCGTTATGTTTGGGGACACGGGGGTGAGGACAGCTTCCATTGCTCTTAGAACAGGAATGAACTCTGCACTCTTTATCCAGGGCTCTGGATATCTTGTTTACGCTTGAACCTGTTCAACTGAATCATTTCAGTAAACAGACAAGGGCTGTGGAAAGACAGGTGACGCACATTTTTTTTTTAATTCAAACTGTCAGTCTGCAGTAAAAGGATGATGTGTGAGAAACTAGAGACGTTTGTGTAGAAGATACAGTGGGAAGGCTGAGAGTGTGCCGGCCAGTGTTAATAATTCTGGGGTTCCACAGGTTAGAAGCTCTTTATGCCAGAGTGGTCTTCACAGTTTCTTGCCTTCACCCGTGTGGAATCTGTTGGCAGTGCTGACTAGGAGCAACACGTGTGTGGGGGCTGATACCCAGCTCCCAGGTGATGCTGTGGTATGTGCATGGACCACACTCTGTCGCGGTGGCCTGCACTCCCTCGAGTTGTGGGATGGGCCATCTGGATTTTCAGACCCCAGCACCATTCAGGTCTTCTTACAGCTGTGCCATTTGAAAGAGCCTCAGCAAAAGTGGAGAAATACCCCCTAAAATTACTGAGTCTTGGGATCCTTTTGTACTGTGGTTTCAGAAACGAAGCCCACAAATACCGATTTTTCAAGCTCCAGTTTTCCGACACACTAGGTTATCGTCAATTATCTCCAAGGGTGATATAACAGTTTCACGAAATTAATTTTACTCCATTTTAATTTAGCGAGGTTCACATCTGGAAAATGAATGCGGAATTCGTTGGCTCAAGTGAAAGTAAGAACAGCTGAATCCATTAACTCTGCTCCTGTAACCTGCAGCTCTTTGCTTAATTTTGCTAAATTCATTAAGGATTTTGCTTTTAACTTGGACCTTCTGCCTCGTTCTAATAGAGTGGCAAAATGCTATGGTCAAGTCGCAAACTATTGATGGAAGGGTAATTATAAATATGCAAAGGCTCTGTTGAACCCAGGAAGAGGCGGTGGCGGGGACTCCATCACGGTGTGGTTAAGGAGATGGATGGCTTACACGTCCTTCCCTTTAGTGACATATTAGCTTCCCAAATGAGTTATTGAAAATGTAAATGGTACCTCTTAAATACTGACGAGTTATCTCCACTTATCTCTATTTTGGTTGTAATTATTTTTAAAAGAATATGTGTATCTTTTTCTAAGTGGCAGGAAATCTCTCAGAAAACAAGCATGAAACATAATTTCTAACAGTCACTGCAAAAAAAATCTTTCTTAAAGTAGAGGAGAAAATGTTCAATAATTTCCCTCAATATATTGATAAAGCTAGGATGAATTTCTAAATTATTGTTTATTTTAGAAGCCAGACATGACAAAACAAACACCAAATGCCTCCAATACTTGTATACCGAACAGAGTCACAAGGATAACTTTTTTTTTCTATTTTCTTTTTTTGGTTTTTCGAGACAGGGTTTCTCTGCAGCTTTTTTAGAGCCTTTCCTGGAACTAGCTCTTGTAGACCAGGCTGGCCTCAAACTCACAGAGATCCGCCTGCCTCTGCCTCCCGAGTGCTGGGATTAAAGGCGTGCGCCACCACCGCCCGGCAAGGATAACTTTTTTGAGAACTGTTTACATACAACTGGGAGACAAGCTAGTATACATCTAAAGGTATTGTTTTAAACGTCAGATTTCCTGACACTATTTTTACAACAGCAATGTAAAAAGGGTACCGTGGACCAGAAAAAGCTTTCGGGAGGCCAGGCAACTTCTCATGGACCCTTTCAGTGATGGAGGTGTCAGTGAAGAATCAACAAGGTAAGGGGTGAGGACCAGATGGGAACCCCCACGTTACTGGAGCCGAGGCTGCAGAGTGGGCAGAAGAGAAGCATTTCAGGAACAGAGGAGCAGTGCAAAGATGCAAAGCAATAGAGCTGGATGTGAGCAATGGGGACCCACATTTGTCGAGAAATGGCAATGCCGTCTTCGCCATGGCCGTTACTCAGGTATACCTGAGGGATCAAAGAATGCAGGCAAGATGTGTACATTAAGTAAAGTAACAAGGTGATTCCAAAATTCTATTTTGGAAAAAAAAACATGGAAGAAATAGAAATGAACCGGGGGAATCAATGAATGCTTCTATTTTAGGGTACACGGATCAGAAGTGCAAGAGAAGAACCAGCCACCACACTATGTTAAACAGAAACAAAAACATGGCAAATATGAACGAGAACAATTTCTTCACTATCTCTTAAAGTAGAAAACTATTCAATCTCATGTGTATGTATGTTTGAGCATATAATTTCTACACACAGTTAGGGAGAGAAATGCAATATGCAGTACTCACAACACTTAACAGCTTAGAAAGCAAGGCCATAAGGAGATGAAAAGCCACACAACTGCATAGAACTTCTCAGTTCACAGATGCTTTTAATTTTGAAAAAAAAAAAAGAAAGAAAACTGAATGAGAAAGATTCTGGTGGACTGTATGTAATGTACCACACAGCACTGCATCTGTATCTCCTTGCTATCTCAGTTTTTAAAGGATATTCTAAGAGGATCAGCCAAGCACAAACCAGTGTGCAAATGTCATGACCAGAGCAAGCACGGCTGAGAATGCCAATATGTCCCCAAGAACCACAAAGACCTGAGCATCTGTCCTGCCCTTCTCACATCCTCCTTCCCTTGAAAACCAAGGGACCAAAGGAAATCATTGTTTCCAACAGCAACAAAACCGCATTACCCTTGGCTAAAAGAAATGTGAACTATAGGTTGACAAGAAAATGTAGATTTCTCCCCAAAGGAAAGTTTCCACTGTATTTGTTATTCTGTTCCATAAAAAAATTCCAAATAAGGACTTCACAGTATAGCTGCCAGAGTTCAAAAAGATGTAATCAAACCAGGTGTAGATTGCAGAAGAGGAAAGTAGAGAGAGGCCTGCTTCATCTTTCCTGGGTGTGAGGCTTTCAGTAAGAGATGCAGACACTTTGACAATCCATGACAAAACCCAGTGGCTTTTACATGTCCCAACACACGCTCCATTTAAATGAACACATTGTGATGATTATAATTACTCTGCTACCTGAGACTTTAGCGTGTGCTGAAACAAACAGTCCTGTTTACTCTTTGCTGTCAGTGCACAGCACTGATCCAGTGCCCTTGGGCATGTTGGCATAACACGGAAACTCATCCAGCCAAGGCACAAAGCCGAAGGGGTGTCTAAGCAGCTCCTCTTTTGCTTTGACATCTCTTTCCAATAGGCAGAAATTAATAAGAAAAGAAAGACGCAGAAGAAATGAAATTAATGGCATCTTTATATCTTTGGAACACCTGAGCAAGAGTGTAGACATCAAGTTTGTTTGACAAAAGGCACAGAGAATGGAACGACAAGGGAGACGTTTTAACATAGACTGTACACAATGGCCTAACTTCTCTACACTTCAGAAAATGTAGTATACATCTCAAGAAAAGCAAGACTATTACATCCAGCATGAACAGGTTGATTAATTGCCACAAACAAAAATCAAACAAACAAAAAAAAAAAACAGTCAGAAGGAAACAAATGCCTTCAACCAGTCCAGTTTAAGAACTGTTGCCTGAAGAACATAGGGTAGAAAATTTATTAGCATATTATGACCTAAGAGTAGACTTGACAAGTCAGATTTCAGGAGGTCTTCAGTTAGAAATGGTGCAGGCTGGAGTGGTTTCGAAAACCAAGGCTTCAAGCGAACCCTAGCAACGTAGTCATTTTACCAAACAAAAGCAAAATAAGAATGCCCAAACTGGGTTAATGCAGAGAAAATAGTTTCTAAATGATAACAAAGCATTAAATTTCTATATTTTCAATTAAATTGAAAATTCAAGATCAAATAGCATCCAGTTTTTATAATCAAAGTTACGGTCAAACAGTAATTGATGAGAACTTTAAAAGTTTTCCATTGAGATTCCTGTTTTTCAAAGTATCATCATATTTTGTGCAAGGATCAAAATTCAAAAGTTGCCCCTTTCCCAATTCACAGTGAGCAGTTCTCTCCCCCAGTTCAAGAAGCCAGACAGAGCAGGACCACCGGCTGCACCAGCAGATCTGTGTATTGTACAGATGTTAAGTGACCATACCTCATGAGTGCACGCCTGCCACGCGACTCATGCTTCACTTTCCAAACACGCGAGTCTGAAACAGAGCAGGCTGCACTTCTGATAACATCTGCTACAACAAACAACAAAAAAGTGTGAAGTCTGATGAATGTTTAAACAGAACATTTTTTATGGATCAGCTAAATCTTTTCTGCTTTTTAATTAAAAGTAAAGAAAATGGAACTTAATTATCCTGTAAAGATTAGCTTGTGGGCATCTTCCTGTAAATTACTTCTAATTGAAAGCAAATTGTCAAGTGACATTCAAAGGACCGTCCTTTAAAACACAGCTGTTCACTGCTGATTTCAGTGCAACTCAGTGTTTTCTTGTTACAATATGGCATATTTGAATATTTTAACAATTTCACTGGTTTTGTATAGATTTCCATTTAACATATCTTAATCACATTTCTTGGTGCAGGAAAAAAGTTAGATTAGCATCCTGAAGTTGTTTTCAGCATCATGAACTGCCTATCGTGAGCGTTTTCTGCTAAAGTTTGTCTCATGCTCGGCCATTCTGAATGAAACAGTCTAGGAAATGGGTGGGTGACACTAGATCACTATCACAACCCAACATTTCATGATGTCCTGTGAAATAAAGCCCCACTTCATTAATGATTTCAAAGATACAAAACTTCAGGTATATTAAAACCAACAGCTACAAATAGGCACTTGCCCAAAATTTAAGCTTTAACACACACACACACACAAACACACACACACACAAACACACACACACACACACACACACACACAGAGAGAGAGAGAGAGAGAGAGAGAGAGAGAGAGAGAGAGAGAACAAGGAAAAAACTTTCAGATCCTTTAATAAATATTATATCATATATTATAATGTGTGTGTGTATACATTTACATATATTTTTTAATTAGAGAGCTAGGCTGGAAAGATGACTTGGCAGTTGGCAGTTCAGAGCACTCTCTGCTCTTCCTGAGGACCTGGGTCAGTTCCCAGCACCTGCACAGTGGTTCACAACATCTGTATCCCTGGCTCCAGAGGATTTGGTGTCCTTTTGTGGTCTCTGTGGGCACCAGGCATGTATGTGGCATACATGTATACCTGCAGGCAAAATACCCCTATCCTGTGGGACAATGGTTTGCATCCTGTCAATCGTATTTTAATAAAATGCTGATTGGCCAATAGCCAGGCAGGAAATATAGGTGGGACAACCAGGCAGGGCAATGAGAACAAGAAAATGCTGGGAAGAGGATTCTGCAGTATGCAGTAAGGACCCAGCCACAGAAGAAGCAATATGTGATTGCCTCACTAAATAAGGTACCAAGCCACGTGGCTAACACAGAAGAAAATAATGGGTTAATGTAAGTTATAAGAGTTAATAAGAAGTCTGAGATACTAGGCCAATCAGTTTTATAATTAATGTAGACAGACCTCTGTGTGTTTCTTTTGGACTTAATGACAGCAGAAACCAGACAGGACAGAAAACTCAGTCAACCCCTACACATAAAAGAAAGCAAAGAAATCTAAAATACCAGTCTTTAAATTGCTGCACAATAGGAAGTCAGTTAAAATGAGTTCCAATGTGTGCCTTTAATGTAAAGACTAATTACAAGAAAATTAGCAGACATGCACACACTTGCTACTATTGATATATTTCTGATTTTACCCCTTTATAATTTACTTTCTGCCAATAAATGTTGATTGGCTACTACTGCTTAGCATTGTATCGGCACCAGAAAAAAAAAATAAATCTCAGGTCTAATAAAACTTATATTTTGTTTAAAAACACCTAAAAATTTTTGAATGGCCAGAACCATTTGAGTTTCTGATATATAGCATTGATGAACACCTTGCCTATTGGGGCTGAGAGATGGCTCAAGAGTTAGGAGCACTAGCTGCTCTTCCATAGGTCCTAGAGTCAATTCCCAGAACCCACACAAGAGTTAAAAAGCCTCTGTAAAACCAGTGCCAGTACATCTGATACTCTTACCTGGCCTCACTTGGCATTGCACACATGCACGTGATGTACAGACATATATTTACACAAAATATTCTACACAAAAATAATAAGAATTAAAAACAACAGTAAAAATCTCACCTGCATACAGCATTCATTTCAGCTGATATTAAATGCCTTGAAGAAATATTGCTTAGAATATGTTGATAGCCAGGGACAAATGAAGGGTCACTGTTCTACAAGTGGTATTCAAAGAAGAGGCTCTCCAGAGAGGTGACATCTAAGCAAACTGAGTGATTTTGCAAATGAGACAAAGACAAAAACACATGCAGTATGGGAGCACAATAAAGAACTTTCCAGAAAATGAGGAAAGGTTTCCAGAAGTATGGAACATGGTTTTCGTTTCTTCCACTCTAGAAATTGGTATGAGAGAGAGCAAAGACAGGAAGGTGAATCACCATGACCCGTGGTGCTCACGACTTTCTAATTTTCCTCAGAAAGTCACATGACTCAACACAAGACACTTTGCTTGTCCAGATGAGCAAATTTAACTCAAACTTTTATTTTTTAAACTAATTTTTAGAGAGTCCTGCAGGGATGCTATTCTCTACAGCGAGCTAATGTGTGAATTGCTCTCAATGTGACTGACTGAAATAAATATGTACAGAGATAAACATGCAGACAGACGCACAGGTAAGGTTTAAATACAAAAATTTGATTGTGTTTCATTCTGTGAACACAGAAACATTCCATATGAGAATAACTTCTTGTTTTTGTAGAAAGCCTATCTCCCATCTTTCTCATTTATCCTATATAGCATGATACCATGCATTTATTCATTTCAATTTTGAAATTATAATATAATTATGTTTCTCCCTTCCCTTATCTCCCTTCAGTCCCTCCCATAACCCCTCCCCACTATCCTTCAAATTCATAGCCTCTTTTTGCAACAATTGTTATTGCGCGTATGCATGCATTTATTACACATATAGTCTTAAATATAACCTGCTCAGTACTTATAAAGTTACTTGCAAATATGCTTTAAGAGTTGACCATTTGCCACTTGGCGACAAATTGGTGAGCTCTTCCCTGGGACAGAACACTTGTTTGGTTGCCAGCTTCCTCAGCTGCCATCTTTTGGTATGTATGTATGCCCATTGGTCCATCCTTTTGTAAGCTCACATTTAGGCAGTAACATTGGTGAGACTTTATGGGTATAGTTCTGATCCCAGTAGGAGACAGTCTCACAGCAAACTCCAAGTCTCTAGTTCCTGTAGTATTTCTATCCCCTGTTCCTCAACATTTTCTAGTTTTAGGGGCAGGAGTATTTTGAAGAGGTATTAATTGGGACTGGGTCCTTTAACTCTGTATTTTGATTGGCTGTGGTATCTGTAGTGGTCTTCATCTACCATCTCAAAGATAGAACTACCTTTTCATCATTGTTTGAAGTTTGCTTTTCACAGAAAGATCAAAAGACATTGGGCCGGGCATAGTGACGTCAGTCTTTAATTCCAGCACTCGAGAGGCAGAGGCAGATAGATATTTGTGAATTTGAGGTCAGCCTGGTCTGTGTAGTAAGTTCCAGGACACCCAGAGTTACATAATGGAGAGATTCTGTCTCCAAAAAAATGTTATTGGAGACTTTCTAAGAATAGACACAATTTTGAGTCTTACTCTTGTCTGTCGGCTTAAGCAATATACTCACACATATCCAGCTGATAAAACAGCAGAAGTGTAAAAGTAAAAGAAACACACAAAAGGATAATTTCACTTTAAAAAAAAGTTTGAAAGAAGCAAATAAGTAAATAAATATTGCCTGGATTTGGTTTTAAACTATAGTCACACATGTCCCTAGTAATGAAGTTATTTTGGATCCTGTGTTGCCAATGTCATAAATACATCAATTATCTTTTTGTAAATTATTAGCAGGGGACCCTGATAATAATACAAATTATCATTTAGAATGTCATTATTTAGAATATGCACACTTAATGCATATGAGAATAAGGAAGCAAAACTTCATAAGATATTCACAAATTATCAGATGAAGCTTCTATTACAAGTACAGGTACAAAATTAAATGTACATACTCACTAAGTAACACCGAGCCCAACCAGCAATATACAAAGTCAACACAGCACTACCGCACATCTGAAGTTTAATATGAAGCTTGAGGCACAGAGTGTAAGAGATGAAGCACTACTTAGATGTGATGAAATATTGTTTAAATAATTCTTTATCACTTTATAATGCAAGCACTTGAAGGGCTAGGTAAAACATTAATTCCTGAGACCCAGCCCTCATGTTTCTGATGTGTGTATGTGTGTGTCTTTAAGAGTGGAATTTAAGAACCTGGTATTCTACCACTGTGCTTCAACTTTACAACAAGAACGTAAATCTTTTATTCTATAATTTTGGTTTAGGAATCTTCATTTCTAAAATGTTCCCAAGAGATGCTAATGCCACTGTGAACCAGGCAAATGGCAATAAGGTTAGTTAAGAAAACGTTTCCATTAACAAAATATTGTAATTTGTCTTTAATATAAAATGAAACATTTTAATCACAAGGTGGAATTTGCCCCAAATATTCTCAGGGGGAGAAGGAGGGGAGAGAAAGGGGAGAAGGAGGGGAGGGAGGGGGGAGGAGGAGGGAAGGAAATGGAAATTTTTAAATAAAGAAGAAAAAAAAAAATAAAAAATAAAAAAAAAAAATAAAAAAAAAAAAAAAAAAATGAAAAAAAAAAAAAAAAAAAACTTTGAATATATGTGATAAAGAAGAAAAATATTTCATTTAAGAAGGACAAAGATCCATTTCTATAAAATATCCCAGACTTCATTATTCACATTACCAAGTCAAATCAATAAAATGGACATAATTTCCTGACAGTTTTGATCCCACTAAAAGGATTCCAAGAGAAGAGCGATCAAACAACTTAAAATGCCACCAAATACAGTAATCTCTACATTAGGATAAACATGGTCCTACTTGGATCCTCTAAAACTTAACGATAATTGGACTAAAAATTAGCTGAAAAAAAAATACTAAAATCAAGGTAACTATTTCTTCCTCTGCTTGGTATTCATTAGAGTTGCTGGCCAAGTTTTCTCTCTCTCACACTTCCCTGAGAAAGCTATTCTTTCCTTGCTTACTATGAACAATCTTCCATTTTGTCTAACTTTTTTGTCTAGCCCCTTTGACTTTATCCTGAAGTAGCCACTCCCTTTTAATTATACAGTTATTTCTATGACTTTCAATGCTCAATGACTAAAGGGAAAAAAGAAAACCTTAGAGTGGACTCTACAATTTATTTTTGATGCCAGGGCTCCTGGAGTAAAATTTTAATAGAACTGCTAGGTTTTTTACCATCTCTAGCTCCAACCATGGCCCAGGAAATCACCATCATACAGTAGAAATGTCTTAGCACACCCCCGAGATTACTGTAGACCATATCACTTCTGTTCATATCTTTCACATCAGTCTTGATGTCTCACTGTTGACAGCCCAAACCCTCCCCTTTCCAGGCTTCATATTCTTTTCCATCATGCTGTCCGTGACAACTATATCTTGTACCTCTTTACTTTAAGCTAACTTTCTTACTATTCCTGTAACATCCTCCCATTTCAAAGATCAAGCATGAAGCTGTTGGTACAATGCACTGTTCTTCAAAATTCTCTCCCATCTCAAGGAGCCAACCGTGACTCCCATAGTGATATAGCCCTCATCCACAATACAAATGTTTTTATGAGGGAGGATAAATAACATTAGATGCTGGATTGATAAATTCAAGAATTTCAGAAGAGAAAAAAATCTAAAAGTCTAATGTTAAATCTGTATTTTGCTTCTTCATCTTCATCTTAAATAGTTTAATGCCTTTTGTCCACTAATCTCCCTGCTTAAGTTGTAGCCTTCAAGAATTAAATGATGGTATGCTATAATTCAGTCATTGTACTGTAGGTTACAAAACTAGATCCTTATACTAGATTCTTTAAATAAATGGCAGCAAATCCGATGAGGGTGTACAGGGTAGAAATGAAAAATTAAGAAGACCATGTATAAATTGGAAATAGATCCTTTTATTAGTAGATAATTGATATGAAAATACACATACATGCACACACACAGTATATTTAACCACTGTACAGTGATAACCAGTGCAGGTTAGCTTCTATGTTTAATATCTGTAGCATCAATATATAACAGATGACAACTTCTGTATCTTCTATACTGCCAACATTATAACTAAAATAAGTACGCAATGAAGTTTTCAATGGAGGATGATGGAAAGGCATTTAATTGGCCTATACTCATTATGTTCCTTTAAAAAATGAACATACATTCTTACTGAGAATTTCAGAAGACATTATAATAAACAGTGTTTCTGGATAAACATCAGTTAAGTTCAATTAATCAGAACTCTTTGTGGTGCGTTCTACGCTCTACCTTGAATTGAGCAGGAGGATACCAATGAGCAGATGGGATTTTTTTCTGCTTTCTTTGTCACCAGGTTTGTATACAATTACAGACCACATTTCTCAGGACTCTCAGACTAAATGGGAATTGAGGAACTGAAGTCCTGATCATTCCTTTGAAAAGGAATGTCTTCCAGCTATTTTTCTTTCTTATAATATTGCATTTTCATATGGATCTAACTATGGGTAAATAAAAGCCACAATACCACAATGACTGACTTACTCTCATTTCATATTTCTGGCATTAAATAATCAGCTCACATTAATGCAGTCAGAGACTTTCCATGTCCACCAAACAATAGTCCAATATATATTTGGGCAATTTAAACCCAAGCTCCTTGGGCTCATTTATCATCTTTTTCTGTTACCCTATAACAGTTCTTTGGAACTGAGAAAGAAGATAAATGGATCCCTGAGAAACAAATATTTACGAACCTTTTGAAAATGCTTCTTAAGTGGGAAGGAAATACTCTATTATCTATGCTGATCACGCAAGAACTCACAACCCAGGGTCAAGCGGTGTGTGCTGTTCAATCTCATAATCATTCAGAAGTAAAATAAAATAATCTGAGATTTCAAACTTATAAACGAAATTCCAAATCCTACTTATCTTTCTGCCTACTACAAAGGGAAGAATTAACTTGCTGTTTCCAAATGAATTATCTAATATGTGAATTTCCTACTGCTATCTCCATCAGTGCACTATTGTTGCCCCCACGCTTGAAATACACTGTCCTTGAAGAAAAGTAGAAGACAAATGCACAACCATCAATGATCCTTGGCTTACCAGACACAGCACACATTAACTGGCAATATACTTCTCACTAGAATAAGAAACATTTCTGATGAATGCAAAATAAATGTTTGTAGAATAAACAATAGCCTGGAGGTTTATATTCACTCTGACGCTACAGAAAAGGCCACAGACAAATAAGTAATGAAACAGACAGCATTTAGATCACAGATAGCAATAGTGAAAATCTGATTTCTATTGTTTGACAAAATACTAGGGAAGATGGGCCCCTCTACTTAATTCCTGAGAAAAGAAATTCAGATCCTAAAATCGTTAAGTTTTGACTTCTCATGTAGATGTCTTCATTAAGGAAAATAGTATATGACAATGTAAAACATGAAGCATTCAACATTATATTAATAGAAATAATACTTCTTAATACTCCTGTTGCAATTTGTTACTATCTTCCTGGACTTCGCCAGATAAGCACTCATCTGTCCATACAGAGTATTATGTGACTTGGGAGTATCTTGAAAATCTATCAAATTGCACAAAAGTAGAGAAGCTGCAACATGATTCCTCATCACTTGACCCTGTGCTCATATTTTAAATCTTATGCACTCAGCCTCTCAGTGTCTCATAATTACACAAGGCTGGTAAACGTTGCTGCATTCAGACAATTTATTGGAGTAGCCTAGGACTTCTGCATCATCTTTCAAATATTGTCCTTTTATCAGTTTGTTTTCTTTGTTGTTATCCTTAGGATGGTAAACATATCTAAAGGTTACAGTAGTGTTCTTCAGAAAGTGAATGATAAAGACGAGGTACTAATTTGAAATTTAAGCACCATGATTAGGCTGGGGAGGACATAAAACTCAAACAGTAAAAAACATAATGTAATGAAAATTGCTCAAACTACCTGCGTGATAGAGCAGCGCCCTCTGATGCATGCCACGTCTCTGAATGAGGCAGGAGTGGATCACATGACACCTTTGGGGTTGTGTGGGTCACTGTTCATTCGGGATGCCTCTCCCTCTCTACTGTACCTCCGACATGCTAATGAGTGTTATAACCTTTAGTCGTCGTATCTGAAACATAACCTCGTGGTGACAGGGGGAACAGAACACACTGAACCAGAGCCCTGAGTGTGTTTTTACACAGCTCCTATTGAATATGCATTGTTTTCTATTAAGTTTTTGGACCTATCTTATTAACTTCACATAATTAAAGTAAGGTAATATGAGGCTACGCCAACACTCAGCTAAATTTCATAAGCCATGAAAAGGCAAGGCTTTTGTTGCTATTAATGCCTGGGAATACTATGTTCCATATAGGCTATCAATTCACAATAGGTAAATTATATTTTTAATTGAAAGAATAATCACATTTAGATAGAATGTGTTCTGTAAAATGTATATAAACATTTTGTGAAAATTCTTTTGATGCTGAAGGATTTTCAAAGGGAGTCAAGAGTACCTAACATGATACAGCTTGCCCAGCAAAAGCCCAAGGTTGAATACTCCTGTGGCTTTTCAAGAGAATCTCCATGCCATGCTTCTGTGACGCTTCATTCTATATACGTCCAGTTTTATTAGACTGGAAGCCATGTAGAGGCAGGAACAATGAGTCATGTGATGGACTAGTACCAGTTTTCACCCATCGTACTTATGAGGTGGTACTGTCTTCCACCAGCACGACTCTGTTTTATTCATGGCTGGATCTTTCTCCTTAACAACATTTACTCCACAAATGGAGGAAATAGAGCATTATTTACATCATAAAATGGAGGGATAAAAACTAAATCTTCTGAACCAACTGCATATATTGACTCTGTCGTATTGTAAACCAAAACAATGTTTCTAACTCTACATGTCTTACATTAATAATGGATTATACTGATGAATATTGTAAAAAAAACTATGAAATATGAAGTAGCTAACAAGATCCTCATCACCTGCAGGATTCATAACAAATTTTCTTGTTTTCTAGAAGCACTATGTAGCGTTTGAATATATTTACCTTAAGTACCCATCACTGGTATCTACGGATATAACAACAGAAAGAAACAAATACTGTTGTGTTCTTCTTTTATTAACTTGAAACACATTACCATAAAGTTTCCTAATCACTAAAAACTACATAATAGCGTAACATTTATATTTACCATGAGGATGATATTAGCATGTACATATTAAGTTACACCTTGTCTCTGAGGTGCCCTAGTCACAGGATCGTCTCAAAGAACAGGTTATGAGTTCTCATGTGTTCCTGCTGCCATGCCTTTGCTCGGCAATAATGGACTCTCACTCTCTGAAACTGTAACTTCAATTAAATGCTTTCTTTTAGAAGTTGCCTTGGTCGAGGTGGTCTATGCCAGCAATAGAAAAGTAACTAATGAAGAAGTTGGTATCAGAGAACAGACTATTGCTTGGACAGACCTGATCATGTGTGCTTTTGTTTTGTTTTGTTTTGGTTTGGTTGTTGTCTTTTAAGAATGTGCAAGTGTTTGGTTCTTTGGACTAAGAAAGTGAGTTGGATGCTCTAAGCAGAGTATAATGTATAACGGATCATCCTAGTAGGAGCTTGAAATACAGTAGTGCTGAGTACAATGTAGATGGTACAGGTTGATCTCAAGAGGCTTCAGAAAGGAAGAATATTAGCAACTGTGATATTGTGACAGAGAATTTTGTTTTCCTAACTTGTTTTAAGAATTTCTTTGAGGCTAAGTTGAAAAGTAATGGACTAATTTATTTAATAGAAAAGATTTCAAGAAAGCCTAATTTTACTCTACCATGGTTATTAATGATCACTCTTATGCAGACCTACAACGAGAAAAGGCATACGGTACAAAAGGAAATGCAAAAATGTATAGTTTGAAGAGAATAAAAAGAAAGGCTGAGAATTTAATGTTGGAGCCAAGGCTTGTGCTGAAAGAGACTAGACCATCAAGGATAGTCTTGCTTCAGGTGGAATAAAAGGAGGGGGCTCTCAGGGAAAGACAGAACCCAGCTAAGTTTCCAACTTGTAGAAAGAAAATATTGAAGGAATTCTCTGCTCCTAAATAAAAACAAACTAAAGCCTTGCAAACGTCACGCAGGGGCCCAGGCTCCATTCTAAGTGGGCAGTAGAGGCCGGCAGTATTGTCCACATGGTTCTGACTGTAGAGTCATGAAGGATATATGGGAAACGGGGCTGTGAAATCTTTAAAGGAGTCACTGTGGCCAGGCGTATTGCAGGGAAAACCTTGCCTAGAGGCTCTAAGAGGCCAGTGCACAAAGCTGTAAAAGTGAAGCCTAGATTACTTTGGAGCCCTCAAGATGTTAGAGTTGCCAGGGCCATGGGTTAGCGGCCAGAGATGCACACAGGCAGTGGATCTTGCCCAACAGAGAGCAGTGTGTTTTACACATAAAAACTGGAAAAAGAAAATCCAGCTAAACTCTTTGACATCTCAGAAATAAAGCTACATTTGCTGGGTTTCCACCTTGCTTTAGTCCGGTATTTTCTCACTATGCCCTTATTCATCATATTAGAATGGTAATGCATACTCTGCGTCATTGCCTAAAACTGCATTTGATTTGGCTTTTGATTTTATGTGAGATTATAATTAAGAGCTTGCCTTGACTCTCTGAAGAGACTCTGGACTTTGAACTTTCCAACAGCGATAAGACTGGAAGGCTATGGGACTTTGAAGTTGGACTGAATGCATTTCACATTATGATAGGACCCTAAGCCCATGAGAGGTCTTCGTGGGCTCTTATGTTTCAATACTTGGTCCCCAGTTTATGAAACTATTTTAGAAGGATCAGGAGGATAGGCATTGGACAAAATTTATTAAAACACATTCTCAAAGAGAAGCTAGCTCACATTACCAATTTTATCCAGAAAATAATGAACAATAGTTTAAACAAATAATTATGAAACTTGAATGTAATCAAAACAACACACCAGACAAAGAAAACGAGTCTTTGGTTTTTGTTAGTTAGGTGGTCGTTTTGTTTGTTTTAGGAGAATTTTTTAGGGGTTCGGGAGTAGTCATTAGTCTCAAACAAATGTAACTCCATGTAACCTGCGCTCCTCTTTGTGATTCTTCAGTCTTTTCTCTATGACCCTTTTGGTTGGCTCGTATTCCTTGAGTAGATACATAAAGCAAATGATAGTGATTCTGAAAGTAGAGCATAGTAGTATCTCATTAATATTAAGTGGTAGTGCATATATTTTAAAGAGAATTAAAGTGAATTTAATGCATTTCCAATCTTCAATTTCCAATTCCTCAATCAGCACTCTAATACTAGTGAGGTGGTCAATAATATTTCCCAAGTAATCATTAACCTTATACTTGACATCAAAAGAAAAGAAAATAGATGTGTCTATATATATATATATACATATACATATATATAAATGTTTTAGACCATATAACTCTATCCATTATATGTATATTGATACTTTATTATAAAATAAAGTTATAATATTAACATCACTAAAGCATATATCACCACATTATTATATTGTGATAACACTAACTAATTTTGATACTATTACCTCAATAATACAATAGCAATACTATCTGTAGCATAATACAATCATGCTTTATTTTGTGATAGAAATTATCTGCCATAATATGGACAAGTTCATATAATTACCATAATTATATTGGTTAAAAATATTAATGTAGATATTTTACAAATATTTATGTAAATATTATATGCATAAATAACATCTGAATGATCAAACAGCTGAACTGGTTTCCTTGGAGCTACAAACACTTTGAGAAGAACTCTATTCCGTTCTAGAAAAGAAACACTCTGCAGGTGTGCTTTGTGTCCATCTTAGTGACTACGTGATGCCTAAACCAACACTTTCTGACACCTGGTCATATAGCTCATCAACAAAGCCCGGGGGTCTTCTTCATTCCTTCCCAGCCTCTTCTTCATCTTAGATTTTGTGAGATCGTGTGTGTGTAAGGTTTTATGGAAAAAAAAAAAAAAACGGCACTAACCTTTCACAGTGTTTCCCACCAGTGTTTAAAGAATTGTATTCACTTTCTAGCTTCTCCCCAAAAGCAGCGAGCTTGAGAAACTGTCCTAAGTTTCCGCAGACTGTGCGGATACTCCCTGGCACACTAACCTGCGTATTCTCTGTGTAACAATCCACTGTGAAGTCACACTGTGTGCCCACTTTCCTCCTGCTGCCATGGCCTGCTGCCCACAGTGGGAATGTTAGTCCCATCAGCACAGAGATAGATAGTGCTTTTCTTGCACAGCTTTTGCCTCTGTTCTCAGACCCAAAGGAAGATCACAATATGTGTAGTAATAAAATGAGTAAAAATGTAGTAAATAAAGTTTCATTAAAAGTCCTCACTCCTAGTAAGACGCATCAATATGTACCCAAGAACTATAACAAAATTAATTGGCTTTCTTGGTCTTGGGAATAAGCTATATTCTCTGAGTTGAAGAATGTTAAACTATCCTCTAAATCAGCACGAGGAAGGCTCAAACGAACTCACAGAGACTGAATCAGCATGCACATTGTCTGCACCATGGTCCTCTGTGTATGTATTATGGACTAGGGTTTGATTCTTGTGCCTTCTCTTGGTCTCTTTTCCTTCTGTTTGTTTTGCTCAACTCCAGTGTGATACTTTTTAATTTATTATATCTTGGTATGTTAGAATTCTAAAGTCAAGGAATATATTTGGCTTTTTTTCTTACATTTGGAGATTTGTGTGGTTTGCCAAAACTGTAAATGTTATCCAACTGTGTGATTAAGCCTAACTCAATTTTTCTGAGAAAGAAATTTTGCACTAAGAGTTGGAGGGGTGGACAGGGAGTAATGGAAGATGAATATGATTGAAGTATTATGAAGTTGACGTACTAAAAATATGTATTCTGCATTGAACCTGGCCTGTAAGATATCAAGAATGATTATTTCTTTTTTAACCTAGATTTAAATTAGCTACAAATAAGAATCATACGATTATATGAGCTTGGAATAAATAAACAAAAAGTCCTGAGTTTTAAAATCCCCGACAGATCTGGATGTGATGCCTTGTTTCTGTAAGACCTGTTTTATGGGGTCCTGAAGGAAAATGGGAAGTTTCATACAAGTTCACGCCTTTAAACTTCAAAGTAAGTTTTTGTATGGGAAGCCCACTATTTCAGAAACAATTTATCAACTAAAAGAGATGGGACACAAAAGGCTTGGGTGTCGTGAAAGTGAAGGAGATTCTGACCCGCCACCGCAGAGCAGGTGCACCAGCTGTAGATTCCGTGTTAGCCCACACCGTGGAGTCCATGTCTGATCTAACTACTAGCACAGGTTTGGGACGCCTGTTTGCAGATGGAGTTGAATTATCAATCCGAGCAGACGCACAATCCGGGTCCAATGTCACTTCTCCTCATTATGTTAATAGTTAATACATGCAAATGAAAACACTCTAGCAATTTGATTTCTTTGAAGATAGTTTGCATATTGTCTTAGCCATAATGACTGTACACTTCTCTTAGCTTCCATTTATGCAAGGGGAGTGTAGTTCGTTTTTATCAGCTCAAGTTCCTCTTTGGCTGCTATTGGAATGTGTGTGCTTGTTTCTTTTCTACCTTTAGCCTAATTACCATGCAGGTACCATAAGCAGATTTTTCATGCTATTGGTGTTTTTCTTAATTAAGAAACAAATGAATTCTCCCTAGCAAAATAAATAAATAAATAAGTAAAGATGGAACCGCAGAATAAGATGCCAGGGGCTGATGTTCTATTTCTTAATTGAAGCAACTCTATTGCTTGCTGTCAGTAGTGAGGGGCAGGAGTGTCATAAGTGCAAAATGTTAATAGTACAAAAATAACGTAAAACTTACTTTTAAAAAAATAAAGGATACAAAAAATGTTGTAAGAGCTTAAAAAATAGATTTTTTTTTAATCCACGTATTAATTTTGACAGTAACAAAGTGGCTTCATTTACAGACGCCTCGCCCTGGCACAACTCTTGCTCTGCTACCCTTAATGAGACTTCAAAGTTCTCCACATGTAGGCTTCGTCCACCACTGTAACCTTAAAATAAGATGCGACGGGTGTCACATTGGAGACAATGATTCCATTTCTCTAGGCTGAGGAAGACTTCCGGGAAACAAGGGTCTCAGAGGACCCTGAGTCTCAACTCACTGTGACACTGACACCGGTGACATTTCCTGGGCTACCGAGTGGCATAAAAGCAACGTTATTTTCTCTGGAATCAAAGCTGTGGACAGACAGCCACCGATTCGGAACTTCACTCTCCTCTCAGCCTACATGAAATACCATGAGATGTTACTCGGGTTTTTAAAATGAAAGTCCAATTAATGAACTTTAATTTGAATGATAAATATAAACAAAAGCATCATATTGATGGGTATGTTTTGTAACAAGGAAACATTATAAAATTTGGTACCTATGTATAAATTTCTAAATTTCTGAGGTTTTGCTGCTATTAATAAACTCATGCTTGCTGAATTTTAGTTGTTTCAGTCACGTTTTGGATGCATCTATAAATCAAACATAGTAAAAGGAAGAAAATACACATAAGTTGTATTGATATCAAAATGCATCCTCATATACCCTCTTTCTATGTGGAGAGAAAGGGTCCTAACAATATTGCTAAGTCATAAATATTGGTATGCCGAATGATAAATGGTAATTTTTTTAATTTTTACTTTCATTTTCTGAGAATATAATATTTTCAACATCATTTTCCCTTTACTCCCCATAAGTCCTTCCATTTATACCTCCTAGGTCTTTTTGGAATGTATGACCTAACTTTTCATTGATTGTTGCTGCATACATACACATACAGGTATATACTTTATATTCCCAAGCATGGAAATACAACCCATTCAGTCTGTATGATGTTACTTGTATGTGTGTTTTCAAAGCTGACCATTGAGTACTGGATAACCAGTTGGTGTGCTCCTGCCTGAGTAGACAGATATCATAGAGTGCCTTCAGTTAGTAATAAAATGAAAATCTGTGTGTTCTGAAAAATAAACACTATCGATAATTTGAACGAGATTAATTTTTAAACTTTTAAGCAAATTTGAATCAAAATTTGAGCATTCATATTTCTATGAAAGTACTAAGAAAAATCTTAAAATGTTCAATACATTTATAGGACTTGAGATTATTTGCAACAATAAAAGGAGTCCTCTATCTGACTGATTTTTTTTGTCATTTCACCACTTAAAAATTAAAAAAAAAAACAGTGTGATTGTTGAAAAGAGAAAGAGTTCACGTTTAGTGTCCTTGATGCAGCATTATCAGAGAACTGACTTGGTCCACCAATTAAGGTCACTCATATATACATAAAGTGCGATGCAATTTGTTGAATCATTTTTGGTCATACAACCTTTGAAATAAGGCCCAGGGACAATACACTTCATTATCTCACTTGAATTTCCATTAAATAAAGATGGCTAGAAAGGGAAGGAACAGGGGATAATTTTAAGCGTTGAGATTTACAGATAAGTTGGACTGAGATTTACAGATAAGTTCTATAACACATGTAAACGTAGACTACAGCAGATAGAACATTCCTGGAGTATTCCTGGAAACCCAAGAAACTGTAGTTCTTTTTCAAATTCTTCAAAAGACTGAAGATGGTCACTATCAATCTTAAGCCAGTAGCAAAACGTTCAGAAAACAGCCTGCCATTGCCCTGCAGCTGTACGAAGCTGTTGCTGTCTCTCCCCACCCCCAAGGCTTCAACTTGCTAACATAGTGTCCCTGCCAAATTCTTGGCACTGGAAGTGAGGGGGAAGAGGCCATACCATAATGTGTTGATAATGAGGGGATGGAAATAGCAAACCAGCTGTATTGTCCTAATAAAGTATGTCTGGCTTTAGAGACACAACAAGTATGTGTTCAGGTCATCCAAATGCATTTCAACCAAGTGGTCCCTTTGATGACCTTTTCAGATATCACTAAAATACATTTTGTATATTCAGTCCAGAACTGACTGCAAAGGCAAAACAATGAAAGTCTCACCACTAACTTGTCCTATAACGATTATTATACCCAAGTTACCTTTGGAGTTATTGTGTTAATAATTTTTTATTTAATACCAATAAATTCAACAGTGTGATCTGCAAAAGAGTTCATACCTTTTACAAAGACAACTATATATTTCCAGCAGTATATATTCATTTTGCTGTCAGTTTGTTTTATGCAGAATTTCTCACAGAAGTTCAAAATATTTTCTTCTCTGTTAGTAAATTGATTATTTTTCTTAGAAATGTGTAAAGGTTGTCTGGGAAAAATCATTCAAATGTTCTTTTGGCAAGAACTATATAATAAAATTTACTGCAATCAGGAAACATTATAAAAATACTCTTTGTTAACTAAAATGAGCAAACTGGAGAGCTTTTGCATTATATTTCAGATACCTTGGATATTTACCATCATGGTGAAATGATGTCTTTCCCTAGAGTTGACTTTTAAAAAATGCCAGTAATAAGGAAACGTTTTATTCATGATTTCTGACACTGTTGTAAAGTGTTTCTAAACATTAATCTATTTAAAACTCTCAGTTCCATTGTAGAGATTCCTCTAGTCACCCTTGCTTTAAAAATGGAGAAAACTAAGTCATCAAGCAAATCACTTCCTCTGAAGTATAAGCAGGAAGTAGCTGGGGTTTGAATTCCAATACAAGTTTGTGGTCTAGCATAATGCATGATTTTATGAATCAATCCTCTTCAAACTGAGAACGTATAAAACAACCGTGAGAAGTATTCCAGGAAATACTGTCACACTGACAACTGCTTTGTGTTTCGGGGGGGGGGGCTAAAAGTTAATACATAAGTTGACCTCAGCCCTCATTTTCACGTAGACCATTTGCAAGGTCATCTTGGAGTCATCAGAGCTCAGGGCCAACAGAATTCCAGGAGTGGTTAAGGAGAGGTAGCATAGCAATGGATTGCTGCCACCCAATTCTGAAGTTGGATTCTAGTAGCATACAGCTATGCTAAGAGTCTAACTCATAGCATAATATAACTCATAGTATCAAAACTATGAAGAACACTCACCCCAGATATTTAGTGCAGTCATCCGGGCTTTGCCATGCTGACCAGATCATTTTCAATAATATAACCTGTGAGGGCTATCAGCGCGTCTGTGTGAGTTTATTTTTAGTACTAACCACTAACTTTATCATCAAGAAAACCACTTGAAGCTTTTAACAGTTGATGACTGGGACATCAGCAGGACACACAGGAGCCAAAATTCTTGACAGCAGACATATCTCAGGCGATCAACTCATGTCTCTCCAAATCATACCCCATGTTCATAAAGTTACCACAGAGTGCCTTGATCCTTGGAACTAAGCATTCATGTCCATCTACATATGTTCAACCTGTGGCTACCAGGTCATGTGCTTCCCAGAAGAGCTATGCATGTAGCCAACACAAAATGTGTACTGGTTTAAAACACTGGAGCGTTTTCTGTGTGCTTTATTTGTAACCCGATTGCATAGTTTCCAAGCATGAAATTGGTAGGTGGCAATATGGTGTCACAACAATGAAAGGCTAGACCGTGATAGGCTCTCAGAAAGTTACACACAAAAGTATAATAAAATCTCCAATACAATGTGAATTGTTCCGAGGCTATTGAGATAAAATGAAAACAGAGCGTAACAACAAAAAAATGACTTTTCTGGTTATTTGTAATAAAAAATAAAAAATTCCAAAATGTTATAAGTCCTTAACACATAATTGATCAGCAAGAGGCATTAGTTTTTCCAGGTGCTAGGTTCCTTCAGTTGAGAGAAACTAAGACTTCTAAGTTTTCTCCTAATTTCACACCACTACTTCTATCCTGTGTCACCTCTTAGAATTATTTGGCAAATCACCATATTTAAATCTCTTTGTCCTTGGTCATAAATACCAGGGGATGCTCAGGGGGCAGCTGTGAATTCCACCTTGCCGTTTTCCTCGGGATATCACCCTGTGGGTCCACGGAGGCCTTGGGTTTGAACCTTCACCCAGGTCATGCACAGACTCATTTCCGGCTACTGCTGCCATCACTTCCCACAAGGACTCATGTGATGGCCTGGGAGATGTTTGAGGATACAAAATCCACTCTGAGGTGCAGATTTAAAATGATCCGTTAAAAAGAGCGTCATCGTTAAGATATTTGGGCTGGAACCAGGGTTAAACTCTGTCTGCTTATGATCACACGGATGAAAATGAAAATCATCATTAAATCACTTGGTGCAAAAACATTAGATTTTCATGAAAGAATGATGCTTTGGGGCAAAGCAGAACAAATTTTCTGAAATTTTCAGTAAAGCAATGCCATTGAAATGAACTTCTCTTTGTGAAATAAGGCCTAGAACACTACATGGGATTTTTTAAGAATAGATCTTTTATCTAAAACCTAACGATCATATACTATTAATCTGAGGTTAATTACATAACTGTGACCTGTGCTGAAAGTAGAGAAATGCTATACATTTAAAGGGAATGTCTTTTCTAAAGTAAAAGAAAATTAATCTTCGCTGAATGTCCAGTTTTGGTATCTTCGCATAGAAGCTTAATAAGGACAAGACTAAAATTGGCATTATAAGTGTTTCCTCCTCCCTATGTTAATATCTGAATTAGAAAGAGCTTGAATCAATCCTTTCTTCTCTTTCTTTCCAACTTTGGGCAGCATTTCTATCCTCTCAACTCCACAGCCAAGGTGTCAATTAAAACTAGGTTGTTCTGACAATAGATCCCTATTTTTTCCAATAAAAACCCTGCTGCCAATAATAGGACTTAATAGCAACACAACGAATGGCATGAAAATAACACACATATTTTACATGTGCCTCTTACCTCTCTTATTGGTATTAATCTGTAACTGTGTAAAAATGTTGAAACAATATTATCAGCACGCAGTGGAATAGCAAGCTACATGCTCTGTGGTCCTCACACTGACTCTTAGAGATCAACATCAATAATTTACTGCAAAATTTTATAGAAATTTTTCATGAAAAATAAACGTGTCAGCCTATCTACTTATGCTTTATTTTTTCAGTATAAAGATTTTATTTTTAATTCATGTGTTTTTTAAATATTCCCATATCATCACAGACATAAACAACTCTGCTTTTTATAGTATATGAGAGATGTGAGGTGTTTATTTAGCCTATTGATGGATATTTAGATAATTTCTAAGTTTATATTGTTGTAAACCATATACACATATATGCAGGTAATGAGCACATATATGTGGGTATCTGTAGAATATATGGAAATTCTGTGTCATAGAGCATATGTGCAATTTCCATCCCTCTGAACTTTCCTATCATGTTTCATTGAGGCTGTAACAACCAGCGATCCAATTATCCAGCATTCAGCCCATTTGCTACTGTAAACATATTCTTTTCCATACTTGGTTATAAAAACTAGGCTAATGCATATAAATGAATGGAAAGCTACTAGCAAAGACAGTCTCATGAGTTAAGCACAAACAGATTCAATTAAAAAGATACCACTCTGCTCATCTGTTTTTGTGTGTGTTGCCCAGCCTCAATAAAATATTCACATCAAACTCCTGAATACAGGGTGATTATTGTAGACATCAGCTATGGTGCAGTTATTAAGTCTGTGTGCAAAAGTTGGAGCATAGCACAAAAGGTCTAAAGTTGAATTTGAGATAACAATAATTGTTAAATTTAACAGAATGGAAGTTAGCAGAATCTTGCTGTCAACTCACAAGTCCCTGTTCCCTCCCATCTAGAAACTATAATTTGGTAAGGTGATGAGATTATCAAGCAAACTCAATACAAGGTAATCAGACTTATTTAAAAGTTCGCAATGGCCATCAATTACTGAAAGAATGAATTCAAATTACCTAACATGCTTACAAAGTTCTTTGAAACACAAATCGGCTCCCCAGCTATATTTTTTGCATCAATTACTCAATGAATCTTGACAATGTCATGCTCTGTAACACTTTTTCTGCTCTAGGTCAAGATATAGTTTCTTTTTGACATTATTAGATGTGTGCAATGGTGAATCTTCATGATCAGCTTGAGTAAAGATAGATTCACTATGGAAACACTTCTGGGTCAATCTGTGAGGGAATCACCATGAAAATTTCACACAGGATGGAAGATTAAGTCTGGATGTGAACATTCAGTCCTAGACTCAACAAAAGGAAAAACAAGCTGAACACCAGCATTCAATTCTCTCTGCTTCCAGTGATGTGGGATGCCCCTCTGTATGCTGTGAATACCATTGGTTAATAAAGAAACTGGCTTAACCTGATAGGGTAGAACAGAGCTAGGTGGGGAAAAATAAACTGAATGCTGGGAGAAAGGAGGCAGAGTCAGAGAGAAGCCATGTAGCCCCGCTGGAAACAGAGGCCAGAACTTTACCCGGTAAGCCACAGCCATGTGATAACACACAGATTACTAGAAATGGGTTAAATTAACATGTAGAGCTAACCAATAAGAAGTTAGAGCTAATAGGCGAAGCAGTGACTTAATTAATACAGTTTCTGTGTGATTATTTCAGTTCTGGGCAGCTGGGATGAACAAGCAGACCTCTCACTACAACACTCCAGACTGGGAGTGTGATTGGCCAGTTACCTGATGTTGATGCTTTCATCTTTCATACCATAAAGAATGGTGTGCTCAAACTCTGGGCCAAAATATAGCCTTCCTCCTTAAAATTGCTGTCTCTGGTATGTAGTCACAGGAACAAGACCGAGTAATTAGTTACTATGAAGTAACTAATATAAAAACCTACTTGCCCTTCAAAACAAGATAATATTATGTGCACTTGCGTGCGCACACACACACTATAGGGCATATGGATAAGAAAACCCACCAAAGAAGACAGAAAAGCCCATTATAAGCAGTTACCTCATGACATGGGAAGATATGACGAGAAACTACACATGGAAATTTCAGGGAAAAAATGTTCCAAAAGAGAGGCATCTCAGCAGACTCAAGAAACAGAAGACCATGAGGTAGTAATGCCCTGATGCTGCTGACACATGACTGGGGAGAGCAGTCGTACCCTATGTACTGCTGAAGAGGTAAGCTGTAAGGACAGATCACAGGCAACACAATAAAAATGTGATTAAAATCCTGAATAGGAATTTCCAAGAACACTGGAAAGTTTAAGCACCAAGGTGGTATCATTAAATTTTTTTTTTAAAAAAATTGGAATTTAAGGTAAAATTGCCTCTATTCCATAAGATTGTAATAAAAAAGGCAGCCACTGATAATACAGATTCCTATACACAGAAATCATTTTGAGTGATTCTGAAGTTTTGAAACCTATTGACAGTATCATGAGAAAATCTTTCTTAGAAAATTCTTGAATATACAAATGTTTAATAAAATGTTCTGATAATATTCAGAAGCTCTTCAAAGCCTATGGATCCAAAGCAAACATTCCTCTATTCATTGTGCAATAGCAATTATTTTTTCAGATAGTGAGAACAATGCACTGTTTCAACTCCTGCAATGCCTAGATTATTTACCAATAAAAAGACACCAGGGATGACCAACATTTAAAGAAAACATTCCTGAGAGCTGAGTTAGCAACATCCCAGAAGTAAATGTCCCTATTCTTTCTTCAAAGTTGAGAAGGAGCAAGAAACAACAAAGCAAATGTCTCAATATTTCATTAGAACTCTCAAACTCTTCCTGGAAGGTGTTTCCAAAGCTGTAGGACCAATCATGAAATTCCAGTCTATGCAACCTTTGTAGCCCAACCATTCATGTGATACCAGCTGACGGCAATTTTAAGACTATTAGCATCCTCCTTTCTTTCCCCTCTCTACTGTATACTGGATATAACTGTGCATAAGTTTTGTGTTACAGTTTCATACAAATGTGGCTTAGTAGCTTTATTTCAACTGTGTCACCACAAACACATAAAGTGCTGCATTTTGATATAGGGCAACTGACAAATGCTGAACCACTAGCATTTAAGGATTTTTCAGCTTCATTAATAATCTGTTTTTCAATTGGCAAATGACATGATGCAATAACTTTCTCCTTTGCCAGCTTGGATTTTCTTTAATGTACAAGTAACTATTTTAAAATACTAATGTGAAATTTTGTACACACCTAAGTGTTATATATTATAAGTAATATGTTATATATTATACATGTATGAAAGTTACAGTATAAAACCCAGAATGAAAGAGAAGCAAAGGATGATAAGGAATGGAAAGGAAAGAAATCTATGATAGTAATGTATGTATGTAGAAAGACAGGCCAATGAACTCTGAAGATCTGAGTATTCAATGACATATGACTCTAAGTAAACTCCATTTTGACCATACTGCCTGAAAAGCAGCATCATAGTAACTACTGAGAAATGCATCACAGACTGATGCAGAGATCAAACTAAGACCATCTATTTCCGTTCTTCTTCTCCTAATGGAATAAACATATCAACTATTAATAGCCACCACAAAGGACCAGCATCACAAGGTATCTGCCAGCAATGTGACCATTACAGCAGAGTCACGAAAGGTGCACTTCTTTTCTCAAAACATGTTTTCCACAGAATTTTTAGCATATCCATAAGAGTTCTTTAACCTTCTTGAATATTTTTGCATATGTATGCCTTATTAATGAGCACTACATATAATATATATATATATAGTGTATTTATGTATAGATATAGAAAGAATAATGGATAGATAGATAGATAGATAGATAGATAGATAGATAGATAGATGATAGATAGATAGATAGATAGATAGATAGATAGATATAGATAGATAGATATGATAGAGAGTTAGATAGATATTGATACATAGATTATTTTGTTTTACATAAATTTATTTAGAAGAAAATGGGCCTTTCTCTTATAGAAACATTTCTGGGACTGTTGCTACCCATGACTGACAGAGAGGCATCCGCTCACCTGGCATGAAGATGTATAGTGAAAACCACTTCAATTCTGGGACAAGTGCTTTCACATCCATCCCACGCGTCCTGTCAGCAGGGCAGCACCTTCTGAAATTCTCCATTCTGCTTTTAATCTTTCTGCACTAGCTGAGACCCAGCTGGCCTTAGGAAATCTAGCCCTGATACATCAGAGAGAAGGGGGTTCTTTGTAGAGGATTTCCAGGGTGGACCAATGTATCCTATACTTAAACTCAAACCCCAGAAATGGGAATTCCAGTTCGAAAACAGGTATCCACAAACATTCTTGGCTAACACTGGAAAACGTTTTATTCCAGAACTAGCTAACATGCCCCTCTCCCTTCCTTCCTCTCTCCCTCCTACTCTACCACTCCCTTCTCTCCTTCCTCCTTCCAAGAAATATAATTCTATCGCTACTTTCAAACCCACAAGTTCTATAATAAAAACTACAAGTACCATAATAACACACATATTGGCAATTTTTATATTCTGTAAATGATTCTTGTGTGAGGAATGTACTCTTATGATCAAAATATAAGTTAAAATTTAATAATCCTATCATCAACAGGACTAAAGTGGAGAAAAATCACATCACAGTCATTAAGCATTAGCCTGTATATAAAGTTCTTTGATTGTACCAACTGTTTTTTTTTTTATTTCAAACCCTGTGTTGTGTAACAGAACTTTTTTAACCCCAGCTTCCCACAATGTATAACAGGAAGAAACTAGACAAAGTTAAAAACCGAGGTGAGTTTACACAGTAGTTTTTCTTCTAAGAAACCCATACTTCTTCAGAAATTATTCAAATATTGAATTTAGTCAGTTCATGTGCTTTGATATTTTATAACACTTTACCTGAGATCACAATTAAATTAAATATATAAAATATTAGATATTATAAAGCATATGAGATATGACATGTCAAATCATCATATGCCCTTGTCCTTTACAACATAAACAACATAAAAATGCCCCATCTCATGGAAAAGGGAATAGTCATGCATTTCTCTTGGTAGACTGAATCTCCATGCCTTTAAAATGGCAATCAAATACTAAGAATTGGGCCTCAAAGAAAAAGAATGAAATATTAATACTGTCCCACCTTGTGGGAGCTCGACATTACTTGACACTCCACAGAAACCGACCTTTTTGTCCTTCAGGCCAGCCTACTGGGCCTCATCTTCTATCTCAGAAGCCAAATCATCTGATCCCAAACTAACTGTCAACTGCCGGTGATGGTGGGGAAGCCAGACATCAATCAATCAGGTTTTATCAGACGCTCTCGTCGTCCCTCTGTTGTGCTCATCTTATCATCTGACCCAGTTGTAGCCCTGACTCCAGAAGCTTAAGCAACTTGATGACAAAATATGCGCCTGCTTGTCCGAGATGCACGTTGTTAAGGAGTGGGCGATATTTTTAGCCTCCGCGTAATATATTTGCAAATGAACTCTTGCATATTTCAGATGCACACAACCCTATGCTGGGTAGCCTCCCCTACATACAGAGGCTTTACCTGCCCGTGGGAGACCCAATATTTCCAAACCATGCAAGTGTACTTACATACACCACAGAAAAAATCTGCTGCTGTGAATAGTAGGCGGAGAGGCTACCGAAATGAGAACAGGAAAATGCCACTCCAAGAAGAGAAGAATGACAGATGATTACAACATGAAGTCATGAACACAATGTTGTCCCAAACAAATAAACCCTGAAAATTAAAAGCCTTTGCATCTAACTTTTACTGACGCTGTCTTGGAGGGGGAGAAACATGTTCTAACCGTCAGTGCTATTGCCAAATCTCTGTTAGCTGAGCTACCATTTGATGCCTGCCACAGAACTGAGTCCCATAAATAAACTAGTTAAGTAAGGTGAAATTACAACAGCTTAGCACTTTGAAATGAAGAATTCAAAACAAATGCCTGTGTCATGAAAGCTGAACAAAAGTGGGGAGCAAGATGTGCAGCTATTTTGTGGCTTAGTATGTGTAACTGCCTCTTACTTAACTTTTCTTCTTGCTTCTTTTTTTTTTGGGGGGGGGAGAATTACTTAAACTTCAAGGTATTTTTTCTAGAATTTAAAACAATAACCTTTATGATAAAAGAAAACAAGTTTTCCATCAATAAGCAATGTCTGTCATCCATCACTTGCATATATTCATTGAGCAATAACCTACTTTAAGAAGATTTTTTTAAAAAGTATATAATTTATCTACAACATTTAGTCACACAAACACAATCTTAATCAAGTAATGATGAGTAGCACCACACCACAAACAAATGCATGATATATTTGGCATGGAAAAAAATTATACAACATGGAAAGATCTTGTACAGTGAGAAATACATCATATCAAAGTAATATCAGTAAATTCACATGTTCTTAAGTTAAACTATATATCTGTCTTAATTTCTAGTTCCTTTACACTTTAAATACATATGTTTGTTGGTTTACTTTGTAGGTGAAGTGGCATGTTTGGAGGTCAGATGTCAGACTGCAGCTCTCGGCCATGCTAGCCGACATTTGAGCCATCCTGCCATCCTGTCTTTGAATCTCTTAACACACAGTAAGTAAATATTCTTATCACAATTTTGGGTTTATTACATGGAAAACTAAAGAAATTTCCAGTGGCAATCTGAAGAGCTTTCCTTTTGCACTACTGTAAAAACCTCAAAAGGCTCAGTTACAAGGATTACAGACATGGTGGAATTAACCTCCAACATGTGATGAATGAAAACCTCTAACTATCATGGGTGACATCCTAGATGAGATCTCATCTCTAAAAACCTCTGACTATCATGGGTGACATCCTAGATGAGATCTCATCTCTAAAAATGATTGACCTGTGACACAAGTTTCATGATTTAGTTATGAATAAGATATTTTCACTGGACAATATTATAAGGCTCAAACCATTTTCCAAATTTGGTAAGCACAACTATTGCACAAGGGAAACATGAATGATACTATGGGTAGCAAATGGCCATTTGCAATGAATATTTAGTTGATATCCTAATACTTTCTGAAAGTTAGATGCCTTAGCTCCTTTCTACATCAACGTAGAGGAGTTGAGATGGCATTAAAACTCGAACACTTGTCACTCAGGCATCTGCAGCCTTTGGCTCTCCAGGTCACTTCAGGCTCCAACAATTTCACCACATGGCTCCACAAGAAAACTACACGCCCTCCATCGAGAATACACCACTAAAAAGCATAAACTATTAAAATGGGAAGATAGAAGTTCCAGAGTCATAAGCAACAAATCGGGGATATTTGCTCCCACTTCTGAATTGTGAATTCGTTCTTCATCAGGTTTAAAGACTTTTGTCAGTTAAGTGTCAAAGAAATTTAGGGGTTATCGATGAAAATCTGCCCACTAGTTTATACTTATCAAGCCTTTTATATGTGATATTATGTAGCTGTAAATCTATACTAGTAAATCTTCTCATAGAAACCAATTTAAAAATAATTTTAATATCCTTTTTAAAAAATAAAATGTATCTTCTTACTTGCTTTCCTAAAAGCTAGGTAAGTGTTACAGCTTTTGTAAAAATTATTAAGATTACATATATATTCATATATATTCATAATATAATAAATATTCATATTTATTTGTATTGGCCTGTTGTATGAGCTTTTACATTACAACTCTCTGTGAGCTGTCAATGATAAATCTCACATTACCAAGAGCAAACATCAAATTAAAATCATTCAACATCTTCCAGCAGCTTAAAGAGGGAGCACTCTCACAAATAAAAGTAAGCAGTTTGTAGCAAAATATTAGATGAAATAAAGGCTTCTTTTATATTAAGCATATGCTAGCAAGAGCATTGTCCCTGCCACATGGGCTGTTAGGAGAACATAAATGTCACATTGCCTTGTAAGCAGAGTATGGACTCTAAGTTCCGTGTGAACAGTGCCTGAGATGATTAATAGTGTGGTACAGCTTGTAACTCTTAGGCTCCAAACTTTCATTTTTAACATGGTTATGGGATTTATATATAATTTTCCTATATACACAGAGGTAAGGTAATTTATTGCCTATCACTTTAAGAGTAAAGCATCTCAGGGCTGACTCCATAACCTAGGGTCTTTTCTCTGAATTCACTTTTCCTAAATATAAATCGACAATGAACGGACTTTTGTCTGAATGCTCACTGCAAATGACTGGCACCTCCTCAGTTTATTAGCAAACTAGAATGCATTATCTTTCACAGCCTTAGGAACCTACGGCTCTCTTTAATCTTTGCAAATATTTCTTTGAGGGCACTAATCCTTTCAGTTCACTGTTTAGGCTTTTCTTTATTAAGAATAAGTATTCACTAACACTAAAATATTCCCAGATAAATTCCTTTCTCTGGCTTGAAAACTCACAGCAAAATTCTCTTGCATTAGACACTGGGCACATCACCTCACAGTACTCGTGAAGCAAGCTGGTCCTTGGTGGTACTGTTGGGATATGGCAGGCAAAGGGGCAGACAGGGATGTGTGAAGAGGACACAGTAATCACTTCTTGTTTTAGCATATAAAATCTTGACTCAAACTTACTGTACCTAATAATTTCCATACACTCATTTTTAAAGTCTTTCCCAAAGACAAACATTACTAAAGCTTTAAGTAATCCAGACTAGACAAGCCTCTACCTTTTGTCAGGACGAACAGGCTGACAGTAGTGGCCTAACACCCTCTCAGGAGAGCCTCTCGGCATTAATATTTAAATCTTACCTATCCCTTGTGATTGGAATTCAGCCTCTACTTGCAAACAAAAACTAAATCAATGTTCTTAGAGTTCAAACTAGATCCCTAAACAGTTTGCCACTCTCTATGCCCTGATAAGATAAACTTTCTTTGACCCAAGAGATGAAGTTGCCATGACGATCAGAGAGTCCACTTTCTATATTGATATTTTGCTGATGTAACAACAAATAGAACCAGATCCTAGTGCCGATAATGGTGATTAATTAATACTAATATTGATCCCTACAAGCAAGAGACAAGGCTATTAACTTGAAGCCTGAAAAGTCAATTGTTACCTGTGGCAGAGATACTAGGAGCTGATTTGGAAGCATAATAAACAAATGTGCTATCTTTATGCTAATACCTTTAAAGAGAGAGTTCTCTCCAGAATTCCAAATATTGCTGCTGTATCTGAGATTATTAATTCAATTCCATTTCAGATTTAAACATACAATTCCTTGAGCAATACATACTTACTGGTTTATCTATGGTGGAAACACCGTGTTTAGCTACTGAAGCCAGAGACCTTTGCTACTATTTATTTGCCGAGAGAATGAAGTGATAATTTTACACAGTGGCTGGCTTTGAGTTAGTAGCGGTTTCAAAAACATCAGCTGTGTTCTGAAATGTCACACTAACCCTATGGCATTGAGAAAGCAGCAATCTGTCCAGGGGAATATACCTTGCAGCCTATGACTTCCAAAGGTTACAAATCTCCTAGGCTATTAAGTAATCATAGGTTGTATTTAAAAGGGAAGTTGTTGCTGAAAATATTCATCTCCATATCAATTCAATGTTAGGTGTTTTTTTTACACTATTTAACCTAACATCAAAAAACTTTACCTTAACGATAATAACAAAAAAAAGCAAAACAAAAAAAAAAAAAAAAACTTGAGTTACATTAAGATTTTACAGTACAGGAGATTTTAGTTCATTCGAGAACCCATAGCATTTGCTTGAATATTAAAAATAAATAACATAATTACAAAGTAAAATATAAAAATATAATTAAGTAATTAGTTGTCTGGTTTAATATCCTTTGAGCAAAGGTTCCATATGTAAATAAGAATGTGACTAAGATGTGAACAGCAATCCACTGTTGATCCGTCTTGCTCAGACAGGAGAGCAGATTCTTCTATCGAACTCCCAAATAGCTCCCTTCATCCAGTACATCAGGTACAATACTGTTCTGTCTAAACTTCTTCCAGCACTCATAACTATGAGACAAATATAAGATTAAAGTTATAGTTCTTTTAAACCATCTGAAGGATTGCAGACTGTGCCGTGCAACCCTCAACTAGCCTAAGCAGAATGATGAGAAAGGCCTTGTATAGCTCCAAACCAAGACATGTCAGCTTAACTCATAAAAAGTTGACTTAATGTACCAGTCCTGGATATTGATAAATAGACATTCAGTCCACAGTTTATTGATGGGTATTTATTTATTCTACACTTACACAAAAGCAAAGCAGTGTGTTTATCGTTGCATTAACCCTTAACAGGCAATAAAATTTTAAGTGAGCAGGATTTAAATTGAGGAGAAAATTATCTAAACATTCATTGTTTGTCTTCATATTTGAATGGCACCAGCTTGAGTAACCCAAGGAGAGTCACATAGTATTTTTCTATGTCTACAGTTCTGGGGCACAGTTAGTAAAATTTTAATTTCCTGAGACATATTGGTAATATTTGATTTCTAAATGGACAATGACCACAGAAGTGAATGTTGCCTTCCCAAGTCCAGAAATGCTTATGCTTGGGACAGAACAAACACAACCCCATCATTCTTAAGCACCCAATTGGTAATTTACAGAAATTTAAGATTGCTTATTTCTTTTAAAAGGCTGTCGTATGTAACAGTGAACATTGATTCTTCCTCTGACATCATAGTTTTACAAAGGAATTGCTTTGAAACTGGTCAGAAGGGGAGAACGGAAGACACTGCTCTGGTACTCCCAACAAACACAGCTCAGTTGTTTCCCCGCATGGTGTGCAGCAGCCAGCAATGAAAAGGCTGGGATGTTCACATTCAGTTTTATTGAACCTTAAAAACCTGAGTTGATGATTACTGACCTTTTATACACAAACTTTCTCATATTCTCATATAGCTTAGCTCGCAAGTATCAGGATTACTTAGTTACCTTCTTAAAATCCGTCAAAGCCAAGTCTACTAAATAATTACTCCCATACTTTCTAAAATTTATACAAATCAATATTGCAAGTATGAAGATGAACGAATTAATTTTAAATTATCTTTGAAACAATGGGTGTCATTCTGTTTTATTTATAAAACCACTGATATTATATATATGTATACAAACATACATACGATTTCTTTACTTGATCACAGGTTTTCCAAAATGTTTTTCAGTTAACAATGTAGATAAATTCCTTACATAAAAGGTATTACAAACAAAACAGAAAGTACTATATTTAGTGTTGCACTTAATTATCTTCAAATTATTTAGAATGAGTAGTTTATTTCCGACCAAACTTCTCTTCACATTTGGCAGGTGCAAGACTCCAACTATTTGTGAATAGGATCAGCATGTTTCAAAGCAGTATAGCAAGCCCCCAAACCTTCCAAATAACATCGAGAAAGAGGATGATTCTGGACTGAGCACTAAAAATCCCACAGTAGAATAGTGAAAAAATTATATTCACTTCTGTCACCTGCCTTAAATTGAATGTTCTATAAGTGATTCATCTACTGTTGTGCAATGACTATTATTAAATATTAGTTTTAATACATAGAATTCTAATAGTGAAAAGTAAAAATTTTGGAAGTAAAACATTGATATCACCCACTCTTTCAAAAAAATAGCACATGCCACTGAAATTCCAATGTGATACTTGGAGACTCATATGGTCTAAAATTGTTTGACTAACATCTCAAATATAAAATATTTCTTTTAGCCACGGTGTCCAGCTTCTAAATTCTGCAAAACCCATTTAAATGACTGTTACAATATTATTCATATTACAGGAATTTCATTTTCAGCTTACCTGTGAGTTCCTAAGATCTAAATTTACTTTGTTTAAAAAAGAGTATTCTGCCTCATAATTCAGCCTTTCTTTTTGCTTTATCACAAATTATTGGGTACCTGGACATGTCTGGACTACCCATGTACATCCTCCTGGCTAGACAAAACCAAGCCATCTAAAAAGTTTATAAAACTATAGTGGTACAAAGAAGACTGTCTTTTCTTAATTTTATATGAAAACAAACTATTTGGATTTCTTGTCCTCTCTTATTTTTAACCTCTATATTAACTACCAAGCAGCAGATAATGTGTGTGTGTGTGTGTGTGTGTGTGTGTGCATGAATGTGTATGTAATGTCCATCTTTACCTAAGCCCATAACCAAGACACTTAAGCAAGACTGTAGTTAGAGACATAAAGGGCAGTAAGGACATAACTAGAGACAACAGCTTAAAGAAGAAAATAACAACAACAACAAAAAAAAACCCTGCACACAAAACACGTTTACTACCCATAAAGAGATGCATTGGTAAGAGGAAAAAAAAAATCATCGTTTCCGTCATAAATTTTGCACTGAAGCCCCAGAATGGAGAACAATCTGGGCAATTTATTGGCATATTGGCAGGAGGTGATAAGGCTAAAAAGAACAACAGCGAGCAGCTGTGTGGAGAGATGCGCTGATAGCATGATACGGCTTCCACACCAAACACCTCCCGTCCCTATCGGGGCTTTTTATCAACCCAGGATTACAATAACAGCTTAGGAGGGAACGCTTCTGAGAGGAAGGCAGAAAATATAGTCCTGGAATAGGGAAAAAAAAATCTGAATTTTGGGACAAAACATGGGGGCAAAATACATAATTTATCACTGTATTATCAGGAAATCCAGGCAGTCTAATCAAGGAGCACTGAGTGACTATTTTTTGCCTTATCATCCAAAGTGGTGGAAACGGAGAAGGAATTATCAGGCTTCTGCAGATTGCTGGGCTGGAATTTTAATGGTAATAATCGGGTTTCTGATGGTATATCTTCTCGGCTTATCTTTCCCATTATCTCCTCTTATCTGGCCAGTCATCATAGCAAATTAATGGTGCTCTTTCAGCGTCGCCTCTTTATCGCTGCCCGGAGAGCACCCAAGGGGAAAGAATAAGCAAAATATTAAAATACTGCATAAATCACAATTTTAGATAGCAAGAAACTGTATGCAGTAAAAGGAAAAAAAAAAAAAAAAAACCTCTGTGCCCAACAACCTTTTTGTCCTTTAAATTGACTGTCTTCAGAGTTTCCGCTATGAGAGCTGACTTTGGCTTGCTGTTGTTGCTCTAAATTGGGTATGTTTTTTTATCAGCAGTCCCAATGCTTTATTTTCAAGTCCTGGATGTCTCCAAGTTTAAAATGTCGTTGTTGTCAGAGTAGGAAATGCTTTGGTTTCACAGAGCATCCTCGTGCCATGGCACAAACTTAACATTTGATTCAGACTCTCTAGAGAAACTCTTGTGAATTTTAATGGGGAGCAGGACGCTTCTCACACACATCTAAAAGTGGAGGGACCATGGCAACGATCTTGAGTGTAAGACAAAGTTTTTTTCTCCGAAAACCTGCCTCATATTCCTGGACAGGCAAAAAGGAGACAAGAAAACCACACAGTGCAACCCAGAGGACTTGTGAGTGACTCCGACCACATTTAAATATCTCCTCCCCAAAAGCCTGGAAACTGCAAGCTCCAAGTGAACAATTCAAAAGTCGTTTGTTTGTTTTTTTTTTTTTTCATTTTCCTTAACAGTGGAGGGAGAGGGGAGTCGATTTGCTTAGATTGCTGTTGTGACCTCAAAATGAATCCAAGAAAAGCCTAAAGTGCACATATATGACATATGTATAAATATATCAGCAGGCAACCTTCCCTGTAAACAAGTATACACATATATGCAATACATCTATTTATTCATTTTCCAATGAGACAACTTTCACAGATTTTTTGATAGTTAATAAATCACAACATCAAGTAAGCCAGTATAATGTTTTATGACCTCTAACACCGAGTGTAGCATCAGCAATTAGTTCCAATGCTTTAATCTTCAATTATATGAGGTGGACATGAGAGGAAAGAAAAAAATTGAATGTAGCTAATTGAGAAGATAACAAAGTATTCCCAAGTAGAATCAGATGGTCTTTGTGCCACACAATCAATTAATATTAATTATTTATTAACAATCTAGGCGACAGCCTCGAACTAAAAAGCATTTGCATTTAATGTTTCTCACCCCTTCTTCTAATAAGCACTGTTTTCTACAATAACGTGCAAACCGTAAACAGAGGCCTCTGATCAATTCGGCGTCAAAGAGTAGAAAGTAGACGAGAAACAGTGAAAGCCGTGAAGAACAGTACCGCCACAGGCTCAGGAGGGCTTTCGGCCAAAAGTGAGGTACACTTCTGGGTTTGAAAGAAGTTGCTTAGTCCGAGAACCGAAGCACGGGGAAGGGACTCGACCAAATTAAAGCTTGGAGTCACACCCAAGAGGCAGAGAGTGTGTGAGAGCATATATGATGTATGTGCATAATTAGCTGAAGTGAACTGTGTAAAACCTGGCCCATCTCAAGGACAAGTTAGCGGTAAGATTTATATGTAAACTACACCAAACAGAAATTTTGACTTGCACGTAGGGTAAAGTGGGTAATATCGGTGATATCCTGGGGATGGGGATAGTACTAAAGTATTATCCTAAAATTACATGATAATTAGTTTTAAACTAATGGCCATATCCTCAACAACACGATAAATCAAGGATACTTCACAGAGATCCTAAAATAATAACAATGATATTATTATTATTATTATTATTATTATTATTATTATTATTATTATTATTGTAATTAGGCCTTTAACTTTTCGGCTGAAGTGTTGAAGATATTCCTAAGGCCTAATAAACATACTGGAGTAATTTCCCCTAAGACGAGAAAAGTTGGCCTAAAAAGAGTTCTGTTAAGAGTGTGGTTTCCAGGCCGGCAGGTGTTCCTTGTCCTGCCAGTTCCCCTGGGCACCATAAGGACCTCCGGGGCCAGGAACAGCACCTAGGCACTTTGCTGAGTGTAGGGGTTACCTTGAACTCAAAGCCTCCAAGCCCAAAAGTGAAGGGGGCCCCTCCCAGTGGGGACTCGGCGCCTCAGGGAAACAGAAATCCGCCCAGCCCAGTGTTCATGCGGTGGGAGAGGGACCCACTGGGAGTCTTGAGTCGCATCCCAGCACCGCGAGCCGGCAGGAAGAGGGTGCACAGCTGCCTCTAAGAGAGGCGCGAACTTTTACACCTACTTTTTGTTTCACTTTGGGTTTGGCGTGGCTTGTGGCACCGCCCAGGATCGGGTCCCCAGACACTGATTTTTTCCACCACCGCCCTGGGGAAGTTACCTCCCTAGCCCGGTGTGGTGGCCTCCACCAGCTCAGAGAACTTCATCCCGGTTACCAGGAGCTGCTCCCAAGAGTGGCAGGCCGTTGATGGGCGACAACAATGACAACAATAATTCTAAGCTTCTGCAGGAGAGGATGGTCCTGTTAAGGCTCCATGATAAAAAGCGGCGACAATTGCAGGGAACCGGAGTTGAAATTCACAAGAAACCAAAGAGCGGAGCGCGAAGGCTGGAGGAACAGACTGGGCTGCATCTGCCTTGCGCTCCGGCTGGCCGGCTGGCCGTGTGTCTGTCTGAGGCCGTCTGGTTGTCCCCCCTGCTCGCAAAGTTTGACAAATCCCCGAAGACCAGAAGCCAATCGCCCCGAGCGTCTCCTACCCTTCCCGCCGCGTGCGCCCCTCTCCCAGGAACCGACCCCACTAACTCCCAGCCCCGAGCGCAAACTTACGTTTGATCTGCCGGGGTTTGCTCTGCTTTCGCCGGGACATTTCGGCCGCGGCCGCTGCCGCCGGGGCTCCCGCGGTGTCCGCGGTCCCCGCTACCGTTCCCTGGGCTGTCGCCGCCTCTGTCTCAGCTGCAGCCGCTGACCAGGCTCGGGGCCGCTGCCGGCCGGACTCCAGGTGCTCCGTGCGCGCGGGGTCCCGGCGCTGGGCTCCTCCGGGAGCAGCGGATCCACGTTTGGAGATGAGCAAGCGAATGAGAAGCCGAGCGAGGGGGGCAGAGAGAGTGTGACAGGGAAGAGGGGAGGGGGGCGACGGGGAGAGCGATGGGTCTGGAGGGGGGAGGATGGGAATCTAGGAGCGCTCGGCCAGGCAGAGAGAAAAGGGGAGAAGGGGGGGGTAAGAGAAGGAAGAGAAGGAGGGAGGGGAAGGAGAGCACTCAGGAGGACCCGGACTGCAAGGGGCGGAGGGTGCGGGAGGAGGTGCGCGCTTGCTCCCCGCGTCCCCGGCTGCCGGGCAGAGACTCGGGCGCCGCCGCCGCCGCCGCTCCGGGCCGCGCCGCGCTCGCACTGCTGCGGGAGGTGGCGAGGCGCGCGAAGGAGGGGCGCGCCCGGGCTGTGGGGAGGGGAGACTATGCCATCAGCGAAAGGAGGATTGGCTGCATCCAAAGCCAGTCCGGATGCAAACTCATGACCGGGCCTCGGTCGCGTGGAGTGCAAGGGGATCGCGGCGTGGGTGGGAGTTGAAGGGGTTGATGGGGTTGAGGGAGACGTGAGGTCTGGAGGGGGGGGGCACCTTCTGCAGTTGTCACGGCGTCAATGTTGGGCAGCTGCCAGGCCACCCTTCCCCCGCTCCCCTTCCAGCAACTTCTTCCAACAGCCTCTTCCAACGGACCCCCTCACACTCCTCCCTAATGCCTCGCCCATCTAGCAGGGCACAAAGAAATCTCAGTCTCCTTCCATAAACTTTGTGCTTCCAGTTACCGCTCCCCTCCAGGAGCCCCCGCCCTCCGCCCTTCCAGTTTCTTGGCAGGAAGGTTAGGCCACTGGCAAAGTCCCCGGCGAAAGCCAGCTGATCACAAACGCCAACTGTGTGTCTTGGGGCCCGTTAAGTCCTCTCATCTGCCCAGGCTCTCAGGAGACCATTTCATTGCTGTCAGAGTTCCCGGGAGACTGCTGCGGACTGGAACCATCCCCCACTGGGCCCACAAGGATGGGGTGCTGAGCTGTACTCACAGCCTCACAGCGCTTTTCGGCATCTTTCTTGAGAGTTTCCATTTGAAATAGTGAAATCCCGGAATCGGGAGTCAGGCAGATATTTTCCTCACATCCAAAAGGACGATGGTTAGCTGGATGATTCGCTCTAGGTAGGAAAGGAACTATGAGCTCTAACACGAAATACTAACTTTGTGTGAAGTCTGTGGAAGTTCTGCAGTTCCACCCTGCCCCCCCGTGACCTTCCATTCTCTTAGTTCTGCCACAGGGAAGCACCGTGGAGCTAATAAAAGATATGTTATTGTCATAATTTTTCAGTCAGGTAAGATCCAACAACTATTTCCTGGTTCTTTCGTTTATTGGATTCTGTTTCTTTCCTATTTATTGGTTGTGTGTTAGCCATTTGGGAAATGGCAAGGCACAAGAGAACATGTTTTTTTAAATGATCGCAAAGCATTATTTGAGTCAAGTTAAGGTGAGAGAGGTTCTCACTTAGTTTCACACAGTTTCCGATACACCGAGTACTAAATGCAGTTCTTGCAGGTGTGAGAGAAGGGATGTGGCTGTTGGAACCAGCTACTTTATGTAAATAGCAATTACTAATAAACTCCTATGATCGCTAACATGCATTCCCTAGATGCTGCCAATGTCTCCGCCAGAAGGCTGTGAAATTGTCCACTCTGACCTGAAATGGGGTCCCCTTTGTTATTTGACTAGCATAGACATGAGCATCATCAAATGATACTCTAAAAGGGTCTGGGGTCAGCACAGAGCCTGGACTACTGGAGCATAATGCAGGATGCTCCTTGTGCAGGCAGCTCTCTACTAGGTGTCATTTTGTTCCCCATCAGGACATCTTCTAAAGGTGTAAAGCTTTTCCTCATGAAAGGTACGGCTGAGCAAATCTCAACACCAGGCTGTAGACCAATTGTGACTTTGATTACACCGCCATTAGCTCTATGGCCATATGAGGTTTTAACAGTGCAGTGCATGATCCTTTGCAATGGAAAAGGCACTAAATGACCAAGTCCTTGCCCTGAAGATGCAGCAAATTAAGATCCTAAGTCCCATGAAAAGCAAGGTTATTTGTGCTTACGTTGTGGGGTGAATAAGCAAACGGAGACATCGACTTTTTGCCTCCTTCATTCTCAATTCATTACCAATAAATTGGCACGCTGAGAATCTTAGAATTGGATTTATTGTACATTACAGTTTTCATAGATCTTTGACAGAATTGGCTGACTTATGTCACCCAAAAGGAATGTCCACTGGAATTAAAATAACAAGGCAGTTAGTGTTTCTTTTGGCATCTGAAATAGTTAAATATGCAAAGCAAAGAAAGAAACAAATAAATCTGTGCTAAACATTTGCTTTAAAAACTGAAAGGAACAAAAGTCAGGAAATTTAAGGCAAGATTGATAAAATAACCAGAGTATGTTATTATAAACAGTATATTGGTTTATTGAAATGCATAACCATATAAATATATGTATGTTAATGAAATAAATTATATTTATTTGATTAATGAAGTAAATGTATATGAATGAAATAAACTGAATACTCCCACATCTATTTTCTCATCATTTTAAAATGAGACTATGAGTTGTATTTAAGGTTCAATTTTTACTTTCTCTTGTTTAACTCGCTGTGGTTATAAAATAAAAAGACAGCAAAACCTATAAGCAATTATCTCTGTCCAAATGGATCTAGCAGCTCCAAGCCACAGCTACATGGCTCCCAAACAATGATTATGAAAACCACAGTTGAGCGAAGCATCAGGAAACGGCATTGCAAAACCACAGCAACAAATGTGTCTGCGATACTGAAAACCACAATTCACAACTAATACCCCGTGTCGCCAATGACTATTAACTATACATGTGCAAATGTGTAAGTAACCGCACAAAATAATTTCTCATTTACGTAAAAATGAATTATTCATTTTTGAGACTCACAAGACTTAATGCCCACATATTGGTTTGTTTAGAAAAGTTTCTGCTTCTTATAAGAAATCCTTCTAAATCCCACATAAAATGATAGTTAATTTAAAAGCAGAGAACATACAACTCTGAATAATAGCTTCTCAAATATTTAAAGGATTGATCTGCAATCGAACTGAAATGAACACCTACCTCTTTCTACTCTCCTTCCTAAAGTCTCAGAAGTAAAAGGCATGTTAGCAGGAACTGATTATGAAAGAAAAACTAGAAAGGATTTGATTGCAAATTCAGCGAGAACATAGCTGTACATGTTTTCAGATACTTGCTCTGAAGTGTTTACTTACAGATGAATGAGAGGATATCCTGTATAAACGTATAAGGTTGTTGCAGTCTTACAATTAATATGTAAAATGTCCAGTTAAATGTGAGTGTCAAAAGACGTAATTTATTTGAAAAAAAATATGCTCCGTGTACTGTTTGGTATGTAACTACCCTAATCATATTTGGAACTTATCTGAACTTCCAATTTAACTGGATACCTTGCATTTTATCAGGAAAACTACAAATATAGCATTTGGGCATTTGCATAGATAGATAGATTTTATATATATATATATATATATATATATATATATATAGAGAGAGAGAGAGAGAGAGAGAGAGAGAAAGAGAGAGAGAGAGAGACAGACAGACAGACAGACAGACAGACAGACAGACGGATAGACAGACAACAGACAGACAGATATTTACAATCCTGTTTATAGAAGAAGTAGAGAATCCGTGATGTACTTCCTGTAGTCATAAATAAATTATTCTTGGTTGATGCAATATTTGGGGAAGATGTGGTAGAAGGAATAACTTTCTCTGCAAAAATTCTAATTTTTTAGCACAGTACAAAAATTCAACTCATAGAATAAGTGGATTGTATTCATGTCAGTTTTTTCTGAGATTTGTTTTATAAATGCACTTCTCTTTTTTCTACAGGGAATCAACAAAAGACCAAGAAAGCTCCCAGGCCAATTTTATGAGAAAGCAAGCTACCTTTCTTTATTATGAAAGTAAGTAATAGTCAAAAGCTTCAGAGAGACTGAATGTTTGCTCATATATCACAACCAGAAATTGAACACAGTATATCTGTCTTTGATTTGAGATTGTGACAATGGATTGAACAAGAACCAAGTATAAAATCATGTTTATTATTCGTGAGTATGTTTTAAAAAATAATTTCAATGGTTTAAAAATAGAGATCAACAAATTCCCCTAAGTGCCACTCCCATTTCATAGCTATGAAAATGACTACCAGCTTTCTTGCAAAGAGGGGTCTGAAATATTCACTCACTGAATTCATGAATCTCTCCATCCCTAGTAGGAGCCTGTATGCATAAATACTTATGTAAGTGTGTCTACTTAATTTATCAGATTATTGAAAGTCTATAAAAATATCTCTGCACATTGTTTTAAAAAGTCCTTGTTCTCTTTATTTTCAAAAAGACAAGTATGGCTTAAGATTTTCCTTTAGTTAAGTCACTTTTCTGACAAAGCAGAATCATGGGTGACTACTTAAAACAGGGAGAGCTTTGTTTCTATGACTGTATAATGAAAAATGTAAAGGATATAGTTAACTCTGAAAGAGTACCCTTTCCACTCTACAGATTTCTCTTAGGTTTGCCTGGCCATTCTGCTAATAATAATAATGGTATCTTTTAAGAAACACCTCCTCCGCTGTCTCTCCCCACCTCATCTTCCCCCTGCTTCACCCCCTCCTCCTTCTTCTCTCCCTCATCCTCCTTCTTCCCTTCCTCCTCCTCTCCTCTCCTCCTTGTCTCTCTTCCTCTCCTCCATACTATTATTTAGGTGGGTTGCAAGTGCAACTTTTCTCAATCCCTAACCAATTAAACTATTTCATCCTTCTGTCTGTTGTGATTGTCTTGGGATTCTACATTGTTCCTATGACAGTGGGTCCTGAGAGATTTTCCTAAAATTCTTGAGAAAGAGGGCTATCTCTCCTCTTACACTTTCTGTCCTGGAGAAATGCAAATGAGAAGTTGCTAATGGTCGTATCCATTGAAAGATGCCGATATCAACACTTGATTTTTCAGTCTTACATTCTTACAGAATTCAAATCAAAACACACATCAGCGTTTCACGATTTGTTTTAGACACCTCAATATTGTCTGTGGGTACATGAGTGTCTGAGTCTTGGTCACTTGGATCTGCTGGGTCAGGCGTACCGCTATGTGGTGACATCGTTTTAGTGCATCTGTAGATGTCTTTCACAGGAATACACCATTAGCCTCACAAACATTAGTGAGATGCCTCTTCTTGGGCACTGACAAGATGTACATCCACTACAACATGCCCTATTTTGTTGAAATACACTGGAAACTCTGTTCTGTGTAAGCCTGTCATTGCCAAGGTCATCCTATTTCAACTCATTTATTTAGTAAGTTCTCTGATTTCAAGGGTTCACCCAGTGTTGGACATAGAACACATGCTAGCAAAATTATAGAAATAAACAGTAAGATCAGGCTGATCCTGTCTCATTTGGGGACTAATTCCTACGCCTCAGAGATAGAATACTCAGTACAGAAAATAACAGCTATGTTTATCTAAGTTGCCTGGCTTCATGTTCTTATGGAGTATACATGGCCCCAAAAGAATATATGTCTGAAATCTTATGGGCCAAAGGTTTTTAGCAATCCAGAGTTTATGTAAAGAGTTGAAATCTTTACGTGAGCTTGTTGAGTGAATATGTAAAACTTCTAGAATTTTGGTATATTCTATTGCCATAAGAAGTAACGGATGGGGTTAAGTAGCTGTTGTGGTATATTGGTGAAACAAACTTCATAGGCTATTGTGTTTGGAAGGTTGGTCCCAGCTAATAGTGTTGTTTGGGACCTTGAAACACTTGGGAGGTAGGACATAGCTAGGGGAAGTAGACAATTAGAGGTGAGGTGGGCTTACGGTCGGTCACTGCTGCCTGAGTTTTGATGTGACTAGACCAAGCTAAGCTCTAACTTCAAGCTCCAGCTGACAAGTTTTGCTTTCCTTGCTGTATCATCTGAAGGAAGCCAGAGTGGATCTTCCATCCTCTACGTTGTTTCTTCTGGTTATTCTGACAAAGATCGCCAACTACCGCAGCGACAGCAGGGAGACAGTTAGCAAAGAGAGTGACTGCATCAGCCGAGAAGAGTCCACAGGGCAATATTCCACTTCCTGCTCCAGACAGGCTTGGAGGCAACAGTGCTTCAGACACACAAGGCACTGAGATGCCAATGGCTCCTCAGGAGGCAGTTTTCCCAATCTCTCTGTTTTGGCTATTTTTTGGCTTAAATTCGAACAAGTTGATTCCTGTAATATTCAATCCCAAAGACTAAACCAAGATAAAAAAAAATTTAACCATCTGAAACTTTGACTTGCTTAATTAAATATTCACATTTAGAAGCCTCAACCTACTTTAAATTTTACGCTTTCTTTCAGAAGAACTACAAAGGTATCTAGGATGATACAGTTTGCCAAGGGGCAGGGGGTGTGGACAAACAAGCCTTATAAACATGAAATGAATAAGTCTTCAACATGAATTAGATCTCACCGTAAACTACCATCTACTACTGATTTTGGACATTCACGCCAAGTTAATGAATGGGAGAAATATTTGTATTTTCAAATCCAGAGTTCCTCAAGGGCATGATAATAATTGACATGCAAATACACAGCCCTCTTGACTACACAGATTCTGGTCCCAGATGTTTGGTCTAATGTTTTACTTTGCGCTTCCACATTTGAATAAGCATCTAGCAGATTACCTTGCACATAAAATTTATGGACATCGTTATAATTCACCAGAATAATGTTTATACTTATGTGGTGAATTTTATTTTCTATCCTATAAAACTTTTTCCATAAATTACTGAAAGAAAAGCAACAATTTAACAGATTTTTAGGATAAGTGTATATGTACAGATAGAAGCAAGTCACCCCTCCTGATACCTATTTTCCAAATTGTAATAAAATAATTCCTTGGGAATAAGTTTAGGGAGAAATGAATATTTCATATGCTATGAAATGGACCTACAGAGAATTCTAATATGATCTAATTCTGCTTTTTCCTAGACATTATATTCATTTTTGGTCATCTTTCTAGAATTTTATACACTACGATTATTTTACTTCCCTGGTTAATATAATGCTTTCAAATATGCCAACACATTCAGAGAAATGAGCTAACTATACCTGTATGGCTCTCTTTTATCTCGCAAAGGTGCTATTGGATCCATCATCCTTCTGCCCCACTATAATCTGATAGTTCTCTGCCACCGAAATTTTCTTTCCCTCATTATGCTAGAGGTTTCCTTGATTTTATCCTGTAGTGGGATCTAAGTTCTTGAATTATCTGTATTCCTCAACCATAGAGAAATATGAAACAAAGAGAATCATATGCAAAAAGCAAAGGATAATTATGCTAGACTTCATATATGCTTTGTGTATAGACTAAGTATATGTTTGAGTTTCCTTCCTAATAAGATTGATAATTGTTTGTGACAGTTTCTGCTGGGCTTTCTGTGACTCCATGCTGAAGGTATCTTACGTGATACATAGTTGTAGAAAGACAATTCTTTCATATTTTATTTTTGAGTCACGTGGGCTAAGTAGGAGGGGTGGGCAATTTGGATAAAAAATAGTGCTTTTACCCTGTTGAATCTGTCATTCCCATCCTGCTTATACTTGTCATTTTTAAGTTGTGTGTTTTATTCTATGTGGCATACGTGCAATATAGCATTATCACCATGTCTAGAAGCAATGTTTGTGTTTGCCACCTTGGTTGTCACCTCTTAGTGATCAATGTTCCGTGCTATAAACTGTTTGTGTGTCTCGGTTTATTTCCATGATGACATTTCAGACAACAGTTGCTGAGTATTGCGTTTGTGCATACAAGTCTTTCAGCGGGCATGAAGTATTATTTAGCCATTAAGTAATTATTTTAAATCTTTTCTCCACTTCCCTTTTCAGCTAAAAACCACTAATCTTAGTAAAGACGTGATGCAATTCAAACTAGTACTAGTCTTTTGAGATCTTCCATTTTGGTTTGGCCCCCTGATGTAGTACAGAACAAAGGGTAAAGAATAGAAAGCACTGGATAAAGTTTCATGGAAACCTAAAATGCCCATGGTCAGAAGCCAAGAAGCATCTTCTTCTTGTGCCTGTTGGCATGACTTGTACCTGGAGTGGAACAGGCGACACAGCAGTTTTTTATTCTCTGAATAACTTAATAATTACACTTCGTGACTCTTATCCATTCAACATTTCTTGAAAAATATATAGACTGCTAAATCATCTTTTTATTATATCAACATTCTAATATTTTATTTTATGAAATTATATCACTTCCCCCTTGTTGTTCATCCCTCCAACCCCTCCCGTATACTCCTCACTAATTGCTTTAAAATTCATGGCTTTTTTTCATTAATTGTTGTTACAGAAAACAATTGCATATATAATATATATTACATATAATACATGCATGCTAATCAAATATATAACATATTAATGCTTAATTTCTATGCATATTATTAATACAATCTATAAATGCAAAATTTATTTACAAATTATCACTAATACTATGTGTATTATATGCTCATATACAATGTATATTTACTCATCATATATTATATAATTATTAATTAATATTATGATTTATGTGTATATTAATTGTATGTAAATAATAAATCTTATATATTATATATGTATACAAATATATATTTCTAAATACATAAATAAAACTTGCTAAGTCTTTTTTTTTTTTTGGTTTTTTGAGACAGGGTTTCTCTGTGTTGCTTTGGAGCCTGTCCTGGAAATAGCTCTTGTAACCAGGTTGGCCTCAAACTCATAGGGATCTGCCTGACTCTCTGGCTCTTCCTCCCAAGTACTGGGATTAATGGCATATGCCACCACCGCCCAGATCTGCTAAGTCTTTATAATGTTAATTCTATGCCTGATTTCAGGGCTGACCATTTGGTAGTAGGTAATCATTCTGTGTGTTCTTTGCTAGGGAAAACAATATTTCCCACTCTCAGCATTCCTCAGTTGCATATTGTTCTTTGTGTACTGTTCGGGGTGGGGGCCGCTGTTCTTCCCTGCAGCCTGGCTAGCTTACACCTGAAATAATCACACAGAAACTGTATTAATTAAATCACTGCTTGGCCCATTAGCTCCAGCTTCTTATTGGCTAACTCTTACACATTAATTTAACCCAGTTCTATTGACCTCTGTATCTCCATGTGGCAGTGGCTTACCAGCAAAGTTTTGGCATGTCTGACTCGAGGGGCTCCATGGCTCCTCTCCCTGCCTTACCTCTCCCAGCTTTCAGTCCAGTTTCCCCCACCTACCTAAGTTCTGCCCTATCAACCGGCCAAGGCAGTTTCTTTATTCATTAATGGTAATCACAGCACACAGAGGGAACTCCCACATCAGTGTTGGACTGAGATCTCATAGGATTTCACTGCTGCTGTCCTCGGATGGTTTTGAAGTCATTTGGCAGCCATAAAAACGAAATCCACATACTTTGGATGGCAGTTGAAAAGGGAAACTCTTAAAAGACTTTACCTATCCACACACTTCAGTCTTGAATTTATTCTACAACTGTTACTCAGTATGTAGGTGTAGGAAATGCCAGACCTGTTTTGCTCTATATTTGTATTTGTGAAATGTGCATCCAAAACAAATCCTACTTTTAGCCACAAACCTTCCAAACAAGGTGTTGTTTACTTATCTTCAAAATCCTGGCTTTTGAAAGACTATACTTTTGTATGTTAATATTTCCACATGTCTTGTCAGCTCTCTACAGTTCTGTGAATTGCCTAAAAAGGTATAGAAAAATAATTGAACAGTTTCTTCCAGTTATTTTGTTTTTAAGGTTTATTTCTTTTCTATCAATAGTTTGTTTTTTTTCTATCATTAGGTTTTTGTGTTTTTTGTTTATTATTATTATTATTATTATTATTATTATTATCTTTCCCTTGAGAAAAGAATACCTCATCTATGGATTGCAGACACTGGTGCTCTCTGAAATTATTGTATAGCGTTAAGAACTATACAGCTTACAAGTCCCATGCAGAGATTAGTGAGGACTCTGAAGGCCTGGATGTTAATGTACCTGCTAACGTCATTTGCATGCAATTAAAATAAAATAAAGCCATACTCCATAAAGATAGTCCATGAAGATAATCATTTAGGTCTACTAGTAAGGACTAAGTTGCTAGCTACTGGGCTTTGGGAAGTGATTAGATTATGAGAGCTGTGACCTCATCAACCTATTAACATACTGATAGGTTCACATTCTGACATTGAGAAGTGTCAGGAAGTGGGACTTAATTGAAGGTTTAGAGATGTGTTCATACGAATACTAGATTCTATCTCTTTCTTCCTCACCCTCCTTCTACTCCTCCTCCTCCTTTTTTCCCTACCCCTAATCTCTCTTCCTCCTTCCAGAATTCTCATATGTATCTGCTTTCTTCTGCCTTGAGCTGTTTGCTTTCTGCCATGCTGTTCAATATGAATGGTCACGTACACGAACCATGAACCACAATAAACCTGTCCTCTCAAGTTTATTTTTCTCAGGCTTTTGGTATAATGCACAACACAAGGCGTAATCTAACTATTCACTTCAAGTATGGAAACTATGGCCTTGGTTTTAACATCCATGGAGATGTGAAAGCGTGTATGTGGCTACTGAGCATCCTTGTGTGTCTTCACCCAACTACCCTCACAGTCAGCAAAACAACACAAAATTAAAAAAAAAATTAAAATAGTCTTAGGTAAAACACTTATATGTTCTCCTTTTTCTTGCTAGTTTTACCCTTGTGATGGTTACTATTGATTGTCAATTTGTCAAGAATCTCGTATCACATAGGAGACAAGCCTCCAGGCACACCTATAAAATAATTGATGGTATTTTCTGGGCATAGTTGTGAGAGATTATCTTGATCATATTAATTCTTTTGGGAATATCCACTCTAAGGAGGAGCAACATGATTTCAAGGGTTTAGGAAATGGATTGAATATAAAGGTGGAAAGTAACTGAGTACAAACATTCATCATTTCTGCTTCTTGATAGCAGATGCAATGCAAACAGCTGTCTCATGCTCTTGTCAGCAGGATTTCCCACTAAGATGCACTGTGCTCTTAAACTGTGAGCCAAGACAAAGCCTTTCTCCTTGGATCTGCTTTTTTGGGGTATTTTATCACAGTAACAAGAATATATTTGAAACAACACTTTCTGTTTGTTTGGTTAATACTAGCTAATATCCATAAATATGTATTAAGTCAAATTTTACTCTCAGTAGACAAAACAAGTTAAAACCTCTCTGCATGAAGACCTGAGAAAATTGTTCATTGCATAAAAGACTTTTTGGGCAAGCAAGTTTAAGGACTTGAGTGAACATCCATAGCACCCAAATAAATGCCAGGGGCCTCAGTGGCTCAGCTGTATCTCCAGAACTAATGGGCACAGAGGGATGTCTAGAGCAAGCTGGATAGCTAGACTAGCTGAGTGGACAAGCTCTGAGTTTAAAAAGATCCTGCTTCAATATGTAAAGTGGAGAGAAACCAAGGAAGACGCCAATATCAAGCTCTAACTCCCAAATCTCCCCATACACATGCGTCCACACCCACCTGAATACCACACACATTTGTGGCAATAAATGAATCAATGATTAAATAAATAAATAATCTTCTCCATGTTAGGTGCTCGTAAAAATGAAAAATAGAAAGCATACATGTATTCTCCCTTAGACACCAGCTTCATTCCTTATCATGTGATGACTTGACATCCGTGTGAGGAGATACACTTTGACAATTACAGAACACATGGGAACTCCACTGCCACAGTTGGTACCCAGCTCCCATATCTATTCTGACTTCCTATTAAACCACACCTGAATGGTACCAACCAAAATGACAAAAACTGCACCACCCTGGAAATAAAGGCTGGCTGTAATGATTCTCTTGCTTAGTGCTCTCTCTGGCCCAACGAACTTATATTTGTGCAGGGAGAAAAGGAGTGTTCAGAATGACAAAAAGCATGCACTTCCCATGCATGTACTGTAGCTGGAGATGCACTACCTCTATGTCTGTGCTGCGGTGTAGAAAGTCAATGGTGGTCTCCTTTTATCATGCATGCTTATACAACAATGAGCAGTTTTACAAACCCTTAAGAAAATGGACAGTGTCTGGACATGCAAACAGAAACCTGAATTCTAGTTGGAATGCCTCTACCTGGATAACTCCGTTGGTCCATTTGCCTTCTTCCCATTGGAGTCCCTATGGTTCCATGAGTTCTAAAATAGGTAAATCTGTAGTTCTAAATAATATTTTTAAGACTATGTTTTAGACTGAATTTCTAAGGGGGGATCAACCTGGTCTAATTATTGGTTGTGTGGTGCTTTCTTGCCTGACAGACTTACAAAACACTATTGGTAGTGTTCCCAATCTGTCAGATGTTGAAAAGTATTTCCTTCATTCTCTTTTTTTGTCTGTATGTTGAATGACTCTATACAGAGAAGACCAGTCATGATCAAGATTTCTTGAGCCTTCTCTATCCAGATGTCTAGATAATAAACACACACACACACACACACACACACACACACAAACACACACACATCTTGAACATTAATCATGTTTTTGGCAGTTGAGAGAAATGCTGCTTGTCTATAATATACCATGGAGTACTGCTTTTAGATTTTTATAATCTAGTTATATGTTCATTATAATATCTGACAGGAGCCTCCAAAATACAGGTTTAGTAAGAAGTATAGTTCATGACTATACTCTTCTGTGTATGTGCCTACAAAATTCTCATTTCCTTCTCACTTGGTCACAGGTAAAATTCAAATGACTAAAGACCTAAGTATATATGTTCAATAAAATATCTTATTTGGGTTACATATTCTAAACCTATCTATACTAGCTTAACTTTTAAGTTTACTTTTCCTCTGACATACTGTCATATATCCTGTCCCTGCTTTCCCAGGATGGTGGGAATTAAAGTAGAAAACCCCTTCTCTCTGGTCCTCTTCTCTGATCAAAGCCTTTCCTACAAACACACATTTCATAAATGATACCATTATGGGGAATTGGAGAGTTTTGTATTATTTTAATGGTGAAGCAAAAATCCCTTTACCGGTAAAATAGAACAAAACCCAGACTTCTATACAAAGAATGTCATCCTAGAATCTGAATTATCAACTTCTCTCTCAATCAGTAAATAAATATATTGTATATTGACTCTGTACCTGGCTAGTCATTTTAGGCTTGTTACTTGATAACTAGCCAAAATACAGACCTGGTTACACTCTTAAATTATCTTCCCACCTTGATTGAAATGCTACAGAATAGAGACTTACTTAAATTAAAACAGATAACTCTGTGAAGGTCAATATTTATGCCATGGTGTTAATAAAATTGAAATTACAACTTTATATTCTAATAACACTCTGAAATGTAAACATGAAAAAGAGGTAAAAAAAAAAGAACATGATGATTAGTTTGAACTCTTCATTTTAAAGGACAGAAAATGCTGATTGAGCTACAATGTAGACCCCCATGATTTTCATTTATTTGTTTACTAAATTAAGTATTCTTTATGAATATATATAATCCACTATTCAACAACATATACATGATAGAGGTAGAAGTAAGAAGACAATATTTAATAATGCCATCCTGGGCAAGCAAATTATCAAGAGGTGTGATGTATGACGTTCTGAACTGGGCAGGGGGTAATTTTCTGTTCTTCAGATGACTGCTTTCAGGCAAACCCCATCTTCCTTGATGGGGACACTTTAGTGAGAGCAAATGAAGCCAGTGCAGTTTAAAGGAAAAACAGACAGTCCTGTGTCTTTTATTCACAAATACTATTTTTATAGTTCCTGTGAAACTAACTGACTATTTGTCTGACAATATCTGTGACCTAAAATAATGTCTGTGCACCACAGCACAGGCCTCCAGTTCAACACTTGTAAATAATAAGGAAGTTTCACCTACTCAAGTAAGTAATAGGACTGAACGTCAATAAACACCAAAATGATGAAGATATTGATTTTAATTAAATTAATGCCTCAATGATTTTTTTCCTGGCTCTTATTCTTTTAATGCTTATTTAAACCGACCAATTTTTTTTAAAAAACAACAATATGAAACTATTTCTTAGTAGAAGATTTTGGTGAATCAATAGTTTTTGCATAGTTAAAACATGGAGATCCTCTGTTTAGAGACAACCACTATAAAGGTATGCTGTGTGCACCTGATTCTTTGTTCTTCCATAGCCAATTGTTTACTGTGAAACACACTAAACAGATGGTATCTTGAACTCTCGGACACAGGAGGCAACAGAAGAATTTCTTGAACACAAGACAAGTGTATACACTAACATAACTATTCCCCACAAAATTAACAATGCATATATGATTTCTAATACAAATAATTCCAGAAATTATTGATAATAACTATTGTCTATTAATGAAATATGTAACTTGAATGAAAAATACATTAACAAAATATTAATCACTAATGCAACAAGATTATGTGTCAATTTGTGCTTCTAACGAGTTCATTGGTTGTGATCGTAATGCTCTGTATATCAGAATATGAGGTTATTGGGAATTATGATCTTTACGAAGGTAATTAAATTAAATGAAGTCATTAAGATGGGCATTATTTTAATATGACTGTTGCATATTTGAGAATGGAAAATATGAAGGCAAACATGAACAGAGAGCTAGAGACAGTGACACAGAGAAAATCAAATATACAGAGAGAGAGAGAGGCAGGGAGAGACAGAGAGAGACAGAGAGACACAGAGAGAGAGAAGCTACATGAGGATAAAAGCAGAGTTGGGATGACGCTTTTTTACACGTCAGAAAATTCAAAGATTCTTTTTTTTTTTTTTTTCAGAATAAAACTTTCGAATGTGGTATCAGAGGAACACAGGACAGCTGTTCCACACAACCATCAAAAGATCAAATCTTGCCAGCACCATGACTCCTGCTCCTCAGCACATTGTGACTCTGTAAATCAACTCGAAGATCTGGCACCCCCAAGTGGGTTTTGCTCAACAAATAGCTTCTGTCTACTTGATATATTGCTGATTCTTAATATGAGTAATAATAATAACAGTACTTGTCACTGAGGAATTACCATACCCTAAGCTCTGTTTTGATTAGTTCTGCCCTCATGTTACAATCTCAGGAGATGAGCGGACGATGAAAGGTTTTTCATGTGGATAGAATCATTGTATTATTTTTAAGTATTAGCAAGAAATATTAAGTATATTTTGTTGTTACTCAGTGATTACAGGTATTAATGCATTTATAATTATTTTATCATAGAAATTACTATCTTTAAGAGTTTTTTTTTCTAAGAGCATCAGAAGTATAGTTTTAGAATAAACAGCGTAGGATAAGGACTGTGCTCTACATCAACTGGGGATGGGGCACCACCTTCACTAGGCAGCGTAGGATAAGGACTGTGCTCTACATCAGCTGGGGATGGGGCAACACCTTCACTAGGCAGCGTAGGATAAGGACTGTGCTCTACATCAGCTGGGGATGGGGCACCACCTTCACTAGGCAGCGTAAGATAAGGACTGTGCTCTACATCAGCTGGGGATGGGGTACCACCTTCACTAGGCAGCGTAGGATAAGGACTGTGCTCTACATCAGCTGGGGATGGGGTACCACCTTCACTAGGCAGCGTAGGATAAGGACTGTGCTCTACATCAGCTGGGGATGGGGCAACACCTTCACTAGGCAGCGTTGCTCTTACTCTTTTCCTTCTCAATTCAGAATACTCATCACAGATTTTCTTATTTCCCAATTAAGTGGGTAATGTATCAATGTGGTTTACAAGACACCTGACCGACCATGAAGAGCTAACTATACCCAGGAGAAAGGACAAACACCGGATCTTGACCTACACATACCGAATGGGGGTGAACTGAGTTGTTCCCATTAAGGAACATAAAGTTGTGACTTTATTTGATCCATGACAGGAAGCACACAGCTCTATTATTGACCAGAGTATGTATTGTGGCCAGACACTTACTACACATCTTCCTCTTCCTGGTCACACAAGAAAATTGCAAATCATGTGCTCCTTTGAAGTTGGATTGAGAAGACATAATGAAAAAAGCCCTCCCAGACCCAACACATCTTACCACAAAATCTTCTTTCCTTGCATTCTCTTTCTGTATCAGTTATGTGCATCTGTCTCCTTAGTTTGAGAAAGAAGCATTTATTACAGGGAAGGGTCCTTTGGGGTGGGATACCTTTGAGCCTCAATGACAAGGAGTTAGTAGGTAGAGGAAGGGAAAGCAATGAACTGGTCTTGAAAGATTAAAGCGTCTTTGGATCCTGAGTCACAAGTTGAGAGATAGCTTTAGGAAAGCCTTCTGGTGTTTCTCATGAGTAAATGGTACACAGATTCTGAAGTGTGTTTGTCACTGCATTATAGCCAAGTCTACTCCGCCTGAAGTACAGCCCGTGCCAGATCAGTTTCTATTGCCCATGTCCAAAACAGCTTGCAGTCATGGTGAAAGTATAGGACGCTTTAGTATATAAAACATCACACTGATTTGAAAGGCACCAACACCAAACTTTCCCAGAGTAGTAATAGGCTCAGCATGTAGTTTCTCTACATACCAGAGATAACTTTCCTGCAAAGATCAGAGAGGAAAGGCTGTAACGTCTATGGTAAGCACTAGTGGATTTTAACGGAGCTTTTATCCTATAAACAGAGGAATTTGAGATTGCACACTTAGATCTCTCTGACGCGGCTGTGTATCCGACTTCTTGGTTTCCACAAGCTTTCTTCTTTCCCAGGATCAGTCTTATCAGATGATCAGTTGTCTGTTTTTCTTCCTAGATTCTGAATGGGATTGATGTACAGACATCAAACAGACAAAACCACTGAAGGAAATGTACCCTTTTCTTTGTTCCTGGTTTGACATCGTTGTGGTTTTTTTTTTTTTTTTTCTACTTTACCCTCTAACACATAAGAGGTAAAAAGCAGAGTTAAAAATATGACAAAGCTAAAACTGGAGATGAGGGTGGCAAATTGTTCACTCCTATTAGGATCCACGCTACCCACTAGCTATAGATTTGAGGCACTATTTGCTCATTATTTTCCCTGTGATGTCCCTTTTGTTTCTCCAGATTGATGTTTTGTTCTAGATTGACACTGTTTATGTAGGATGTACTTTCTCAAATGCATTACCTTTTCTCTTCTGTCGTGATGTTCTGTATTAAAAATACACTCTTTCTGTTTATGTATTAAATGTACTGTGTGTATCTATTAAAGGTATAATCTCTATTCTGAGATTACAAAAACATAACAATTGTTTATGTAGCTAATTTTAGTATACATTTTATAAATGTATCTTTTTCTCTCTAGCTGGATTTAACTTTTATATGAACAATACTGTAGAATTATAATTTGATTTTTCCCACAAAATGGCTGAATGATATTTCTAGCAGTATATTTAGATTTGTCTATTCCCCTGTTATTTCTAGTTAAATTTCCAACTTCCATTTTTTCTTATTATTCCTTTTGCTCTTTTCTTTTTCCCATTTATTTATTTATTTTGGTTTATTGAGACAAGGTTTCTCTGTGTAACAGCCCTACCTGTCTTGGAACTAGCACTTGTAAACCAGGCTGACCTCGAACTCACAGAGATCCGCCTGCTTCCACCTCCCAAGTGCTGGGACTAAAGGCATGCATCCTCACCACCTGACCGAATCTCTATTTTTATGTCTATTAAAGAATATGTCCTGATGTATATTTCATTTTTTAACGGGATCAATCCTTCTCTTTTTGGCTACTGGCTTCTTGTCTCCCTTACATGTTGCGGTGTCCATGTTGTGTCCTTAACCGTTCTTCTTCTGGTTTTTATAATTCCTAGAAGATCTCTTCTGCTTCCATTATTTCAAACAAGACCCACCCAGACAGGATTTTTAATCCATTATCTCCTGCTGGCCTCTTTCTGATGCTTCCATTTCTTTGTCTATCACACATTTGACATACCTTACATCTGGTGCACATCTTACATACATGTGAGCAACAGAAACTCATATTCCTGTTAGAGCCTCCCCATGCCAAATTCATTTCTCCTTTCTTATCTAGAACATCAGCAATACTGTCGACCTCACTGCTAAATGCTAGGCAATTCCAACTCATAAATAGTGAGGTCCCATATATTAATTTTTGAATTTAGTACCTGTCCTAATGGTATTCTGTTCAGAAAGTCTTTTCCAATACTAATGAGCTCAAGACTATTCACAATTTTCTCTTCTATCAGGTTTAGTGTATCCAGTTTTATATTAAGGTTTTTGAACCATTTGGAGTTGAATTTTGTGCAAGGTGATAAGTATGAACTGGTTTACATTCTTCTACATGCAGCTATTCAGTTTGACCAGCACCATTTGTTGAAGATGTTGTCTTTTTCCTATGTATATTTCTGGCTTCTTTATAAAAAAAAAATTAGGTGTCTATAGGTGTGTATATCTATGCCGTAGTCTTCAATTCAAAACCATTGATTAATGTTTCTGTTTTCGTACCAATTTCATTCTATATTTATTATTATAGTTTTGTAGTACAACTGGAAATCAGGTGTAGTAAGACCGCAAATAGTTTATTATTTGGGATTGTTCTAGCTATCCTGGGTTTGTTTGTTTTTTTGGTGTGTGTGTGTGTGTGTGTGTGTGTGTGTGTGTTTCCATATTAAGCTGAAAACTGTCTTTAAAGATCTGTAAAGACTTGCTTTATAATCTTGATGGGGAACGCATTGAACGACTAAATTGTTATTAGTAGAATGGCCATATTTAGTATATAAATACAGCTAATTCATGAACATGAGACATCTTTCCATCTTTTGATATTTTTTACAGTTTCTTTCTTCACTGTCTTAGAGTTTTTATCATGCAAATCTTTCAGATGCTGGATTAGTTCACCCAAAATATTTTAAATTCTTTAAGAATATTTGAAAGGTGTTTTATCCTGGTATTTTTTCAGACTGTCTCTTATTTGTATATCAGAGGGCTATTGATTTTTGCGAGTGACTTTTGTATCTAGCTACTTTTCCAAAATCATTTATCAGCTGTAGTAGTTTCCAATGTGGTTTAGAGTGACATGTATATATCATAACATCCACAAATAAAGACACTTTGACTTATTTCTTTCCATTTTGTATCTTCTTGAATTCCTTCATTTGGGATATTGATCCGGCTAAGACTTCAAGCACTATATTGAATAGGTATGAAGAAAGTGGACAGCCTTGTTTATTCCTGATTTTAGTGGAATTTCTCCCTATTTAAGTTGATGTTGGCTTTGGGAATGTGATGAATTTTTTTTATTATATTGAAGTGTGTCCCATGTATCCAGGACTTTTTATCATAAAGGGTTGTCAGGTTGTGTCAAAAATTCCTTTCTCTATCTATTGAGATGACCTTGTGTTTTTATGTCTTTCACGTTGGTTGTATGGCATGCTCGTGCTATGGATTTACAGACGGTGAAACATTACTGCATCTCTGGGATGAAGCTTACTTCATCTCGATAGATGATTTTTTGATGTATTCTTCGATTCAGTTTGCAAATATTTTATTGAGAAATTTTTATCTACGTTTATAAGGAAAATTGTTCTGTAATTCTCTTTCTTGGCTGATCTTTTATTTAATTTGTGTATCAGTGTAACTGTGACCTCACCAAAAGAATTTGTGATGTTACCTTTGTCTCTATTTTGTGAAATAGTTTGAGGTGTATTGCCATTAACTCTTCTTTGAAAGTCTGGTAGGATTCTGCACCAAAACCATCTGTCCCCGGGCTCTTTTTGCATGGGAGACTTACACAGATTGCTTCTATCTCGCTATGGATTATAGGTCTGTTTACATTACTTATCTGACTTCATTCAACTTTGGTAAGTAATATGTATTGAAAAGATTATGCATTTCTTTTAGATTTCCAATTTGGTGGAGTACAGGTTTTATTTTTTAACATAATATTTTTATTGATAACTTTTGATAGAATGTACCTGATCATACTTGCTTCCCATTTCTCCAAGGTCCACCATCCCACCCGTTTGTCCTCCCAAGAAAGAGAAAAGAATAAAATATAATTAGTCGAATTTGTGTTTCCATATTCTCATTGGAACATGATCAAACTCTCAGTGGCCAGACTCTTAAAGATAATACGTTTTTAAAGTGTGTTGATAAAAATCTCTGGTTTTCCTTGGTGTTATTATGTCCACTTTTCATTTCAAATTTTGTTAATTTGGATCTTGAATCTCTGCCTTTTAGTTAGTTTGGATAGGACTTGTCAATTTTATTGATTTTCTCAAGAATTAACTTTGTTTCATTGAATTTTTGTATTTATTTTTGATGTTTGTATGTTTCTATTTTGTTGATTTTAGCCCTGAGTTTGATGATTTCTTCCCATCTATCCCTTTGAGGTATGAATTCTGTTGTTTTTCTGTAACTTTAAGATGTTCTGTTAATTTACTAATATAAGATCTCTCCAATAGTTTATGTAGGCACTTAATGCTATGAACTTGCCTCTTAAGAGAGCTTTTAGTTTGTTCCATAAGTTTGGATCTGTTGTGTATTATTTTTATTTGATCATTCAAAGTCTCTAATTTCTTTATTAATTTCAGTCTTGACCTTTTTTTTCATCCAATATTTAGCAATTTAGTTTCTATGTTTCTGGAACCTTTCTGTTGTATCTGATTTTGTTGATATCTAGTATTACTCTATGATAGTCAGATAGGATGCAAGATGGTATTTTAATTTTCTTGTATTTGTTGAGGCTTGCTTTGTGTCCAAGTATATGGTCCATTTTGGAGAAAGTTCCAAGAGGTGCAGAGAAGAAGGTATATTATTTTGTGTTTGAGTTAAAAGTTCTGCCTTGTTGCATGAGCAGGCTTAGGGCTGGCAGCTGTTCTCACAGATCTTCTTATGGCACTCGGGTATTTTCATTTGATTTTGCCATCTCTTCACAGCTAAATGGTACCTAGCCTCCAATTTCTCATATAAATTATTTCTGATAAATTAACTAACTAGTTTCTACTCATGAGAAAATGTTGACTCATTCAGATATGCCCAGTGTTTTCCGCAGTGAATTTTGTAGGAAACTTCTTAAAGTTGCTTAGAAACCGACCTCTTTCTGTGGTGGGAGGGTACCTTGCAGTTGTCGAAAATCAGTCCTTTGCTGTCACCCAGCTGTCCCAGCTTCTGTTCCACTCCTGGGAACCATCCAACCTCCCCTCATCCACTGCACCCACATAAGGCTTTCAAAACCACTACAACACGACTCTCTCATGCTTGTGAAGCAACATGAGAGTGTTGTCTGTCTTCCCCCAGAATGGTTTTTAACCCCTTCCCCACAAGTTAATCCTAAGAACGCTAATAAAAAAATAAATTAATCACCTTGTTCAACAACTGCAGGATAACGTTATGGTCTCCCATGAAGAGAAGCATGGTAAGTGCTTTCCGATTTGTGTGTTTTCCCCTTCTTCTTGTTAATATGGCTATTTGGAAAGAACAGCCTTGCTACAAATGCCACAATTGCATCCTTTGGAGCCGACCAATGAGAAGTCACATCAGCAGTAAGAGTTTATCTCCATCTCTTCACCTTCCTGCTTCCCGTAAAATATTGTTGCTTAACAAATGTTTGACCTACAGTAAAGGCTCCAGTTCACCTGAATGAAAATGTAAACTATTTCAAATTGGATATCTAAAGTCTGATATTCTGCTAGAGACCATCTTCCTCTATGGTAGGAGCACCTTGGAGAGATATCACCCCATACTAAACCTCCAGTTTTTATATTGTATTTACACAGACATTTTTCATCTTAGTTCTTTACTTATTCATTTGATACGACTTTAAAGATCTTGTCTGAATTCTACTATGAAGCAAGCAAAAGATCTTCTATAGTATAAATTTGAGACTGTTCCTGTCTTGATTGAAATAGAGAAAAAGCCATCACATTTTTCATAATTAATCCCTTGACTTTGAATAATAATTCCTTGATTGTTTTTAGTCTAGAGCTATTGTGAAGCACAATTGGGCTGTGGAGGCAGATTTGGAATGATAAGATAAAGATCTCAGTGAGACTTTTTCCCCCATTACAACAACAAGAACCAATAAAACAATGTGTGTATATGAATATCTCCTTAAATTCTCTAAAATTGTCCCAAGGACACATATAAGAGATAGAAAAGTATTTATAAAAATATACTAAAGTAAATTTTAGCATAATAAAATCTTAGAAGGTTGAGGACATTTGGTATGTATACATAGCAGAACCAACTGCCAACCTCCAGCTCAATGAAAGAAAATGTCTAGTCTTAGGCAGTTGTTGCCCATACCCAAGGCTCTCTGTGTCCTTCAGAGTCCAGCCTAGAAAGGTGAGGGATAAGATGCTGGTACCCATTGCTTCTCTCCCACATGTAGGTGTTCTCCTCCAGGGGAGAGAAGCTATGTCCACGGCATGTATAGAAGTTTTACTTACATGTATTGGAGAAGATATACTTAAAATGAGCCAAGAATTTCTCTGCAAGCTTAGTTTGGGGTCAGAAGAGGAGACTGCAGAAAGTCGGTGGACAGTGTCCTTGCCCAGCTATCTTAAGAGAACTGGGCACTAACCTTTCTCTAGCATTGTAGTAGAAGATAGGAAACTTTTAGGAGATTCCCAGAACTGATTTTTATCTGAAATGAAAGTAGAAGATTTGAAGTGTAAAGATTTCAAAGCAATCAATGTCTCAAGGTAATAAATTAAGAAACTGATATGACTATGCCACCAAAAGCAACTGTAGACAAGGTAAAGGTTTAATAAAGAGAAACCGAGTCAGCCAGACATACTTCTGGGGCCAGGACAAGATAGAAAGATTAGCTTTAAACACTACCACTACCAAGGGCCCCGAATTTAATTGGATTAGTCTATGAAGCAATTTGTTTCCCCAGGCATTGTCAAAACAAAAGAGCAATGAACTAGTAATTAGTGGAGTCAAAGTTGGTTTGATAATAATAGATACACACTAGCTAGAAGCTTAGTAGTAAGAACAGAGAAAGAGAGGGACAGATAAAAACCTTTGTCAGTACAGGGAACAGTGCATTTGCCCAAGGCCAAATCCTCTGAAGAACATCAGAAACAGTGGAAAAGTAGACATCATTGATGTGGTGCAGACAAGTAATTAAACAAACTAAATAACAATAGCCCATGGCAGGAGAAATGATCTAAAATGCCCAGTTTCTATAAGATAAACAGAGAGACAAGACAGGGAGACCCAGAATGAGTGCTGATGCAGACAATAGAGAATGCCTATAGAGAGGCTCAGATGTCATATCAAAGATAGAATGAGAGCTGAAGTAGACAATAGAGGTTGCTTATAGAGAGGCTCAGATGTCATATCAAAGATAAAGATTCCAAGGCAACTGTTCTTCACACATTTCATAACCTAAGGGAAACAACGTTTAGCAGGTAAGTGAAGGTAGGACAGCTCTGTCCCATCCAATGAAGACTCTCAGCACAGAGATAGAAGTTACTATAAAGAACCATGTCACTATCTTGGCATGGAAAGCCCAATAGCCAAATAATTTCCTAGAGATGCTCATGGGCAATGGGAATTCACAGAAGAAAGAATCAACATACTTGAAGTAACCACAAGAGAAATCACACAATCCAATGGGGAAAAAGGAAGAGAAACTAATCAGGCTTCAGGAACTATGAAAGTTTGTTAAACACTTCAACATACCATTCCAGGTTAATGAAATGCCGGAGGGTAGAGGGAAAGCAGCGAGTGACAAGACGACCATGAAAAGACTTCCAAAATACTTAAGGGACAAATGTCAGAATGTCACAGAGGTATAGGGACTGCCAAATGTCAAAGACACAGGAAATCTGGAAAGCCAGGAGAATGTCTCTCTAGTATACAAGAGAGTGTGTGTATATAAGATTAATGGCCAAGTTTCCACCAAAAGTTGGTGGAATTTGGAAGGAAGGTAGTGATATGCTCAAGATTTGTAAAACTGTACTTTAAATCATGAGTCACCTATATAGAAAAACCTTTCAAAGATCAAAAACAAAATCAATAACAAATAAAAAAATGGTAGAATTTTGGGTATAAATACGCTTACCAAGAAGATATTATTCAGGTGGGAAATGAGTGTTGGTACATGCATGTGAATGTATACAGACACATATACACATACACCACGCACAAATGAACATCTATCAAGTCAGTTGCATAGTTATCTCCCAAACATAACATGCGTCATTTCCATAACTTTTCTCAACTGGATTAAAAATTAATTTTATAACATAAGGTGTGTGTAATTGGACTATTGTTCCTGTAACATATTGAAATGTAATGTAGATGACAACAGGCCAAACAAATCAAATGAGAATATAATTGTATCAAAATGAAAAAAAATTATTAGACAATAACTCGAATCCAGGAACAAAGATGATCAGAAGTACCATGTAGAAGGCAAATAAAGCAAACTATAAATAAAATTTGTGCTTCTTTATAACCTCAACTTTATAAAAATTGGAAAATATTGCAAAATAATAATGAGCATCATGCATCTTGATGTGTAGCATATATATATATACTTAATCCATATAATAATGCCAGTTCAAAAGAGGCAAAATGCATAATTATACATAAGTATCTCCCTATATCCCACTAGAAATAAGATAGTATGTATCTGAAGCAGACGTGGGATGAGGTAAAATTACAGTAGTAACCCTGAGCGAAAACTAGGAAAATGACTTTTATAAATATTGAAGAAGCAAATGTAGGATTCCCAAGGCCAATTAACACATCTACAGGGCAACCTCTGCTTCCAAATCTTGGGGGAACTCTCCAAAGGAGTGGATGGAAAGATGGTAAGGACATCTGGTGAGGGATAGTGTTGTCTTCTTGAGATGCTGGGGAAGCTGCATGCATAAAGCTTCACCAATATGGCTACGTGAACAAGGTCTGCAAGTGACAACACCAGTTGGCATAACAATGAAGATGGGAGAAATGTCACAAGGCCCTACACAATGACTGCTGAGAGAAGAATCAATATTCTTCAAGGATGAGCCCTGGATACATTATCCAATCCCAAGTGGTCATCCCCAAGCACATGTATGGACTCAGTAAGTTGTAGATGCACGTATGTATATATGAAACTATAATAATTAAAGAAGAAATCATAAATTTGGGGAGTTGAGGGATGGAAAGAGTCGTGTGGGGAGGAAGGGAAGGTGAGATAAAATAGTGTTCATGTATGAAATTCTTCAAAAGGTAAGCATTTTAATTTTAAAAGTATATGTACACACACATATATTAATCATACTGTTCCCTTAGAAAGCATTCCCATCATACTGAAAAGAGAGCATTTGCTTGCATTAATAAAAACCACAAAAGAAAGAACAAATGGAGACATAGGAATAACTATGAAGCTTCAGTGTCTTTGAACCCATATGAGCCCTGGTTAGGTTCAGTAGGTCTTGGGGATGCCCCAAGTCTCTGTGCATATTTCACGACTGTTAGTTTCATGTTCTTTTGGGACTTCTAATGGTGCGAGTGTGTGTCTCTGACTTTTTACCTCTCCTGCAGCCATTTTCTGCTTATTGGGTTACCTTGTCCAGCCTCAGCAGGGCGTCTTTGCCTTGTCTGGTTTTATCTTGTTTTGTCATGTTCGGTTGTTGTCTCTTGGAGGCCTGCTGTTTTCTGAAGGGGAGTGAGGGGGGAGTAGATCTGGAGCAGAGGGGAGGTGGGCGAGCTGGAAGGTATGGAAAGAGGAGAAACTGGAATTGGGATGCATTGTACGAGAGAAGAATCTATTATCAATATAAAAATCAATTATGAAGGAACACTGTTAACAACCACATTCCAGTAAAACAAAATATACATGTTCATGTAGACAGAGATAAAGAATATATAATATATATAAAGAAGCTGACTGATTATATAAATTTTGCCATGATGAAGAAAAGATCAAAGCAAAACACTGTTAAATTCTATATAATTTTGAATGTTACTCTTTTCTAAAAGTAGAAGGAGAACAGTATAAACACACTTAATTTCAAGGAACTCATATTAGTCTGATACTCAAGGTACAAAAATTATGAAAAGTATATACCAATATTTTATGACTATAGGAAAATGATACTAAACAATATTATCAAAAAAAAATCCAAAAGAATGTAGAAGATAGTTTGTCATGTGAAAGTTAGATGTTTCCTCAGGCTTATGAGTTGAATTTAACATCCCAAATGAATCAATGTAGTACATCATATCAATAGAACAAATGCCAAACACATATAATCTTCTCAAAATAAAAAGTAAATCATTAGCAAGAGCCAATGCCATTCTATGATGAAAACATTAACACTGGGGGAAAATCCGGATTCTTCAGATGATAAAGGGCATCTGTATAAACAAGAGCAAAGATAGGCAAAAGCCTGCGAATTTTCTCCATCACTGGTAACCAATACAACAATGTCAGGTTTGGGCTACTTCTATGTGTCGTTACTGTGGATGTTCTAATCTGAGTATTTACAAAAGAAAAGGGAAAAAAAGCATGTTTTGTTCAGGTTGGAGAGAAAGAGATCTCCTTTCCTTCAAATGACCTGATTTGTATCTAAAGACAGTGTTGGGAGATGGCTCAACTGGTGAAGATCTTGCCCCACTTGTGAGGATCTGAATTCCATCCTCTGCACCCATTTGGCAGTAACTGCCTGTTGTCCCAGCACTTGGGAGGTGGAGACAGGGACATCTCCGAAGCTTGTTGGCCAGTTAGTCTAGTGGAATCAGTGAGGTTCAGTGAGAATCTGTCTTAAATATTAAGGTAGAGAACATTTGAGGAAGACATTTGATGAAAGTCAACTCTGGCTGCAAAAAACACGTATGTACACACACACACACACACACATACACACACAAACACTCTCACACATACACTTTAAAATAAATGAAATAAAATGAAAAGAAGAAAATTCTGAACTATATAGAAATAAAACCCATTCTGACTACTAATCTCAACAAAGCCTATTGTATTTGTGTATGCTAGTAATACAAACTAAACCTGAAAATTAAAGGAAGCAATTACATTACAACATCAAAGAGAATAAAACACTATCCTTTAGAGGTTTAATAATCCCATGGCTAGAGCCTTTTGTTAAACTTGCTCTCAACCCAGTTAGCAGGCTCCATTCTCACACAGTTCAAATTGTCCGGACCAGTTCAATGTCTCATTCTTAATCCCCTGACAAAGTTTTGAGAGAAGAGTTTTGGCTAATATCTGTATATGTTTTTTTTAAAAAAAATTAAAAACATCTATATTAATTCCCAGAGTATCAGTTTTGGATACTAAAGTATCCTAATAGCTGGTTGGTTATACTGACAGCTGTCACAAACATGGAAAACAGCAGAGGCTGAAGAAGGTGCCAAGGAATGACAGAGACCCTTTCAGCACATGTCCCACTCATTGGGGACTGCCTGTTCCCCAGCTTGACAACTGCTCCTTCGCAGCATGAGTCTTCATGTTATATTTTATTCATGCAAATTCCGAAGAAATAAAAGACAGAGTTCATTAAATAAGTTCCTCAAATATCAGGGTACGCTCTGTCATGACCTAACCGACAGTGAGAACTTAGAAGCAACCATGTTTCAAGCATGGTGTTTGTCTATTTGCCTCAGCTAATACGCTTTTAGTGTAAAACATGGAGAAATACCCTTGTTTTCATATCGCTTAATCTTTTTAAGTGTTTTGTTATTTTGTTATTTGTTTTGTTCTTTTAAATGATGATTTTATATTGTATGAATGTAGTTAAGGTCAAACAAAAACAAACAACTCTAATTTTTTTAAAGATGGGATTTCTAAAAACAAAAAAATGAAAGAAAGAGAAAAAAGAAAGACAAGAGAGAGATAGAGAAATGGAAAGAGAGAAACTAGCAATAACTTTGGAAATGCTGGAGGTTTGTATTAATCTCATAGGGTCTACAATCATAAAATACTATGTATTGCATCAGCCAAAGATTATGAATTATTTTCTGATTATTTTGGAGACTAGGCTTCCAAGGCAGAGATGCCAACAGATGGCACACAAAGATGGTTTCTTCTGGAGTGTTTCTTCTCAGCTTGCAGATGGCTAGTATCCCTCTACATCCTCACAAGGTCTTTTCTCCATGCACACAGGTCCCAGTCTTTTTCTGTATATTCTAATATTTCCCACTCATCATGTTGTCAATCTATACCACAACATAATTGTAACTTAAATGAGTTCTCTAAAGTCCCCGTCTCCATATACAGTTTCATCTAAGAAGCCGTGTTACTGCTTCAACATATTAACTCATGGAACTTACAGTTCAGCCTGCAGCATTAGAAAAAGCTGCCCACACCCTCGGGAAGATAAGGCTGTTGAAGAAATTTTAAGATAACCCCACCAGTGATGTCAGCTGCCAAAGTACCGAAGTGGACGCTCTCCAGAGCTCTGGTCAGCCATGACAGACCTCACGTCTGCTTTCTGCAGGAGCTCTGGGGGCTGCCTGCCTGCCAGTGTCAGGGCTAACGAGGGCTTAGCGCTCCTTTCATCTTCCATATCTTATGAAAGAGTCTCTTTTTAGAAGAACGTAAGCCTAATCTTCACTGGGAACGTACTATCAGACATGCGGTTTCCAAACACCAAGCGTGCACAATGTGGGAGACAACTCAGAAAAACCAGTAGGCATTATCTTGCACATCCATTCATGTGGAAAATCAGCATCTGTGATGGATTTCTATCTCCTAAAGACAGACTCATGCCTTTACACAACACGATGAGACTACCATTTGTACAAATAAAGTCATATAGTCTTTAGTCAGGCTCCCTACCTCTGTCTCTGGTTGGTGGTTTTCCCTGTGGGATACTCTTCATATTTTAAGCACATGTGTATGCTCATGTGAAAGTCCACTCTCCATTTTTGGTATGCATTCAGGCTCATGCTATGTGAAATAGTCATAAACACATTTTGAGTGAAGCAAAAGCAACCTGGGGAAGAGGGGTTTATTTGGCTGACACTCCCATATTGCTGTTCATCACTGAAGGAAGTCAGGAAAGGAACTCCAGCAGGGCAGGAACCTGGAGACAGGACCTGATGCAGAGTGAATGGAGGTGTGCTGGGCTGTCCAATAGCAGTCACTAGTTTAAGAAACACCTACAATCTTTCTTAAATTTGGATCTTATGGAGGCATTTTCTCAATTGATGTCCCCTCCTCTCAGATGACTCTAGCTTATGTCAAGTTAACAAACTAGCAAGCACACACATATACACATGTGATATATATATATACATATATATACATATATATATATATATACACGCATATATATATGCATATTATATATATGTGTGGGTGCATATTTTAAGCTGCTGTAACATACTGTCATAAACTGGCTATCTTATAAGCAAAGAAACTGTGTATCCCCTACTTCTGAGTGCCAGGAATTATGTGCTCAAGATGCTAGGAAATTTGATGCCTGCTAAAAGCCTCCTTTTCTCAGTCGTCACAAGGCAGAAAACCAGAAGGAGCTCAGGACTCTTTTCTAAGGACAGTAATGCCATTCCTGAGGATAGGACCACATCCCAGTGCCCTCACCCACCTTGAAGGGTTATGATTTTAACATCCCCCCAAACCCACAATTCTTAGGTATAGACATCAGAGGCAATTCTGAGAAGAGACATTTCTAGTTATCTTTCCTACTTAAGGACATACAAACTATGTGCAAGACATGATATCTAATATTTGTCAGTAGCCTGGGGAATATTTATGCTTATTGTAGAAATAATTTCAAGAGTCCTGTACACTTTTCACAATAGTAGAGTTTTCAAAAACAGTCTCCTGTTGCTTTAAGCTAAACCCGTTCAGTCTAGGTGTTTGAATGGTAGTTAGCTAGTCAATTCCTCGCAAAGTTAGTTTGCAAATTCCATACAAAGCTAGACCAAATTCATTTTATGATATGGTAAGTTTGTTGATCAGAAAAAATGCTGATATGGAAGCCACATTAATGGATAAAGCTATGTGTGTTCATATATGATGTTAATGGAAAAGACTTTATTCATAGGAAAATAAACTAAGAGATTAAATGATGTGGCAAGTTGCTTTTACTGGTTAATGAATAAAGCTGTCTTAGCTTATGGCAGGGCAAAATATAGCCAGGCTGGAAGAGATACAGAGAGAGAGTAGGCAGAGTCAAGGAGATACCATGTAGTTGCCCAAGAAACAAGAAGTAACAAACCACAAGCTTTGTGGTAAAATATAAAATAATAGAAATCAGCTAATTAAAATGTAAGAGCTAGCTAGAAATATGCCTGAAACATCAGACAAATAATGCTGTAATTAATATAGTTTCCTTGTGATTATTCGGGTCTGAGCGATGAGAAAAAATGAGCAGTCTCCATCTACAATTAAATATCTATTTCATAACAAGGAACAGTTTTTGCAAACTCTGTAATAGACAAGGAAAAGTGTGACCAATCCACCATCCATGGCTAGCCATGCGACCTGTGAATGAAACCTTAGAGGGGGATTACAACGGTCTTGGATGTTGGTAGATAAGTATTCATCTGATATCATTGTCTAATCATCCCCGATAAAAGGAAATCTATGCAACTGAGCATAAAGACGTGTTTCATCCATGTCTCTGTAAGACCCAAGTTAACTGATTACTGGGAAGAAAAGCTGACGAACTTGTAGGCTGTTCCACAAAGTTCCTTGTTGTAAATCGCAATCTCGCAATCATGGCAATGTAGTGACACACCACACACACACACACACACACACACACACACACACACACACAAATCCTCTCAAACCTCCATATGATATCTTTCTTGAATGAACCTGGGTATGTGCCAATTATAATCAAAAGAGTCTTGCTAAATTCAGTAGATATATGTGGGAACTGAGGTTGAGGAAACTTTGTTTTTCACTAAATAATCACAATGTTTTTTTTTTTAATTTCTGTGTTCTATATATAATTGTTGAGAGCAGTATTTTGATCATAATTTTTCTTTTTTTTTGGTTTTTCAAGACAGGGTTTCTCTGCAGCTTTTTTTTAGAGCTTGTCCTGGACCTAGCTCTTGTAGACCAGGCTGGCCTCGAACTCACAGAGATCCGCCTGCCTCTGCCTCCCGAGTGCTGGGATTAAAGGCGTGCGCCACCACCGCCCGGCTTTTGATCATAATTTATGGAATATTAGTCATGAATGAAATAGTACAGTACAACATGATGTCATAGTACAGTATACCATGATGCAATAATACAGCACACCATGATGGAATAATACAGTACACCATGATGCAATAATACTGCATACCATGACATAATAATATAGTATGTCATGTAGTAGTAGTACACAGTACTCCATGATGTAATAATACACTAAACCATAATGTAATAATATATTATTCCATGATGTAATAATATAGCATATCATGATGTAATAATACAGTATGACATAATGTAAGTGTTAAAAAAATGTCAGCTAAAACTCTATTCTCCCCCAAAGGTTCATCACCTTAATGTAAAGTGAAAGTCGATGATAAAAATTATGAATCCATTCAAAAGCAAGTCACAAATATCTCTTCTGTTAATTCACTGTCTACAGAAGACATTTGTTATTCCATACTGACAAGAGCTTGTCTGTCTGAAAAAGGTGTCCTTTATCACTAACAAAGCCTAAAATAAAAGTACTTCATCAAGATCATGTAATACTCCTTGAAAGCCACTTTACTTCTGAGAGTTCTGCCAAGTGGGATATGTCCTCAGTGTATTCAATGTTTCAAAAATTCTTGACCCATATCCCTTGATGATATATAACATTCTGAGTTTTAGTGTTGAATTCATTCACATTTTATCAGAAGACAAATCTGCTATCATTTAAAGTGACCTTGAACACCCATTCTATTAGCATTCTATGTTACAGTTATAATTTAATAGCAAGATTTTTTCTAGCAACAGATGTGGCAGATCTCAGATGCTATCGCCAAACGTCGCCATCCACAGACTGTCACACTTAGACGCTTATGTATGTATGCAGTCAGGATTAACATGTAACAGGTTCTGAGTTACCACACCCCAGTGTTCCATATATTCTGAGGTACACAAAAACGGCTGAGCATTTAAGTGTCGGGGTTTTGAAATGCTTGGAAACTGGCCCTTGGAAATCATAGGGCTGTATATGAGAGCAGTGCAAACAAACTGAGCGAGACAATAGTTTAGTTTGATAGACATACTTGTGAAAGAAATCCCTCATTCCATACTACAGTCTGGTGTGGTAAGGGAACTATAGCGTAGAAAAGGCAAATGTCCAAAGAACCTTTGGAGCAGAGGGGTGAAATGTGTCTTGTCTGGGAGCTGTCGCTTAGTGGTGTAAGAAAGCAGTAGCTTACGGTGCTCATAGCCCCGGAGCTTGTTCTTCTGTGACTGAAAGATGTTGTTTGGCGGATTTGTGAAGCATACAAAACAACCATGATATACAAGGCTAATGATGTTTTATTGGGCTATTTATAGCAACTGTATGTATAAAATTTTGAGTTTTGTGTTGTCGCGGTTTAAAGCCAATGGTTCTCACCCTGCGGTGAAGAAATAAACAACCTAAGGGCCAATAGACAGAAGCTAGCCCTGCCTCACCAGACGATTACAGAGGCTTCCTGGCAGAGAGAAATGACCTCTTTTAAACGAGTATAGCTTCCAGAATTTAGATCTTGGTAAAAGTACGCCCTTCAGTTTTCTTGAAACATGCAAGACCAGCTCTTAGGGTCATAAGGGAAAATCTGAGGTTACTTTATTGTGATTTTTCTTGGTTTTTTTGTTACATGTTTGGCTGTTCCAACAGTATAGAGGTTTGTGCTCATAATAATAAAACACATATATGGCAGTGATCCCATGTGATTATCATGGTGATGTCTACTACCTAGTGAGATGGTGGGCATCAGAACCCGGTAGCATTGTTCATGTGTGCAAGGCAGTAACATACAGATTCCATTGCCAATAACATACAGATTCCATTTACATTTATAGTATGTGTTATATAATAGAGCTAGTAAATTATTATATGGTGAATAGACATTTCTTAGAGTATTCTTATTGTTTCAGTGTTTACTTCTGGTTATATACTACATGAAATATTTCAAGATTCCTTTGGGCTTGAGCTTCTGATTCTGGATATCAAACCAGGGCTTTACATAGCCGCACCAAGTGCCCTGCCACTGAGTAACGTTCTAACATGGTTTTCTGTTTTTTTTTTTTTTTTTACTTCTCAATATCTATATCTATTTCTTAAAGTTAGAAGTATAGCAGCCGAATGCCTCCTCACGACATTCTGCTGTGTCCATGGATCGCTCTTCACTGGGCCTTCATTACAGATGCTTCCTCCTGCAATAGATGGAAATGAATACATAGACCCACAACTGCAAACTATGCCGAGTGAGAGGCCTGGGAGCGCTCAGTCTTAAATGGGATATCTCCAGCAAATACCTCCCTTCAAGGCGCAGGGAACCTTGTGGAGATTGTAAAATAACTGCCTTAGTCACATCCTTTAGGAGGCATCCTGAAGAAGACTTTGTGTGTTATAGCCTCCTGAAGACCTCCAGCAAGAGAAGACTTAGAGGTAAAGATAGTGACATTGCTGATTATGATATGTTTAGTCCAAGGAATGGAATATAGAATATGTATTCCAAGAATATTCCTAGATTGCTAAGACAGTGATAAATGATTGAAAACACAGACCCAGAGAACTTCTAATGTTATAATTCAAAGGCATCTTAACAATAGATTAAATTCATTTTCATTGAGTTCTAGAAAGTCTTCAATTTATTTCTGTCCTGACCCATTAGTCATTCAGTTTCCATGAGTTTTTAGGTTTTCTGTTGCTGTTTAAATTCATCTTAACTACTTAGCTATGGTGATCTAATAGGATACAGGGGGTGTGGTGTTTTAAAAGAAAATGTTTCCCCAACTGGAGTGGCACTATTCGGTGGTATGGCTTTGTTAAAGTAGGTATGGCCTTGCTGGACCATAGGAGTGGGTTTCGAGCTCTTCTATGTTCAAGCTATATCCCAGTGACAGAGTTGATCTCCTGTTGGCTTCTGATCAAGATGTAGCCAGTACCATGTCTGTCTGCATGCCACCATGCTCCACACCATGATGATAATGGACTGAATCTCTGAAACTGCAAGCAAGCCATCCCAGTAAATGCTTTTCTTTATAGGAGTTCACACAATCATGGTGTTTCTTCATGGAAATATAGAAACCTTAACAAAGACAAGGGGTTATTGCTCTTCTGTGTTTGGATAAAATAGTAGATATCTGTTAGGCCCATTTGGTTTGTAAAATCACAATATACCAAAACTGACGGCACACAAGGAAAGCAGTACTGAGAAGAAAGTTCTTAGCACTTATGAAGAAATTGGAGAGATCTCATACTAGAAACTTAATTGAACACCTTAAAGCTACAGAAGGAAAAGAAGCAAACACACTTAAGAGGAGTAGATGGTAGGAAATAATCACACTAAGGGCTAAAATTAATACAAATAGAAACATAGAATCAGTGAAACAAAGAGTTGGTTCTTTGAAAAAATTCAACAAAATAGACAAACTCAAAAACATAATGAAAGACAGAGAGAATGTTTAAATGAACAAAATCAAAAATAAAAAGGAGGGCATAATGACAGATTCCTAGGAAATCCAAAGAATTATTAAGTTATACTTTAATAACCCATATTCCACAAAATTGGAAAATCTAAAAGAAATGGATATTTTTCTCCATAGAGATCACTTACCAAAGTTAAAGCAAGAGAAAATAAACAAATAGACCCATAATCCCTAGGGAAATAGAATCAGTTATTAAAAGTCTCCCAAACAAGCAAATAAAAAAGACTCAGTTCCTACCAGTTTTTTGTTGTAATTCTTCCAGACTGTCAAATAAAAGTTAACGCCAATACTCTTCAAATTATTCCAAAAAATAGAAAAGAACAAAGCATTGCAAAATTCATATTATGAGACTATCAATACCCTGAAGTGCTAACCACACTAAGATTCAAAAGAGTGCTGTAGGAATTCCTAATGCCAGTCGCCTTTAAGTTACCCGCCCACTTGGGCGTGGCTTCTTATACTAATGTAAAGCATGTGACTTGCCTCTTTTCCAGCTTCAGGATTTGTTTGCTGTTCCCCATCCTAGCGGAGGACTGTGATCTGTGAGTCTGCCCATAAATAAATAACCTTTTATTATACTCAATTCTGAGCTAGTGTGGGATTTCTATTTTTAGCATCCTTCTTCATCTGTCGCCCCACGTGGATCCGAACTCCACACCTACCAGGTGGATCGGCTTAAAGGCCTAAACAATCCACAGCCAAGAAAGTCTCCCATACCCACCCACTTGACTTGCTTTTACCTACTAAGCAGTTTTTTGTGAAAACCCCCACCACAGCGGAGCTAACTGCATGTGTGACGACTTGGAAATTTTCAAACACGTGCATGCGGCCCACCCCCACTGACACATTCCCTGCCACGTTCCCTGCTGTGTATGTTCCCTGCCCGTGTGGCAACTTGCCCAACTTCTAGTTTATACTCCCAGCTCCTGAGTTCTGGGCTTCTTTCTCCAGGTACAGAATTGATTTAATTGCTTTTAATTTGTCAAGCAAAGCATATTTCTCAGTGTTTAACCAGCATCAAGGTGGGGAAACCTAAGCGGCTCAGAACCTTTTGTGGCACTAGGTTGTGCTGCTAGTCGCTACTCTTCAATGACGACACCTGCTGGACAATGAAGATTATTACACCTAAAACAATTTACGGGGCCTCATACCAGGTAAATATTTTATTAATGAATAAATCAATAAATTTGAAAGTTATATAATTGCAGACAACATTACCATGGAAAATTTTTGCTAATTAATACTCTGGATTGTATTCTGTAAGACTTATATAGTTATAGTGATACATCCATTTATTGGATATTGGGACTTAGGTTTTTTCTTCATATTATATGCTTAAGAAAATGGTTTTATAACAGAACCAAGAATGAGACACTTTTATAAATGATACATTCTTTCCAAAATAATAATGAACAGCTAGATAGTAGGATTAATACCATCGAAAATCAAAAGTTAATTTAAGTTAATTAACTTTTTATTAATTAACTGAAAAATATTGATACTATTGAAAAGGGTAACATTAATTTGACAGACAAATTTGAATGCATGTCAAAGGATACTGAGAAATTATCTGAAAGAATTCATACTCTTGAATTTGATAATCAAAATTTGTTAAAAAGTTATGAAAGGTTAGCAGATAGAGTGTCTCTCCAGGATAGCAATCTGCATGCTATCCAAATAATGTCCAAAAATGAGGTCTTATCTTTAAAAAAAACTTCAGATCTTCAGATCTTGGAATCACATGCACAGAATGAGGACCAGAGGCTAGGTGCTTCAGTGAAATGACTAGAAATATATACAAGCCAAGAGATTCAGGATTTACAAAAGACAAATGTAAAAAGATTTGAAATGATTGAGGAAATTATTGGAGCTGATGAGCAAGGACAAGGACAGGATCCAACATCACCAGTAACTGTCACAGATGCCTTACCCGGAGTTTTAGCTTCCCATCCTATGATCTACTCTGATAAACAACACATTCTAAAGGACCAAAAGGGTACAAAGAAGGTAGATGGATACCTATAGGAATGAATGATCTAAAAGAAATTAAGCAAGTTCTCATAACTTATGGCTTTCATTCTGCATTTGTTAGGGAGATGATAAAGACATGGGCTTCTAGCATTAAAGCAACCTCCCACGACTAGTTTCAGGAGTCCTGGATGATGTTTCTCAACTGATATTTAAATACTATTTCAGAGAAGAGGCTAAAAGTTTAGAACAACAGGGAAAGGTGAAAGGACTTGTGAGTTCCCAAGATCAAATTCTTCGTGAGGGCACTTATGCAGACCCACAGGCTCAAGCTCTTCAGAATGAACAATCTTGTTCCTAGTCCACAAAGCAGCCTTAAAGTCTTGGGACAGGATTTAAAAACTAGGAAAACTAATAGAATTAAACAGGACCAGAGAGAATCCTTTAGTGACTTTTTATAAATATTAACTGTACAAATAGGATGTCCAACAACAGCCAAGACTTTCAGTGCTGGGACTTGGACATCAACCCAACCACAAAATCTTTGCCCTGCCTGCAAGATGTGTTGGGGGCAAGGGTGATTCAGTGCTTGTGGGAGTGGCCAAATCAATGACTGGTCTAACTTGAGGCCCATGCCTGTCACAGCCTGGATAGCCAGGAACCTGAAGCAGAATGGTCCAGTTCTAGGGTAGAACCAAACATGACTAGCCATCATCATCATCATCATCATCATCATCATCATCATCATCATAGTCAATGAATGATTCCTAATGATAGTCTGCTATCCTCATAGATCTTTGCCAGGCCCAGTTGTCATCACAGAGGCTTTCTTGGTCAGCTGATGGGAGCAGATGCAGAAAAGCACAACCAAACATTAGGTAGAACTCTCCTGCAGAATATGGGGAGGAAGGTGTAGGAGCCAGAGGAATTGAAAGCATGGCCCACAGAATCAACTAAGTTTGGTTATAGGGACTCACACACACAAAAGTAACAATAATGGAGCCTCTATGGGTCTGAATTAGATTCTCTGCATGTATGTTATGGCTGTGTAGCTTGGTTGTTGTGACTCCCCACAGTGAGAGTATAGTTGTCTCTGATTCTTGCCTGCTCCTGGGACCCTTTTCCTCCTACTGGATTCCTTTGTCCAGCCTTGATACGAGGGTTTGTGCTTAGTCTTATTGTACCTTGTTATACTGTGCTTTATTGATATTACTGGGAGGCCTGTCATTTTCTTAAGGAAAGTGGAAAAGCAGAGACTCTTGGGGAGAGGATAGGTAGGGGGAAATGACTGGGAAGAGTGGAGAGAGGGGAAGATGCAGCCAGGATGCATTTTATAAGAAAAGGAAAAATACAAAGAAATAGAATACATTAGCTAATTTTGGATCAATGGTGTCATAACCAAGCCTCAGAACCTAGAAATTTCCCCAGAGCTCATGTAGAAAACAGCTTATTCCTTTGTGTACACACACCTACCCAGAAGCACATCCAAGACAGAGAAAGGCACAAGTTAGTTTAAATGAGCCAAAGTCATATTTCTGAATAATTAATAAGGATAAGAGCTATTTTGCTATTTTGACATCAGATTACAAAAGCAGACATTATCAGTATCTATGCTAATAACAAATAATTGGCACTATGTTGCCTAAGAACTGTTTTTTTAATACTCTATATATCTACCCAGAGTATATATTAGAAATAAAGAGAGAGCCTGGAAAGTTTCTCCTTGCTTTCAAGACAACACAATTATAGGGGATAAGGCATGATTCACCAGTGTGCTGGTTTCTATAGGATCTGCAGACAAGAATTTTACTAGATTTCTAAAACATTTAGTAATTGCTATGTAGTCATCAATTGAGCATTTGCAGGCTAAGAAGAAGCAGCTCACAGGAAAAGAGGAATTCATCTTCCCCCCTACCCATATCCCATTTAGTTTTCTGATACATACAAGAAGTTGTAGGGGGAAGCCTTAAACTCCTTGGTCTCTCAGTGGGTTACATAATCTCTGCCTCCTCTTGGCTGATTTTTGCTTTTCATTATCTACAAAGCTTCCACCTTTGACTGCCTAAGGGCAGAATTCTGTCAAAACAAGAAGAAGGAGCACAGGGTGCTATCTGCTGCCAGCTGGAGTGTGTCTATGCTTGACACTTAGTAGTCTATCCGGAAAATAGATCTCCCGGCCCTAAAATGGGTAAAGCCTGATAAGTTTGAGGACTATGCATATGGAGAGCCTGTTAGAAATGTGGTTGACAACAATCGAATTACATATGTGCTCAAAAGAGATAATGTGGGAAAAAGCTTGGGTGGCCATAACAGCTCACTAAGGCTTCAGCATTAATTACTGATAAGGATGTAGGAACAGAGATGCAGATGTGCTTCTCGCCTGGCTTCTCCCCAAGGTCACTGATACTATCTCCAGAGATATAACCATAGTTAGTTGGGAATTCCCTAGTGTCTATTCCATGAAGGGGGATGGATGATAATAAGGTTGTCTCCCAAACTGAACTTGTTAGAGCTGTCCATTGTGTTACCTTGGCAAGTAGTCACGTTCTCATTTGGGAGTGGAAGTGTAATGCAAGGTACAGTTTCTCAACCATTGACTCAATGAATTCTTTAATTTATATTTATAATTACCTTGAGATCGTTTGCATGCTATCTGTGACTTTGAGGGTGTGTACACATGAGTGCAGGACCCTGTAGAAGCCAGAGTCTGGATTCACAGTTGGTTTTGGACTGCCCAACATGGGTGCTAGGAATCAAAGTGTGTGCTCTGGGAGAGCAGCGCATCGTCTTACCTGATGAGCATCTCCCATACCCCAAAGAAACTCTTCACAGGAAACTACTAAGCCCTTTGGTCTGATACCCTCATTCTTTCTCCTTGGGCATCTATGTGAAAAGTTGGAGCTATACATAAAGAAGGATTGAGATTGATTAACTGAAGGTCACAGCAATAAAAAATAAAAGGCTACTTGAAGGAATAAATGTAATCCTTTTTAGAATACTTTAGGGTACACTTTGCTCTATTGTTGGGAAAGGAGTTTTGAAGTACTTCAGAACGTGAAAGCTTGTGGCAAGCTAACAGAGGATGTGAATAGTAGGATGTAAGCTTGCTGAAAACATTTTGAGGATATTATGATGCAAGAGTTTTGTGCAACTGTATAAATATGATAAATGTGTTTAAATGATTTCCTTGATTGAAATGCCATGATGCATATAGTAAATGTTAAAGGAGATCAGTCAGCCCCTAACCCAATAGTTGAATCTTGAGTATTTGTTAAAATGTAACTTCCTGGACAGGCTGTGATAGCACACACATTTAATCCCAGAACTCGGGAAGCAGAGGCAGGCAGATCTCTGTGAGATCGAGGCCAGCCTGGTCTACAGAGTGAGTTACAGGACAGTCAGGGCTGCACAGAGAAATCCTGCTTGAAAACAAAACAAAAAGCAGGCAAAACAAAACAAATAACAACAAAAATGAACTTTTTAAACATCCAGCGAGCCAGAGTTTCCTGAAAACTCATAAATTTAACTGGTTATATTCCTGCACCACACATCCATGAAAAATAATTTTCTCTTTGTTTTTGGTTGTTTTAAGGATGAAAGTAACTCATCAGTAATGACTACTCTACCTGAAGGGCCCTATAAAACATAGAAGCAAGATGTATGGAAACTTCTAGGTAAAAAATCACGTGGGGCAATGTTTATTAGTCATGTTTCTATGGTTGTGATAAAACACAATGACCAAGGTGACTTATAAGAGAAGGTGTTGAATTAGGATTAAGTTTTCATAGGGTTCATGTCCATGATGGCAGAGTGAAGGCATGGTGGCAGGGGGCGGGGGCAGCAGCAGAGAACTCTGAACTTGTTCCACTGGAGGAAAAAAGAAACTAACTCAAAGGGTCAGAAGTCTCTCCAGTGGCATGCCTCCTCCAACAATCCCATACCTCCTGATCTTTGCCTAACAGTTCCACCAGCTGGAGGCTGATATGGGATTTCCCTCTGTATGCTGTGATTATTTTTAATGAATAAAGAAACTGCTTTGGACCTATAGCACACAGAACTTAGGAGGGGAAAACTAAACTGAATGCTGGGAGAGCCCCCTGAAAGGTCACCATGAATACTCTCCAAAATTACTTTGCCCAACAAAAAGCAGGAAGCAGTTTGTAGTGGAACAACACCCATATTCCAAAATATTGTTTATAAATGTTTGTTTTCATTTAAAGTGGATATGCTATAGAGATTTGTATTGGTATGGATTTTGGTTTATTAATACAAACTTAAGGTCCATTTTGTTTTACGGTGTATATGTATATTTCTGATTTTGATGAAGGTATTATGATTGTAAAGCTTATTTTAAAATGTAATTCATAATTAAGAAATATAGGTTAATAGATAATCATCTATAATAGTCAAGTTTGTAGTCATGTTATGTTTTCTAGATGTATAGGAATATATTCCTGCTAGCTAGATAATCTTCAAATCTTTCAAGAACTTTCAGAATATGGCATTTAATTTTTTTAAGAATTTAGGACTTTTCATGACAGTGAGACACATCTACTCCAGGCAGCACCAATCTACTTCAAGAGGAAGATGGGCATTAAATAGACTCCTTATGGAGTTGGCTAGCCATTTGGGCAAGAAACTGCTCTTGCCTGGACTGCTTGATGAACTAAATGTACAGGACCCACAGAGGAATGACTATTGAACTTACCTAAAGGTGAGACAATTCTTTGGGGTTCCTGCTTTATGAAAGAGTCTGCTAAACATTCTGCAGGAGAAAGAAGAAAATGACTGACAAACATTCTGCAGGAGAAAGAAGAAAATGACTGACAAACTGACAATACAGGCGGAACTGTCTTTGAAATTTCCTGCTTCATGGAAAAGTCGGCCAGAGACTATGGGACTGTAGGCTGAAAATGGATGCCCCCCCCCCCAACACACACACACAAAGCCTCACAACTTTTCAGAATAATTCTGCCATCTGGGAACAAGCATTCAACAAATGTGCATGTGGAGGACATTTCATATTCAAACGAACAGGCATTCAAGAGTTCACAGTCATCTCAGTGTGTGTTTAATCTCTCTCCGAAATTCAAGATGCAAAGAACACCACTATTCCAAAATTTAGATTGAAAAGTTCCTTTAAGACTCAAATCACCCTTAGCTATGAGTGACTGTTTAATGAGAAGCTAAAGAGTTCCTTGAGCTGATGCCTTCATCGTCTTCATACCTGAGTGCTAGTGTCTTTGGTCTAGGGAGGTATCCACACATTGCAGAGGAGCTCAGGAACCCTTTGATCCAAAGGGATGTCTTTGCTGAATACTAATGCAATGGTGGCACAAAGTTTGTGAGAGTAATTAGCTAATATCTGACTTCACTGACGGGCTACTCCATGACTCAGAACTGCCTGCATACAAAGAACCTGAGACTAGATAGGCCGGAGAACTGGGCTAAAACCAAAAACTATTGTTCTAAACAAAACAAAATGAACAAAAAGCTATATTATAATAACTCCTAATAACTTTCTGCTGTATTCATAGATCAGTTCGTTACTCAGCCATCATCAGAAAAGCTTCCTCCTGTAGCAGATGGGAACAAAACACATCCGGAACCCACAACCATACATTGAGCAGAGAGTGAGAGCTCTTAGAACACTCAGCCTTAAATGGGATGTTTTCATCAGATTCTTTCCCTCAGGGTTCAGGGAACCCCTTGGTAGAGGAGGAGGAGGAAAGACTGACTGTGAAAGCCAGTAGGGTTGGAGGACACCAAGAAAGCAAGCCTCTCTAAATCAGCATGATTGATGTGTAAATGAACTCACAGGAACTGAGGCAGCATGCCCAAAGCTTGAATAGGTCTGCACCAGAAGGGATCCTAGAGCTTAAAGAAGTGGACACATGCCCCATCCCTAATCAAGAAGCCATCTCCAATTGATAACCATATGCAAGTGAAAATATATTTTCCTCCAAGGGAGTCTCACTGGATAAACTACCATTAATTGTACACTGAGTGCACAGAAGGAGACAGCCAACAGGAAACAAACTCAACAGCACCTTTGGAAGTGCTTTATCTCATAATGTCATGCTATGTCAGGGCTCTTCATATATATATGAAGTCAGAGGAACTGGGAGGAGTAAAGGGAGCGGAAACTGTAATCAGAATATATTATGTGAGAGGGGGAAAGGCTACTTGTAGCAGGAGGCCACTTGTTTGTTCCCAGCCACCTGTGTAGCTTAGAAATTGTATTAATTAAATCACTGCTTGGCCCATTAGCTCTAGCTTCTTATTGGCTAACTCTTACATCTTAATCTAATCCATTTTTATTAATTTGTATATCACCACAAAGTCATGGCCTACAGGCAGTGGATCCATGGCATCCCTCTGACTCCACCCTTCTTACTCCCAGCATTCAGTCCAGTCCTTCCTGCCCAGCTCTGCTCCTCCCTGCCCTGCTCTCCTATAGGCTCAAAGCAGCTCTTTATTCATTAATGGTAATCACAGCACACAGTGGGGACTCCCACATCAGCTACTATCAATATACAATGTCTGAATATTCCATTCTAGAAGGTAGGAAGGAGGTATAGGAAACAAATATTGAAATCCAAGAGTGGAAACATTAAGACTTGTAGCTCTATGACCAGCACCTGGCTCCACTTACTACCTTCTATGTTCCTTAGCAGATGATCTTTATTCTCTCTCCTGCCCCCAAGATCCCAGAATCACCCATGCTTCTTTGGGCTGACTCTCAGGGCTTTCTATGTAGCTCCTGCTAGGATTTCATATGCCTTCCTTCAAAATTTATATGGAAGCATCTTTGACTATGAAAGTCCCACATGATCCAGAAGTCATCATTGTGAGGATGATGCCAAGGTCTTCCAATAAATAGAGCTAAACACCCCTAGGATTATGGCTTTAATGACCTCTGAATTCCCGAATGACTGGGTACAGTGAAATGAATCATGGGGCAACAACTTCCCTGGGCTGTCCTTTGTTATTAATGTGCCCCAGCGGTTCTCTCTTCTCATGGGAAAGTTTAGTCTTTTCTACTGTTCAGTCTGCAATGCACATGGTCTGTCCAATTCCTGAAATGACCCCCCCGCCAAGATGATCAGCCTTTCAATTGTTCTGAGGAAGCAACACTTTTAATTTTAATGTGCCTCCACTTCTGCTACTTTAAACACTCATTTTCTAGACAAGCTACATTTTTTCCAAATATACTTCTACTCTGCTTTTCCTCTCAGTTTTCATTGTAAACCAGACTAAAAGCAAAAAGCAACCAGTAATATCAATGCCAAAGCCTAAGAGCTAAATCTTGATATAGACCTCTCTCTCTCTCTCTCTCTCTCTCTCTCTCTCTCTCTCTCTCTCTCTCTCTCTCTCTCTCTCTCTCTCTGAAAAAGTTATACAATGGAGTTCAGTCTCGTCTAGAATTTTCATATAGCCTAAGCCTGACTTTTTCATTCTACTGTATCTGCTGCTTGAGTCTGAGCTTACGGGCATGAAACACCTTATCTCGCTAGTAGGTAATTTTAAGTCCACTCTGGGTAAAAATTTAAGTACATGGTCAAAATATAGACACATTTCTCACTAGTCTTCTGAAACTCCCCCCAAACTGCCTACTAAGCTCTGCTACTCTGGTTTAGATCTTCTGCACTTTGCTTTGCAACTTTTTTCAGTTCCTCCTGCAGGTCTGTTCCAAAGGACGAGGAACCAGGTATACCCTTCAGAGGCATGGCGAGGTGGCCCAGGTCTTTCAATTAGGCTCCACTCCCTAAATTTTCCAGAGTACTTGAACACGGACTCTATATTTCATACTCAACTCACAATACAGCTTTGCTGGGGAATTGTCAAAAAGCACAAGTAGACGTTTTGCTGAAGCAGGTTAGTATAGGAAAAGTCACTAGAACCATTAGCTATTAAGTAAACACAAATTAAAACATAACAATCTAAGAATGGCTAAAATAAAAATTATGATACATGCTAGCAATGCCATGAAACAACAAGATCCCTCATTTGTGTGTGGAAGGAAGGAATCACTTGAAATGTCCAAGATTCACATTTGTAGAGTATTCCCAGGCAAACATCATTTTAATAGGAAAGGAAAGTTTGTCTCTTCTCTATCTAAGGATCTCAATAATTCACATTTTTGAATATTAATTAAATATTTCCTATACGTTTCCCCATTTCCCAGATATCACAACCAAAAATAATATACATCCCCTGCAGAGTTAATCTCCCCACCAGTGTGGGATCCTAACCCTTCCTGTCTTCTTGGAGCTTCACTCTATCAATTATCCACTATCTCTGGATAGTTTTAATTTCTTTTCTCTAATAGCTTTTAACCTACAACCTACACATTTGCTGAAGCCTTCCCTTAAATTGTGTACTATCCTTCAGCTACTTCCTCTCTCCTCTGCTTCGAGGCAAGCTGCGTAAGACTATGATCTACTTTTATGTCCCTTCTTTGTATTAAGTCTTTAACCCACTAGAGACTGCTTCTGCCTTGAACACTCTCCTGAAACTGTTGCCACCAAGGTCACCCATAATCTCTTAGTTGGTAAATTCAACTTTTTGTTCTTACCTGTTTTTAATATTCAACCCTTAATTCACCGCAGAATTTCAGCCACTGACCAGAGCGTTTCCCTTACATTCCTTACATTTTCATTCCTTGGCATTTCTTATCCCTTCTCCTTTTCCTCTTTTTTACATTTTAACCCATTCGTCCCATTTTTCTCAGTTTTTATCAAAAGCATCACTTCTTTTCCTTCTAGTAAATATTGATGTTTTCCAAATTATTTAGGATAGGATTTTCTTACTTTCTAGATTGTGTTTTCTCTTCTTACCTATCCTACAGTAAATTTTCTCACTTCTGCTGGGAGTTCTCAAGCACATCTTTTTAGGTCAGACGTCTCTTGAGACTTTGGGTGTTCCTTCATGATCTCCCTCTCAAATCCGCATGTTAAAACCATCAGCCTCCATTCTGCTCCTTCTCTCATTTTCTATAATCTATCACTCAGTCTTGCATTCCTTCCCAGTATCTTAGAAATGGCATGGTTTCTGTCTCCATACCTTCAGATCCTGTTACTTGTTATAAATTCCTTCATAGTTTCAGACCTCCACCCATTCCTAACATTAATCTTTGTATGTGAGCCAACATGTTCCTCCCTATTTCCTTTGTCCCTTTGTTCTTCTTAGTTTAGTCCTATTTTTTGATGTTCATATACCACAATGGCTTTAGTATTATTTCTAAAAAATGGTGTACAGTCATGTTATTCTTCTGCTTTGAATCCTTCAGTTTTATAAGCATAAAATCCAGGCCACTTAGGAAATACCACCAAAATTTTTGGTGAACCTATCCTTACTTTTTGTATCAGTTGTGAGCATTTCACAAGTAAGTCAGTTTACAAGTATAAAACACAGGGATTTATTTTATTCACAAAGCAATTGTGAGCGGCAGGAGTGTGAGGGAATTAGTCATATTACTTCTACTGTCAGGAAGCAGAGAATGGGTAGAAAGTGCAGCGTGGATACCCAACCTCAATTCCTGCTCCCTAGCAACCTTTTTTTCCCCCAGAAAGACCCCATGATCTTTAAAAACATCCTCTTAAGTTGGAGACTAAATATTTAGTCATGTGAGTTTCCTGGGGACATCTCATAGTAAAACTATGAGAAGCTGGTGCAAAGGAATTGCAATTTTGAGGACTACTTGGGCTACCCAGTGAAGATGTCCATTATTAACAGGAAAAGGATTCCACCTGCTATCCACAGTGTTTGGTCATTCTTCTCCACCTACAGGATGCTGGCATTTCACTTTAGGGTTACACCAATTACCTCAGCACTCAAGGCTCAAATAAAACACACAGGAAATGTGTGGCTACACCTGAGCATTCTGTCAGAAAAAAGCAAATTGCTTGCTAAGAGCCTTGCCAATATTCTCACCATTACTGAATTATTTGCTTTGTAGTTAAAATAAATTCTGAGAAAATCACTCTAGTTTTTCAAAACACATGGTGCAAACAGGGGAGGAAATAACTGGGAACTGGTAAGGCAGCCAAATCCTTCCTCGGTAAATAATCTCGCAGCAGTCCCTTGTTCTTGCGCACACCCAGACCAACAGCCTTGTATCCTGGAACCCTGCACGCACACTTTTCACTCTCTGCCCTCCCTCATCTTTTCCAATCTTTACCTGGCCACCTCCTGTTTATCCTGCCCATTTCCCTACAGTGCAAGGGTTCCCTGGCTTTCATATTAGATTAAGTCTCTCATAGTTTCTGACAACACCCCTGTAATTTCTTTTAATGTTTTAATCATCTAGCTGATACTTTCTCCCTAGGATGGCTTTCCTTGTAGTTACCTTCAAGGCTGACTACTTTTATATTGTATTAAAATGTGTCTCTCAACAAACTTGCGACCTTAGGATTTTAATTATACATTCGATGGTATCTAACATATGTAAAATAGTTACTACCCTTTTTCCAAGTATATTCACCCTAAAACCCAGTGACTCCTAGCCTTTTCCTTCATGTCCCTGATAACCTTTAATCTACTTTCTGCTTCTAGAATCAAAAACATATTCCTTAACATGTATCTTCTTTTATTCAACATATTTTCAAAGTTCATCCAAGCTATATTGTATATTAGATTTACTTTTATCACTGACTATTTTGAGTTTTAGAGTCAAAGAAAGAATTTTTGAAACTTGTTAGACACTTCATTTTTCCCAGACCTCGCTATTTTCTTTGCTAAATTTTCTTTATATTTAAGTCTTAGCACATGACAGAGGGATTGCCTAGGCACTAACTAATGTCTGTTGAATTAATGAATTCTAACTTGCTTATTTTGACAAAAATATGTGAAATATTCTATTTAAATAAAAATGTAGCATTAAAATATTAAAGTACAAAAATACAGAGTGAATATCTAGTATCAGAAAACTCAAAATATGAAACTTTAAGAAAACAAACAGTCCAAATAAAAAGGGGTTTTGGAATTGAATAAAGAATTCTCAAAAAAAGCAGTAATGACTAATAAACACTTAATAGATAAGTTTCTTTTGCCCCAGGTACATATCTCCATGTGTATATGATATTTTTATTATATTGATTTATTACACGTTGATGGGAATATACATAACTGCAGACGCTATGGAAAACAGTATTGAGATTCTTCACAATTGAAAAAGTCAGCACCGACAGACATGTCAGCGTGGAAAGGTAAACATCTCATGGGGCTCCACTCAGAGGCAAAGAACTAGGAAACTAAGGAATACTGAAAGTGGAAGAATTAGCCTTCCTCAGGGATAATATTCTTAATTAGTTGTCCAATATCAAGTCATCACCCCTAAAATCATGTATCATATACATATATGTGTGTATAATTATATATATATCACAAATTTTAATATATATTTCATAAGTATATGAAAAAGAGGCCAAATAAGAGAAGTGAAGGGGGCATAATCATTCTTGATAATAAAAACATTATAATTCTAAATTATTTAGTATGTCCAAATTTTCCTTAGCTCTCTGCATCATTCCATGCTATCTTGACTCCGTGCTGATTAACAAAGGAATAACTGAGAGTGGCACATTTGCATAATGCATTGCACTAATACAATTTGTTCTTCCTAAGGAATTGTTAAGAAACTCAATTAAGAAGGCTCCTATTAGAGGACCAGCAAACAGGATCAGACAATACAACTTTCAAGCTATGATAAACGGTAGTCTGGGTCTTCAAATAGATGTCTTCTTTCTTTGGGCCAACAGTTAAAAGGGAATGAGTGTGAAAAATCTGTGTTTGGTTATTTATTTTAAACACTGATTCTATAAGCGTTAACATTATCAATGTCCAAGTAAAGCATCTACAATGGCTATTGTTTCTCTTCTCACCCAGATTCACTACTGTCATCCTTACCATCCTCTTCTATTCACCGAGTTATCCAATATCCTGATTATTTCAATAACAGCCTCTTTAACAAATACCTTCTTTGGAATTTTTCAGTTCATACATGAATCACTAAAGAGACTCTCAATAAATTTCACAGTCATTCCCATTGACATTGCTGCCAGATTCATCGCTTTAGCACTCAACGCAAGACCATCCTTGCTACTTCTTGTGTGACCACAAATAGAAACAATGCCCATCACCCCGCTTTCTCTCATGCCAGAGACTCACTTATTCTCTCTATCTTTTCCCAGCATGGTGTTTCTCTCAAAGCTCTTAACCCTCTATTATCAAGATCTCATAGCCCAGATGATGGTAGCAGAATATTTGCCTGCATCTTTTCTTGAATCTATTTTGATTATTTGATGAGGTTGTAAAACCATTAAAGAAAAGTAAATGGAAGTCTGTGGATCTGCTAACATATCACAGTGGTGTATTGTATCCCAAAGAAATATGAGAATAGGTTTTCATTAACATATCCAACCATCACTCAATTGTAATATGAAATATAAGCCTATTTATAAGATATGGAAGAGTTGAGAATAAAATGAAACATTCTCATTAGTGTTAAGATGTAAGTTCATTGACATGGGTATGTAAAGATGAAACTACTGTGTGTCCTGTTCTAGTATCTGGATCATTACCACAACTTGGATGTGAGAAGAAAACACAGTTTATTTCTCTATAACTAAACTGATCTCTGAAGGCCCGCCTCCTCATAGATTAATCAGAAATAAAATCAGCAGCAAATTGTATTGAGTAGTTTAAACAACCACTTTAAATTATATGTGTTGTTTCATTGGATAAGAATATATGACTCATAAATGAAGCTAAGAACATGTAGCTAGATAAGTCGTGAGCCTTAAGGGAAAATCTACTATTATTCTGCTTAGCAGACATAACCATTAAATGACTCCTATTGACTTATGGCTATATCCATAGATCAATGCAATGCACAACTTTCATAAGAGAAGCTTCTTGCAATAAATGGCCCTTAATACATAGACTCACAACTGTTCAACTTGCAGAGATTAGAAGATTTAAGAGTACTTAACCCTAAATGAAGTGTCTTTATCCCAAAGGGATTTATGCAGAAGAGGAGGCAGAAAGGTTTTTAAGGGCCAGAGATGGAGGATGATTTCAGGGAAGCACAAGGGAGTAGATTCATGTATGAACTCACAGAGATTGCGATACAAGACCTGCACAAACTCAAGCCAAAACAGAAAGAAATTCATGAAAAGGGGAGGCAGGTACACAGCTCTTGGCATTTGATAGCTGTTGGGAGAGAGACAGTCAGTTTTCCTTAATGATGTGATCTCAATTATTTTGGCCACACTTCAGGTCAGACCCTCATGCCAGGAGTTGGGGGAGTGTGGAGAAGGAAAGGGAGAGGGAAGGAGGGAGGGAGGGAGGGAGGGAGGGAGGGAGAGAGAGAGAGAGAGAGAGAGAGAGAGAGAGAGAGAGAGAGAGAGAGAGAGAGAGAGAGAGAGAGAGAGGTTGGGTCTACAGTGAGGGGCAGATTTAGGAGGAGTGGGAGAAGGGAATGAATATGTTCAGAATGCATTGTGTGAAATCCATCACATCAAAAAATAAAAAGCCTCTCAGATAGCATGCTTTTGCTGCTTTTCTCCCTAGTATCATATTTTGAATCTCTGATGGAACCTGTGACCTGGCCACTTAGTAATTCTTGGATTTGGCTGTCTTTCTGGAAGATTTACGCTCCCCAGTTCTGAGTGACAGCAGTATGGACTGCTCTAGAATGGGACTGAAATCACATTGGTTCCAACTGCTCAGCTATGTTAGTCAGAGGCTTTAATCCCAACCCCACTCTCTTATCTGGCAAGATGACTCATAGCTAATTCTGGAAACAAGCTTGGATCGGGAGGTCAGCATTTCAGGGTCTCTCTTTGCCTGACCAAGGTTCCCAGCCAAGTCATAATCAACTTGATATAACGCAGCCTGTAAAGGGTCCTCTTCTAAGACTCTCGAATAAGAATCAAGGGTTTAGGATGAGTGCTCTTTGCACCTCAAGGCATTTCTCATACTTTTGTTTACAAGGCTGAAAAGGTAAATATCAATCATACTTATTAACTAGGCTCACTTGCATTTTCTTCTATCTTCTTAACTCCATTAAGTTCCAAGTTGAAAGAGACTGACTTTTCTTTACTTACCCACTTTTTCTAAGTTAAAACCAAGCTGTGATGGTGGCCAGCAGTATCTACTCTCACTGGTAAACTCTTATGCACATGAAACACACAGCCTTGGCTGCTCGTGATAACAAAAGAAATAAATCCAGGGAGTCACTTTTTGAGATAGCGGTCATGCTTACCTCTTAATTCTAGTCTTGCTTTCAAAAGCTGGGCTCATCTTGTTTTTGTCTCTCTTTCAATGCCTCCTAAGACGTTTCCAACATTTCCTCCCCATGTCATCCCTCAGCCACAATCCCAGAGATGGCTGCCTCTGGCCAAGAGAATGAAGGTCGTGTACCCAGAAAGTGGGAAAGCACATTAAAACTTAAAACTACTATCCTTGGAGGAAGGATTTAAGCATGCAGTATATAATTTCCTACTCCAACTTTTAAGATTGAAATTTTCCATATTGTACTTAACTCTAAAAACAGTCTTCTATTTCATGCCCATTATTTAAAACCATCTTCTCTCCCAAATCCTTCCTTCAAATTTGTCTGAAACCTTTTTTTTTTTTTGTAAAGGGAGCCTGAAGGTCTTTTCTTGAAGGCAAGAAAGAAGGCTGAATTTAAATAAAAGACATAATAAGCATATAGGAAGAAAAAATTAATAAGCTCACGTCTTTCAAGTCATCTTCACCAGGTTTTTACATTTTAACTCCTTGTTTTATTGTTATCTCTAGAAGAGAAGCATTCATGGGTTTTAATGCTTTCCATTTTGAAATATGCTAAATTCATTTCAACCTCTTCTAATAATAGTTAATTTAAAATAAAATACCAGTAAGTGTCACATTGAATTTCCTCCTTACTCAAGTGGAGATGGTAATGCATTTATAACACCTTCTCAAGAAATCTGTGAGGGCAAAGTGGACAAGGTTTTAGCATGATTTAAGCTTATTATGGAAACAATATGGAGTATAATAATTCACGTCTCTTCAAAGTCCACACTTTCCCCGACCATTTACTAATTTACTGTATTTGGAGGCTCTTGGTATCTGTTCTGTGTCCATAGATATTTCATATGCATGTGTAAAATGAAAGTAGTTCAGGTGGTAAATAGATTTATTAAATAGTTAATATCACGACAGCAGAAAATATAACAAAAAAGTACAAAATTAAAGACTGCATATTTTTGAATTATTAATTTTATTACAGACAAAATTATGTTTGTGTAGAAATGCAATTTGTGATATTTGGATTTGTTCTTTTAATCTTTAACAGATGTTTTGGTTCAGAAGAAAATGTCTATACTACTTACGTCGCTTATGGCAAAAATTTTAAGTAAGCCCCATGTTATCACAGCAGGTTGTGCCACCTCTCAAGGTTACTAATTTTAGGCTGTACAAAGGCAAGGATGATTTTCAATTTCAAGTTTGCTAAATCAGTGGTACTGTATATGAATTACATCTTGCTTTTTTGTAATAGAGAAGTGTGAACAGTTTGCCTAATGTATTTTATGATGCCCTCATTATGCTGTACCCCAGGGCACTTTAAATAACTTAAACACAGATAGTATTCTTTCAGCTTCTTAACAACTTTAGGAACATTGTGGTCTTTCTGCAGAATGAGAGACGATGCCACATGGCAAGGGATGCGAATGTCCTGTTATTTACAGCAGATTCATAAGTTAGATCTCTAAAAAAATTTGCATACATCTGTAAAAATATATATGTGTATGTCGTGAAGCTTTGCTTTTCTTCTTTGTGATTTGACACACGGTTTAGAAGGAAATCAAAAAAGGGAGTGTAGACTTGTCATCCTCCCAACGCCCTCTACTAGAAGAACATCATATTAAAATCCTGCTCTGTTTTCGCTGATCTGTGATACTTTCAGAGAAACTAGTATAGTCGACTGTCCAAATCCTAGCCGTCACTAATCTAGCCTCATGCTTCATTCTTGGCCAGTGCTGCACGTAGACGAACATACAACCTTCTTCAAGTGGACCCAGGGAATCTTGTCTAGCAGGATACAAGTCTCCGCTGAACAACTGTGTCACTAGCTAGAATGTTGATAGAAATAACAATGGTTTTAAAATCTCACATCTGACTATTTTAACACCAGTGTCTGTGACCCTCTAACTTCTATAAAAAATATTCAGGAACATTAAAAACTCAGGTGCCATGGTGGGTCATCTTGGTTTCTTTTTTTTTTTTTTAATCCACAAAAACCTTTTAAGGCATGATATATGTGAAGTGTGTGCACTTAAAAAAAAAAAAAACCTCACACATTTCACCAGTCATTTGGGAAATAGTTGAGCATGACAGAAACCAAATATCCATTACTTATGTGTTTATTTCCTTTGAAGAATGGTGCAAGGCACAGTTTTCTTTTTCTGTTGTTTGTATTTCTGATGTAGTAGCTGATGACATTATGTTTAAATTTTGAGTTCTAGTGAAAGCATTATATCTCATTGCTCCTCAGCTGTATATTTCCTTTATGCTTATGCCCCCACGTTTTGTCCCACTGGTTCTGTTACTAACATTCTGCTTTGACTCTGATTTCAAGAATCCTGAACTTGGCTCTTCATTTTGCTTAGAATGTTCTTCCCATATTACATCATTTAGATCGCTGCTCAAATATCACCAAACCAGACAGCTCTTCTCCGGCCATGCTTTTCTCTAGCCCAGACATTGTTTGTGTTCTTCCAAGTATCTGTTGCCAAAGCTGTATTTATATCCTTTAAACACATTTTAATTGTTTCTCCCAGTTTACTCTCACGTGTGAGTTCCATAAGGGCAGAGATTTCTATAATTCTTATATCCCCTATGTAGACAGTATATCCTTCATAAATTGCAACCTAAGAATGAGAGTTAGTTTGTAAGCATGGATTGTTTAAATGTGTGTTTGTCTATTGCTTTGCAGTCATATAAACATACATGTGTATTGTAACTATGACAGTATGAAACAGATAGGAAATATGAATATGGATCTTGAATAAATATATATACACAGTCTGAAATCCTTATTACATATCATGAAAAATTTAAAAAGAGACATTCTCCATAGTCTAGTTTTACATACCTTCCAGTTATTTTTAATGAGAAATTGTTGGATGAAGTACAAGAGAGTCTGCTGTATATTCAGTTCTACTTATTAGGAAAAAAATGTTAAAGTTAATCCCTAATGCAGCCAGCAAAGACCTTTTAGTTTTGAAATAACCTCATTTATAAATATTCCTGCAAAGAAGTTATTTTAAAAGAATTCAGAACTTCCCTTCTTCAAACGACATGGAAAGAAGTACCAGGCCCTGGGACAAATCTCACTCTTGCTAATGTGTGGATGGGGTAGGATCATCAGGGATACGGATGAAGGTGGAGGCTGTTATTACTGACGTGAGGCTGGCCTGGCAAACACAGTAATGTCAATAATCTGTCATGGGAGATTTGGAAGCTTTTATGTTACTGCAGTGTGCCCCTCCTCCTTCCCCTGACATCCTTCGGGACATAAACTTAAATCACTTCCAGTTTAATGTTACAAGGATCCAGATCAGCCTCGAAAACAACCTTAAAAATATTCCCATCAATTTCAAGTGCATTCCCCACAGAACGCTTTCTCTCTCTGTGTCTGTGGCAGTTCATAAAAGCTGCAACAAAGTTGTCTTTCTGAGACAGCTATTGCATGGTTTGTTTCATATAGGCTCTTACAAGATGCCTTTTGATGATCACAAAATGTGATCATTTGACACTTAAAGATTTAGGGATATGTTCAAAGAGGTTATAATGGGTGTTCTCTATTTTTCAAGTATTTTTAGGTTTGTCCGTTCAAGGTTATTCAGAAAATGCAAATGCTCCCGTAAGATTTATTTATAACATTTGCAAGAAAAGAGTCTATGCAGAGTGCTATTCACACAAGTGCAGTAGCACACAGAGACTTAGGTGATCAATTGTCGATATCAGCAGGAACGCAGGAAAGATGCCCAGTAGAAGTCACCATGTATTAGTTGTCATGGATGTGTGAGTGTGCTTCCTGCCTGGAATTTACATGGTGCAACTCATCTGTTTATCAGGGTATATGTAAATATGCATCATATGGCCATAAATTTATAGATTGCACATATATTCCTAGTCACTAAACATGCAGCACACAAAGTATTTGTGTTTTTACAGTGTTTTAACTACCATTTCCCTTTTGCAACAACATCATATCAGCAGACTATATTTCACCATCCCCATCACTGATAATTTTTATTGATTCTAATATCAGATAATTATAAATAGGTCAAAGGTCATTACAATCTTTGCTCCTAAAGTTTTTTTCACCTGTCTGTTTGGTGAAAATACTACCGTCTGAAGAGATTCTTTTATTATTTGGCCAGTAATTAGAAATGTATTTATCAGACCTATTGCAATATTGCCAAATAACTAGAAAGCATGACACTAGCCATCTTTAAAGCAAATTTCTTGATGCTTTGGCTGTGCAGGTTATTCGTTGCTGCTGTTCAGGTACTGATCAAATTCATAATGGTGAACACCTTTCCATATACCCGGCTCTGGTTCCCTTGTCTGTGTGGCCTTGTGTGATGTTACCACACATTTTTATAGACTATACTGGGGGCACAATGCTGTTTGCTTGAATGCCTGTATTAACACTTAGAAAATAATTGAAATCAAACATGCAGAATGTGGTTCTTAAATATTTCTATAATGTCTTCATAGAAGGCAAAAATCTGTGTTTCATACCTTCCCAGACCATTTTTTTTAATTTTGTTTTGATCTGTTTCACTTATATAAAGTCTCCTTCTGTAGGTCACACTAGCTTCCAATGTCAGACTCTAGTGTCTCTGCCTCCTGAGCGCTGATATGATGAATGTGGATCATTCATAACACATTTTCTGGTTTGGTTCCTATTATTTTAGAAAGATCCTTATGCATGAAAACATTTTCTCAACTCAATTCTTTATGATGTAATGTAGAAGAAGGTAAAAATGTCCTATTATTGCTCCATTTCTAGGTTGTATTTTTTTTATTTTGAAACATGTTTTTACCTCTAAATGTCCTTAAATTACTTTGTGTTGGTGAATGGTTTGAGGAAAGAGCCTTTGAATCACATTTTGAATCAATTTTTCAAGAAGATTTAAATTTCTCATCAGTTTTCCTTGCCTTCATTGTCACATATTAAAAATTAATGAGCCAAAGAACCCCTTTCTTCCTTGTCTATTCTGTCTCATGAGCTTAATTACATCTTCTGGTCCTCGACTCCAGCTCTTCAACAAATAAAATTTATAATGCTCAATTCCTCCTATACTTCTATTCAGAACTTTCCTTTATAAACAATAAAATCATGTCCAAGGTAGCATTTAGAATGCCCTTTTCTACGTTTTCCATTTGAGTAAGTATACTCTGTTGTGTGGTGAGCAATTGTGTGTGTTCGGTAGAACTGGGCCCCATTCTTTCACTTGTGATTTCTTTAAGAGTCAAAATTTGGTCTTTTTCAAGAGTTGATAACATTAATATATCTGACATAATAATTACAGGAGTATAAATACACTCGGTAGTCTTATGAAATATAAAAATGCCATTACGTTCCAGGTTCTGTGTCCCCTTTCCTAAGATGCCCCTTCTTTCTTTACCTGGACACAACACAGCATGACTTTTTTTTTATTTCCTCTGTCTTCCTAATAGTTAATTATGAGTATTTGAAATTTCAAACAACGTTTTAATTTTGACTGTTTTAAACTGCATGTAAACTTTTAGATTATTTTACTTTTAACTCAACCTTCATTTTAAAAAGCACCATTCGTGCTTCTGAAAACCAGCTTGCAAAGAATGTAAGTTAAACGATTGAAATATTCAACATTCCACAAAAGGCGAAAATGTGGAACAAAAACCACCAGGATTGCCAAGGGCTGGAGCTGAAGAAAGGATGATAGGGAGGAACATAGAGGAATTTTAGGACAGTAAAAATATTATACAGTAAGCTATACTGCTGGACTGTTGTCACTACGCACATGCAAAACCCTTAGGTTTTGCAATAAAATTTAATGTAAGCATTGGACTTTGAGTAATGATGGTGCATCCGTGCAAACAGATGGTTTCTGGTGTGGGCTGTTGACTGGGGTGGAGGTTGCGCTTATAAAAGAAGGGCCTAGAAATACATGGAAACTCTAGTTACTGTACAATCTTGCTGTGGCCATGAATCTGCTCTAAAAGTTATGCTTCTGAATAGAAAACCTTAAAAGTTCAGGTGCAATTAAAAATAACTTAATATATCGGTAATGAATTAATTAACTATAATCAATTAATATAACTGTAATGAGTAATAAATAAAACAGAATGTTGCAGCTTAAAATTATTGTGTGGGTATACTACATTATTGGATAACTAGCATTTACCAACTGTCTCTCCCTACAGTTTAAGCTTTGTGAATGCCAGATTTTTATTCCTTTATGTATCTTCAGAGCCTAGAATTTCCTAATACATAATAGGCATTTGCTCTTTAGTGTAGCGAATGTAGCAATAGGTGCTAGAAGATTTTCTCATTATCCTCTCTGGTGATGTTTGAATATTTTCATATATAGTGTAATATCTGTTAACTTTATTTAATTAAAATATAGTCATATCATTCCCTTTATTTTCCTCCCTCCACTCCTCAAATTCATAGCCTCTTTTTGTTATTGTCATGTATGTATGTGTTTGTGTAAATATATAAACACAAGAATACATTTCTTCTTGATAATATTTTCAGCAGGGCTCACTGCTTGGACAACTATTTAGTGGACTCATTTCCAGGTGAGACTAATTCTCCCTCAGAACATTTCTTCAGCACCTCCATCTAGGAATGGACCCTGGTTAGATTTTCCCTTTGTATTGGCATGTCAACTTCTGTTGTCTTTCTCCGGTCTAGTTTAAGCGGCCATATTTTTGAGATTTCTGGGTGTAGGTTCCTAGATGTCTAGAAGATGAAGTCTTGTAGGAGATTCTTTAGTAAGCTGGCTCATTAAGATTGTTTACATATTTAACACAACCAGTGTCACAAACCATGGATAAAACTCAGGTGGGATGTGGATCTTTCTAAAGAATAGGAATGAGACAAACTTCTAGTCAGATGAGCTAGTGGGCTCTTAGTGTTAATAGCTATGGTTTTCTTTAGAACAGGGCATTTACTCTGAGAACTCCCGAGACTCCTTCGAGGTCTAAACACAGCTGCTAGAATCCTTAGGTTCAGCAGGTGAAGGCACTTGCAGCATTTTGAATTATTACTAGATTTCTATGTAACCCATCTGTTGTTTGAATGGCACTAGTCTTCTCAACTGTGACTGTGGCTATTACACCCAGTAATTCTGCGTCACCCTCCCACAGCCGATCTTTGCTTGAGTGAGTAGAGGGCCACTCTCAGAATATTGAGGTGGACGAAGTAAGAGGAAAGGTACCATGGCACGTTTTCAACCTGTCGCTTTAACCTGAGACTCAACCCACACCACTGATTTTTTTTGAAGACCAATTGCATCCAGGTTCCTTTGCTTTTTTTTCCAGATTCCTGGGCTGCCAATCAGCTTGCTTCTTGACAAAGAGCTTCATCTTCAGGTTTTTACGGTCTGCCACGTCAGTGGTCACTCTTGGCATCCAGTCCTCAACTTCTCTGTGTGGCTTGGATTTGAGATTTAGCCTTCTTGTAATCACAGTGATGATGAATCAGAGACAAGTACATTGTTTATTGTCTTGTAAATTTAGGAGAGCCTTTCCCAGAGTTTCAAGACCAAATTTATGGAGAATAAACAAATTTTACCACAAATCTCTCCTTTTTTTCCAAACCTCAGTCAATAGAATTTAAACATCAAATATACTGTAAATTTTACATATGCTGTGAGACTGCAGCAGATTGAAAAATTACCATAAGTTGCACCTAGCTCCTATCTTATGTAATTTGACTGACAATTTAAACATTATTTGAAATCAAATATAGAAACTAAAACAGTCATTTGAGCATGTACTAGCATTAATGGTTCATTAAACAAATTCTTGAAATATTTTAAAAAAAATCTTTGATTAGATACTAGATTTATAATAAAATTCCTTAGACCCATATTATGTTGATACTATATTATCGCTAACATATATTTATATATATATGAATATGAAAACTCTTAGTTCACATCAAAGAAATAGGTGGTATCACTCATAGTGATAGTATATTTAAGCCATATACTATCAGTGTTTTTGATTCACCGTCTTTTTGCTAGTTTTCTCCGAAATTATCCATCTAAAACAAAAGTGCTTAGATTCTGTTGAAAGCTACCTTATTTTAGTGCAATTTACCTCAAAGCAAACGTTACTCTGGGAATAGCCTTTATTTTATGTAGTGCCATGCAGCATATACAAGAAAAACACTAGATTCTAATCAAGTGGAAACAATGAAGCAATTAAATCAATGAAAAATGTGAAGGCACACAATGAAAGTAGATTAAATCTTCAACACTAAGGAAAATGACCCCCTGCCATGAAATGCCATGTCCCTGTGTGAGCGCCTAATCAGAAAGAGCCCAAGGAGATGTGTTCAAGGCCTAAATAAGGTCCCAGCAGCAGAAACAGCAGGGCGGCAGGAAGACACCATCAGCAGAGGGCCACAGACCAAGTTCGGAAAAAGAAAACAGATCTCGAGATTGTCAATTCAAAGGAAATCAGCACGGAAAGTTGTTGTAGAACCCTTTAGAGATATACCACGACTGAGAAGAGATTTAAAGAAAATTTCCCAAATCCCAGAAAGAAAATACTCCCAAATCACATAAAGCAAAACAAAAAACAAGAAAACAAAAACCTTTCAACTCACAGAACTGCATGCCAGGAATACCAGACCAGGTGAACGTCCTTGGATGCCTTGCGGTTCCTCTTACAGGTGTTGACGATGAAATCTATTGCTGAAAATGTCATATGAATATCCTTTTGTAGAACTAGTCTTACGACATGGAAAGCAAGAATTAACCGATAAGGAAGTCACAATCCTATTTCTTTCAAAAGTTTCTTTTAGTGTGTGGATGCAGCATTATTTTTACATGTAAATACACTGTTACTCGTTTTTGACTTTTAAATCTTTTCCCATCAACAAGAGTATGTTTATTTTGCTGCTGGTCCCTTCCGGGAATCAAGCAAGCCTCAAAGACAAGATTAGCAGACACACAGCCAACATTCAATTGGGGTCCTGAACTAGAATTGAGCATGCGCCCTCTCTCTGCTCTTCAGTCTTCAGATTTGGTACAGCGGAGGAGGAGGAGGGTTGTTAGGAAACATGCAATATAAAAGAACACTTGTATTTTGAAACTAGTTAGCGGTCTTCACACAATTCACTTCACTATGGAGAAGTCCTCCTTGCTTCCCCGCTCCCCCTTTTTTCTGTCTTGTTTTCATTGTACTTGGACCAAAGCATTCAGATTTTTGCTTCATTCTTTCCCACTGAATTATTCTCTTGGTACCCCATATATCCTGATGTAGAGTTTCTTGTAATAATGCATAGAGTCGTCAATTTTAAAAAGCTTAGCTTTTCAATTTTTCCTGTACTTATTCGTATTTTAAGCTAGGGTCCCATGCATGCCAGGCAAGAATGCTACCACTGAGCTATGTCTAGCTCCTATTTTTTAGTCTTACATTAGTTTTGTTACCTTTGCTCAAATCCAAACATTCTGTTCCTGTTTTGTCTACAAGGAGTTGCGCTCTTCCCAAGATGCACTTGACTTTATATTCTTTGAACAGCCTGTTCAAGCTGCCACTGACTTTTATCTGTTTTCTAAAATGTTGGAAAATTCTGCCAATTAATTCATGTACACAGCAAAAGAATATATAATATTAAAAATTGCAACGAAAAGTAATTACTCATAAGCAAGAATACACAGCTGCCATTTTGCTAGTTCTCTTTCATGTAGGGTTTTTCCTCTTTCTAGTCCTGTTTTGTTTTGGTTTTCCTGTCTTTACATGTCATTTACATGTCTTTACATATCATTTACATGTCTTTACATGCCATTTGGGTTTGGCTGCAGTTATGCCCTGACACCATTCTTATTTTCCTTATATAACTTCTAGTTTTATTTCCTTTGTGGTGAGCATATAACACATTAGATTAAACTGATCATCAATTATATTCAGTCATAATTAAGTCATATTATTTAACTTCACCCATTTTTCAATGCCATATCTTCTTTATGTTTATTTCTCACCTACTTTAATAGGTTTTTCTTAGTCCCAGGACCTCACACATGCTGAGCAAGCACTCCTCCATTCGGTATATCCCTGGAATCGAGACGTTTATCTCTTTTGTATAATAACTTTGTATGTTAGAAACTATTCTTTGATATACTTCAAGATTAAATAATTGCAGCCTGTTCCTCAAGAACACTGAGTTTGAGCCTCAATGAAATGGAGATGGAATTGATCAGAAAGCAATTGGACTGTTGGCCATCCTACTTTGGTAAGAAGAGATTTATAGTGTGTTAGGGCACATAAGAAATATTTGACGAGCTGCAGGGGTACTGCAGTGGGAAAGAGCACTTGTTGCTCTTGCACAGGACTAGAGTTCAGGCCTCAACATCACCTGTATTAGAAGGAGAAAGAGACTTACTAGTACCCTCATCACTATTTCCAGATAATCTGACCCCTCTTCCCTCTCCTCAAGTACCGTCCAAATTGTCACACATGCAGAGAGACAAATACATATTCCTATAAACAAAATAAATCTTTAAAAAAGAAATACTAGAGCCGGGCGGTGGTGGCGTACGCCTTTAATCCCAGTACTCGGGAGGCAGAGGCAGGCAGATCTCTGAGTTCAAGGCCAGCCTGGTCTACAAGAGCTAGTTCCAGGACAGGCTCTAGAAATTACAGGGAAACCCTGTCTCGAAAAAAAGAAAAAAGAAAAGAAATACTAAACTAAGTATATTCCAATTCAGAAGTTATTGAATGGATTATTTTCATTTAATACTTTAATAAAATAAATTAATTCATATAAAAATGTTAATAGTTTTCTGATTTCTCCTTTTACAGGGGTAGTAAAAAATTAATTCAATAAAAATGACAACATAGAAAGTCTGACCTCCAGCAAAAGTGAAGATATGTACATATACTACAACATGGTACCTATAGTGCATCAATTTTTTTTATTTTTTTATTTTTTGGCTTTTCGAGACAGGATTTCTCTGTTGCTTTGAAGCCTGTCCTGGAGCTAGCTCTTGTAGACCAGACTGGCCTTGAACTCACAGAGATCTGCCTGTCTCTACCTCCTGAGTGCTGGGATTAAAGGCATGCGCCACTAACGCCCAGCTATCTAATCTTTTTTAATGCTTAAATGACTGAGGCAAAATGAATAATCTATCGTGTTACTGAATGTGTTCTTCCAAGCTAGAATGACTAGATAGAATTTGATTGACAGATGAAATTCACTGTGAAGCCAAGACAGAAAGATAAAATGAGTTAATTTTTTCCCAGTGTAAAATGAACAAATCAAACTAAAACAAAACCCTCCATACTTTTGTGCATAAGGTCCAAAAGTTGTGTAGAAGGTTCTGAAATCTTTTATAATGTAATTGATACAACTTAAAGTATTAAATTATTAGACACTCGGGATTCATTTCAGAAAAATAGAAAGCTTCTTTTAGATTAAACAATGGCATGCCTGGAAACACAGGGTGCCCATGAGTGAGTGTAGGTGTGCATGACACTGACACTGAGCGCTCCAGGGTACTTGCATCTCCCTTCTTGCCTCGAAGCGTCACAGATTCTCCTGTCTCATGCTTGGAATTCTCCTGGCTCTTGGCTTAGTAGAAGCTGGGATAAGGACATGCTGTCACATCTGGCTTTATGGGAATTCTTTGGATTTGAAGGCCTATCGTCATGTTTTTCTAACTGCTTTTTTTTTCTAATTGCTTTACCCGCTGATCCAGATCCCAACCCCATACATGTTTCTGAAAGATGTGCTGATCTTAATCCCAAGAGTCAAAAATTCCCAGGTTGGAATTGACCACATGACCCAAATGAGGTCAACCAACTTTTCATTCTAAGCTCTGTCTTTTAGACTGGGGTGTCTCTGACGTTTTCTTTCAATGGGCTAGGCTTTCCACACATATGATAATATATATAATATAATACATATGATAACCATATGACTGCAGATAGGAAAAAATTTATTGGAATTTTGAGGGGCTAACACAGAATAAAATAATCTCAGGCAGAATGATGTTTGTAAGAAATTTAATGTTTTTCATATGCCATTGAAATCTTATAACTGAACAAAAGTATCTTTAAAAATCTAATCTTCTTTATAGTTTAACAATGAACAGAAAATCCAGCGAGTCTCAAGAGAAAATGCTAGCCCAGGGACTTGAGTTCACTCCAGAGCCTATGAAACACGTTCTCCTTCATACATGACACGGCACACATGTTCAACTCCTACTCACACATCACACATGCAAAGATAACACAAGGAATAAAATATCTCTAGTAAATAATTGTGTGTTTTATACCTACTGATAATACAATAAAACCGACTCTGTCCTAGAACAATATTCCCATGTCTTTTCTCATGGAACTATTAAAAATGACATTTCTGTTGACAGCTCTTCATATTTTTGTTTTGGTTAGGTTTGGTTTGGTTTTTCGAGACTGAATTTCTCTGTAGTTTTGAAGCTTTCCTGGAACTCACTGTGTAGCCCAGATTGGCCTTGAACTCACAGAAGTTCCCTGCCTCTGCCTCCTGAGTGCTGTAATTAAAGGCATGCACCACCACCACATGGTTAGCAGGTTTTCATTTTAAGTACAGAATCAAATCAAAGATATTCCTATATTTTGTTTTACTTCTAGTCTATTATATAAGCCTCATCTTTTAAAAGAGAATTTATTAAAAAATAAAGCAAATTTTATTTTTTTATACCATAGATATTTAATCATGAACATTTTACTCAACAGTTATGTCTGAGGACTTAGATTTATGATGACTGACAACCAATCCATATCATTCTGGTTTTACTAAAAGGTAGATCTTAGAATCTATCTTTAGTCCGAACGTCCACTGTTACCATGTAGACAAGTCAGGAACAACTGTGACAGCAATCTGTAAGATGACACCCCCCAAAGAAATTAGCAGTGCAGACTTAAATCTTCAAATATAAGCAACAGCTGAATACGTTGAATAAGTCCAAAACTAATACTAAAATCATCCCATTAACATTGTGTTTCTCTCTCATCAGGACCCTTGGAAACTTAAGACATAAAATAAGATCCTGATGTAAGTGGGTCTAACTTTTCATACAAGAGTTTATAAAACAGAAAGAGAATTTTTAGCATTTCACAGGGCACTGGTGTTCCCTGACAGAATTCCGGGCTTGCTGGCCTCCCTTTCAACTTCACACTGAAAGTGCAGCCTGATAGAAAATGAGCAGGAGTTGAAATCAGGCTGACCTTTGAGCGCATGCGGGCTTTTTTGCTTGTGCCTCTGTCTTATTTTGACCTTTACTTAAAATGAAACATAAAGAATGACAGTTCTTAGCTTTCATAAGTTGGGGAAAGATAGTTACTTATTAAATGTTTGCATTTCCCCTTCCCTGCTCCACCTCAGTTTCTTTGAAGATGGCATCAATCAGTTGGGCTTTTGGTCACAATTGAAAGAAAATACAACAAAATGCATTTGGACAAAAAAAAGGGAATTTATTGGCTCTCATAAAATGACAAGACTGGATTCAAGGCCCAGAAAATATAATTAGGACTTGGTTTCTCTCCATCTCTTTACTCTGCCGTCTGTCATATTGGCTTCGGTTCCCAGCGTCACACGGTAGCAAGAGGTTGCCCAGAGCACCAACCTCAGAACGCTCTCAGGTTTCAGGGCTTGCGTAAAAGTGTGCATAAAAGTGCACATCTTTCTCCTGGAAATCACAAAAGAAACTTTGCTTAAGTTTGGTGTGGGTCACATGCCAGAATCTTGACCAATGTGTGTGACTCACAGGAACAGACCCAGCGTCTGTTTCCAGGTTCTGCACTCTGTGTCAGAGAGATCAGAGCTATGGACACCACAGGGCGGATGCCTTTTTATCAGGTCAGAATCACACACGAGCAAGAAGCAATTTTTCAACTTTGAAAAAACAATGCTATTTCTAACACCACTCTGCTTTGATACCTGAAAAATCCCTACGAGCCCTCTCCTCATCAGCTCAAAGTTCTTTCTTCCATCCATTTGAGTTTGTTCATGTTTTAGTTCTTGAATTCAGCGGTCTCCTGTTGACACTCAAGTTGTGAGTGTTTGATCTCCATGGTGCAGTTGTAAAGCAAGTGGTGGAACTTTAAGGGGGGGGGGGGGCTCGTGAAAGGTCTTTCTTTCTCTGGGGTTCATGACCTTACAGCAGACAGCCAGACACCAGCCCTTTGCTTCCTAGTCATGAGCAACACTGGTTTCTCTACCACATTCCTCAGCTATGACAAGTTGCCTCATCCGAGACCTAAATAGCAATAAGACCAACCGACTAATCACAGTCCGGAAACACCGAAACTGGGAGCCATGGCAGAGCTTCTGTCTTTCTAAGTTATCGCAAGAATTTGTTGAGCAATGCAGAGCTCTCGTGCATCTCCTAAGGCCCTGCTCCAGTAACTCTCCAAACCCAGTAGCCACCATCCATTTCAGAACTCACAAAGGATTCTGGACGTGCCAGCACAGATCGCACTGTGTTATACAAACTTCTGGTTAGCTGGATGCTCTTTTCCTGTTTTGTAGATGGTTCACTTTAAGCCATCATTGTCCAGCATGAAAATGACCCAAGAAGAGTTATTTAATAAAGGTATATACTAACTGAATGAATGAATAATGGAAGGAAGGAATGACTCAGATGATAGAGGATGGGTATGTATGTATCGAAGGACTAGACCCCTAAATGTGACCTATCTGGGATTTGTAGCAGACAATTTCAGTCACAGTTAGATAAATAAATGTTTAGAATTTCCATCAGTTTTAGGCTTCAGAACATTTTTTGTCGGAAATATGATAACTGTGGTAGCATTACAAAACTTAGGTTGATCCTCTGCCCTTGCTATATTCTTTCTGTGTCTCTCTGTCTGTCTCTCTTACCTCCCTGTCCTTCCCCCTCCTCTCTCTTCATAAAAAAAAACTATATTTTCCTGGATGTTTAATTAAAAATGATGTAATGCAGCTCCTATTTTTCATGGGTTTCATATAATCCCAAATGGTGAGCAACTCAGGGAAAGCACTGGCCACAGTTTTGCTACAGTGAAATCTCTAGACGAAGCACTTTTTTTCTGACAATTTATTTGACTACAAAGTATCTGTCAGGCTTCAGAGGGGAAAAAATCATCCAGAGTTTCAACAGAAAGAACTTCTAAAGGTAGATGAAGCCAACTCATTTCAAGGGGGGGAAAAAGTAGATTAGCCAACGGTGAAAATCTCTACAGTCCAGGAAGATTTTTTTTTTTCTTGCTTGAATTTTGCTGAAGCAAGGTTTTCATCAATTATTCCCATGAAAGCATAAAAGTGCTGTGGGTATATGATTCTCTCTCTTAAAGGCAAATGTTCTCTTTTAAATATAATTTCAAGACTTACTTTAAAAAAATACACGAGCCATATATGACTGTGGTGCCTCTATAAAATAAGCAAAAATGTACATAAGTGTACAGAATATTTTAGTCCTTCTCTAATCTATCCTAGCCATTCCACACTGACAATTTCCCCTAATTTCTTGTGTTTTTTCAGACATTTTAACTTCATCTACATTATTCTTTATAAAGCCTCTTCAATTTATTTTTTGTGAATCTTTCTCCATATTACTGCTTTTCATTGATCAGAAATTTTACCACACTTAATTCCAACACAAAATCTAAGCCCCCATCCCTCCCATCCCGGAGTCCCATATAGTCTTCTGGCTTGACCTGAGACAACCCCCAACCAGATGCATGCTCCTAGGACTCTGAACTAAAAGTGAGTGAGACAAGAAGTTAAGGCATCATGAGGGTGGAAATCCTACAGACGCAGCTGTGGCAGCTCAGACAACACACGGTCTGGGCTGTGCCTCTTGTGGGCTACAGCACTTCCTAATTCCCGATTTCCTTTGGAGCTTCCTGTTTCCAGCAGTCTTCTTCCTGTTCCCATGGATACCAGAAGTCTACAAGGGCACAGTGTGACTGCTCTTAGTACTTCAGAGTGTCTCTCTCTGTTAGTATCTAATATAGAGTCTTTCTGTCTTTGTACTTACATTTCCCCATTGTAGTACAGATGTGTCCCATACAATTGCATCCTCTTCAAAATGACATAATATTAGATTTTTATAGATCAAATCCAAAACTTCTTTTTAATAGAAATTCTTTGAATACAGTAATCAAATTCAATTTATTCATTTTTTTTTTTTTTTTACCTTTGGTCCTTTCCCCATTTTAACAGCCAATATCTTAATCAAATATAAAGTACAGGCTATGGTAAGTCAAGTAAAATTGCATAAAGCCCTGAGAATAACTCCCAAAAGAGCACATTACAATGCCTGTAAATGTTACTCAGGGTCCCATTCCCTTCCAGACGTACAAACACAGTGGAATTCAACAGGAAGGGGAGGAGTCAGCATACCCACTTATGATCAAGCCAATTTTATATTTTGGTTTGTGAGCCTTGCCTTTAATGGCTGAGCCACCTCTCCAGCACATAAACCTGCTCATTGAACCTCACAAAGGAGGAAGGATTGTAGGAGCCAGATGGGTCAAGAACACCTCAAGTGTTCCCACAGAATCAACCTAAACAGGGCTCGCCCATGGGACTCACAGAGACTGAAGTGACAATCAATGGAGCCTGTATGGGTGCTAGGTTCTACTGCAATGTATGTTTCAGTCCTGTCGCTGGTGTTCTTGTGGGACTCTAACAGTGGGAGTGGGGTGGGCGTCTGACTCTTCTGTTTGCTTCTTGGCACCCCCTTTCCTCCTACTGGGCTTGATACAAGGGTTTGTGCCTAGTCTGCTGTGTCTTGTTGAGCCCTGCTTCTTTGATGTTCTGAGGAGGCCTGCCTTATTCTGAAGGGGAACAAAGGAGTTAATGGATTTGGGGATATGAAGGTTAGAGGAGGAAACTGGAGGAGTTGAAGGGAGAAGAATCTGTGGTCAGAATGCAATGTATGAAAGAAGAATATATATACACACATATGATCAAGTGACTTTTAAGAGGGTATGCATTTTCAAAAATCAGGGATACTCTCCAACATATGGTGCTAGGGAAACAGTCAAACTGTAAGAGATAAACACAGGATATAGAGGACTATACTTTTTTTTGACAAACCCACCATACAGGCCTCTTAGATAATTGGGGAGATGGAAACATTTCAAAATTTTAAATAATTTTATTTAAATAAGTGTTCTTGAATTCTTTTTAAACTCAACTATGGATGTTTTCATATGTAGCAATTGTATAAAATACAAGGAGTGTTTTTCTATGAGCCTACAAATTCTATCATTTATTTTCATTTCCTCTTTATGGGACTGCCTGCATAATGCATTGTCTACAGCATCTCACTTAAATGTGTTTATAAAGGTAAAAACAGAGCAAATGTGGGAAGCACTTTTACTGTTCATGCTCCAGAGAAAGATGATATTTAGTCACCAGTGTTACAGTCTTCATGCGAAGTCTGACGAGAGCCTGGTTTCCTACCTGCTACCACCATTAGGGGCTTCCCTCAGTGCTATGAAACTGTTATTCCCTCTCTGGTTCTTGCTTTCTAATGCTAAAAAACAATAAGATGTGTGTAAGTCTCTAATAATTAGAAAGAAGAACTCAACTGACTTTCAGGATCAGAACCCAAACTGTGGGATAATCTCTCTTTAACTATTGCTAGCCATTATTCAAGCCTCCACTGAGGTTTTCTTACCTCAATAAAAATTACACACACACACACACACACACACACACACACCACACACACATTTAAATTATATAAATCTACCTTAGTGTAGGTTTGCAAAAGTAAAATTTCTGTTTCAAAATAAAATATATAGAACTTCTGGATATTTGCCCTCATCTTTTTGAAACTTAGCCAGTTTAATATTTTCACAGTATCTTATCATTTCCTTAGGGTTTCTATTCTTGTTTATTTTTTAAATCATTAAACATATTCAAGCATAATAATCTCTTTTGAATTGTTTAATTATCTCTATTCTTTATTGCTTTTCTAATTTTCCTTGCTGTTGTTTGACTCCCCTTAATCTGGCCCACAGGGTTCCAAGAATTTTAGAGTAAAAAAAAATGCTAAGCCCCCTTTTCCAAAGTACTTTCTTCTAGACAAAGACAGAACTTGCAAATTATGACTAACCTAAAATTGAGATTTGAATTACTGCAAACGTGGGAAAAGAGTGAATACCAAGAATGTTTATATTCACGAGGAGACCAGATAGAACGAAGGTCAAGGCCAAACATTAGGATTGACTGATGGTGATGGTGTCACCAGGAAGCATTAGGGGTATCGAGCGTGCCTCTGTGTGGGAAAGCCATTGTCTGCCTCCCAAGGTGGCTTGAGAGAAATGCCAACAGTGTACTTATTCCTATTTTTCATGGTAACAGCCTCTATCTTTCTGTTATGTGGTTTTTAAATGAAGTTATCTTTTAAAGATTGAATAAAAAAAGAAGAGAACTCTCAGTTTTACTTATTACGTACATTCCAAATAAGATACAAAGTTTTTAACAATTTTATAAGTGGCATATTTATTGCATAGGTAGATTTAAACTTGAGGACATACTTTAAGCTTTCTAAGACTCCTCTGGTCACTAAGTACCAATAATTAGACCTTTCGCCTCTACAACCCTAGCCACAGACTTTCTGTCTGCTTATAGCTTGTCAGGAAGTCCTAGAATACTAGAAAATGATAATAAAATATTTTTCCTGGGGAGTCTTTTTGGGGTCAGGGTGGGTGTTTTATAGGAGAACCTTCAGTTCTTTTTGCATCACTTAACCACAGGTTAACTATCCTGTTCTAGGTCAGACCCACATTTATTGTTTTTTAGTTCCCAGAATGGAGCTTTGAATTTTGTCCTTATTTATAGAAACACAATTTGTTAACTTCATGTGCTTGTCCTTGTTTTTTTTTTTTACTCTACTGTGTATTTATTAGTTTTTATTAGCATATTTTCCCCCATCTGTTTTTGAGGGGTGGAGAACTTAACGGAAATACCTATAGTCTCATTACCATATGGCTAAACATCACCTTGGGCTAGATTTTCAAAAGTAAAACTTCTCGTTCAAAAAAGCGATTGCATTTACAATTTGACTTTCTCCCCAAATAACATGCTCCTTTATGCCTTCTTTCTCACTGTGGCGGAGTGCGTCCTGACTCATACTTTGGGCCATGTCATATATTATAGCTTGAAGAAAAAAAATCTTCCCTGCTAGCTAAGTTAACTTTGCCTCATGACTAAAGACACTGAGGAGTCCGTCATTTTTTTTCCCATTCGTGTTTGCTCTCTTGTATGCCTTGCTATGTGGCTTCTAAGACTAACATTCTCCCCAAACGCCTCTACTTTCTTTATCTGGATGTGTGAGTGAAAAGTAACAATTTATGATAATGCTATTATCATATTCTATACTATACTCACATAGTCCATATCCTATGCCGTCTTACAATTGGTAATAGGTAAGCAATAACACCATTGGCATCTTGTAAGGGTTAGGATATACCTTACAAAGAGAAGTTGAGTAATTTGCAAACCATGACCAAGGTCACATAACTCTGAAGTTCACAACCCAAGTGATCAGCTATTGCCCAATACTACCCTGTATTCTGAAGTCACCCATAAAGCTGATTGCAAACTTTCAATATAAATATGATTTTTAAAAATAGATAGGCATTTTTTAAATAAAAAGCCAAATTCTCTTAAACACACACACACACACTCTCTCTCTCTCTCTCTCTCTCTCTCTCTCACACACACACACACACACACACAAATCTCAAGCTTCTTTCTCCCCACGCAGAGAGAACTTTATTGTCCTAGAACTGGTAGCGACAGGTACAGCTGTGGAGCTTCTTCCAAGCTGCAGCAGAATCTGATTTAAAAGCTGATAATTGGTCAATTGGTGCTGTCCAAGAAGAAGGATAGATTCGTTGTTTTCCTGTAATAGGATCCCCCAAAATGCAAATTCCAATGTCTACACATATCTTTATCTAGCAGAAAGAACTGTCAAGCACACCTAAAATTCCCTGAATTCTCTGGAATCAGAAAGAGAACATGGACAGTGTGGTGTACTAAGAAGGCTGTTTCCCCCAAACAAAACCTTGAGCCAACGCTGACAGTGAAGAAGCCTGTGTTTTCACCGGCCTCGTCGCCCATAAAAGACTTTTCTTTTTATTTAACTTGCCCAATAAATATTTATTGGAGTCGTTGCTTATAGGGGATATAAAAAAGAACATACCAGGTGTCAGGTTATAGTGGCTTCAAGGGACAGGTGAAAGGTGTGGTCCTTTGGTGCTGGCACTAGCTTCTATTGTCATAATTAGCAAATTGTTAGCTTGGGAACCCAAAATTTAAATAGGACATTATCTTTCCTGTGATGATGCCTGCCCCTGTCTTTGAAGAGACTCAGCATCTGACCATTGGCAGGCATTAGTTAGACCATTTGTCTCAACCTTTTTCAACTGCATAATCTTTGCCTCAAAGAATCTACAATATGTCTTTCATGTGTAAAGAAATTCTTACTCAACCTGTAAAAAACCTAGCAGATGGCGCAGTAATTTGTATATCCATGCATGCATACAGGATACGTTCTCAGAGAATGAAGCAGATTCATGTTAGACCTATTTAAATATTTCATTATATTTAATTTTAATTCATTTATTCATAGTTTTAACCTCTGTAAGTACAACTGTTATTTAAATTAATAGGCAGGTAAATGGCATCAACAAAACTGCAGCATTTAATGTTTAAGATAACTGACATGCATGAAGTCTTTGTATTAAATATTGGTTTTCCTATTGTTTCCACAGATGGTGCCAGTAATTAATATTATGGCTATTTTTTTTTCCATCAGCGGGATTTCCTGTTGACAAAATTCACATGATATAAAATAAACTGCTATATTATACTACCCGGTTATATGATGTATAGTTTATATATTTATTAGTGATAATATGCTTGTCATGTTCAAAATATGTTATGCTCTCAATGGTCAATGAATTATTAAAGTTAATAAGACAGGCAGTGGGGTACACTCACAAAAATGTTAACTGCACAGTTGATCATAGATGTGTAACAAATCTGTAGCATGGCCATCTGGCTTTTGAAAATGGTATCAATTTCAAGATACAGAAAGTGTCTAGATGATCAAAGGTATTGAGAAATAATACAACATAGCCCTTTTAAAAAGTCCTTGTGAAGGGAAGTCTATCCTGAGGGGCCAATAGATGCCTTCTTTATTATTTCAGAAGTGCCAGGAGATCTCAGGAGCACTGCTATGTATGAGCATGTAATCTTAAAATATAGGATTAAAACCTGACTTTTTATACTGACCATCCCCACTTAACATATATCCTCAGTAAGCTGACTTACCGCATGAGGAAGAAGAGCAGTTCCATGGCATCCATCTGGGTAAGCCACTCGACAGGACCCCTGTCCCAGTCCTTGGGAGTGCTCCTCACTTTAACTAGCAACCCCAACAGAGGGGTAAAGAAGTAGAAAAATCAATAAGCATAAATTTCTCCCTGCACCTTTCAGACAGATAAAAATGCAACATGGTATTCATTTTGAAGCCTTTTATTTCATTCCTTTCTGAAGGCTATAAAGACACTCTTAAATTATAACCCGGTTCTCAAACCTGTGACCTGCTTCACAGAGCATGCTTCATCAGTAAACAATGCTTCCAAACAAGGAGAATCCCAAAGGGAATAAAGGCTCTATAACTTCCTAGACTTCACTTTCTGATAGTGTTGGTCAGTGTCCCTGTGAGACACTCCCGATCTGTGAATGAGTTGTCCCTATTTTTTCCTATCTATCAGTCCTTGTTCTTGCTGTAAGAACTTAACCCATTTTCCTCACTGGAAGATATAGCAGTGGAACACAAAGTTGGAAGCTCCCATTTAAAAATCACACACAGAAAACAAAGATGGTGAGGAACTGGAAGCAGGCTAAGGCTGTAGAGTCTCAGAGCCTGTTCTCAGTGATAACACTCTCCCCACCAAGGGCTCCACAGACCCATACAGCCACCACCACGTTGGAGAAAAAGAATTCAAATTCCTGAGTCTATGGGATATTGCTCAAAACCACCACAGGCCTTCTCTATGACCCCATAGGCTCATAGCCTTAAAATAAACATGCAAAATACATTTAAAATGCCAAATAATACATTTAGTTCTACTTCAAAATCTCCATAGATTTCAACAGTCCCAACACTATATTCAAGGTAGGCCAAAGATGAAAATCTCCTTTGAGACTCAAGACAGATTCCTTAACTGTCACCCCTTATAAAATCAAAACAGCAAATTAACATGCTTCCAAGACACATTGGCAGGGACTATATTCTTCCTTTCCAAATGGGGAAAATGGAAACGAATTAGGATGTACTGGGCCAAAGCGAAACCAAAAATCCGCAGGCAAATACCAAATTGTTTAGATCCCAATTTGGTGACTGCCACTGTGGTTTCACAGAAGGCTTAAATAAGTCCCATTCACAATTCACCAGCTTTCCTGCCTGCAGCATGCATGTCCTCTTGAGCTGTTCCTCCTTCTCCCGTGAATACAGTTCTTCTTGCAGATGTCCTTGTGACTCTGGCATCTTCAAACTCTTGGGCTCTCTACTTGCAAAGCGCGGCCAGTTTATACCTTAACAGTTTCATGCAAAAGGCCCTGCATGGGCTCCCTTGCCACCCTTTGCCTGGCAGTGGTGACTCCCTGAAATCATGGAGGGAGAACCCACAGATCCCTCACTCTTTGAGAGCCTCTGAAGCCGATACTGTGGACACAAAGCTGTCAACTTGAGACAATGTCTTTTATACTTCCCCTAAACTCCCACCCTAAGCTCCTGAATCTTGTTAGCAGGTGCTTTTGTTGTTGAAGCACTGCTTTCTAGGGAGCAGGGAGTTTTGCTCCTTTCACAAGTTGGAAGCTTATCTGGGTAGGATCCTCCCTCCAGGGCCCACGTCCCATAGTTCCAATGCAGAAGAAGAGGCCTCTCCTTAAAGATACTAATCTTCTTAACTTTTCATCTCTCTTTAGAGCGCAAGTCTTAGTTTATAAGATGTTAAGAAGTTTCATAGTTATTCATTTTCTTTTCAAACTGTTATATCTGTGTATTTTCATGCCCTGCTTGCTCCTTTCCATTGTAAACCTGCATAAGAGGAGTCATTAATCGCAGACTCAATATTGGAGCTATCTTGCAATCTCTCCTCGGCCAAAGAAATTATCCCCGTTGTATTTTAATTTAGTTCAATTTAATCCAAGGATGTTCTTAGGCAGGAAAGTTCCTTGCCAAAAATACTGCAACCAATGGTCTCTAGCCTAGTTGTTTATCCAGTCTTTGCTAACCTCTGAGCATCTTGATCCAGATCTCTACCATCATCAGCACTAGGATCTTCCAGACCCCTTCTAGAGTGGTCCATTAAGCTTTCATTCAACTTGCCTTTCTAGTCCAAACTTCCAAACTCTTCCACATTCCCCGAATAGTAAAAGTATATTTTTCACAGACACAACCCAACTCTGACACCAACGATGCACCCACTTTTGTTGCTGTGATCAAACATTATGACTGAAAGAAACTTATGGAAGAGTTTATTGTGGCTGGTGGTTCCCCGAGGCATAAGAGTCCTATTGTGGCAGGGAGGTATCTTATGAACTCCAATTACAGGCTATGTGTTCTGCACGGCACGTAGGGCTTGATTTGACATAGGTTAACAGAGGACAATCTAAGTACTAAAGAAAGATGGATAAATGGAAAGGACAAAGGAAGGAGGGAGGAGGAAAAAAAAGAGGGGGTGTGAAGGGAGGCGAAGATAAGTGATAGAATACAGTGTGTAAAACATGAAAACAAAATTGACCAACAGCTTTCCCCTTGCCTGGTATACCTAACCCCGTCAGTAAATGTTAAGAAAGTGTTATTTCTTCGTTCAAAATCCAACGTTGCAAATTATTAGTCATACTTGTCATGTGATTCCGCCCCCACTGACCCTAACTTGGCCGTTTCACTAATGATTTTGCATTAAAAATCATGACGCCCTGCCTTGTATTTGATCTTTCCTTAATCTATTAGAAGACATAAAACAGGATTTGCACAAATTTCCACAAATTTATGATCAGAATACTTGTGTTTCAAAAAAAAATGTATTACCACTGTGACTGTGACTTACAGCATGAGTCTAACCAGTGTCCCGACTTGGGCAGGAGAACCATGGCATCTGCCACACTTCCCTTCTTCCCAGCATTCTGTTCTGTCTTCCCCACCTACCTGAGTTCCACCCTAGCACTAGGGCCAAGGCAGTTTCTTTAATAAACCAAAGAAAGCAATACAAATACAGAAGAACCTCCTAACAACCAACTAATCATGTTTCTAATGATGTTTCTACAGGCAAGCTACGGAATTTGACACTTCCACTTCTCTGTTCTTTTAGCCCACAGTACTTTAACATCTGATATGTAGTTAATTTTAAAGTCATTCATAAAAAAAATCAAAAGGTGGTTCACGTCCTAGAGAATTGAGCCTTTGAAACTAAAAGAGATAACTTCTAAAGTTGGTTTATTGGCAAAATACCTCCTAGCCACCTACCTTTCCAAACACATAATTTGTAAGGGGCGCTTCCTTGTGTTTTCTAAGGTGCATATCTACTCACTTAACAGAGTAGGGGTACCCATAGTTTGCTAAAAAGGACATAGAACAACCACCCTATCCTTTAGTTTTCTCCCAAGCTACTGAGAACTACTTCATTTTGTGGATTAGCCCAATTGTAACTCTCTCTCTCTCTCTCTCTCTCCCTCTCTCTCTCTCTCTCCCTCTCCTCTCTCTCTCTCTCCCCCTCCCTCCTCTCTCTCCCTCTCTCTCTCTCTCCCCCTCTCTCCCCGCTCCTCTCTCTGTCCCCTCTCTCTCTCTCTCTCTCTCTCTCTCTCTCTCTCTCTCTCTCTCTCTCATTTCTCTCTCTCTCTCGGCACACTCTGATTGGTAATAAATCCTTTCATCCAAAAGAACAGGTGAGCAGGTTTTTGCTCTCTCTGCTCCAAAAGGCACACTGACCAATGGGAATTCACCAACCCCTGGCCTTAGAATGCTGTACTCAGGCTGCATTTTCTCTATTGGTGTTTTGTTGTGTTGTGGTTTTTCTTCTTCTTTCTTTTGAAATAAACATAGTGTTTTATAAAAAGATATTTCTTTCAGGGAATATTTTGTACATTGTGCTGGCTTGAGGTTTAGGAAGAACGTTGTAAATGATTTCCGGAACAATCATTCTTCAGAAACAGAAGTGGCAGCATCCTTACCTACAATGTATGGGGAATGGCACCGACTGGGTCCTGCTGGGGAAGGGAGAGCAGAAAAGGCATGGCCATTGCCTCTGGCTGGGCTATCTGGGTAGTGAGGTGAGCAGTCCTCCACACCTCATCTGTAAAGCAGTGAAAGGGGGGAGAAGATGCCTATCAGTGGTAGACTACTCAAAGAGCATGCTAAGGAAGTTTGATGCTCAGCAGTTAAATAAGGATGATACCCGTGATTGATGGTGAAGATGCATCTACCAGCCTGGCAATAACCCCGATAATTCTTTCAAATTATCCATAAGTACCTTAAGTTCTATCTCACTTCAGAAGCTAAGCATACCTAGTCTCGAACCTTAAAGTGTAAGCCATTAAATATGGAATCCTGTCCAGTGATTCCATCATTAGAAAGGTTTTATAATATTTTGGCCATATTAAATAGAGTCATTTACATTTATTTATTAAAAGTACCTTGCACATTGAAATATAAGACCCTGAATACAAGCAACAAAAGAATTTCTTAAGCTAAAGGCATTTTCAGAACCTTCTTGCAACTTCTGTCATGAACCTTGATGAAGGAAAAACATAGACACAAATAAACATCAAATGCATTATATATGCAAATACGTATGTACATTATACACATAGATATATATACATATATGTAATTAAATTACGTAGAAGTGAAGCTGTCTAGGGGAACAAAGAGGACTAACGGGAGGGGTTGATGAGAAAAGAGAAGTCATGGAGGTATGGGAGAAAAATATGTCTAATGCATAAAATATACCTGTATAAAAACTACTTAAAAAATAAATACTTTTGGATTCATTCATTTTATTTTATATGTGTGAGTGTTTTGCCTTGTGAACGTGCACTGTAAATATGACTGGAACCCATGGAGTTCCAGAAAAGTGCATAGAATTTTATAGAACTAGAGTGATTGGGGGGTGTTAGTCCCATAAATAAGTAAGCAACTTTCTAACAATACAAAGCCATCAAAGAAAAGAAACCAGAGGAAGGAGCTGCCAAGGGAGAACTCCACACGACCTAGAAAACAAGGTGTCGTGCCACCACCCGCTGAAACAAATGGTCTCTAAAAACAGCTTCCCAACAATATCTACTAAAACTCAGGTGTCTGCCGAATATCTGGTGAGCATACTTCTGCAATTCCCAGGGTACTCCTTTCCCTTGAGATGGGTTATGGTAATTGATACAAAGTAATAATCGTAATTCTGAGTCAAAATAACTGGTGTTAGTCCTCCGCAGATCTAGGTAAGGAGTGGCCAGGGAACCCTGAACCGTTTGTTATTCACACTTTATGTTAAGGAGCAAATAGGCATGACGGCAGGAAGAAATGTAGGTATGTGCTTTTGTACTTAGGTAAATACTTAGAGTTCTTTTTAGACTGAACTGACTGTGGTCATGTATAAAGAAACAGCAACAACAACCTTTTAGGAGAACTCACCTTGAGGATGACTAGCGTAGGTTTGTAACTCCTTTGTCATAGACAGTGGATTGCTGCAGGGCAGGGTCAGCAGCAAAAAAAAGTATGACGGAGACACTCTAAGTATGTTATTTTATTCAGGGTCTTACATGTCAATGCACAGGTACTTTAAAGTAAATAAATGTAAATGACTATTTAATATGGCTAAAAATATTAGAAAACCTTTCTGATGATGGGATCACTGGAGAGGATTCTTTTTTTAATGACTTATTCTTTAGGCTTAGAAACTAGTTCTTTCTGAAGTGAGCTAGTTAGTCCTTCCTTGTACTTCCATGCTTCTTCTCTCAGGACAATAGCAAATATATCTTCTCCCTCAGAAAATAATAGATGTCATATTTTGTGAGTGAAAGTTAAAGCCATAACACAGAGACTAGCAGTGGAGGACGATGAATAGTTTTAGAAAGAGATAAAAGCCACACAGGAGATAAAGCAAAGCCATGAGCGAGTACAATCACTGGAGCACACTATTTGTCTAAAACTGGCTACAGACACAGCTCAGGATCAGGGCAAGTGAGATGGCTCAGCAGGTAAGGGGCACTTGTTTCTAAGTCTGGCTATCTGAGTTCAATCCCAGGGACCCACAGAGTAGGAACAAAGAATTGACTTCTCAAAGTTGTCCTGTGACCTCCACGCCATGTGGCACAATGGCACACACAATACATGAGTATGCTAAAAATAAAAAAGAAATTTTAAAAGAAATAAGGAAATGAATGAATTCAATGTCAAGTCTTTTCCGCACACTCTCTCAGAATCTAGTGAGAAGTAAGAAATAAGGGGAGGCTGAGGTTAGCCTCAGGCATGTTTCAAATCCTGCAGTTTCCACACTGTCTCTGTGGGCTTCAGCCCTCTCTTTCAGCTGTAGTTCTCCTTCAGTTCCCATTGCCATTAAATAAATTCTTTCCCTCCCATCACTGAAGCGCTCCTCATATGTATTCCAATGAACAGGGTAGCACAGCTTATGCCTGACTCTTCATGTCCAGAGTGCAGTATGACCCATTTGCAATTTAGAGGGGGAAGACTAGATCTCTTGTGAGGCCACCTGTCACTAGGCCAAACAAAATTCCAGCTAAAGTGGTGAACGAATAGTAGGCATGAACTATGGAGGCATGAACGAGGAGTTGAGCCTTATTCTCTGACCTTCAAATGAGGCCAAGCCAGTCCTTTATTCATTAACCAATAAAAGCAACACACAGACAGAAGGACCTCCCACACCAATGAGTCTCTTGAGAAGAACACACAGTAGAAATATGAAGAGACTTTTGGCAAGTTTTCCAAAGATCAAACTACCATGGGGGACATAGAGAAGTTGAACAGGGGCTTGTCCAGAGCCAGCATCTGAAAATGGATACCACACCACATTACTAGAAAATCCTAATGGAACATTAATGCTAGCTTATAAATCATGAATACAAGAGCCTAAGAGAAGTGAAGCCATATTTTTAAAAATGATATTAAATGTATTGCCATCTGTCTTACTATAACATGATAGGTTTCATCTCTATAATTTGCTAAATATAAAAAATACACTGTAAATTGTATTTTAAAGGAATATAAAAGATTTTAGACCCTAGACAGTGATAGACCACCATAGCAGATGTTTTCCTTGTAGATATGTCAATAATAATGAATTTCTGGTTAAAAGAATATTTTGTACTCAAGCTAGAAAAGAGGAAGCCATAAAGAAAGTTTTCTGAGTTACTGAAGGGGGGGGGGGGGGGGGGTTGCCTCAGCAAACATAATCCAGACGGTGCAGAGACTCTCAAACATGTCAATGTGCTGCTGGATGACCACAAGAATGACAAAACTTCCCTTTGTCACATACTACTAGATCAATACCCAGGAAGGAATCAGGTTGGGGGTTCCATTTTGTAAAACATAAGCTATAAAGTGAGCAGGTGACATAGGAAAGTCCATGCAGTTTCTGTTCCACTGTGGATTTCTATCATCACAGAGAACAATTTCCACACCGGTGAAGGTAAAGAGATGATGGCGTGCAGAAACTGGAGTCTAAGGTAGGTAAACTTCTAAAGAAAGATGACGCAAAGTGGAGTTGTAGTTGTGTGTCCAGAATAAAAAATCAATTCCAGCACTAATAATCTCTGTGGGAATCTACAAAAGGAGGTATGCCATAAAGTTTTCAACCATCACAAGAGCTGGGAATGTAACTTGACAATATGTTGTGTGCTTAACATGCATGAAGCCCCAGAATGGATCTCAGCATCCTCTGAGCTGTCAACAGAAAAAAAAAAAAAACCCTGTAAATCCTGTTTTAAAAATTCGAGCTGTAAAATTAGGCACTAGTAACTTGGGTTTTGATTCATAGGCAGGTGCGTATTCTAGGGTTAGTGCTAATTAGTTCAAAATCTTCAAGGGAAGAAAGCATTTGGGTGTGGTGCAAATCCCTTTAATTTCACCCAGGACGCAGAGGCAGCTGGATCTCTGTGAGTTTGAAGCCAGCTTGGACTGCGTAGGGAGTTCCAGGACAGCCATGGATATGTAGTGAGAGCCTGGCCTGAGGGGTTGGAGAGAGAGAGGGTGGGGGGAAGAGAGAGGATCATTCAAAGCCAACAGAGGTTCATCACAATAAATCTGTACCACCAAAGGAATTTACTGTTTCTGCATAAATATCACAGAAGAAAGACAGAAGTGCATTTAACCTTTTTTATTATGAATTATCTGATATTTATGCACAGATATAACAGGCATATGGATAATACTGAGCATACAACATAAAACCTTTCATACAAATTTGTATGAAACAAAATGCTCCTACATTTATTATTGCATTGAGAGCTGGATGTACCCCCCTTAGACTACGTTCACACTCACAAAAACTGTGAAGGGGTCCCCGCACTCCCTGGGTACTTTTCACGGCTCTTTCTTCTGTCATGGAGTAGCTGAAGTCGGCAGATCAGAAGTGCTAGCGCTCCGAGATGAAACAATCATGGTATTTACTCCATCAGTTAGAGGAGACAACTGATACGATAAAGCAACAACCTTCCAACTGAGTCATGGTACACTTCAGGGGGAAGTCTAGCAAATCAACGTGAATTCCACTTGCTAGTCAGTTCATGGTGACTGCACTAGTATTTCTACTTGCTCTTTCAAAAAATGTTAAAAGTGCCGGGCGGTGGTGGCGGCATGCCTTTAATCCCAGCACTCGGGAGGCAGAGGCAGACGGATCTCTGTGAGTTCGAGGCCAGCCTGGTCTACAAAGAGCTAGTTCCAGGACAGGCTCCAAAGCCACAGAGAAAACTCTGTCTCGAAAAACAAAAACAAAAAAAAAACAAAAACAAAAACAAAAATGTTAAAAGTGTTTGCACCAAGCAATTTGATATTCAGCTGTTTTCTTCATGTTGAATTCCTTTGGCAAGTGGAGAAGATAAACTAGGAGAATAAGAGGCTTGTGATAATTGGTAAATAGTTCAACATGGCAAGCAACATAAGGAATTTAGTTGATTAACTATGAACATAGCAAGAAGTGATGGAGCACATAGAGCTCAAGAGGCTGAGGCAGGAGGATCATGACTTTGAGACCAGCCACGCTAGTCACAAATAAAATAAAACAAAGCAAAACAATAGCGAACACAAACCCAAATATCAGTCAATGTGCAATGACCATAGGAAACTGATACATAGAGCCAGAGATGCAAATTTCTCTTGAAATTGCCTGGCATCCGGCCACATGCGGGCTCCAGAGCTGGGCAGCCCTTTCTGAAGGATTGCTGTGTTATTGTGCCTACTGCACAGGCCAGGAGACTAAAGGGCAAAGAGCAAGACAGTTTACCTGCAGCATTCAGTGGCTATGTCCTGCAGTCGGACAACTATTCAAGGAGACGCAGCCATCCAGCACTAGTGTACAGGTCGCTAAACCCAAACGTCAATGTAAGATCAATAATGGAAAACACAAAGATCAACTAGAGTAAGGAATAAGGCACAGATGTGGGGGAATGGAGGTAAAGGTGGAAAGAACTAACCTAAGTTTGTAAAGTGAATTTTCAGATTAATCATTCCAAAGCCTAATAATTTTCACATAAACTATTTCATATAAAGATTCATTACTGGTAACAAATGCAACTTAAAATAAAAGCTTATATATAATACAAATTATTTTTCTTTAATGAAAGCAATGTGCTCCAAGATTTTCTCATAAGAGGAGTTTTATCCAACCTCGCAGTGTATAAATAAGAGGCAGTCTTGAGGTCTTTTGTATTTGTAAAATGGGGTTGTAGGTGTTTACTTTCTTAGTGTCTGAAAGCTATGCAGTTCAAGCTACACGCATTTGGTTTTAAATTGTATTTACAAAATTAACATTTCACTTCAGGAAAACACATGTCCTTATTCCCATACTCCCAATCTGCTGTGGCATTGTTTGGTAAACGATGGCCCCAAACTGGTGCCTCGTGGTGACAGTATGGAACTCCCTGTTACAGTATGGAACTTCCTTCCATTCCTGTGTGGGTGCAGACTTTCTGAGAGCCCTCACGCTCAGCCTTTGCCTCTCCCCTAGTCTACAAACAAATGTGAAAATCATGTCTTCAGCTCTCCTGACCTCTTTTTCTTCCTCAAGAATTTACCTCTGTTCCCTTTTGCCTTGCCCGGGTTTCCAGCATAAGGCTGGGGTTCTAGCCAAGCAAATGAAGACTTAACACTACTCAGTTGCCTTTTCCTTTGAGACTCTGCCTTACTCTGAGCCCACGATGTGGCTCTTTCTTCTCTATAAAAACTAAAGTGGATCTTTCTGGAAAGCATTCATTGCACAGTTTCTGATAGCCATGACCCAGTTTTTAGTTTTCTCAACACAAGACAGATAATTCTGTCTGTCTGTTTTCTTCAATTTATTGTTCACAAAGATGATACATGTTCACAGTGATTATTTTAAATATACAAAGGACATATCTAAATGCCAGCTAGTTACCAGCTTTTCCCAGTAAGATTAAGCAGAATTAACGATGGACAGAATGAGATAGTAGAAGAACACAAATTCTACAACATTTAGGATTAGCCAACATTATAAAGTTAGAACGTGAATTTTCATGAGACTGGGAAATTATTACATTGTCTCCATTGTAATTAAATTACAAATTTTCTATTACCTATACAGAGATTTACACATGGTAGGTATTCATTAAATATGTTTATTTGTATTATAATTATTTTATTATAATAACGATTTTAAATTGAGAATCTATCTTGTGGTGGATTTATGTGTTTAAGATGATAATGGTTTTAGATGAGGTCATAAGACCAGGAGGTTTCTGTGAAAGAAATCAGTTTATAATAATCTGAAGCAATAAAAACTTAATAGTAGTAAGAGATAAAAATCAGTCATCAAAATAACACCATAATCCAGGAACTGAGACAGGTCTCAGCAGTTGCCCCTCTTTCTCTGTCTGTCCCTCTTTGTGTGTGAGTGTGTCTACCTCTGCTGTGTATGTGTGTGTGTGCCTGTGTCTCTGTGTGTACTCTCGTGAGTGTCTCTACATGTGAGGGGTGTTCACGATAAAGGTAAATATGCACATGTGTGAAGCCAACTCCAGATGCAATTGTTTAGAAACCAGGAACCTGTTTTTGAGACAGCATTTCTCACTGGATGATAGAGCACTTGCCGATTATGCTAGGATGGCTGACTAGGAAGTCCCTGGTGTCTTCCTGTCTCCATTTCTCTACCACTTGGTTGGATTTTCAGGCACAGGCCACCATGCCATCTCCACCAACCTCCATACACCTGAGTCTGAAGATCAAACTCACATTGCTGTGCTTTCAAGGTATAGCCAACTGAGCTATGTTCCCCACACATAAACAAGTCATTCATTTAATAAGATCTTTATTAAATGGGAATCATATCTTTACAAATAAAAACATACTTTTGAAATAGCAAATGGGAACTCTTGTATAATACAGAATGAAATAGTATTTAGCCTTAAAAAGAAAAAAGGAAATGCCATCTTTCGTGACAACTTCATTGCGCATCAATGTAGGGGGCATCATGGCCATGAAGTAATCCAGGAACAGCAAGACAAATGCTGTATGATTTCACATATTTACAGAATGCAAAAAAAATGATAAAAGTAAAATAGAATGATGGCCTTCCAGGGGCTTGTGGCAGCAATAGTGGGAGAAATTAAAGAATGCAAATTTGAGTTAAATGAAAGCAATAAGTTCAAGAGGTTTGTTATACATCGTGGTGACTTTAGTTAATAACAACATACTATGTGTGTGGATATTCTAAAAAGAGAAGATGTTAAGTGTTCTCTTGTCTATAAAAAATATAAACACATGATCTTGGTTTAGCCATCCCAAAAGTACATACCAAAAGTTCAATTTTTGAATTGTGAAAATAAATTTAATTGTGATTTTATTTCTAATGCAACTATGGAGATAGCTATTTAAACATGTTCTTCACTGAAACAAATGTGTATATATATATATATATGTGTGTGTGTGTGTGTGTGTGTGTATGTATGTATGTATATATACATATACATATTTGATATTTCAGAAAATATAATTTTTTAATGGATATTTAAATTCTTTCTTACATAATGTATTTTTGTCACCATTTAGGATATTAATTAAGAACCCTGGATTCTCAATCTTTGGTCAACCATTGATTGACAATATATATAAAAATATGAAGTATTAATTATTTGCAAACATTTTCTTGTAATTGTAAAACACAATAGTCCAAGCATTTATGTGGCAGTTGCATTGAAATATATATATATATAGATAGATATATAGATATAGATATATATATAGATATATATTACAGCATCTGATGTTGAATGTTGAAGATGGTTGAAAATATGTACAAATACTATGTCACTTTTATGAAGAATTTGGTTCTCCTCAGGTTTTGGCATCCATGGGAATTAGGGTAGCAATCTCTGGCAAACACTGAGGGGTGACCAGGCTCCTATGCCACAATCTCTCATCCTAATGGCACCCGTTGCTTTGGAGTTTACAAATGGGAAATTAGAAGAGAGTACACAGGCAGAAAGCTCCGGAACACTGGAGATTTTCTTACGTGAAAACAACAATCAATAAATTTTTACTGTTTTCAAATCTTTTGTTTTTAATTATAATAAAATTTAATGTGGTGTATGCTCTAATCCTAGCATTGCAGAGGCAGGGGTGGGTGGACGCCAGAGTTTCAGGCCAGTCTAGTCTACAGAGTGAGTTCCAGGACAGCTAAGGATACACAGAGAAACCCTGTCCCAAAAGACAAAAGCAAACAAACAAAAAACAAACATATTTACATAAAATATAGTTTATTTTAGAATATTTTGATGGTTAGTTTAAGTACTTAAAAGTTTATATACTTAAAACTCAATTTTAAATTCTACCTAATGTTAGAGTTAGAAATATCTAATACATGTAAGAAGTATATGCACACACACACACACACACACACACACACACACACACACACGCCTCAACCCATTCTTCACCCAACTCTCTTCTTCTGGTATTTGTTCATATAAAATAATGCAATGATGTTAATTTCATGATGGTGCCTATGCTTAATGTTTTCATGTTTAGGATTATGACAACTCTTTGAAATAGCTATTATTTTCCCAATTATAACACATGAGGAAACTAAGGTCCCATTATGAATGTCGTCAAGAGGGTAAGTGATCAGTTAGGGAACAAGAGCTGTCTTTGCTTTAACCTGTTTTCATGACAGCTTTGAAGAAAACACCTAAACTTCTTTCAGTTAGTAAAGGCTATAGCTAAAGTCTAGAAAGCTGAGGATTGTTGTCAAGGGAGACATTTATGATAAGGAATCATGCTAGTTTGAGTATTATCCTTTGTGTAGGGAATGTCTGGGAAGGGCGCTTCCGTTTGCCTGTCTAAAGCACTTGGTACTCTCTGAAGGCCTGTAATTCAACATCTTAAACTCGTGATGCCTGTGAAATGCTCATAATCCTAACTACCTAATAGAGCTTAATGATGCGCCTTAGCTCTTGATAACCGCCAATTTGGAAAATACCTGTTAACTTTATAGAAGTGAACGCTAGATTAATATAAAAGATTAATAGGGAGCCAAAACAATGTATTTTCTTAGAATCAACCAAACTGTTGCAGTCTGACATCAAACTGGTGTTGGGGAAAGCATGACACACCACATATTTGGCAGCAGAGGACAAAACGTCCATCTCCCTTCAGTGCCCAGGGCAATGTGAAGATGACAGAAGGTTCTTGGTGACTTCCTTTCAATTGTTGGATGCCAGTATTGGGTGACCTGCAGTGATAGCTTGTAAGAGAGCTAGACTAGGAGACTATTCTATAGGAAAGTCTGAGTGCTGCCTCAGATCTCAAAAGATGAAAGTCTGTTTGAACCTTATCATAGAAAACACCTAACCCAGGAGACTGAAGGGAGAAGGGAGAGGTGTTCAGGTGTTGCAGTTTCTCCAATAGGGAGTGAGCAAAATCCTTGAAGATACAGTAAAAATAAAGAAATAAATAAAAAGGCTAAAGAAAGAAACATAAAAAGAAACATAAACCATTTATGAGGAAACACATAGTAACTTTGTATCTACGAGGAAGATGTCATTGGTACCTGGGGCCATTGGAACAAGCATAGGAGTTTAAGCCTTAGAGGTTAGCAGTAGTTGATGAGTGAAATCCAATTTAGAGATCGTAAATAGTTCAATATAATGCAATCACAAAGACAAGAGAAAGAAGAGAGGGTGAAAGCATCCTCACACACAATACAAAGAGTTGCCTCTCATTTTCCTGAAGCAAAAAAAAAAAAAAAAAAAAAAGAAAGAAAAGAAAAGAAAAAGAAAACTACTTAGGAATTTTTGACACCAAGGAAATAATTTGTGACAGCTTTTTTTTAACTTTACAATCCATCCTTCTATTTAAAAGAGAGAAAATACTCCCACTCGGTTGTTTCTATTACAAGTCAGTTCATCATTTGTGGAACCATGTCAGGTCTGGTTTCCAGTGAAACAGCTAATTCCCCGGTTCACAGTGAATCTCTGCTGTTTGATTTACCCTGTCGTGTGGCACGGGATGCCTCAAAACCATCTGTGTCACTGTCCCTGCTCTCCTCTGCGATTGTCGTAATAATTAGGAATGCGATTCTCCAAGTTCATGTTAAACACCAAGTGGATTTAGAACATAAGAGGAACAGCAGCATGACTCATCTATCAGAAGAAAAATTGTGTTGGCCTGTGTGAACGTGGTTACAACAATCACTTACACGTGGGAGAGCTGCAGTGATTTCAGAGCAGGGAGAGAGAACTTAATTTTATGAAGACATACAATTTGAAATTGACTTACCTATCTTCTCTAGGATAGCCAAAATATGAGCTTGCTGTATTCTACAGCATGTACTTGAGTTTTAAATCGCATTTCTTTTTCTCCTCTTTAGCTCAGAATTCTCAGACAGCCCCTCTTCTTTAGTCTTAAGTCGTTTTAATTCATGCCTTTAAATAAACGATCACATATACATGGCCAGGGAAAATGCTGTTTATGATGGAAGTGGTTCGGCTACGCCTGTTTTAAGGAGGGTCATTTCTCATCTCATTTTTAACATTGCTTTAAAGAGTGTGGCTGGCTGCACAAAACTGTCTTCTGGGCAGAGTACAGCATGCTCTCTTTTCAAGCTGCGTGGAGCCTAAGAATTGCGCATGAGTTCATAGATTTAAAAATATGAAATTCAAACTGTATCATTTAATTATTTATAGTAATCATCACTCAATTATTTTCTGAGTATAAAAACATATTTGTCTTATAGATTTTTCCTATCCCTTCATAAGTTTTGGCTACGCCTGAGAAAGGAAATACAAGTTAATACTTTAAATCACTCCCTGATAGAAGAGGCTTTTATTTCTATCACAATGCCAGTGTTTTCTGTTATATAGGCCTATGACTTTGCAATTGAAACAAATGTCTCCACGGAGTTCCACTGCTCAGTGTCTTCTCTTATTTTTTTCATGTAAACGTACATCTCAGCTAAATTGTTACTTTTTTTTTTTTTTAGTGTTTAGTATGTTTGCCCTTCGATTGTCTACCGAATTCAAAACCTACACAGAGTCTTGAATGGTAGCTGCACTTTGAATATCCAAATGTATGCTTCCTCTCCTAGCATGTCATCATGAGCCGAGAGCAGGTCAGTCTGGCTATGCAGACCAGCTTTGGCTGCAGGCTGGTAAGTCTCTGTCCTCGAGATGAAAGCATTGCTCAAGCAGAGTACCAAAGAATCTCAGTCTTGGCAAGTCTCCATTCCTGGAGCCAGGACATTAGCATATGCTTACTATATTGCGGGATAAAACAAATATTAACATCAAAGCAAGACATAAATTTCATGAGGAAATTGCAGGGCAACTGGACCCGAAAGTTTAGGTATTTGTGATCCTTTACTGCACACTTTGTAAAATGACTCTAACTACTGGTCCTTTTCTAAGGCACAGGAGATTTCCAAATGGAGCAACACGTAAGTTAAAATGAGTAAGCACTGAGTGGCTGGAAAAGTAAAACTTTACTATAAGACTGAAAAAATAGTCAAGACAATAATTACTGATAATTATTATGATTATTATATTGCAATTGTCATTATATGAACACTATTTGAATGAGAAAATCAAACAAAAACAAATATTTCATTTGTAGATAGTCTTGAAGATAAATTACTAACCTTGACGTCCGTCAGCATGCAAATCCTACATAGCCAATGACAGCTTTCATTGTTTAAAGACTACTTGGGAATGATTAAGGAAAGAACGATGTAATCTAATATGTGATAAAGACAGATATAATATTTTCTACTGGAAGGCTTCCCTATCATGTCATATCAAAGTCTAGCAAAATGTTGAAAGTTAGAAATGTTATCAAGCATTAGCAGGCATTTAAAGAACGGCTCTTGAATATTTCTAGCATAAAAAAGTATTTCATGTGATGTAAATGAATGGTAATTTTTTTGACTTTAAAAGAGAGCCATGCCAGTACATTTCAGCGTTCTGGACCCAATTCTGCAAACATGGAGATGCTTTCAATTTGCTCTGCCTGCCTTCCCGCCTTAGATTGCTGCGATTGCAGCGAAATTAATCCATTTAAAAATCTGCGGCTTAAACTTAAGGATTTTCAGTTTTTCCCCCTTCTCTCTCTCTCACTCTCTCTTTTTTTTCTTAGAATATCAATAAGTTCCAATTGAAGAGCGGATTCTTTTGCAATTCAGGCATGTGCCGGCGATAACGGGCGAGTTGGCAAGCAGAGAGGCAGAGATGGATTAATTATGCAGAGAACATGGAAATTCCGCTTATCATCGGCTAGCAAAGGAGCCCGGCTCACATAATCAGCAAACGAAGGGAGAGGGAAAAAATAACAATGCAATGGCACCTTCCAGCCCATCATCAGGATTTTTTCTACCCCCCTTGTAATTAAAAAATAACATACACTTATAGCCCTATCTCCTGTGCAGGCAAGGAGTGGATGTCCACAAAATAATTGCACTGGATATTAGAGCTGGCACCACGGGCTGTCCAGCCTTGCCTGCTCACCTTCTTTCTCTGTTGGCCTCTCACGGCACTTTGCTTCTGCTGAGCGCAGTCCAATCAGGCGGGATGTCTCCGACTCTAGTTCAGTTTCCAAAATCTTAAAACGGTACCTTATCGCGATGCACGCAAACACATACATAGATGATAAATATTTGCAGGGCCGACTCCAGAGAAAGCTTGGGAACTGATCGCCTGCAGACAAAATTTCGGGATTCTTTTCCTTTTTTTTTTCCTTCTGATGAAACATGTCCAGATAGCCTTCAGTTGCAAATGGTTGGATTAAAATGGGGAACCGAGCAATGACCATGCTCTCCTCTCAAATGGCGTCACTTATTTACAACTTTCTTTTCTATCCCCTTTGCCAGCTGATGTTATACATTCAAGTATGCACCAGTCAAGATTCAAGTCTGGGATTCCAAATCAAAAATCAGAATTCTGTTTTGTTACTGTGAAATACGACAGCCCAAAACTCTTTATGTCTCTAAATGCCAAAACACTATAATAAACCTAGTTCATTGCTTTAAAGAAAATTCATGCTTAGGCTGACATATGTATCTAGGTGTTTCTCAATTTCGAATATTAACAGGTCTGCTAAATAAGGATGCGTAGGCATGAAAGTTACAGAGCTAGGTTCCCTTTAGCAATCATAACCCAAATCATTTGACCCTAATTAAAGACAGAAGCCCAAGAAGCTCTGGACACAACAGTTGTGCTTCCTGCAAAGTTATTGTCAAGCCACAAGAACAGAACGGTAAAAATAAACGAACAAAGACAAAAACTATGCAGCATCGGGAGGAAAGCTGTTGCTCCAGAGTGCAGTAAACTGGAATTAGAAAGCTGGCAGGCTCTAGAAATGTAATTTATTCCGAGTCCCGCCAAAGCAGGGAACCAGTGCGGGGCGCAGTTTCCACGCTTGTGGGATGCTTTAAGTGACAGTAATAGACTGAGTTTTAAAACTAATTACTTCCACGTCTGTGCATATGGCACAATACACAGATGCAAGACTTATGAAGCCTATGTGAAAAAAAAAAAAAGAGTGAGCACATGGGGCAAGTAAACGATTGGAGATATTTATGGTTATTAACTGTAGATTCTATGGTAGAAAGAAGGGGAAACAGACAAAGGAAGGCGCACAAGCAAGGGCAAAGGTTAAAAGTGAAGGAAGAGTACAGATAGACAGAAAAACACAGTAAAGGGAGAACAATAAAATAAGGAATATGGAAAAACTTATAACGCTGGCAGTAGAAACTGCTCATTTTTATATCTGCTTGACTTGTGATGCTCAAAAGTGTATGTGAATTAAATATACACATAGTGAGAAATTAGAAGAAAGCAGTAAGTATATTTGCCTGCACCAAGAAATGCCAAAATTTAGAAAAAGAACTTAGCTCACTGAGCAGAGTCTAATTGAGCAGGAATTGCGGTATGACCACACCAACCAGAGACACGTGGTGGGGATAGTTTGACAGTTCATTGCCACTGGATTCCTACGACCTTTCTATTCTCTTTTCCCTTCTAACACATTTAGTATCTTTTCAATCAGCGTCTTCTTAAAGCCATAGATGGGTTTGTTGTTGATAAACCTTTTTACTAATAAAAAGCACGAAAGTAAATCCATGGTATGATTGACTCCCAGGCGTTCAATTCTCACCCTCATCTTTATCAATACATGATATATTGATAATCATTTCATGCCTACTAATGTCAGTTCCACAGTTTTACATTTCCACATTCCAGACTTTAATTTAAATTTTTTTTAGTTCATAATCAGTAACTGTATGTTTATTTTAATTTATAATAAATAACTGTATGGTTACACTTGCTAAATAAATTCTTGGTGTAGTAAACTCAGTTAAATGTTTCCGAACATAAGATATCCAATAACTAATGAGCACAACAAATAGATTCTGCTTGCTCCAGTTATTTTAAACTATCTGGTAATGCTGATGACCACTGGTGAAATATAGAAGGGGTGACCATAAAGTATTATATGAAGTTGTATATTTCTTGCAAAATGGCAAAACTTTTTGGCTCTTGAGACATGGATATTCTTTTGTCAACTGTATAAAGCTACTACAAGTGAGTCAGATCTTTAAAGTTCCTCAGTTTATCAGAAGAGCTGAGAATCTTTCCAGTTACTACCCAGAGCACTGGTTCTATGGGCAATGTTCACACTGGGCAATATGGGGATATTTAACCATGACTGAACAGTCGAAATATTAGTGGATCTTTCCAAACAACTTGCCTGAGCTCTAGCCTAGCTCTATCCAGCAAATGTTATTTATCCTATATGTGTAGGAGAGGAGGGCCTGCTTGTTCATCTTGGCTGCCGGGCTAGCTTAGCCTCTAAATAACCACACAGAAAATTGTATTAATAAAACACTGCTTGGCTCATTAGCTCTAACTTCTTATTGGCTAACTCTCACATACTAATTTAACCCATTTCTATTAATCTGTATATTGCCACATGGCAGTGGCTTACTGGAAAATATTTGGCATGTCTGTCTCTGGTGGCTACATGGTGTCTTTCCTGACTCTGCTTTCTTCCTCCCAGCATTCAGTTCTGTCTTCCCCACCTACCTAAGTTCTACCCTATCAACTAGTCCAAGGCAGTTTCTTTATTCATTAACCAATGAGAGCAACACACAAACAGAAGGACCTCCTACCCCATATATGTCCTTCTAAATTCACAACTGAGAATATGTGGGACATGCAGGACTAGCTCAATTAATTTATTTTATGAAGGTACATAAATTATGTATGTATATATGTTTATATGGAGAGAAAGAGAGAGAGAGAGAGAGAGAGAGAGAGAGAGAGAGAGAGAGATGAGATGGAGGTAAAAGTGGAAGAGGTGAATTTTAAATGTTCTAGGTGATTCTAACACACACCTAGAATTGAGGACTGGTCTTTCTAATCTTATTCACTGAACCCCCAAAACACAGAATTGAAATCTACGTGAGACTCCAGATCTCGTCAATATTATGGAAGTCCCCAGTGTTATCCAGACCGTGGAGTTGGAACCACACCCACTGCTCTGACACATAGACGCAGAAGAGCCTGAAAGTGCCTTCTCTGCCTGGAGGGCAGAGTGAGCAGGAGCTAGAAAGGTAAAGAGCTTTACGCCCACCTGTAACCACAGCTGTGTTCCGTGCCCCACATTCCGTCACCTAAATCTTGACAGTGCTTAAGCTTTCTAAAGGTTTTTCTCAAAGCCCGAGCTTTGAAAGCCGTAGACACAGCATACCTTTCCAATCTTTTATGTTTCCTGAAAACAGGCCTTAACATCTTTCACAGGAGAAGAGATAATAGAATTCTCAGTGACTGTGACTGTAAGTGGATTTGTAATCCACCCATGATTAAAATTATTTTCATCAAGAAGTAGAATTCTCGTTAGTGCTGCAATTTTAATATTATCAACTCCAAAGTGCCTTGGTGATTGATAATATGGACATTGAAACTCTATATTATAGTAATTGAATTTAAAATGAGTCTGCCATCCTTATACGTCTCAGTATGGTACCTGGTTATTAGAAAACAATTATTTTCATATGTCTCCTAATGCCACATACACTTGGACCTTCGCCCAGGTTGTTCTGGGTTAAGTTGCTGTTGAGTCAGTGTGTACAGATAGCAAGACTTGACGACTATTTCTTATTAAAATATACGGACTGCCACCAAAGTGAGCTATCACCTGGGAAGAACCCGGGCCTGAATTTGGGGAACATTCGACTACAGTTTTCATGCTGAGATGTGCTCTCATCCTTTGCGTCTCAACAGCTTCCTCTTGGAAACACCCAGCACCCCGAGGATAACTCCAGCCTAACTCTGAGGATGAGGATTCTGTGTTGCCATCAGAGCCTGGATGACATCATACATGGCACCTCCTTCACCGCACTGATAGTCTTTGAAGAAAGTATGTTCCCTCCTTCAACTCAATGAGTTGAGCTAGCCCTGCGTGTCCAGCTGCAGCCCCTTATGTCCTGATTTCGGCTTTACAGGAACATGTATGGCACAACCATAGAAGGGACTTATTCTTCTCTTCATTCACACTTTCCCCCCTTGCAATCCCTTTAGTTGATAAGACTTCCCTTGCGTGGATACCTCACCCCACGCCCTCCCCCATACACATTTTGGGAGGAAAAAAAATTGTACAAAAAAATCCTCTCCCCTACTTGGCTCATTTGCAGATTTCAGCAGGCTTGCAAGAAGAGCACACCTGTTGTGCTGTCTGGCTTTCCTTTTCTGATCATAGGCTTCTGACAAAGAGTGGGGGGGGGAGCGATCTTTATCGGCTGCTCTTCACCGGACAATGAATTTTCTTCACCATTTGAATGTATCTGTGGAATGCCTGAGTGATTCATTACAGCAGATTCTGAAGTATGACAATGGGCCGCAGAAATGACTGATGGTATCTTCTTCCTGATTTCATTTCCCTGATCCTCTTCATCCCTTGGCCTGTGTACCTCGATTAATTAGAATCCAGGGATTTTCACTCATCAGCTGATGGGTTTCATGGTCCACTCTGTCACAAAATCTGCTGCCATCACTATCTCTCTTACAGCCGCTGGCTGCTTTCAAAACTTACCCCCTTGTCCCCCTTCTTTTTCTTTTTTCTTTTCTGAACACAGTGCTTTGCCACTACAGGTTTAGGACTTTTAAAGAATCGGACTTTAAAAAAAATAAATAAAAGAGATTGAAATTAAAGTAAAAAGGATTCAAGATCTTTGATTAAGTTAATCCCCCATCCAAACGATACTTGCCCCCAAACGAGCTTTTGGAAGAGATAAAGCATGAGATTCATAGCCCTCCACGTTCTAAGTCCTCTTCTCTGTTTACAAGCTATAGTCACTGAAGCAATAAGAAAAACTGGAAATATACACAAATATGATTTGCGTGTCTCGATACAACAATGCTCTGCTTGTTTCTGGTATATCTGGGGACACCTGCATTGTATGTTTAAAACCATTTGCATCCAAACTCCATCTAAATAAGTTATGTTATAAGGACTTTCTGAAATAAATAATTAAACAACATATCAAAGTAAGCCAAAGGAGGGGTTAATCCTCAAGGAAGCAAACTGTTAAGTAGGGTTTAAGATGCAAGACAATTTTTAGACAAATTTTTCCTCTAAATATAATTAATGTATTATTCAGAGATAAAATACACATAAATTATTTTGAGAAATAATTTAAGTTTTTGTACATATGCATATGTACAAATATATATACACACACACACATACACACACAAAATACTCAGAGCCTACTGCCGCAGGATTTCCTCCTGAGGTGGTTTTGTAAGTAGTAACTTAGACAATACAAGTTTTCAAATTATACCTAGAGAAAAAAGCTAACCCCACTATTTTAAAATTCCGTAGCCTGGACGAGGCAATGTTGTAAGGAGACGTCCATGTTTTTATACTTCTTTTTCTCTGGCAGTGAAAGACAGGGCATTGGGGATTTCACGCCACATTTCAGGTTTATATGCATTCTAGAAGTTAAAATATGAAGGAAAATAAGTCATTATTATTAGAGGATTAAAAATAATAAACTTTTTTTAAAATCACAAATGGCATTGAGAACCCTCTGAGAGTAAAAAATCGTACTCTATTCCAAGTAACCACCATTAGAAATTAGGAAATGGAGGAAACTAATAATTCTTACATAAATAGTTAATAATGCTGATAGGCGGTCACCTGTGGTTCTACCTTTAAAATGAACAAGATGCCGTTCGTCCATAACTGTGTTTCAAGTGGACCCTCTCAAGCACACTTTACTTCAGCAATGACACAGAAGTGGTGGAGGAACAGGTGCAAAGTCTTTTATTTAACCACAACGCCGGGTGCTGATAATCTGGAGCATCAAGCCCATCTGCAAGTTTCTCTAATTTGCCATGTCTTTCCCTCACACTCTCAATATTGTGGGAGAGCCACATGCTCCTGAATATTTCCTGGTGCCAAGCACAAGCCCTAAGAGTTAGGATGGGGAGAAACGAGGTAGCCTAGTATTCCAAATCCAGGGGCCAAAGTGTTATTTCCAAATTAGCCTTACTTCTGACATCTCACGATGCTTCCTTGTGACAATCCAGGGGAGTCGGTGGTTTAGATGATGTGTGTGTGCTGATCACCTATTGGATTAATAAAAATCTGTTCGATTATTTCCTGGAACAGTGCTTGGTACAATAGTTTTCATCCTATAGCTTGATATCTAATTGGTCTGAGACTCTGGAAGGCATTTCTTCCTTTAAATATAACAAGCGGGAGGGATAGAAACTGAAGGGTTCTCAGGGTAATCACAGATGGTGACTTCACCAATCTTTGTTTGCCTAACAAGCAAATGGGTGACAGCTGTGTATCTGGGGAAGCTTGTGGGGCCACTGTCAGTGAGACCAGGGTTTATCCCTACTGCTTGTACTGGCGTTTTGGAACCCATTCTCTTTGGAGGGATACCTTGCTCAGCCTAGATACAGTGGGGAGGGCCTTGGTCCTGCCTCAAAGCAATGTGCTAGGCTTTGTTGAATTCCTATGGGAAACTTTACCCTCTCTAAGGAGTGGATGGGGGGTGGGGTTGAGGGGAGAAAGCAAAGGGAGTGGGAAGAGGTGAGGGAGTGGGAACTGGGATTGGTATGTAAACTGAGAAAAGATAGTTTTTAAAAAATAATTAATCAATTAATTTTAAAAAGACAAATGTAAATTGAAACAAGAGGTTACCTCAAGTGATAATTTCTGGTGGAAATACAAGGGCTTTGCTCTATTCTTTCCACACCTATGATGGTAACTGACTGGCAACACAAGGGACTTGGTACTTCCATTCGCTAATGGAGTCTGCTTCTCTCACTTGAAATCTTGGTCACCCTCTTAGAATGAGCAGTTAACACCAGAAGAACGCACACTGCACATTCGACATCCCAATCTCCGTGTTTGTGACGAGAACCATGCAGGTGTTTTTGATTTTTGCATTTTGCTTTTTTTAAATTATGTACAGTAGGTGAAAGATTTTGAGACTCTAAAGATGACAAAAAGTAGTTCCCTAGTTTATCCTACCCCTGATTGCTTGACAAATCTTTTCATAGTCCACCATCTGGTTTCTGTCTTACAGTAACTTTATAGGGATAAGCAAATCACCTTAGATGACACCCAAATTCTTGACCTGGATGTATAAGCTTCCTTAGTTTGGACTCTCTAAGGTCTGTCTGAACATCTGCGTTGGGGTTCTGCTGTGTCTGTATACTAAGAACTAAGCCCACCTCATTCATGCTTGCTATATTTGGTTAAAACCGAACAACTGCATTCAAATCCCATTGATCTCCACTTCTGAGTCCCTGTTTGCTCACATGGATCACGTGCTAAGTTTAGACTTCTCTGGTCATGCTGTTTGCTTCCTCTTCCATTCTAAAGCTTCTTCTGCGGCGCTCACTGATTCTCCATTCCACACTCTTTGCAATTCTTTCATAACTGATTCTTCGAAACATGTATTTACCAAACATTTATCAAGTCCCACTTCAAGTTCTGTCTGACAGATTGAGAGTCTAAAGACTTCAGAAGCTTGTTGACTCCATCCAGGTTGTTGCTTCAGTTGCATAGTATTATATTGAATGCTACCTTTCATTGCGCGTTTGATTGCATTCCAAGTCGATTATATGCAGCCGGAAGTTAAGAAGTAGGGCTTTCTTCTTCTTCTTCTTCTTCTTCTTCTTCTTCTTCTTCTTCTTCTTCTTCTTCTTCTTCTTCTTCTTCTTCTTCTTCTTCTTCTTCTTCTTCCTCTTCCTCTTCCTCCTCCTCCTGCTCCTCCTCCTCCTGCTCTTCCTCCTCCTCCTCCTCCTTCTCCTCCTCCTCCTCCTCCTGCTCCTGCTCCTCCTCCTCCTCCTCCTCCTCCTTCTTCTTCTTTTCTTCTCAGCCTGCCTCTGCCTCCCAAGTGCTAGGATTAAAGGCGTGTGCCACCACCGCCTAGCCTTAGGACTTTCTTCTTATGTGGCATCACTACAGGATACATTTAATAAGCTTGTCTATCGTATCTATCAGCTGAATACTTTTCTCAATTCTAAGGACATATTTAAAAGTTTACCATGTTGCAAAAATAAATTCCAAAGCAGACACTGAGGATGACCCTTCTATTAATGACCATATTTGTCCCTATGTTTCTCTGCTGTGTGTGCACTGTATCTTGGAGAGTGGGAACGCTGCCAGCATCGGGATCTTCCACCTTCATAACCCTCATTAATCTTTGTGATGATGGTCACCATTTACTAGAAGCTTCTGAAATTACACCACAATTACTACAAATATTAATTGGCAACTAAATTTTTGGTACTTTCTATTCCTTTTTGTTTTGAAGCGTTTATAGCCATGCAATTACTTTTAGGGCTGTATCATTTTCCCAGAAGAGTACCCCCCCAAAAAAACTAGGAGCAAATATATGTATACATTAATCAAAGAGAAATGTTTATATAAAAAAATCTGTGCTTACTTTCATGACTTTGACGAAGCCCTGTGCCATAGGAAAAAAGGAAAGAAATATGCAGATTTAAATATGTGGTACCCATTCTTCAGTGCTCCTCTAAAGAGCACCTTGTGCTGGCTCACACAAGCCAAGTCTGCAGAGATCTAGAAGGAGGGCGTTGCACATAATCTCAGCTGTGATGAAAGGGCAGACACAGACTTTTCTTTCATTTCCTTAACTCCAGCCAGTGGCAAGACACTCGTGCGGCTTTTATTTACTTTCTGTCAGACCTGATGAGGACATTATGTTCTTAGGACTGTTCTGAAGGTTGTTCAAAGACAGAAAATACTAGGAGTGATGATAAGGATTATAATGACAAAATATTTACCTTTATCTTTTATATTTATCAGAATGTTCTTGAGAGATATGAAGGAGAAAGAAAATACTCACTTTCCCCTCTGAATAAGATTTGGGATCATTGTTGCATTTGTTTACATATTTCTGAAACTTCTATATTCTTGACCAAAATATGAAAGAAAATACATTCTTTAAAAGTTGTTTTAAAATGAAAGCATATGCCAAACTTTGGCTCAGGTTTCCTGGGAGAGATGAGAAAAAAAAAATCAGTTCTTAGTGTGAGCTGCCTGCACAGCTCTGCTTTAGCCCATCTCCGATGAGGGACGTTAAAGGTTTCACTCTTGAAGTTTTCTTGAACCCGTCTGAACTCCCCCGATCTGCATGCCTTGTGTTAGGAATGAACCAGGAAAGGGTGATCATGTACCACATAGTCTTAAGGTTGATATGAAGAGAGGCAGGATTAAATTCAGACATAGGAGAGTCGTCGACAAAAGTTCATTGACTTTGGCAGGAAATGTGTAAGATGGAGGGACAGTAATTCATTTACCCAAGACAGGCTCCAGGAAAGAGACTGGATTGAGAATGAACAGGCTGGGCTCACAATCAGATATGAACATTTCTTTTATTGTAGTTCCTTAAGATCTACTTGAAAAGAAATAGCTGGGCGGTGGTGGTGCGCGCCTTTAATCCCAGCACTTGGGAGGCAGAGGCAGGCGGATCTCTGTGAATCTGAGGCCAGCCTGGTCTACAAGAGTTAGTTCCAGGACAGGCACCAAAGCTACAGAGAAACCTTATCTTGAAACCACCCTGCAAAAAAGAAAAAAAAATAGACTTTATTTTTTGCATGAGAGAGGATAAGGTGAAGTAACATGTGGTTGTTGACAATCACTAATGGCAGGACAGTTTCCTTGAGAACAGGCCAGCTAGATGCATTGTCATAGTGTCTGGCACATTCAGCATGTTCCATACATATTCATTTTTAATGCATAAATAAGTAAGTAAATATGTCACCGGCCAGTTGGTGACAGGTGACCTAGGGCTATCCATTAATTATCCCAATAGAAAGTAGAATGTCGAATTTCCTGAGAAACCGCCACACTGCTTTCCAAAGTGGTTGCACAAGTGTGCATTCCCACCAGCAATGGATGAGTGTACCCCTTACCCCACAACCTCTCCAGCAAAGGTTATTATTGGTGTTTTGGATTTTACCCAATCTGACAGGTGTAAGATGATATCTCAAAGTTGTCTAGCTATCCTAAGTGGATTGTAATCATGCTTAGAACCCAGGGACAGAACTAAACTCTACTTTCTGTTTCTACTCTATTTTATGTAGTTAGCATCTTTTTTTTTCTTTTATTTACTTGGAAATATCTTTTTGTAGGTGGACATTTCTGTCCCACCAGTTAGTTCTTATTATTAATTATAAATGCTCAGCTGATACCTTAGATTTGTTTTTCACTAGCTCTTATAACTTAACATGTGTCTATTAGTCTACATGCTGCCCTGAAGCTCCGTTACCTTATCTATGAACTTCCCATGTTGCTTCCTTCAAGTCTGGCTTGAGACTTTGCTGACTTTCTGACTCCGTCCTTTCTTCCTCGCAGGATTCTCTTGGTCCCGAAAATCCTGCCTATCAGCCAATCAGCATCTTATTAACAATGAAAGCAGCACATTTTCACAGTGCACAGAAGGATGAGTGCACGGCATCTTTTACCTTTAAAAGGGGGTTAATGTGGCTTGAGCAATGGGTAGGTGTACAAGCACTGACTACTCTTTCAGAAGGCCCGAACTTCATTCCTAATGCCACACCATGGCCTTAAACCCCAGGCCAAGTAGATCAGGAACATTATGGGCACCCTGCACACAAGTGATGCAGGCAAGCATGCAGGCAAACACCCACACACATAAAATAAAACTTTTAAGGATGTAAAAAGTTTTTTCAAGGTTTAATTAGAGGAAATCACAGTGGATGAGTAAGATAGTATCTTCCAGAGGGAAGGGAAAAAGATAGAAGGCATTTTGAGAAGTGTCTTAAGTTGTAAATATTCAAAACCACCGATGCAATTGCCATCAGATAGCACCCTCTATTCACATTTAACCTCTGCAGTGAGAGAATTAAATTAACCTATCCAACAGCCTGCATGATCACACGAAACAAACTCTTCTTTCCCAGAGTGTTGTGAAACATGAAGACTGTTCCAGTGTGTGACACAGAATTCACAGGGACTATTAAGGTTATTGTTATTATTATTATTATTATTATTATTATTATTATTATTATTATTAGACAGTATAAACAATGAAAGTAAAATGTGCTCCTCCTCATTTGTCTACCACCATTTACAAGAATGTTAAAAGGTGACTTATATATGATTTTAGAAAGAAAACACACATAGAATACGTAGCTAGCTGTTCACTGTTCAAGCATGAGTTGAATCATGACATAACAGATGTTTGAAAATGTGTTTCCAGTGGATGATATCATTTAAACTCCAATGTATGATGGTACAGAGTCATGCATACATTTCCCCTATGTTAGTTGTTGGGCTGTGTGACATTCGTTAAACATGTTACCTCTATTTACCTGTTATTATGACTAAGGGTAAGATTCTAAAGAGATGTAAAAGGATATAGAGACTGTTGGATACTTTAATGAATGCATGATAGTTTGTTTATATTTAACTTTATTATTTAAATTAGTAAAATAATTCATTATGCAACATTTACCAGTATGCTAATACCTTTCAAGCACAAACTTAAAACATTAATCATGCAGCTATGGCTAATTAGCAAACGTGACCTCTTTACCAGGTAACAACCAATAAAAGATTTTGAACTCCATCTCACAACTGCAGAGAAGAACTCAGGGGGAAACAGACAGTTAAAGAAACAAAAAGCAACATCTTCTCTTGAGAATACCATCTATTTGTAGCTGAAATTAGTACTCAGCTTTGCAGGCTAACGCTTTTTCTAAGTCAAAGGAAAATAGTGGCTTTCACCTGTATCTTAAAGCCTTTCTCTCTCGTGGTCTTTGGCTGTTTGAGAAAAGCCAAGAAACTGGCTGATATGAGAGATGTATTAGTGCTAAATGGACTAAAGACACCAGGATTCAAAGAGAGCTTGAGTTACTCTCTCTGCTGCATTTGCCAAAATGAGGTGTAGAAACACCCACCCTGGCTTAGCTTCTGCCAAATGAGGCAAAGCACCCCTCGGTGCCACAAAAGAATCCTGTTGTTCAGTGAGCCTTGATTAATAGCTTCCCCCATTACATTTCTGAGTGGCGAGGACAAGAGTTTGTTTGGTAGCGTACAGCAGCAGGGATGTCGGCTGCAAGGACAATACCTTGAAGTAGCAGCAATTAAAAGCAAGAAGACACAAAGAATCCTCACCTAGACATGTGCATTTGTGGTTCTAGACTGGGCTCATTACTATCCGGTCATATAGTGGCATGTGACTTGATGTTCTGACAAGTGTATGAAGAAAGGAAACAGATAAATTTCTGTCCCTTGTCAAACAAAGTGTCCCAAGAGACTGTCTGTGGTGAAGAGGACACCTAGAGTTCTACTGCTCAGAATGGTAGAGACAGAGTTGGTTTTGTTGTTACCAGTTGTGTATTTCATCTACTTTACCAGTTTCAGTAGGCTTGGAATCCCAGAAATTACATCTTTCAGTCTGCCATACAGGATTAACAGATGGGCAAAAATCCACCCTGAATATGCATGGAACCATCCCAGGGAGGACCATCCATCAAACCCCAGTCTCTGCTTTCTGGTTTACTAAGTTGGTAGTAAGCAGATCATGCTCCTGCAACCGTAGACACAAGAAGTTACTCCTCCCACCCCATCCCCAACACGCTTGCGCAGTGAGAGTCTTCATCCTCAATCCATAAGTCAAAATCAACACTTCTTCTTTCAAGAATATCTGATGCTTCTCATCAGATATCCATAGCAGCAAGAATAAAGATAATTAATGTTAAAATTGATACTGGGAAGTGAGACCATTGTCCTAAGAACTGAACCTTGCTATCCCTAGGCCTTCTGAACAGTTTGTGGGAGGAATAACAAACAATGTGAAGTTGCTGGCTTAGAATGCGTGCCGGGCTGCTCTAGTGAGAGTTGGGATAGATCTGTGAATAGAGAAGCCCAGCTTGTGCGGTTTCATCAGAATTGGGCTACAAGCCACTCATGTTATATTTCATGGAGAATCAGAAAAGACTCTGTACAGAGTCTAAGCCCTTCAGTGAAACTGTTCAAAAGCGACGACGTGATTTGCTGTGTGGAAGAAGTTTCAAGGCAGTACGGCATTCAAGCTTTTGTGGATATTAATCACTTCATTTACTTAGATTTACCGAGAGGTAGAGAAGAAAGTAGAGCAGAAATATAAGAAAAACCTGTAGTTTGGTAAGTAAAGGAGAATGAACCCATTAAAAATTGTGCTCTTAAGTATGAAATTTGACGAGAAAATAAATATAAATCTTATTAAAGTTGAAGCTTAACAAGCTGAAGGCAAAATGGCTGCACTGGATAGAGAGATCAGAGTTAGCCAGGCAGGGGTGGTACATGACTTTAATCCCAGCATTTAGGAGGCAGAGGCAGACGAATCTCTGTGAGTTCGAGGCCAGCCTGGTCTACAAAAGCTAGTTCCAGCACAGGCTCCAAAGCTACAGAGAAACCCTGCCTCGAAAAAAATAAATAAATAAGAGATCAGTGTCTTCCACAGGAGGCACCCGAGTTTGTACTCCACCCAGGAAAAGGGGAAAAAATGTAAGCATACTAATTTATTTAAGACTGGCTGAATTAGAATATGTAATATTTTTTTACAAGGTTTCACTGTCGAGAGGTTGCATTGTCCACTAGAGCCTGGTTTTTCAGAGATGAAAGAAAACAGAAATGACCATAGATCTTGGTTCCACGGTTTTGGCTGAAGCTAGGCAGCAGGCAGCAAGGCCAGCATTCTGACATCCTTGCTGATTACTACACAGTACTGTGAAAACTGAAGTCTAAGTTACAGTGGCGCCTCCCGGATGTCAGAGATGCCAGAGGAAGGGAACCTCCTCTAGGAAATCCACATGCACAGAGCAGAGCTGCCCAGTGGAGCAGCTGTTTCCTGTACTCAGCAGAGCTGAGAGGGAAGACCACACAGACCATTAGGAGACCAGACGATTCCTTCTGCAGCCAGACGCCTGGTATGGAATCACAGGATTTGGCATTTTCTCTGCTATGTTTTGGTCTTGCTTTGTCCTGATCTTTCCTTAGTATGCCCTGTCATCCTCTTGGAACACAAAGTTTACTTTATGGCATCGATTATCGATTACTGGAGATATATATAATATATATATCTCCAGTAATCGAATATATATATATATATGTATATATATATATATATATCCAGTAATCAATAACTAAATATATATGTGTGTGTGTGTGTATACATATATATATATATATATATATATATATATATATATATATTCTTTTTATGTTATCTAGAGGATCAAAATTGAACCATTGCCTTGTGTCTCAGAAGAAACTCTGGACATTTAAACAGCGTTGGGAATGTAAAAGATCATTGGAGACTTTTGAAGTTGGACTAAATTTATTTTGCCTTACGAGTTGACCATGAGCTTATGGGCACAAGAGGTAGAGTGCTGGAATTTAAAGTGATATATTTAGATATTCATTTGAGACGAGATGGAGCTTTAAGAGTTAAAATCAATTATTAACTTCAAGATGTATAAATTCACAAAGGAGACAAACTTCTCATGTCTATAAGGCCTCTTATATCTAAAGAGATTCCATAGGCCTCGACTAAAGTTTATAAGGGTTTACCTTCATTAAGGTAACAGAGTCACGGAGATCCGCCCTGCCTGTGGGTGGCACCATTCCATGGGCTGGGTTCCCCAATTGAAAGCCAATGAGAAAGCTTGTTGGCCATGAGCATCCATCATTCTGCTTCTTCATCGCTGCCTCCATCTTTTGTTGTCATGACTTCCCCCTCGTGATGAACTCATCCCTTGGTCCATGAGCCAGTAGAAACCCTTTATCCTGGAAACTGCTTGTGTGATATAATAGGAAAAGTAGCTACACATGCAAGTAACCCCAGTAAACCCATTGGTCCACCAGGATAGACATGGATGAACTTGCTTCTTTGATTTAGCGTTGCTACCCTATCTGAGGCACCCTATTTGAAGAAACATTTGTTCAAATCTCTTTAGTAGAAGTCACACAAGACTGAATACAGGACCTTGCGCATATAACAAGATCCACTGCCACCGAGCTACACTGCCATCCTTTGCATACCCGTCCTTAAGGTGGCACAATGACATTGATGCTCACTTTTATCGCAAGAGCAGATGACACAGAAACTGTGTCGTTGGTTAAAAATCTAGGTGTAGAGAAATGTGTCATTGGAAACTATATTCACCTATAAAGGACGTTGTTGATGCTTTTGGAAGTAAGGAAGGGAAAATGAGAGGCCTAAGTTATTAGTTATTTTCCAAAATCAAATCCATCATTAAGAGACAGGCAACTTGTCACTAGGGAAAACTATCAGGCTGGCTCAGAAAACCGATTGATTGGTAATCATCCATTAAATCTCTATAGCAGGTTTGTACAGATGTGTATGCACACATGCACCCTGGTAGCATTTAGCCTTTTCTTATGCCACCTGACTCCATTGCTTAGGATTTACTTTTATTTGTTTTATGCCTTTTAGAAACTAGAACCTTGATGAGGCCATGGTCTCCGGCTCCCTCCTACCCTCACCTATCCTTTTTATTCTGCCTTGAATTTCTCAATCTAAGTAGATTCAGACAACCCTCTAATCAAGCAGTAACAAATTCAAATGTAATTATGACAAATGCGGGGTCCGGAAACCCTGCCTGGTAATTGACATTTGAAAGAGACTTTAAGCTTCTCACAGAATCAAGCCTATTGTAATGGGGGCATATATCATAATACCAACTCCATAATTGTCCACTTCAATTATGAATTGAGAACTGCATTGCACACATTAAATTTTCTTTTGGTAAAATGTGTTTTAACTCACTCTACCAAAACTTGCATAAAACTAAGTTCTCTAGCTTGCCTGGTGCTGTGGAAACTATCGCATGTTACACTACAGAGTTCTTGTCTTGGGAAAACTCATAACTTACAAGTATGTAACAAGGCACACAATCCCAGGTACCCATGCAGTATTGTCTGAGCATTGTGTGCCAAAGCAGAGCTTTTTTTTTTTTTTCTGTGAGGAGACAAAGCTTCTACCTAGTGGTTGACCTCTTTAAAGCATGGAAACTCAATCCCTATTTAAATGGAAGCCCTCATTTTAATGGCATACCAAATCTAAAATGACAGAAACATCGTTCCCTGTTATTCAAATGGCTCCTTTATTGTTGGACTCTTTTTGCTCAGACGTTTCTTGTATAAACAGTTTTTTAGATGTCTATGTAATAATCCTTATCTTGACTCCCAAATTAGCCATTTGTGAAACATTTTCAGAATCTCTGAAATTTCTTAAACTCTCTGCTGATCGTTTTATTTCAGTAATAGAAATAAGATTGCTAAGGGGACCTTGTGAAGACGGGGTAAGGCTTAAAGACAAAGAGGCAGTCCTGCATTTTGTTAGATGTTACAAATGAGTTTTATACCTCACAAGATAATCACTTCTAACTTTTAGACTCTTCTTCTTTTAGGGGCTTATTCACAGGAAGCTAAGCACCTCAAATCCTCACCATAAAAGCACACCCTGCTTGAAGATTGTCTTAGAAGGGGTGCCACCAGCAGTAGTTCGAGGATCTTGTTACAGTGTGATGGCTTCTGTCACCCACCACTGTGCGCCAGCTCCCCACTTCACCAGCTGTGCAGACTCAATACTGGAGACTGTTAGCAGTCTCCCTGCATCTCTGAGACGGTTGCAGTTTGATGCAGTAAAAACATCAGAGAAGCCAGACGTTTTCCTTGCTGGTACCGTGTAGAAGGCATGAGCTGGTTTCCTCTCGCTGTTATCCCATTTCTTACACAGCCAAGCTCAGAAAATGGACGGAATCCTTGCTGTTCCCACATGATACACAAGCTTGTTTCCAAAGAGCAGGGAAAATTGACTAAGATCCACAAGTAGATGACAGATGGATTCTGTCACATTGCCAGAGACATGGGATTGCAGGTGACACCTGATATATGATAATAAAGAGCACCCATCCAGTAATCAGTCCCTGGCCTTTATTTTTGTGATGTCATCAGCATGCAGGTGGCTTACCTGGGATTCTGAATAAAAGGCTGAGTATTGTCAAGGGGCTCACGTGGGGGGACTTTTATCTCTCCATCTGTGTGATCTCCGGGGTGATGAGTTTGGACTGCGGCCACTTCCAACTCATTTTTGGTTGACAAAAAGTTATCAGAAGGTTGTCTGTAGTCCTTTTCTTTTTTTTCCCTGCTCTGTTCTTTGTCTTAAAAGAATAATATGAAGCCACTAAGATTGCTTTATTTAACAGCAACAGAAAAATTATAGGATTAACTTTACAACGAAAATTCAGAAATGTGAGAAATTAAATGGTATCCAACCAGATTTTAGATTATTTGTGATGTTGAGATTATCGATTACTAACTCCATTCATGTTTTTACATAAAACACACATTTCATTTAATATGTTCGCCTACTTTAAAATACCCAAGACATACTTTTGTAGCTGTATTTGGGGAGGGTGTTGGCCTATTATATGTTTCTACACAGTTCAAGTGCCTCTCCGTAAAAGCTATAAGAAATTCATTTAATTTGGAGGCTTCACAGTAAAGCCACTACCACCCAAATTGAAAACAGAAAGAATTAAGGAATAAAATTGACCTCAAGACATAGAATATGTTCTGAATTATAACCAGCGTGCTGAATAGCCTGCTTTTAATGTAAAATGACTATTGTACTGGGAGCTGCTGAAGCCGGGCTCCAGGTGCTGTGGGACAGGAACACTAGGCACCCTTTAAAGCTCATGAATCCTATCTGGGTGGTCTATTTCATTATCGCCACTTCATCAATAAAAAAGGAACATGCAGGCACAATGTTAAGTACCTAAGTTTATACAATTATAAATAGCAGGAGCAAAATTAAATGCAGACTTCACTGATTTCAAAATCACGTTCTTAAAAAAATATTCTGTGCCGCCCATACACAATATTCAAGCAGAACAGGACTGGATTTTTAGCGTGTTGTAATTCATCCTTTTAAGATGCGGTTGAGTTTTTGGAGAGTCTGAGTCAGGAAAGGCAATCTTTGGAACAGTCTTACGGTGTCACCTGCTTGTTCTCATCAAGGACAGTCTTCCCTACACACCTGGAATCAGTAACGAAGAGCAAATATTTTGGCTTTCAGCTTTGGAGGTTCAAATCCAAGGCTGAGTGGTTTCATTCTTTTGTATTATGGTGAGAAGACACATTATGGAGGGATTCTATGGTGAAGGGTAACCATGCTGGGAAACAAATAAAAAAAATGGAACAGGCTAGAATCTGACAGTCCTACAGGGTTCGTCTCCAACAACCTAATGACTTTCTCTCCAGTAACACCAGCCTAGAGACAAAGCCTCGAAGACTCGCACACAGCATCCAATAGAGACAAAGCCTGGAAGACTCGCACACAGCATCCAAGCCGGCATGCTCCAGTTTTATCAACTTGGCTTGTGTTTACTTCCTCATGAGAGCTCATAACCTACAACGATCGAGTCAGTCCCTTTATTAGTGCAGATTTCCACGAACCAAAAAGACGGCTTGTTGTGGGATTGTAAAGGACTGTCACTAATTAAATCATTTATGTGACACCAATTATATCGTCTGTTGTTGTGTCTATTTTTTTTTTACCCCTCTTTCAGGGCTGTGTAATCAACAGACTCGTGAAACATGGGTAGGCATCGCACACTATCAATGGTGGCATTTTGAGAACTACTCACTCACAACGTACAGCTTGTGGTAGAAATTCCTGTGCCTGACAAGGAAAAATGTCAACTTCTAGGCTAAATATCTAACCAGAAAATTAACTGTAATTTAAGAATTCTCACTGTTGCAGCATTTTGTGTCATATGATTACACATCTGACACTTATATTATGACATATAACACAATGTAAACGCTATGCAAATATATTTGTATATTATATCTAATAAAATGCAAGTAACGTTAATTACAGAATGTATAAATATATTATATTTAATAATATAATGCTGTATCAACAAATTTATATATCTTACATGTAAACATATTTGATAATATTTAATGCAATGGAAATACTGTATAAACAAATTTCATATATGTTATAATATTGAATACAATGTAGATACTATGCTATTCAAGCTCTGAAAAATCAATGATGAGTAAAATGCATGGGTTCATTTCATATGCAGTTTCCTCTTGCTAGTCCTCCGTTCTCCTGCTATATACATCTACACCTCCCCCCAAATTCTCCCTTCTGCTTCTCATATCACGTGTTGGGTTGCTCTTTCAGCCTTCACTTCTTAAAGCCTCTCTTTCCTTTTACGAGCCCTTTTCTAGCTTTCTGACTTTTTCCTACATTTATTTCTACTTAATTACAAAGGAATGAAAATAAAGCTACTTTGAGATCAATCTCACCATCATCAAAATGAGCATTATCAGAAGGTAAATGACTTAAAATGCTGGAGAAGATGGAAGGAAATGGGATCTTGACACGCTGATCATGGGAGTGTAAATTGGCATAGTCACTATGGAAATTCGTTTGGAGGGCTTCTCAAAAACGTAAAATAGACCTGCTTACTATATAACACAGCTAGAGCACTCATGGGCATGCACCCAAAATCTCTATTCTATTTCTAAAAGTTACCTTTAAAACTTTTAGACAATTTCAGTCACACATATGTGTCCTCAAACATACAGAAGACACAATGAAATGAAAATTAAAATATTAGCTTCTCTATTAAAGGTAATAAATTTCAAGTTCTACTTATTAAATGTAATATTTAACGTATTAAAGCATCTTAATAATCTTACAAACTAGTTTTGTATTAATAATATTCAGTATCTGAAGTGCTTTTTGTTATTTTAACTCACCAGTCAATATCAATTGCTAATTTTTTATTTATTTACTTGTCTGTTCGTGTAACAGCAATCAAATTCAATAATGAGGAAAAGTCAACAGATTTATTTCAGAGGACCATAAAGAGAAATGTCCAGCAAAGGCAAAGAGAATCTGTCACTAGTAAGGTAAGATTAATCTGGCTCCGTTGCTTATGTCATTTTGAAACAATGTCTCACCGTACAGGCTAGACTTGCCTGAAATTCACTGGCTCTGTAACCCACACTGGCCTCAAACTGGCCATCTCCCTTGCCTCCTAAGTACTGAGATTACATTATCAGCTGCCTTGTACAGCTTAAAACGCTTTGATTATTAAACTAAAATGTAAAAATTACATTTTTCATGTGTGTGTATTGTGTGTGTGAAAGTGTGTGTGTGCATGTTTGATGCATGTGCACTTACCCAGCATACATTGGCAAAGGTTATTTTGTGGGAGCTGCTCCTCTCCTTCCACCATGCAGCTCTTGGAGACGGAACTCAAATGGTCAGACTTGGCAGCAAGCATATTTAACTGCTGAGCTTACTCATTAGACCATGATTGTTTTACCATCGCTTCATAACTTTATTAGAAGCAATATGTTATTATATTTCATTTTTATATTTGAGTCTTTCATGTTTAATAAATCTTGTAAAAATCCAAAGATACCAAATGTTTGGAATTACTATCGGATTCTGGAATTTCCTTGTGGTGAATTTTAGGGTATGTACATAACACATAGATTTATTGTAGTCACTACTGGAAATCAAGCGTTTTGAAGCTTGATGAGGCTTTTTGTTTTAGAGTCTAATGTAGGCCATAAAATGAACACGTATAAATGCAGAAATAAGGCAAAATCATCTAATGGTATGCAATTCACAGGTGAACTATACTGTCTATTTTAAAAATATCAAGCTTATGAAAAATTCAGTTAAATTATTAGCATTCTACTAGTAATAAGTACAGTTGTGCTGATGTGTAGTTGGGCAATGAAACTTTCAAGAACATCAAAGATTTAAGATCATCAAGGAAGTTAAAAACGTGTCTTCCATGTAGATATCTATCTGTACAATTCTTTTTCTATCTCAGAACAATGTGGTCAATACTTCTGCAAACATGACCAATTCAGTCTCATCCCAGGAAATAGTCTGCAATAATGCCCATGGAAGCTAGGCATGAAGTGATGTTAGCGAGCATGAGGTCGGACTTCCTATCTGTGTAACTTCCTTCACAGGTAGGTTTTTTTGTTGTTGTTTGGTTGGTTTGGTTTGGTTTGGTTTGGTTTGGTTTGGTTTGGTTTGGTTTTTTGATACAGGGTTTCTCTGTAGCTTTGAAGCCTCTCCTGGAACTAGCTCTTGTAGACCAGGCTGGCCTCAAACTCACAGAGATCAGCCTGCCTCGGTCTCCCAAGTGCTGGGATTAAAGGCATGTACCACCACTGCCCAGCTCACAAGTGGGTTCTTAAGAACTTCTTAACGACTTTTCTTACCAACTGGATAAGACACAGAAGTGTCCCTAAATTAAAATTTAACATGCTTCATGCAGACTACCTTGGCTCTCACTTCACATAGTCCACAGTATTAGGAGACTAGGCTCACGGGAGCAAGATTGTGAGCAGTTTAAATTTACACAGATCCTTTGACCTAATTTCTATCACACGTGTCTTCCTAGGAAGGGTCACTACAATCTTCCAACATGAATTTTCAAAACTGAAGAGTTTTTGGATCCTCATGCCTCTTTAATGTACACTCAAACCAATAATTGTATTTATTGTTATATGCTTAAACTATATCCTATTAGTATTCAAATTATTCATTGAAGTTAGCAAGTAAATAGAAATGGCTGTGAGTATATTTATTAATTTGAACAATAAATGCTCAAACCACTACTTCCCAAATCTTAAACCAATATAAATTGAAATAAAACTGTTTTTGAATAAATGAACTACTGTAGAAAATGTCTATGAAAATGTGTATTTTCTTCTACATATTTGCTATCTAAATTAACATATATCACTTTTTAAATTTTTATTTTTCACATCTGCTGGAATGCCAAATCTAGCAAATGAGAAGGGAAATATAACTAGAAAAATATAAAAATGAATTATATGCTCTTATTTTCTTATTTATTGTTCTATATTTGGACATAATACAAAATTATGTAAGAATATTTTACTTTCAACATGAGAGCCATATGAGTCCTTCTGTCTTCTACTAACACCCTCCATATCTCTTTGTTCTGCAAATGACTCCCCAAAACCCACATCCTCCATAAATCCATCTCAGATTGATCAGCAGGAGATTAATGACTTCTTCTGGACCCAATCTATCTTAACCTTGCAGTCCAAGTTCCACTCCCCTTGCTCTTCAACCCTAGCAAAAATTTGATTTCTTTCCAACTTGCAAATGATTAAAACAAAGTATGAATGCTTTTTGTCCCTGTGTGCAGCTAGTAGCATTTTATTATAATGTGTAAGTTCTTTTTCCATAACTTTATCAAAATCTTTGAAAGACAATAATCTTCAGACAGTGTACATCAGCTTCATATAACAAAACTCTACCCATGGATTTACAAGACAAAAGCCCTACTGTATGTTAGAAATTGACCAAGCTATTGAGAATACAAAATTTATTGATAGACCCTCACTTAAGATGCTGAATTTAATGAATCAAGGTAGAGTGTGTAGTCAACAGAGTACAAGCTTTTATTAGGTAAGTTAGAGTTACAAACATCCCTGACTTTTACTACCCAGCTATATTTAGCACACTAGATCTGGTGGCTATGCATCCACCATGGCTTTATAATACATGTATGTTCATTTAAGAATTGAGATTGAAAAAGAAGCTTCTAGGCTTGACATGTCATTTTTGTATGAAAGAATACAAATGTTTCCCACAGTTTCTCTGTCATATATATTATGATATGCAGCACCCACTCAAATTCCATTAACCAAATTAGGTCATGTGACCAACTTGGATGTCAGCAAAGCAAGAAGGTATAATGATCCCATAGAAATGGGCTGTAAGTTTTTGATCAACAGGTAGAAAGAATGATCTTGTAGGATGAATTTAAAGGTGAAAATATGGACCGATGATTAAGTCAGTACAGTGTTTGCCTTGCAAACCTGAGAATACGAGTTTGATCTCTAGAAATCATATGAACATGTCCAGCATGGTGGTGTGCATTGGCTATCCCAATGATAGCTGACAAGGATAAGATCGTTGGGGTTCCTGCATGGCCAGATAGGCCCGATTGATAAGCCCGATGCCAAGGAGAGACACTGTCTCAAAGGAGATGGAGGATGTTTCTGGGCATGACATTCAAAGTTGTTCTTCGGCATCCATACCCACATATATAGACATGTGTATCGATATCCCAGCACTTGAACATGCATACACACAAATAAATGCACATATTATTCATGAAATTAGAAAAAAGATATGGTTTGTAATTATGTACCAAAAAGTATAAGCATATATGAAATATTTGTTCTGGAGAAGAAAACAGTGAATATGTCAGCGGTGGAACTGAATAAATGTTTGTCAGAGTGATGTGATAGAAATTGCATTCCCATATCCTAGACACAGTGAAAATAGACATTCCATTTTGCATAAAGGAATGAAGAAATCAAAAACAGAGTCTTAGTGCTGGAGAAATGACTTTTCGGTTAAGAATTGGAGCACTGTTCTACACACATGTGTGAGAGCAGACTGCAGTAATAGTATTCTGAAGGTACGTTCCAAAAGGCTTTGATCACTTATTTGAAGAGTAGAGTCCCCATTAAGGCCAATTCTTAACAGCAAGATGCCCCAACAACACCAATGACTGGGTGTCTCATATTTTCTAAGTCTGTTTTTTCCCTAGACCTTAAGTTCTATGATTGTATAGTCTTAAATTAGTCAACTAAGATAAATTTAAATGTAAACAAAATCATCAAGATTTAATTTCCATATTTGCATTTCCCCAATCTCAAATTTAAAGAAAAATGTTATATTCTCTTAGTCAAAGAATCCATAATACTAATTAAACTATTTCTCCTATAATGAAATCTAAAAAACAAGAATGAAATATTTCTATAAAAAGACTAAATAAATTACAGTATTTATTTTTCCTTATTTTTTATTTTTTAGGGTAAAATATAATAATTATTAAAACTGTTTCTATGTCCTATTGCGTGATTAGTAATTTATAAGACAAAATACACATTTGAAAATAATTCTATTTTAAACTGTACAAATTCATGGGAAAACAAAATGTATCAGAAAGAAATATTTATTCAGAAGTGTTTTCTTAGATTGCTGATCTAAACTGTTCAGAGTTTAATTTTTCCATGGTTTAAATCCTCTATTGTTTATTCTACATAGTGGATATTTTATTGTGTATTTTACTTATATAAATGAGATATTAGCATAAAATTGAATTTAGCAATGGAATTCAATATTGGCTAGAGTATACTGATGAAACAATTCTCAGATATCAGTAGGTTACAATATCAACTACTTGTTTTTGGTCATGGTTCTGTAACAGTCAATTCTGAAGTAGAAATAGTCCATTCTGAAGGGATTCTTCCTACATCAGGAAGATAACTTAAAACAGTCCTGAAACTGACCAGATTCAGTAGTCCGATCCTTATAAGGATAAACAATAAAAGCTGAGAGTCCCCGTTTGAGAAGTGAGCTGAGCTGCAAAGAGAAGACTGTCAGAGAAGAAAAGCTCTGTGAAGACCAAGTCACAGGCATCAAAGAAGCAAACACCAGTCAAGCAGCTTGGAAGGGTTTTAGGTAAACTGAGGAATCAGGAAAGGACACTCTCCAACCTGTCGAGTTACCTGCAGGCGTGCATGGTGCGTCAGGTTCCCAGCTTTATGAGCTGTCACCTTGCTAAAGTGACTCTGATAATGAAGTTGTCTTTGAGTCATTTCTACTCCTGTAAATGCATCTCACCTTTTTTCCTGTAAGTAACCATCAAACCCATTGGCTCACCAAATAGGACTCCTATACTATCTATGCTTCCACCTGTCTTGGGTGAGTAGATGTGTGTGCTACGTCTTCCCAGAAAGAAACTGTGTGGCACAACAGTCACCCCAAATCAATTTGAATTTCAGGTAATTCTCCAGAACACACATGCTCACAGTTTGGTTTAGCATTTCCGGTGGCTTAGTCTTCTAAACCCTTTTATCTATACAAATTTCACTATCATATATGAAGGATAAAGTATAAACTGAGCCTTGATTATCAGGAATAAGTGATTATACCCAGAAGTGGTTATCTAACGCTAATATAGAACAACCCAATGTAGCTTTAGTATGGCCATCTCACAGAGCATCTGATACACATCAATCTTATTCATTATAGTACCTCAATTTTTAAAAAATGAAACAAACAGGCAGCAAGTGTGTAAGACATCTTAAACCCTCTACCAAAGAATGGAGGAGTTTAACCTATGCATTTTTATTGTATAACATATGCTCTTTCTGAATTCTCATGTTACACCTGAATGTTTCCATAATCTTCTAAATAACATGTAATAATAATTATTATTCTTGTCACCAAATAAATCAAGTAGAAGCTCTCATAGTTATAGCTGGCTTTTCTTCCAGGAAAACAAGTTCTAGGAAAATATTTTATTAACCTAGTTAAATATCATAGATTATTTGATTCTCATGCAACTGAGGAAATCTCTGCTTTTTGTTCTAACTTTTTTGAGTATTCTGAATCTGCTCTTTCAGTAATTATAAACACCAGACTCTCTGGCTAAAAATTCATTCCTTTTTGTGTCTCATCTATCAATGGTTATAGGAATTAAAAATGGAGCCCAGTTCAGCATAAAATGTGAATTTAGTTACATGAGCCTTTTTAAAAGCTCAGTGATAAGTAAAGAGCATTCATACCCATTGAATATCTTATCTCAGTGTTTCAATACGGTAGAATGATGGTCTTGCAAGAGAGATTATTCAACATGCTCTATAGATTTTATTTTTAAGTTGAAAAAGTAACCTGAAATATGGCAAGGATAATGCTTTCTATATAGGCTTGAAGCCAGTCAATAGTTCTATAAAAATGGGTAGGGAATGCATTGCCCCTTTCTTGCCAAAATGACTATTATGATTTTTAAAAACTTGAATTGACAATAGATTTAGTTTGCATATTTTAATATTCACCCAAATTGTCTATTTTGGATATTAAAAGTAAGGATAGGGTTTGTGCATAAGAAATAAGTTCTTTCTGTGTTGCAGAAAATTCTTGAATAAGCTCCACAGATTGTAGCTGTCTTTCTTTGCATCAGAAAATCTAAAAGATATGGAGCATGAAAGATATGGAGAATGCAAATTTTCTTACAAATGAAAATACTATTTTTTAATTTTAAAATCATAGAAGACAGAATTGCTAAGAATAAAAATTACTAATATTGAGATTTTCTAATTGATATTGTTTCATAAGCATTGATTTAGAATATTCTTAACAAACATTCTGTGAAATAAAAGTATTCATATTAATATATTGGTTGATATCGAAAATAAAGAAAGAAAAACAGACAGAATTTTTATTATTGAGATTATTTGTAAAGAAAATTTAACAAATGTTTGGAGTGATCATTTAGAAAATTTTGGCAATTAACAACAGATATATAGAAGTATATTCATACAGAATGTTTGATCCAATACACAGAATACACATTGAGATAAACAATGAAGTTAGAGGTATTAAATTTCTTACCACGGGTTGAGGGTTGATTTAATTAACTAACATGACACAACATGAAAACACCAAAACACCAAGTCTTGATATTTTAATAAAAACATATTCAAAATGACTGCCATAGACCAAGAAACTCATTAACTGTGCTTTTTGAATCATTGAGCTGTCTGTACTTGATCATCGGTTGCATGCTAAACAGTTGCCAGTCGTGATTTCTGATCTTTTTGACAATTTTGGATGGGAACTTTTCTATTGTCAGTCATGACTAGCATTAACTGAGGCTATGAAATATGAGTTACCATTCCCTCGCAGCCAGGTTCTGAGTGAGTGTAGTATTGTTGAACTTTTTGAACTATTATAAACTATGGCAGATGATGGCATCCTATGGGCTAGATCGTTAGGTTGAGTCATTTCAGGTATAATATGGAGTCAATCTCATTCATTCTATTTTCCTCCATAGAGATCTTACACATAAATCATACTTTTGTTTTTCTAGCAATACTGTTTTTCCTTGCTATATTTTGTTTCGATTTTAATTTAATCAACAATATGTTCATCAATGTCCTCCATATTATATGAAATGTAATGAAAATGAAAAGATAGTAAGGGTAGCTAAAGCTATTTTTTAATTTGTTATGGTTTCCATCATTTTATTAGTTCTTTGAGAATTTCTTGCAAAGCATTTTGATCACATTAACTTTCCACTCCCAACTTTTCTCAGACGCAACTCCTTTCCTATCCACCTAATTTTGTGTCCCCCTTTCTCTAATAACCTATCAGTTTCTATCTGTACTATCCATATACTCTTGGATGTGTGGCTGTGTCTTAATACTCCTGCTGAGACATGTCCACTACTGCAATAGTGGCACGATTATCATAGAAGTAAACAAGTACTTTCTGACTAGATTTAATTCTGCCCCCACCCCAGGATGAATCTCATACCTGGCACCATCATTAGACTAAGAACCTATGGCTAGACAAATCATCGGCCCTTAAGGAGAAGCTACTACTATCATGCTGCTAAATGAATATAATATTAATCTCACTCATAGTGATTTATTGTTATGACCATAGGTCATTGCATCTCTCCTTTCCTTCTCTGAGAAACTTCTGTCTATAGCAGACAGTTTCTAACACAGTAACCCACAATAGGCAAGGTTGAGGCTATGAGACTAGAAAGTGCTCAGCCCTATGAGACAGATACATTCCACTTTCTTGCTCAAGACATAGAGATCGCTTGAAAAGAGGGGACAGAGCCATTGTGAGAGTCTGAGGGAGTAGATGGCTACAAGGAAGCATTATCTTCTGAACTCAGCAAGGAAGCTACAAATTCAGCTCACAGTAATTACAGCATCATGCATGAAACCTGGGCAAATACAAGCCAAACTAAAATTCAGATGCAGGGAGGAGTTGAATACAACTCCTCTCTAAGCTGTGGAATTATTAGCAATTGTTCTACTGGGAGAGGGAGACCCTTGGTAAATAGAGCATGCTACAGTAGTAGACCACACATTCAAATATTTAGATAGATAGATGATAGATAGATAGACAGACAGACAGACAGACAAATGATAGATAGATGATAGATAGATAGATAGATAGATAGATAGATAGATAGATAGATAGATAGATAGATAGATTAAACCTTTGGTGAATAGAGCATGCTACAGTGGTAGACCACAATTCAACAATACATGCATATTTACATATGTATTTATATTTGTATAGGTGCACAAATACATGATGAAACCACAGTGAGTCTATTTGTGTGAATGTGCATCAGTGCATGTGTGTAATTTCATGGCTGATAGTTTTTATTGGATAAACAATCAGAAGGGCTTATCTCTGAAAAAGTCTAAATTTGTGAGGGAAACAGGCAGCCTGTAAGGAATTGAAGGCAGAAGACATGGAAGGAGTTAGAGAGAGGAAGGGGACATGGGGAAAAATGTCACTGCATTTTCATTAAAAAGCTGACACAAAGTTGGGTGGGGAGGGGGAGTTGCAAGAGGTGCAGGTGGGAGGTGACACCATCAAAACATACCATATGACATCCAAAGAACTCATACAGAATTGAGTAGAGTCTATATGGTCTCTCCTTGATCTTAGACTCTCTCATAATTGACCAGTAGTTCTAGATAGAAATGAGAATGATTAAAATTAAGAAACTGGGAGATCATACTTTCTCTCTGATATGACAAAGCTCGGGTCACATGGAGAGGCCATTAAAGTCTTGGTTGAGGTTGAAAGTTAATAACTGGACCTGTTCCTCAGAAAGTTTCTGAAATGATTCTAGCCCCAGGCTCTAGTCAAGAGCCATGCAGCAGAACACAGGCAACATCCAATGGCGTGAGAGATGCTAAAACAATGGCTGTTTTACAGTTTGATCTTGATCTGTTACATGGCAATAGATAATGCCACGAAGGACTAAAATTCAACAGCTTTGACAAACTTCCCAACCTCAGAAGAAATATTGGAGAAGTTTAAAAGATAGGGGGTGGGTCTTACCGGTGGGCACATTTTGAGAGGGATCATGTATAAGGCATTGTATTAGACATAGGCTGTTCGGCATGACTGATCAGATTTGTTAGAGTAATCCAGTTGCCTTTATTTTTTTTTTTAAGAAGCACATTGAAGGGCCCAGTCACACCTAGGGATATATGTTAAATAAATTTTCCTTTCTTTATTTTTTCTTTGTCTATTCTTTTTTCCTTGATTCATTCCTCCCTTCTTTCCTTTCTTCCTTCTTTCTTTCCTTGCAGCTAAGGATGGAATTTAGGACAGTGTGCATGCCAAGTAGGTCCCCCAATTCCCGTCACTCTGGAACTCACAGTTCAGAGAAGGGCTTAAAATGTCTCTCTTCCCTAAGCATGTTAATTCTTTAATGCTAATGGTATGATAGACTGAAGAAGGAGGGGAGTCCTAGGAATGAAACCAGGTGCCACAGAAGGAGAGGCCCACACCAGTGGAATTTCTTAAGGCTGAATTATGTCTTGTCATAGTGTATTTTCAAACTATCCCAATGTCGATTTCAAAGAACTCAGAAAACCATTTGATCTTGTAAATATCATAGTATTCTTTTCACATAAAAAGGAGATGTAGACCACTGGAAAACATGGACATGAATACCGTATTGATATGTGACTTCAATAAATTTTAAACAAAAAGTTGTGATTTTCTTTTAGTCAAATTATTCTGCATCATATATGTGATTTTGCTGATCAGAAAGTGAAAGGATGTTCACCAGATCAACAAACCTGAACTCCAGAATGTCAAGGACCAAAGATGTGTTTTCTTTATAAGAGTCATGACCTTGCAAATGAATGGTTATTATTGTTTCAAAAGAGAAAATGCCAAAACTACATTGACAACCAACTACTTAATTATATATAGGATTAAATATGAAACTTGGAAACATAAATTGACAATTACAATTCATTTTGCACTTTAACTAAATCTACCCAGTTCCACACTATATTCCAGTGTTTGTAAGAAAGACACTCTGGCTGAAATACTAAGCAGTGTAAATAACTGAAAATCATAGTTTATGCAATTATCTTGAATCAGAGTGGCCTTGTTGCTCTGTTCATGGCTGGGGAAAAGTCCCAACTTAGTACTGAAATGAAGTGTTATCACGGCCTCACTTACTCATTCTTGGATCTGGTCGAGTGATTATGTCAACACTGACATCAGTGAAAAACATTTGACATCTGGCCTGGAATATCAGACAGTCAACCACAGAGACTTTGATTAAAAAACCGGGTGCAATTTTCTCCAATCAGTAGGTTGGCCTGTCCTTTTTTTCAGAGTGAAGGTTGCTCTCACCACCTCCAAATTTATAAGACGCCTTTAAACAAACACGCACAGAAGTCCTACCTGGAATTGTTCCTGAAGGGACACCTGCCAAGGAACTGGGTGATTATTGAACTGGTGATTTGATTTGGTTGGTGTGAAACAAGGCTCAGATCCTCTGTGGAGTGTTTCATTCCAGGTATAGGCAAGCATAGGTGTGTGTTTAGCCTTCCTCTCAGGAAGCATTTAGAGCAAATCCTACATCCGCCACTCCTGTTTGCTGGAAAAAGAAAGGAGAAGAAACAAAAATGACAGCCCTCTCCCATCGTCTGTGTGTCAGAGACTAGACTGAAGTCAGAAATCATGCAAGCCACTGAGGTTCTGTATGTTTAACCTCCTATAGAGCAGAGCCATTCCCATTACTGAGAAGAATGAACCATAGGGGACGCAACAATAGAGATCAGGAAATGAACTGCACTGCAGTATCACCGTGAATTAAAGCCTCCATCAGAGACAGTGGTTCCTGGCAGGAGAGAGCAAGGGCTTCGATGAAGTCAAGCAGAGGACTCTCCATAAATGAGAAGCCAGCTGCCTTTCTCTTTCAAGACAATTTGTATGATGAAATGTGATAATTAACTTATGTCCGACAAACTAAATCAATGTATCTGTTTTCAGGTCAGAGGCTATGACTGTCATCTCCTGGAATATGCTACCCCATCTCCTAGTTCCTTGACAAGGACACAGTCCAAGCTAATGTCATGTCACAGTAAATTTGCTTATCTCTTAAGAACAATGAGGCGTGCTGGAAATGTGTGTGTACTATCAAAACATTCATAATAAAAATCCTAATAAAATTAGCAAGTTATAATAAAAGGAAGTCATTGTCTTCAATCAGTCTTGAAATTGCCTTTAATAATGGATGATGCATTGTTTATGTGTGTGTGTGTGTGTGTGTGCACGCCGTACGTGTCTGTGTGTGCGTGCATGTCTAGTGTGTGTGTGTCCGTGTCCTTGGCCTATGAGCACCCACTTTATTTTACAGGTTCGGTGTTTAAGAAGGAAGGTACTACGATAAAGTTAAAAGAAAAAATAAAAGGAAGAACAAACACAATCTCATAACTCTTTTCCATTTTACAACTTTATCTTACACGGTTTATCAATCGTCATTGAACTATTGTACCCTAGAGAATATAAAATCTACCTGATGATTACACACACACACACACACACACACACACACACCCAAAAAAGCATTTTCTCTTTGATACTACCTGAAATAGCAAAGTTAAAAAAAAATACAAGGTGAGAAAAGGAAACACTTGGATCATTTTTCAAAATGTCAATGTTTTATTTAAACCTGCCTGGGGCTGATCTTTGCACTCAATCGTGCACATGGCATGGTGCCGGAATTACAACTCTCAGATGGGAAGAAAGAAGCACAGGGCAGATTTTGCATCACAAGTTGTGACCGTTTCTTGATACATACTTACAACAGTCATTTATTGGTCCATTGGCCTACGTCCTCGTGAAATCAGATTGCATTTTTTTTTTTTTTTGCGAATCAGGCAGAGAAATAAAAAAATAAATAAAAGACCAGCTCTCAGTGATGGGTATCTATTGAGAAGCACTTTCATTATGTGATTGCCACCAGAAGAATTCTTCTGGAAAAAAGTGATTTGTTCCATGAAAAAATAAAAAACGCATCAAGAGGAAATTGATATTTAGTTACTCATATCAACCATGCTTATAAAAATGAGATTTTGTATTTTTATCAATGAAAGACATTATTTTATTAGTCTTTTTGATATATTTATTTGTAAAGTGCCTACCATAGGATGCTTAATTTGCTTTCACAATCTTTTCTGTTAAATTCAAAATTTATTGCTAATAAATTATTTAACCCATCCCCTTTTTATTATACAATTTTGGGTTAACCTATTAACCTAGAAGCAGACAATCTATTTCTAAGCTGTCACAACTTTACATAATTTTCTTAAAGTTATTACTTTTTAAATTACAGTTATGATTATTTCATAAGAATAGTAAAATGTTTTATGACATTTTGGAGAAGCAGTTACACTGTATTTTCAGAGGTGAATAGCTATCAAAGCAAGCTAGAAGTTTAAAAAAAATCTGAATTCATGGACTTTGGTGAGCGATCCGTGGAAAGAGACCAGTTTCAGAAACAGAAAATGAGAAATGATCGTGTTGGATACAGCACTCTTGTCTGTATTTAAATGAAGCTGCTTAGAAACATGTGAGCCGATATTTCGCATCATACGTTTTTCATGATCTGTAAATAATCACGTCACTTACAAAGCTGCAGTGTGTTAATAGACTGAAACCTGTTCTTCCCTCCCTAAAACTGTTCAGATACCAAGGTGAATTTTAATAAAGCAGTGGAAGTTTAAAATAACGTATGCGCAGGAAATATATTCCCCGGATATAAAGATCTTCACTTTGCTTTTAACTGTGTCCAAAGTCTTAGAATAGAATCTGGTCCTTATTAAATCTGTTCCGTGGGATAATGAATTATTAAAAAGATGACAATGCTACGTAAAATCAGATGTTTGGGATGCTACTGACCTGTCCTTTGAATGTGCCTGTGTACCATGTCTTGGTTCCTTGGAAGCAAGGGAGCCCATGACTTCTCTGTGAGAACTCCAGGCTATATCAACAAACAACAAAACTCTCAAAGAACCTAACAATATGGGAATAACCAAATGTTGAGTTGTGGGAAAGATGGTGAGGGTTTATAGAAAGGCAATTTCTAATTTCGTTACAACTGGGGAAACTGTGCAAATGAATATATAGAATCTAACAAGGATCAGATAATGTCCACAACGAGTGCACACATACACCACACACACACACACACACACAAACAAATGCATGCACACACATGTGCGTGCACACATTACTCTGAGTTTAACACTGCCCCGAATACTGCTTGAGGAGACAAGGAAGACCTTACTGAGAGGTTCACATTTGGGACAGAATGGCAATAAGAGCATGTGGGGCAAAGGGTCAGGGAGTTGACATGGCGCATCCCTTCAAACAGAGAAACTAGCAAACACTTCAGAAAAGTGTGGTTGCCGGACATGAAGACTTGGCACATTTTAACTGTTGTTTCTGCTAACATAATCCTAAAATATTATAACTTTAAAACAATGCTCGTTGCATTATTTTGAACAACAACCTGAGCATAAAAAATGGAAGACTGATAATGTGAGGTTTAGTGTGTAAACCCGGGTCCTTCAACCTTTTAAGAGCTGCTTAGAGGTGCTTTTGTTTCAGGTCGTAGGACAGAAGAAGACGTAAAGCCAGGTTCCAACATCCTATACGATATTCTTTCCATGCATCGTAACTTCTTATCACTGCCAAGCAAAACCAGTTCTGCTACTGCCTCCCTCTGTCGTTCGTACATGGTCCCTCCAGGACTTGAACAAAGCCTGGAACTTTAATGTCGCTGTGGACTGAAGGAACTGGAAACTTCACCTCATGAATCACCTTTGTATTCTCATATACCTCTCTCCTTTCACAACCCCTACTCCAGGGATGTGAAAGTGAGACCTACATAATTAGAATCTCTCTGGCTGAGGGATGCTACTAAGTGCCTATATGGAGATAATGTGTTAATTGGTAGTCCCCTGCTTGTTTTCTTACTCAAGTTTCTTCACATCTATGACAGCAATTCATGATGAGCTGTAGTCAAGGGAATATGACAGAAAAAGAGACACAAAAATCTCTCTCATGCTGTGTTCCATGTTTACAGGTTGCAGCTGATTAATGAAACCATATTACAATGGTGATCCTAGAAGCATCAGCTTAGTTCCTCTGTGGAAACTCCCATCATGCCTGTCTTGTCTCTCGTGAGGAAAATAGACAGTTAAATTCTGACTTAAGGACATTAATTATTGGAATGATATTTTCATCAGCATGATACAATATGATTCATGAGCACTGGGATGGGCTTTCTATGTAGAAAATTAAAACTGGAGTTGATTTGTCTTCCACCTGAAATAGCACCACAGAACGAAAAGAAACAGGAACTTTTCTAAGAACATTTGTCGCCTTTTTTTCTATCAGATACTATGTCTAAACCTTTGAGAAGAGCTGGACCACTGTGAAGGTAGTTTTGGCCCAGTTCATAGAACTTAAGGGAATTGTTTCTAAGACCTGGCACATCATAGAACAACCTCTTGGTATCTTTCTATGTTTCTCTTTCATTTGTTTAATGAGATATTGTTCCAATTATGAGAGAAAAACACAACTAAAATAATTTTATGTTTTCTTCTAAAGTCACAAGTTTATTTGAGTTGCCTTTTTATATTAATGATACTTCTATGTTATGGAGGGAAAAAGTATTAATATTTGGTGTTATTTTATACTTGCTATTTTTGTTTGTTAATTTGACCCAAGCTACAGTCATCAGAGAGGAAGGAGCTTCAGTTGAGGAAATGCCTTGATAAGATCCAGCTATAAGAATTTTTCTCAATTAGTGATTGATGGGGGAGGATCCAGCCCATCATGGGTGGTGCCATCCCTGGGCTGGTGGTCCTGGGTTCTATAAGAAAGCAGGCTGAGCAAGCCAGGGAACCAAGTCAATAAGCAGCACCCTCCATGGCCTCTGTATCAGCTCCTGCCTCCAGGTTCCTGCCCTGTTTGAGTTCCTGCCCTGACTTCCTTCAGTGATGAACAGCAATGTGGAAGTGTAAGACAAATAAACCCTTTCCTTCCCCAGCTTGTTTTTTGACCATGGTGTTTCATCATAGCAATAGAAACCCTAACTAAGACAAATATTGATATGCTTTAATGCTTGATCTATAGCTTACATTTAATAAATACTATAATTCTTAAAACTAAGGAACTCATAACTAGGTACTAGTGGTAAACCAATCAAATACCTAACATAATTATTCTAGAGAGATTTTAGTAACTAAGATAGAAATACCCTCTCAACCACACAACTTAAAAGATAAAGTATAAAATATAGTACATTATATTTTGTTTAGACTCTTCAAATATACACATGAATATATCTATATCTATATCTATATCTATATCTATATCTATATCTATATCTATATCTATATCTATATCTATATCTATATCTATATCTATATCTATATCTATATCTATATCTTCTCACTGTGGAGTCCTGGCTATCATTGAATTCACTGTGTAGACTCTACTGGCCTTCAATCCCCAGGTATCAGCTTGTTTCTGCCTTCAGATTGCTGGAATTAAACATGTGTATCACCATGACCTGGTTGTTTTTGTTGTAATTAGGAGCCTCCTTAAGTGTTTGGTTGCTGATTTGAGCTAGAGTCTTCCTAGGTAACCGAGACAGACCTTGAACTCACAATATTTCCTCCTTACCCATCTGAAAGCTGCCATTCTCAGCATGCACCACCACACACAGCCCGTCCAATCACATGCGTTTAACAGTACTCATCCGTGCTTCCTTTCTTTCCTTTGGGTCCCAGTACATGGTCCATATTCTCTCTCTAAAGAGCTCACAACCATGATGCCAACACTTACCAAATAGGCATTTTTTGCCAGACACTTTGCTAAGACTTTAACATGTATCAAACTTACCCCTAAGGAAACTTACCCTTTTATTGTTGATCAGACTGATTTGGAGAGGTGAATGTGTTTCTCAAGGTCATACAACTGTTGAAAAGAAAAGTCAGGGTGAATGTACAGGTAAATTTATCTTCACCTTCAATGCATGACCTAACACATCAGTACTTCTTATCCTTCTATCCCAGCCCTCAACACAAGCATACCCCACAAGCCTGTTGTAAATGATTGGACTTTCTGATGGCTACTGACAACTGCCAAACTGATAGACCCTATAAGCACCACCTGGGTGATCGGCCTTCCCGCCTTTGAGGGACTTTGTTGATAATGTTAACCTGATTTACAAGCATCCACCTTAATTGTCAGTAGCATTGTTCTGTAGGTAAGGGGTCCTGGACTGCATAGAATGGAGAAAAAGAACTGATCAGCAAATGAGGTTCATCTCTCTGTGCCCTGATGGATGAAATGTGGTGGACTGCTTCGGGGTCCTGATGCTTGGCTTCCCCAACATGGACTGGGTCTTGAACTGTGAGCTAAAATAACATGTTGTTTCTTAACTTCCTTTTGCCAGAATATTTTACCACAGCAGTGGAGCATGGAGCGGGGAAGGACTAAGACTCCATAAGACAAATCAGAAGCTCTTTGATCTACGATGCAATATTTTGTGTATCAATAAGCCTCTTGGGTAGCTTCAGCTAAAGTTTACAAACTAAAGAATTGCACTCTACTTTCTGTCTAACAGGGATGTGTTTAATGTTCATAAAAAAGTCTTATTTATAAACCACCAAAATAATTTAACTAGTTGGTTCAAAGCTAAAGAAATTCAATAAATAACACCAATGGCTTACATCCCTATGTTTATGGAAAGCAAGAAAACATCAGAAACCAAACACAGTTTACTCTTTCCTATATCATTTTATACACTTATTTCATAGGACTCAAAGCACTTTTCTAAGAGCAAACAAATTTGTCACCTGTAACATCTGGAAAAGCAAAATGTACATTACCTGATTGATTCGGCTTTGCCAGTCAGGTCATGAATGAAAACGTTAGCACGAATAAGCAGAAAATAAATTCTCAATTGACTTGGTTGCGTAGATACTTACGATTTTGATAATTCTGCATGGTAAGAGATGGAAGGGAGGGGCAGACTAACTTTAATGAATTTAACTATTAGGAAAACTGGCTGGATGGGGTGTGAGATAACTTCTTTCGATGCAAAATTAAAATTCCATCTTCCTTGTCGAGCATGCATGCTGCTGCCCATCAATCGAAATAACTGTCTGGGCAGTGCACTGAAGAGAACCTACATTACAGTAGGGAACTCCGTGCCGCAGAGGTGGGTTTGGAGCGGCCGCTGAGGTGTTTCAGAAGATACGAGGGAGGAAACCAGAGCACAGTTTTAGTGGGGACTTGAATTGTCTATTAGGACTGTGCTTACTGATGTGAGAGGCCTGGAAGAACTATGTGAGATATCACGTTGAAACAGGAAACTGACGGCGCTTAACTGGGGATGCAGGTGAGGAAGTGGCAGCTTCCTCGTTTGGCTGAGAGACGCTCGGCAGGAACAGCAGCCACCAGCTTGTTCTTCAGTCCAAGTCTGAGAAAACAGGTTGGTGTATTGTTGCCATCATGTCTCATAGGTGCTAATTCAACTTACACGGACTCCAGCATATACCGAGACTAGAACCCGGCTGAGTTTCCGTGACTGTGTTTTATTCCTATTATTTCAGTTACTTCTGATTATTAAAACTCTCATTTCTGGTGATAATATAGAGTGCACTGGCTTTAAGGAAAGACAGCACAAATTTTAACCATTTGCAAGTCAGGTTAATGCTAGAACAAACTAAAATAATTTATAGAATGTACTAAAATTGTATTGCAAGAAAATTTATGGAGGGTAGTCACACAATAATAAAAAGGCAAAGATTAATTAACATAAAAATTCTAGCTGTCGTATTTCTCTAAGTAGGAATAATTGTAATGCAATTTTGTTTCACTGAGTGAACCTCCAACTAGTTCCATACGATAATGAAAGGCTGTGAAAGGCACCTCTAGCCTAGGAGGAAGACAGGATGTGATGCTGCCAGGCTTAGAATTAGAACCATTGAATTGTTACATAAGTGTACACTCACACACATAAACATAGACCTATCTTTAATAATAATTTACATTCTTTCTAAGAATCAAAAACTTGAAAGAAAAATAAAGGCTAAAAGAAAATCTGTGCATGATACCTTTGGAAATTATCAAACAGATAATACCTTGAGATTTATTTTAATTTTGCATGCAAATGGATGGAAATAGAAAACACCATCCTGAGTGAGGTAACCCAGGCCCAAAAAGATGAACATGGGATGTACTCACTCATAATTGGTTTCTAGCCATAAATAAAGGTCATCGAGCCTATAATTCGTAAAAAATCCTAGAAAAGCTATATAAGAAGGTAAACCCAAAGAAAAACATATAGTTATCCTCCTGGATATTGGAAGTAGACAAGATTGCCGGACAAAAGATGGGAACATGGGGGTGGGGTGGGATGGGGGGATAGGGGGATGGGGAGAGAAAAGTGTGAAGTGGAGGATGGGAAGAGCTTGGGGGAATAGGATGGTTGGGATATAGGAAGGGTGGATATGGGAACAAGGAAATATATATCTTAGTTAAGGGAGCCATTCTAGGGTTGGCAGAGACTTGACTCTAGAGGGGTTCCCAGGTGTCCAGGAAGACGCCCCCAGCTAGGTCCTTGGGCAGCTGAGGAGAGGGTGCCAGAAATGTCCAGATCCTATTGCCATACTCATGAATATCTGGCATATCACCATAGAACCTTCACCTGGCATTGGATGGAGAAAATGACAGAGCCCCACATAGGAGCACCGGACTGAGCTCCTAAGGTCCTGATGAGGAGCAAAAGGAGGGAGATCATGAGCAAGGAAGTCAGGACCGTGAGGAGTGCGTGTACCCATTGAGATGGTGGGACAGATCTAATGGGAGACCCCCAAGTCCAGTTGGAATGGGACTGATGGAACAGGGGACCAAACCGGACTCTCTGAATGTGGCTGACGGTGGAGGAGGACTGAGAAACCAAGGACAACGGCGATGAGCATGAACTCTACATCATGGACGGGCTCACTGTGAGCCTTGTCAGTTTGGTTGCTCACTTTCCTGGACTTAGGGGGAGCTGGGAGGACCTTGGACTTAACATAGTGAAGGGAACCCTGATGGCTCTTTGTCTTGGAGAGGGGTGGAGTGGGGGTAGGGGTGGAAGGGAGGGGAGGGAAGGGGGAGGAGGAGGGGAGGAGATGGAAATTTTTAATAAAAAAATGAGAAAAAAAAGAAAGAAAAGCATGCCTCCAACAGAAGCTCAAGAAAAAAAAAAAAAAACACAAACTTCAGTCATTAGTTCTCAAAACATCAAAGTGAGATTAAAAACAAAAACTTTTAGAAATTATAACTAAAAAGTTAGATCACTGAAATGAAACAAATCATTTATAATATTTTCTACACCAATCTAGGGAAATCTACAGTATTAGGAAGCACTTGGATACAAAAGTATTTTTTTTTTAACTACAGGACTTTGTGGTATTGTTAAGTGTTGACACTGTACTGACCTCATTTCTTCCCCTTTTATTTTTTATTTTTGGTGTTTATTGGTTTATTAAAATACAGATTTTTCTCATTTTACATAGGAATCCCAGTTCCAGTCCCTCCCCTACTCCCACTCCCTCCAGCTCCCAGCCACCCCACCCCCACCCACTCCCCAAAGAAGGTAAATAAGGCTTCCTAAGGAGAGTCAACAAAGTCTAACACATCACTTTGAGGCAGGACCAAGACCCTCCCCACTAAACCTAGACTGAGCAAGGTATCCCTCCAAAGAGAATGGGCTCTGAAAAGCTAAGTCAAGCAGTAGGGATAAATTCTGGTGCCACTGCCAGTAGCCCCACAGTCTGCCCCAGTCATGCGACTATCACTCACATTCAGAGGGTCTAGTTTGTTCCTATGCTGGTTCCCTCATTATTGGTCCAGAGTCAGTGAACTCCTATTAGTTTAGGTAAACTGTTTCAGTGGGTTGCCCCATCATGGTCTTAACCCCTTTGTTCATATAATAGCTCCACCCTCTTTCTGGCTGGACTTTGGGAATCTCAGCTCATTGCTTCACCATGGATCTCTGCATCTGCTTCTTTCATTTGCTGGATGAAGGTTGTATGTTGATAATTAAGGTAGTTTGGTGACAGAGGTTTCTGCTCTCCCTGGTCCCACAGTCGTTCAGTCACAAAGAAACACACAGAGGCCTACATTAATTATCACCTGGTTGGCCTATTAGCTCAGGCTTCTTATTAATTAATTCCTACATCTTAAATTAGCCCATAATTCCTGTCTGTGTTAGTCACGTGGCTTGGTACCTTTTATCAGCAAGGCTATAAGAAATAATTCCAGGTTCTGACTATTAGAAATAATGCTGCTATGAACATAGTTGAGCAAATGTCTTTGTAGTAGGATTGAGCATCCTTTGGGTATATGCTCAAGGATGGTAATGCTGGGTAGGTCTTGAGGTAGGTTGATTCCCTGTTTTCTGAGAAACCACCATACAGATTTCCAAAGTGGATGTACAAGTTTGCACTCAAACCAGCAATGGAGGAGTGTTCACCTTACTCCAAATACTCTCCAGCATAAGATATCATTGGTGTTTTTGATCTTAGCCATTATCACTGGTATAAGATGGTATCTCAGAGTCATTTTTTTTTTTTTTTTTTTTTTTTTTTTTTTTTTTTTTGGTTTTTCGAGACAGGGTTTCTCTGCAGCTTTTTTTTTTAGAGCCTGTCCTGGAACTAGCTCTTGTAGACTAGGCTGGCCTCAAACTCACAGAGATCTGCCTGCCTCTGCCTCCTGAGTGCTGGGACTAAAGGCGTGTGCCACCACCGCCCGGCCTCAGAGTCATTTTTATTTGCATTTCTGTGATGGCTAAGGATGTTGAGCAGTTCCTTTAGTGTCTTTCAGCCATTTGAGATTCTTTGGTTGGGAATTCTCTGTTTAGATCTGTACCTCATTTTAAAAAATGGATTATTTGGTATTTTGAGGTCTAGGTTCTTGAGTTCTTTATATATTTTGGAGACCAATCCTCTGTCTGATGTAGAGTTGGAGAAGATCTTTTATCACTCAGTAGGCTGCCATTTTGACTTATTAAATGTGTCCTTTGCCTTAAAGAAGCTTCTCAGTTTTAGAAGGTTCTATTTATTTATTTTTCCTCTCAATGTTTGTGCTACTGGTGCTATATTTAGAAAGTGGTCTTCTGTGCCCATGAGTTCAAGGCTACTTCCCACTTTCCTTTATATGATGTTCAGTGTGACTGGACTTATGCTGAGGTCTTTGATCCATTTGAACTTGAGTTTTTGCTTGGGGATACATACGGATCTATTTGCATTCTTCTACATGTTGACATATAGTTATACCAGAACCATTTCTTGAAGATGCTTTCTTTTTCCATTTTATAACTTTAGTTTCTTTATCAAACTTCAGGTGTTCATAGGTGTGTGGATTAATATCAGGATCTTCAATTTGATTCCTGTTTTTATGCCAATACTAAGATGTTTTCATGATTGTAGCTCTATAATAGAGCTTGATGTCAGGGATGGTGACGCCTCCAAAAGTTCCTTTATTGCACATGATTGCTTTGGTTGTCCTGGGTTTTTTTTCCATATGAAGTTAAGTAAAGTTCTTTTGAGATCTGTTAAGAATTGTGTTGGAATTGAATTGGGATTGCATAGAATCTGTAGATTGCTTTGGATAAGATTGCCATTTTTATTATAGTGATCCCACCTATCCAAGAGCATGGGAGATCTTTCAATTTTCTGACATCTTCAATTTCTTTCTTCAAAGATAAAGTTTTTTTTTGTACAGGTCTTTCACTTCTTTGGGTAGTGTTACCCAAGATATTTTATGTTATTTGTGCTATTATAAATGGTGATGTTTCTCTGTTGTTTTTTCAGTCCCTTTATCATTTGTATATAGGAGGGCTACTGATATTTTTTTTTTGAGTTGGTCTTGTATCCTGCCACATTTATCAGCTTTAGGAGTTCTCTCATAGAATTTTTGAGGTCACTTATGTATACTATCATATCATTTGCAAATACCAAATATTTGACTTCTTCCTTTCCAATATGTATCCCCTTGATCTCCTTTTGTTGTCTTATTACTCTAGCTAAAACTTCAAGTACTATGTTGAATAGATATGGAAAGAGTAAAAACAACCTTGTTTTTTTCATAATTTTAGTGGAATTGCTTTGAGTTTCTCTCCATTTAATTTGATGATGGTGGTTGTTGACTGAGTTTTCTGTTCCACCAGGTCCCACATCCATATGTCCCAAATAAACACACAGAGGCCTACGTTAATTATAAACTGAATGGTCTATTAGTTCAGGCTTCCTATTAACTCTTATAACTTATGTTAGCCCATAATACTTGTCTGTGTTAGCCACGTGGCTTGGTACTTTTTCAGCGAGGCTGTCACATCTTGCTTCCTTTTTGTCTGAATGATGATTGTAGACTGACTCTTTCCTCTTCCCAAAATTCTCCTGTTATGGTTGCTCTGCCTCTACTCCCTGCCTGGTCACACCACCTATACTTCCTACCAGGCTACTGGACAATCAGCATTTTATTAAAATACAAGTGACAGGATAAAAGACCATTGTCCCACAGCAGGCAGTTGGCTAGTTGTATATTGCCTTTATTATGTTTGGGTATGTTCCTTGTATCCCTGATCTCTACAAAACCTTTATCATGAAGGTGTGTTAGATTTTGTCAAAGGATTTTTCAGCATCTAGTGAGATGATCATATGGTTTTTTTTCTCTAAGTTTATTTATGTGGTGGATTACATTGATAGATTTTCATAGGTTGAACCATCCCTGTATCTCTGGGCTGAAGCTGACTTGATCATGGTAGATGATTTTTTGCTGTGTTATTGGATTCAGTTTGCCACTATTTTATTGAGTATTTTTGCGTCCATGTCATGAGTGAGATTGGTCTGTTTTACCTTTGAGCATTTTTTTTTTACCTTTCTTTCATTTTGTATCTCCTACTTTGCTGCTTCCTCCATATATGCCTGGCTGACCCCTGGCATTTACCTGCCATCTCCTTTTCTTTCTTCCTTTTGGAGCCTAAATTTTTTCTCCTGCTCACTCTCCCTGCCCAAAATCTCTGCCTATAATTCCTACCTTACTATTGACTGTTCTTTTTTTTTTATTATTAAATCAATCGGATGCTGTAGGCAGACAAGTTAAAACAGCAACAAATCATTACATAATTAAACAAACGCAACACATCTTTGCATAGTTAAACAAATGCAGCTCATCTTTGCATAGTTAAACAAATATTCCCCAACACTTATACTCTCTTCCTAGATTCTAAAACATATCTCTTAATATAACTGTTACTTTACGGAGTAGTAGTAAAAACTGCAACAATTAGTATTTATGATATTTATCTATAATGATGTGCATCATATATACAAAGCTGCCAAATGCCAAAGCCTTCCACAAAATGTTAAAGCATTTTGAAGATAAGATATTGAACTTTGAATTATCCAGAACATCCAAGAATGAAAGTTCTAGGTTACATCACTTTCTAGTTTAAAAAAAACTGACTTTTTGAACTTTTAACTTTGTGAATCCTGAAATAAATCAATTTAATCTCCTGTTCTCTCTAAAGAAAAGAATTTTAAGATTATGGGCATCCTCTGCCTCCTTAACAGAAAGTACAAATACAGATAGCATGAGTCACAACACGAGGCTGAGGAGCTCACTCAGTGGGGAAAATGCACGAGGATACCAGTTTTAACCCCAGAACCCCTGTGGAATCAGAGCTCCAATGAGAACTTTGCGGCTCACTGCCTAGTTAGTCTAGTTTAATCCGTGGAGATGGGTAAGAGTCTCTTCTCAATAAACAACACTTTGGCATAACTCCTGAAAGGAACAACACCTGAAGATTACCTCCAGCCTCTGACACATAAGTGCATTCCCATGCATACACACATAAACACACACACCCAATACACACACACACCCAATTTTACATATATATATATATATATATATATATATATATATTCAAGGAAATTTGCAGTTAAGTTTCCTGGGTGTGGATCCAGCAACTTCAGCCTTTGTTATATGCACCACTTAGCCCAGGCGACTTAGGAATGACATAGTTAAATTGCGGATGTATTTGTCTATATGTAAGTAGATTTGCATTTTGCTGTGTTGAAAGAAACTGAGTAATATTTTGTTATTTACCTTTGGGTTACCCACATAGTGACGGCAGGAACATCTATTATTAGTTATGGTCCATGAATATGCATAAGACATTGGAATTAAGTATTAACTTATATTGTGCCTAAAATTCTTTGGACAAACTCCAAAGTGAAACAATCTCTTATAAAAGGTTTAGAAATATCATTTGGTTATGCCATGTTCATGAACATATGTTTTTGCTAGAGGTCTTCGATCTTGCCTCTTTTGAGGGAATACTAATAATTTTCTTTATTTTCTAGGTGTCAGGATGAGAGAACCTCACAAATAATCCACTCACTTTAAGCTCTTAGTATTAATCACGGCGTTCGTGTTATAAATGGCACTTGCGTAGCTAAGCTGTGGCAGGGAGTTGGGAGTCCCATGCTTCCAATAAGTCTGCTCTCTTCTCACCCTTGGACCATTCACGGAACTAACTCCCTGATTCTTCCCAAGAGAGTGCAGCATCCTTCCCATTTTCCTCTTCCATGGCCCATCACTGCCCTTTGAGGCTCAGCTGAATCACACACATCTTTTGTGGTCTCCACAGGAAAATACATCAATAGCCCCTCCTTTCCTTTGCAGAAAGCACTGCACACTACATGCTGGATTGTCTTACCTCTCTCTAATCTCTGTGTTTTAATGACTCCAAGACCAGTGCATCCTTTTTCATAAGATCCTTGAACCGTCTAGTCAAAGATTAACATATGGGGTATTTTTAACCATCTGGGCCATATTTACTACTCAGAATACAAACAAGAACAGGAAGATCGCTGTATGGTTTCTAAGATGTTTGAAACAAAGACTCAGCAAGTACATTTATCTGTTCCCTTGGGATGACACTAAGAATCCTTAAGGAATGTAGTTGTATTGAATAGTGCACTGGAATCTGGAGGTTTCATGACTCAGCATCATAAGGCTGACTCTCAGCAGTCCTAATGCCGATATCAGACTGTGACATCAATTAAATAGCCTACTGCCAGCTCAGGTATGGCTGTTTTTAAAGAATTAATACCTTGACTCACTCTTGGATGATTCGTAAGATATCATTAAGAATGATCGTCCCTACTCTTCAAAAAGCACTTCACAAAGACTTTGATCTACAAATGAAGAAATTGAACTGCATTCCAGAGCTGACCCATTTTCAGTCTCCTGCTAGCTACTGAAGAGATTAGACTACAGAAATACCTGTTTCTGACATTAGAAAACTATGTCTAATTAGACATTAAAGAAGATGCACCTATTGTATGAATGTAATGATTACACTTACCAGTGTAATATTTTATCACATTTGCTCTCATGTTTGCCTTCTTAGAAATCTTGTTTGTGCTTTTTCAAAATTTAATTACGAAAAAAGATGTACTAAAAAAATTAAAATAGAACATTTCTTAACAATATTAGAATTGGTCATTGTTTACCCTAATTAGCAGGGGTGTCAATGTACAAAAAGCTCTACTGTGTGAATGCTAATGTGCTAAACCACAAATTTGTAAATAAATAAGTAGATCTAAGATATCCAAATCAATCTATCTGACTGTGACATTCAAACACAGCAAGTTGCAGAAAACAACCACACGTTAAAGTAATAACACAGACCCTACCTTTGACCCCAAATATACTACGAAGTTAATATGAACACAAAGCACTATACCTAGCAAGTCTCTGTGTGTCGAAACTGTATTTTGAAATCTAAGTATTCAGCAGTGATGAATATCATTAAGTGCAGTCACAAGGATGGCGCCTCATACTTATACTTCAAAACCCTGCCAGGAAATGTATTCCCAAAATTGTCTATTGTCATAAACAATCTATTTGGCTTCATTGTCTGCTGGTAAACATTTCGCATCAGTCCTTTTGAAGCACACACTATCGGCACACTTCCAGGTAGTAAAAGATAGGCTAAAATAGCATCGCCTAACCTCTTCCTCAAGGTCTCCCTTCACAATCAAACATAACTTTTAAAATTCTTGTAAAATCATCATATCGCTGGAAATATTAACTCAGGTAGAAGCTTCTCATTTTAAAAAAAATCAGTATATATTAAGCAAATTCAGTTTTCAAATATTTTCATTAATTTTCATTCTATTTTTTGCAATGAAAAACCACTAAAAATGATCAATTCTGTGTAACAAATCAGTTCAAAAAGAGTACTTTATCAAGTTGCATTTTTTTAAAAAATGATCTTAATTCTTAAAGATCGTATCAGTGTTTCCAGTCCACCTCAGCACAAGGGCTCTGCAGACAACTGATCTATAAATTTATAGAGCCTCTGGTTTCCAGCCTCCGTTTGTCGGTCAATTTACTGACTTAGTATTAACCACAAGCTTTGTGGCCAGTGTTTACTATGTCAGAGTATTTACTGGCTTAAACTAAGTTGTCAATGTGGTAACAACCTTACGTCATTAATATTGACTTACCATACCTCCAAAATATATTTTAATACATAATCTTTTCTTTATTGAAGACAAAACATAGTATAAAGTTAGTGTAATATAAAATCAACAAAATCCTCATCCTATTCATTTTATGAAAACACTGTGTGGGCTGAACAATAGATCCATTCGACTAGTATAAAAACTACTCTGTACTATGATAGAAAATTGGGGGATATTCAGGCAAAGGGATGGCATGAATGTACACAATTTTCTCTGCTGTAGAGGGCAGCTGTCAGCTGGACCTGTGGTTTGTTGTTCATCACTGAATGACTTGGAGAGAAATCTAACTCTTTAGTTACCATTGTGTGTGTGACAGTCTTAAATTCTGATAGTGGTTTTAAATATACATAAGGACATTCAGCAAAAGTCCTTAACGAGAAATGGAACATAACAAATCTGCCCATGGGGAATGAAAACTCTTACATCAACAGTTTTAACAGTGCAATCAAGTTCTCTCCAGATCAGCATCCGTATCCCACAGTGAAACTGTGGGAACCTTTGCCTGCTCTACTAATTCATGATGTCAGGAAGCCTTGTGATGTTTGTCCTGGTCATTTCCAGGCGTGTTGAATTCAGAGAGCCTCATTTTAACTGTTCTTCAAGGTGACAACAGCCCAGCGATCTTTGCAAGCAGAGGTGAAAAGGGTACGCGCGTGTTCACATTCATGTGCATGCATGTGCACACGTGTGAAGAGGTCAGATGCTGCCCGACCCCTTCCTCTCACTCTCCATACACTATTTTTTGAAGCAGAGTTTCTCTTGAATTTAGAGTTCATCATCTGGTAGCCTGGCTGGCCAATAAGCCCCAGGGATCTTCCTGTCTCTGCTCCCCAAGTACTAGATTTAAAGATGTACCATCACACCTGTACTTTTAGGAGGAGGCTGGGGTCAGAGATTAGTTCCTCATGTGCGCAAGTCTTTTATCAACAGAGCTCCTGGAAGATCTTTTTTTAACTTTCTTTTTATTTATTCTTTGTGTCTTGCACATCACACATCTTCCATCCCATTTACTTCCCATCCCTTTGTATCCATCCTCTGCCCTTGCAACTTTCCCCTCTAAAATAAAATAAAATAAAATTTAAAAGAAATAAAAAAAGGAAAAAGAAAAAAAATCTCATTGTAGTGTAGTTAGTCGTGCAGCAAACCCTTTTATCCATATATCTGTACATGCAAGCGTTCATTGCGAAGAGTCATTGATGTGGTTTGAGGCCTCTGGTTTCTGCCACATTATCATGGCTGGGCCCTCACTGGGAATCTTCTTGGATACCTTGTTGTTGCCCTGTGTTTTGGAGATACTGTAGTTTTGGGTCGACAGAACCTGCCCTTCCAGGTGCTTCAGCGGATCATAGATGGGGTGGATTTGGAGATAGGCCAACTCATGGCAGGGTTGGCCAGTCTGCCATCTGTCGCTCATCCTCACCACCAGGGTGAGCTCTCCAGCATTGCCCTTGCTTGTTCGCCCCTTGCAGTGTTGTGCAAGGCGTGGGTCCAGCTCTCCTGCTTTTACGTCCTCAGGGTCAGCTCTCCCATGCCTACATCTTTAGGGCCAGCTCTACTATGTTGCCCAGGCGAATGCGGGGGGACCACTCTCTGGGTGCTGCAGCTGGTAAGGGGGAAGGAAACTCTGCTCCGCCATCTATTGGTGGTGATTGAGGGTTGAGGTGTAAAATGGGGGACCAAATCTCTCCCCCACCCACACCTCTGCGTGACAGACAAGTAGTGAGGACAGCTCTCCCATACTGTCAGCTTTGGGGCCGGCTCACCCACATCTCTACCAACAGGGTTGGGTTTATGGCGCTGCCCAAGCAAGGTGCAGGACCTGCTCTCCTGAGTGCGGCAGTTGGTTGGGAGCAGGGGCAGCTTTCCCTGCTCTTCTGACCTCAGGGCCCGACCTCCTACCTGCCTCAGAAGTTGAAGGACAGAGCGGGGAGTGCATCTCATCCTGTTCATGCTGCCGTAAGGCATGTGACTGGCAGACGAAGCCAGATGTGACACATTCATGTTCCTGCGGAGGAGTGGGGCAGGGGGGCGGGCAGCTCCCCTGTGCCACCTGAACAAATCTCTCTGCTGTGCCACCCAGATGAGGTGTGGAGCCTGCTCGCCAGAGTGTCGAGTGTCGTAGCTGTAGTCACTAAGGGGGAGGTCAGCTTCCTCGCCAGCTGGAGGCGTTAGGGGCAGGAGGGGAAGAAATGTAGGTACTAATTTAGGTACTAATTTACTAACTTAGGTACTAATTTGGGTACTAATGTAGATACTAATGTCGGCACTAATTTCTCTTGCTAGATATGTAATCTAGAACATTTTCCTAACACATTGATATTTAGTTTCCATAACTGAAAAAATTAGGAGGGTAAAATGACACCTTTAAAGAATCTCTATTCCACTGATCTTGAAACCTAGGAACTACTCAAAGTTTTATTATCGTGTTCCAATTCCACATACTGTGTACCAAATGTTCAGCGTGTTTATTATGATTTCATTGCATCATGAGACTCCGCCCAGCCGTCAGAGTGGCAGGTTAACATCATGAACATTCGGGAGAGATTGGGATTATAATGGCGAGAAACACATTAAGCTCAATCTAACCTTCCGGTTCCCCCGAGAGGAACAGAAGCAAAATCTACTTCAACTGGCGTTAAGCGCACTGTGACCTGGACACACCGGTAGAGGGAGGAGATAACCCAGGGTCTGGGGGTTGATATGCATGGAGTAGAAGGCTTGCTAAGGAGGTGATAGGAAGATAAGTACGACCAGAAAATGAGAGGACTCTGGACAGATTCACATTCGAGGTCAGGGCTGGGGGAGATGGCACAAGACACATTGCTTGGGAGTAAGTAGGGGAAGATGGGTGTCGGTCATGGGTTGGAACCTTAGGGATGTGTTTTACATTCATTCGGGATAAAGCGTAAGTGCTAATATTGTTTGAAGGCCATCTAGTTACCTACAACATCGAGCAACTACTTACATTAAAACTAAATCTATGTCGATCTATAAGAATGAAAACAGTGCCTATGATAGTTCTTTCATAACTCTAAGAAATTGGTGATGTCACCTAATCCTTTTTGGATCACTGCCGTCAGAGCATAAGTAACTGTTCATGGTCACATTCAGAACCTCCTAAATATGAGTTCTGGTGATGAATCCTCATAATAGAGCAGAGAACAAGAAACCCAGTCAAGGGTGACACTTATGCTTTTAAAACCAATTATGGTTGAATCCAGTGTGCACATTTTCATTGATGCATTTTTTTTGGAAATAAAATACCAACACGTCAAAACAACTTTGCTAGATAACCATGACCTCATCATTAGCATACGATGAACAGTTACTCTGCACCCCCAATACATTCAAGAAAACTAACCAAAAGAAATGCAGAGTTTGAAGTTGGCTCTGTTTTTATTTAAGTATAATCTGTTAACCCTTTGTGCTGATCCCTCAGAATATGAACAAAGGAACAGGAATCATTCATTCTCAGTCAGTACTCGTGAGTTGACCACAGTTGATAGCATGCAAAATTTCTTTGCAATATGCCTCACTTTGCTTCACGGGGAAAGGTTCCTCCAAATTTATTTCTCAAGGGTCCCCACCACACTGTAGATTTTGTTATGAATATTTGCTTTGGAGAATAGTAATGTTGGTTTTCATATAAATTATCTCCCCACTCCTATCCCTGAGCCTTATTTAATTTGAAACAGTTGGAAGTAAGGTTCATCTTCCATCTAGAAAACAAAAAACAAAACAAAAAAACTATTTTCACTATAATTTATATTCACTTTTATTTTTTCTAGAAATGAGAAGCGAACCCTTGAGCTGATTCTGTTCTACTCCCAGCCTTTATACCAGCCTTCAATCACCCATCTACCTTGGCATTCTAAACCCTGTATCCAGATACTACAGGCTGTTGACTGCCCTTCAGAGAGCTGACAATAAAGACGCTAGCATTCTGTAGAAAAACTTTTTTCCCACTTCTGCAGCCTATGTTACGATGGGGGTAATGAGGAACTCATAAGCAATACCCCATCAAATTATTAGTGAGCTGAATAATCTTTGAACTTGGAATTGTATTAATAGATGGTGATTAGACATGTCAGCTAACAGTCTGCAGAAACATCTACACAAAATAAAACAATTACCTTCTGTAGAGTTTCTGAAAAAAAAAAAGGAGAAATGGTTAATCACTTATTCCTGATGCTTAAGTAAAACTCTTTCAAAAGGAACTATTGCACAAATATTGTAAATTTACTTATCAATCAATAAATAACAACCCAAGTCTCTACACAGAACAAAAGCTCCAGTGTCCTTTGCTCAAAACCTGCAAGCGAGCAAATCCATCGAGAAGGAAAGGTAAAAATATCAGAGGGAGGGCTGGCGATATCAGCCAGGCATCTACAAGGTGTCTAGAAGTGAATGTCATTTTCTCACCAGTAATCTGCACTTTAATCTTACATGAAACAATTTTTCACAAAAAAAGTCTCTGTTCTCTTGTGTTTGGTAGAGAAAGAGAATTAGAAATGGGCCCAATTTCTTCAGAAAAGTCGGTTGCTTCAGCTTTCATTTGGCCTTTCTCATAACCCCCCGTACAAGAAGACAGATAATAAATATAATGATTTATACAGGGAAAAAAAGAGCACTGAGGATAATGGCCCCAACAGTGCTGTCTTTTATTATGTTACCATAGTAAATAATAGCAGCGCCATTCACACCGCCACACTTAGGTGGGAGCGGTGATTCCATTATAATCCCTGCTTTTCAGAAGTTTATAACTTGGTCCTGACAATATACTCCAGGCTGAAACTAGCTTTTTATTTTTATTTGTTTATTTTTAGTGGAAGGCTGGTTTTGCCTGATTGCCACACTGAGTAGATAATCAGATGGGAGGTAAACAGCATTTCAACTATTTTTCTGTCAGTATTTTGCATATGAATCTTTACAACTTCTAAAATACACACACGCATGCACACGCATGCATGCACACAAAAGGTCTGTATACACGGTCAGTTTGTATTTTAAAACACTGGAGATCATTCAGTTCATTAAGGGCTGATTAATTGGGGGAACATCCACTGACTCATTGCGAAATAACAGAGAAACATATATTGAGAAGTTTTAGAGTGATTTTTTTTTTTTAGTTCTATACTAGATGTTTACTTGATTAAGGCAGAATTTCATTTGAAACTGAGTCAGTGAAAGGTGGACCAATCACCTTCAAGAAAATGCATTATGAAACACACAGCTCAAATCTTGGTGTGGCAGAAAGAAAAGCCAGCAGTTTTTCTTACTGTGTTTCATTTATACTTTAATATGAGGAATGAAATTTCATTTATGCTCCAATTTTCTTGTCTTAATTTTTTTACTGTCTGTGTAATTTACTTAGTGTACTCTTTTTGCTTCAGAAAAAAAATCATCATTAATGTAAGAAAAGGAACTTAAGATTGCAATTAAAAATTGTAATGAGCAAATCGTCTGTATCGGTATGCTATGACACCCTCTAGTACTGTGAACATTAACCAGTTAGGAGGGATTTTGCAGGTCAGTATCAACCTGACTTCTCCGTCTCCTGTGACCAAGTGTCTGATGTCTTCAGCAACAGAGTTTTAGCACGTTCTGGTTAGCAACCAAGAACAAAGATAATAGCCTGTTTTGTTGGGAGTCCCCTACACTGATATCTTGAAGAGAGGTATCCCATGTCTGGCTCTGGGCATTTTGTTTGATAATCTACAGGTTTTATGTTGTTTTTTTTTCTTTATCTTTTAGCTGTAATCTTCATTTTTTTAAATTAACTGTTTAGGGATGTTTCGTCTGCCGCCATGTCTGAGCATCATGTATGTGCCTGGCGACTGTGTGGGCCATAAGAGGGCACCAGATCCCTTGGAAAGGAGGCTTAGATGGTTTATGTTGCCATGTGGACGCTGGGAATTAAACCCATGTCATTGGGGAAAGCAGCTACTTCTCTTAACCACTGAGCCCTCTTGGTAGCCTGTCTCTTGATTTTGTTAAACTAGGCAAAGACAAAAAAAGACACCCTGTCTGTCTTTTACATAAATTGTGGTATATTAAAATATGAGAGTGAATTAAAGCTGTAGTATTCAATAATAACATATGTGTTTTTCTACCTTAACTGGTATATTTTGTATTTCACAAGGGTACTTTTTTCTTTGAAACTAGAAAATTCCAGGATGACCAGTGTCGTGGAGAATTCCCATTTCTTTGCCTGCTCTCATGGTACCCACACCAAGTCCTGCTAAGACTCATGACAAACTTGTGCGCAGGATGGAAGCGCTCAGCTACAACCACAGTGGGGCTTTAAATCCAGGCAGAGAATGGTCAGAGACACAGATTTTCAAGCCATCAAAGAGCAAGGTCTTAGAAGTGCTGCTGGGCGGAGCAGTGTTTCCCCAAACGCAGTGTCACGAATTCGCTTTACATCTTGGCGACCCTGTGTCTCGGTTTGAAAACCAGGCTACTTACCAACAACTTTGCCAAAAACATTTATTATTTGTACTATTTTTATTTCATGTACAACAAAATAATGATCAAGAGTTGTTTCGGGATCCTTTCAGATCACTATGGCAAAATGTAGCAAACTGGAAAACTTACGAATGACACAAACAAACAAGCAAAAACTGTTTTTAGTTCCTTCTGAAGTTTAGAAGGTTCGAGATGAAGGTGCAGGCAGACTTTGTGCCTTCTGAGAACCTCCCTCCCCACAGACAGCCTTTGTTCGCTGTGACCTCTCACGTGGGAAGAGTCAGGGGAGCCTCTTGCTCTTCTTTGAAGGAGATACTAATTTCATCCATGAGGGCTTTGCTCACAAGACTCAGCTTACCAAAACCCTGCTGCTTAAGGCCTTCGTATTGAAGGTTAGAATTTCAGAATACAGATATTAATGGCATATAAATATTCAGACCCTCAATGGAAAGAAACGCATTTGCTCAAAATTGTACAATTCAAAGAGCAGAACTGGCAGGGAGGTGGCAGCCCTGTCAGACTCCAAGCACTCGAATCTTCCTGCCCCCGCCCCCGCCCCACTACCTCTTTCATTTCTTTCTTTCTGTCATGAGACCCCAGTATAAACAGAACTGATCCTTGGACTTCGATGTTTTCAAAGGGTTGGTGATAAAAGGAGAAAAATGCCATAAGGTGGGATACCCGAGGACCTGGAGGCCCAAAAGGATCAAACATAAGGTCATTCTGAAGGTCAGACCTGTGGGAATCTTAGGCCAGGGCTCAGCAGAATGCAGTTGCTAGCAATAAAGAATCAAAGACTGCCCAATCAAAGACTGGGGGTATGATGGGGTTGGGGGGAGGGACACATATAAACGCACAAATCTATCTCCAAAAATAAGAGGTCATTCCTGACTTTGCAACTGTGAGATTTTTGCATTCACTGTCACAACTTGTAAACACCTTTCACCTAAAGTAGGGACAAGTTAGGAGATATATTCCCACAGAACAGAAGGATGGTTATGAATATATTTCTACCACTGCTTTGCTTGTGTCATGTGGTATTATGATTCTTTGGGCATTGCTGCAAAGTTTATTGTGTTTCCAAAATGATCATTAAGACGGTATAATTACCATCAATTGTTCGAAGAAATGAATTGCTATTTATTATATGATAGTGAGCACATGGTTGTGCTTTTCTTGTTCAATTTGTGTTGATTTAAAGTTCTTATTTTACGGCTAGGATATTGATCAAGCACTTCAGCAAATGCCTTCAAAACAGAGAGAGAATTCCTGCTTCACTCTTTCACTGCGACGAATTTCAGTATGAAATATTTTGCCAGTATTCTGTGAACACCAATCGTAGAACATGAACCGTGGAAATATTCCAAGCTGTGTTGACATATTTTATGTGTGCCATGTGATGCCAGATTGGAGGTGTACATCTGTGGGGTTTGGCCAGTCATCCTTCTGCCGTCTGTATATCTGTATGCTTAAATGAATTAGCCAATAACAAAGAGCATAAACAAGTTTAATGTCATAGAATTTCCTTGAGAGCATACAGAATATTGAAATCTGAGTGAAGAAACAGAGACTTGTGTACAACTGCCATTACTTGGGATAGAGGGATGTGTAAAATGGGAAAGACTGAGCACTCCAAATATTTAAGCCTAGTGACGGGTCGTTCTACCTTTTCGCCCTTTTATAATGTGTTACCAGAAGTAGTGTCTTTTAGACTACAATGGTGAGCAAGGATCTTTTATAGGACTGGAGAAACCATCTAGTATTGGAAGGTCTTTCGGTGGCCATTCAGTTCCTAGCTCTTTGAGGGGAAGCCAAGTCAAAAAGATTGATCCTCAACTCCAGACTCTCACCTATGAATTGTTTGTTTGGTTTTGGGGTCTTTGGCTATTTGTTCTTTGAGTTTTTCTTTTCAGCAAACACTGTGATCTCTTATTAAAAGAGCCTCCCGCTCTGGTTGCTGATCTAAGGAAAGAATGTGAGCAATGTAATATTCTTGTCTTAGCCTTGGCATCCACTGTGGCTCCATCTATAGCAGGTCATGTGAACAGCCTCACAGCAAAGTCTCCTCTAGCCAACACTTGCCTGGCTTGACTTCCTTCATTCTTCCTCTTACTGGAAAAATCATACAACTTTGTCTCTTATATTGGTGGACTTTAACTGCCATTATGTTTTTTCTTAATTCTCAGATATTATTTTGCTTGAGGCACTATTTCTGTCTGAATTCATTATCTGCTGATGTGTGTATGTGTGTGTATGCATTTGTGTGTGTGTGTGTGTGTGTCTATGTAACAACTATAAGAATGAGTAAAAGATCTCTAGAGAGAAACTATACACACACAATATACAGTAGATATAATCAGTGTTAATTTCAAGGGTGGCATTTTTTTTTAAGCCAGACAAGAAACAATAAAACTTTTATTTTTAGCTAACAGTTTGTGAGCTAATTTAGTCCTTGATTTCCTTCCAGGCATGGTAGTTTAAATTTGCCCCAGATGGACTTTCTCGTCTGTTCAAATTGCTGGACAGCAACCTAACAGCCATTTGTAACGAAGTCGGCAGAAGTGGGCTGTGCTCCTGCTCTTCCAAATACACTGGTCTGTTTGTAAGGAGACTGCCCCCATAAATCACCATGAACTAAAGAGGTACACACCCGTCCCAATCCAAACATCGGGAAGAAACCATTGCCCAGTAGATAAGAACACAAGCAAGTGCAAAGCATTGCCTGGGATTTTCTAGAAGACCCGTATTTTTGGACCGCAACCAGTGCTGTTCCCCGTGTTGTACTTTCCCTAATCTGACTGACTCGCGGTCTTGTGATAGCGAGATAAGCTAGCTAGGCAAATTTTTATAGAGTTGCAATTACTGAAATTGTCATTACGCCGCTCACTGTAAAATAAATATAGATAGAAGTGAAATTATGCACAGGCTAGAAGTAGAAAGTGTTTTGCTTCTGTTTGCTAAATTAATCTCTTCCTAAATGGCTGCAGGCCAGGTAGGTTAGCATTTGTGGTTTCAAAGGTTTTCAGCGCTTGCAATGAGCCATGAAATTACTGCATGCTGCTGAAAATGGCAGCTGATGAAAGGGAAAGAGCGAATCCCAAAGGCAGAAAGACAGGAGGAAGCAAAATTACAGGCAGAAAGTCTGATTTTTGATGTTGCTCATTGTGAAATGTACACCCAAACTTTTAATAAAACATAAAACATTAATAAACCTGCTAACAATTCCTTACAATTGCTTTTGAAGTCCCGGGTATAATTTCTGAATACTTATTAAAACAGGCTGTGAGCAGTTCAGAGGGCCGTGAGCAGGCTCCTGTCTGCAGGACGGGCTCTGCGGGAAGGCGCTCTGCCTAGGACTTTAGAAATAAGATTTTTTTTTTAATTGATGATTTTAACTGAATCACACAGAGGATTGATTTTCAGTTAGGGAAAGAGCCCAGGTCCCTTTAGTTTCTGTGAGGATTAGCTAATCTCTGTTTTGATACAGTCCCTGGCATACATACAACCATGGCTGCTATCTTGTTTTGAATCATTTGAACATCCACAGAAAAGGGTGACAGCTATGACTTTATGGGGTCCTTACCCTGTTCTTAGCAAGAATCTGTATGAATCAGTTTGATTTTGAAAAACCACAAACACCACCGTACCTTGCCACAGACAGGCAGGTTACTCGTGCCAAAAGAAGGCATACTCTGGCTCCCTAAGCTTTGCGTCTTGAGGATCCATTTCAAATTGAAGGTTGTAACAGTTCTTAAATATATTTATAAAGGTGTTTCCCATCTTGTAATGAAACTCACTCTTCAAAGCCTTCAGATGCTTCATAGCCAAAAGAGATCCCGGAGAAATTCAGGAATCGTCTTTAGAATTCCATATACTTCTGGGTATTTAGACAAACTATGTGCCAGTGGAGTTCATTCATACTAAAATAACATTACTACCACTAAGAAATACAAAATAAAAAGGAAGACTTTCTTAGATATTCTAAGCACTCGCAGTAGTGTGGTTTTATAGATTAATTACTAGGAAGACAGCATTGTAGAGATTTTTGGATTAAATTCAGTTATAAGAGGCATAAATAATCTAATGATTACTATGCATGCCTGGTCAAATAGTTACTGTCACTAGTTATTAGAGAGCTATTTTCACTTGTAGCAAGGAAATGGTCTGAACTGAAAAGTCAGTGCACCTGTACATAAAGAATTCTTCGATCTGAGCCACAAAATCTGCAAAACGAGGGGCCAGCAAAGCTAGGTAATTACTCAGAGTTAACAACGAGACCTTCTGCAGGAGACGCTTAGCGAGGCCCTTCAGTTCTTGCGGTGTTATTTGTCATCACCCGTAAAAGACCCAATTTTATTCTTAGTGAGCCTATAATTTTTCCTCTTCTAAAAAAAACAGTCAAATTAAAGGATTTCAGGTTAACGTGATTTGTTGAAAAATGCATTCGATTTGGAATTGGGCAAGGACAACTTTGCCTTCTTGCCATTAGTCACGTGGTAGAGAACACTGCCCCACTGAGCCTTAATGGTTTTAGTTTGCTTTCAATTTCAGCTACAGTTCCCCACACCACTCATGTTTGTGTGTGTGTGTGTGTGTGTGTGTTCCAAAGTGTGTCCCAAATAATGAAAGAAACACTCAAGTCATAGATTAAGATGAGTGCACATATTTTTGTTATTGTAAACTAGAAACTTTACATAACTGTGAGAGAGAATTATTAATGAAATTTGAAATACCATTAGTTTTCAAATAACACTGGGGAAGGCAACCAAGAAACCTGTAAAATTAAAAAAGCCAGGGACACAGACGAAGTGGTCAAGTGTAACAAGGCTTCTTGCTAAGAAAATCGGCTGCCTCGTCTCCTACCTGAACTGTTTGCTGATGTCCAGAAGAAATTGTTCTCTTTTTTTCTGTATTTCTACCTCCACTTTAACAGACTGTGAATCAAGCTATGATTTTCAGGTGCTTCAGATCAGGCTGCTGTAATTCCTCAAATGCTCTGATCTATGTTCATATCAAAGCTTCAGTAAAAAGAAAGGTTGGGTGAGGGAATAAATAAAATATTAAAACCAAGTAAAATAAAATTACATCTCCTGATCCTTCCTGAAACTACCATGAACACACACTTCTCCCAGGGACACTCATATATGGATCAGGAAGAATGCCGATTTCAGAAAAATACGGTAAGGTTTACCATCCAGTTTATTCACATAAAATCATACATTCTTTCAAATTTGATCTAAAGTCAGTTTGCAAATTCAAGACCTTTGTAACTAAAGGGCGCTAAGTAAACTGATGGCGGTGTGGTTGCTTGAAAACATTTTCTGTGTGTTGTTCCATGGATGCCATATTCTATTCATAAGAATTCAATTATAATTTTAAATATTGCTTCCAAAAATCTTTATATCTATATAGCGTAAAAATAAAATTTCCTTAACAATTTCAAACCTACTGAGCACAAAGAAAATGCTCAGAGAAGAGGTTCCACAAATACTTTATTAAAATATTAAAATGTTATTGTGAATGTGAAGATCATTTACATCTGTTTAGAAAAAAGTTTGTCTAAATTTATTATTTTTCTATTCACTAGCAAATATTCATTGAGTGCCTATTATGTTCCAGGAGCAAACAAAAGGATCGATGCCATGACTCACCAAATTTATATTCTAATAATCCTGGCCATGTGATAAGGACTGTAAATTGATTTCTTTTTGGTTATTGCTGTCCATCAGTGGAAAAAGAAATAGAGAACTTTAAAAAAGCTGTGATATTTGTGTATAAATTCAAGAGTAAAGACTACCATGATTGATTAGTGATGTCTGCTGTAGAACAAAGCAAAGAAGTGTTGAAATGAATACCATCCTTTTGCTTCTCCTCATTTTGAAGAAATTACTAAAGGGCAATAACCATCAGAGTCAGAACTATTGTCTAAGGAAAATATCAAGTCTAATTACATATAGTACCTTCACCTACTTTGAGGGCATCCTTTGCAACTTGAGATAGAGAAAAAAAAGCCTTCTACCTATTATGGATAAATAATTTTGAAAACCACTTTTTTGCAACTCGTGGTAAAATAATAGAACTGGACAAAGATAACCCAGTGTTAGCATCACAAATGTGACCACAGATGTGATATGATGTATCTCCTGATGGAATAACACACATATCTCCTCCCATGAAATTCGCATGAAAGAAATGGAATCTGAATCTGGTAACACCTTGATATGTAATTGATATGTAACATAACAAATTGATATGTAATTATCAATTTATGACAAATACACAGGAAAAAAAACATTCTAAACCAGAGCATGGTGGGGACTCAACCAGATACATACAGCCTGCGGGACACTAGCAAACCAATCATCTGATTTCCTCCACAAATGGATTGAGATATACTAGAGAGAGGAGAAGAATCTACGAGACAGGGAAATACTGAGAACATAAAATCCCTTTGCCGTGTTTGGAATTTATATGGATCCTCCTTCTAGCAATCTATTAAGAACAAAAAAGAAAAACCTAAGACAATCGGGAAACTGAATGCTGACCAGCAGGTATTTGCTTTAGTTACTATTAGTTTTATTTGAGCACGACATTAATAATAATGTGGATGCATTTTCAAAGGCTGTTTCTATGTGGAAGTGTATAATGATATCATTATGTACAGAATTATATGATACCTAGAATTTTCTTAAAGTAATTCAGGAATAGGGGACGTAGTAAAGACGTGGATGAAAGACAACAGACTTTAAGTTGGTAATCGTTCAAAGAGAACTGGAAAACAACTGATGTCCGTGGTATTATCCCACATGATTCTGAAAGGTTTACATTTTTGATACTATAAGATTTAATAATAGTGATATAGAGAATCTGAATGATATAACTGACTTGGTCATTACAATGTAAATATTCCCAAATTTTGTTCCTTCAAAAAGAATTATTTATTTATATCTATAAAACATTTGCAAAATTTAATCATTTCAAGACCACAAAAGAGTCTTAATAAATTCAAAGTGAAGAACTATTTAATTAACAATATTCATTGGAAATATTATAAGAAATTAACAGCATTGGAAAGAATGCCAAGTTTCTTAAGTAATTTGCATATTTGATGATTCAGTGTGATTGTGACTGGAAGCAGCCTTTAGAAAATTCCTTTATATTTTATATTTAATTCAAGTCCAAAAAAATAACTAAAGCAATTGTGAAAACTGATAGAAACAGAGTATAGCCTTCAACAACAATGTAACAGAAATAGGAATTAATTAAAACATTCACCTGCTATAAGAATTAGCAGATCAATGGAACCCAATATATAACCTCCAAATAGACCTTAGCAAATACAATAATTTAGTATTTTACAAAAGATGCTTAAAACAGTAGGGAAATATATTCAATTAAGATATTGAGGAAGTTAACTCATTTAGAAAAAAGCAAACCTAATGTAATATAAAACTAGATATGTTTTATGTCCATGTATATTTGTACAGATATGCATGTGTGGACATATGCTATGGTTAAGCTGCTACCCACCTTGGTTTTTGAGACAATGTCTCTCACAGGACTGGAACTCCCCAAGTATGTTAGACTGGCTGGCCAGTGAAATCCAAGCATCTACATGTCTCTACCTCCTTCGTGCTGAGATTATAAGGACATACGATCATGGGTTCTGGAGACTGAACTGTGGTCCTCATGCTTGCAAGGTCATCACTTTACTAACTAAACCATCCTATTAGCCCTAGACATGTTTATGGTACATGTACATTCCCAATACCTGTATGTTTAAATAGGTACTCTATCCTGAATCCTTGTAATCACAGTCCCTCAATCAAGACACATACTTTAAAAGACAGTTTCTTCCGTAGAATTGCATCATCACATTTCAGAAACATGAGCTTAACTACCAGATTATTTTCTCAGATGTGGGAAACTGAAAACCTGAATGACTCTAGCAGGTAGAAGCCAAGGTGTAGCGTATTACTAGCAAGGTACAATTCAATATTACTAACATACAATACTATCATATGACAGAGACTACTCATTTGTTCCCAGACTCTCAGATCCAGATAATCACACAGAAACTATATTAATTACAATATTGTTTGACCTATTAGCTCAGGCTTCTTATTAGCTAGCTCTTATATCTTAAACTAACCCATTTCTATTAATCTGTGTATCGGCATGGCAGTGCGGCACAATTCACACCCTATAGATGGCTGGCATGCACTAGCTGAGAGTAAGAGCTACCTTGTTAGAACAAAAACAGAAACAAATATACATGCATACTTGCTAACATGTGTATGAAAATACTCCCTACCTGTATCTGCCTTCTGCACATGCCCATCGCATACGTGTTATAATTTTAATTACGCACTCACGCTCCACAGTTACTGGGTACTGAGGTGACAAAGGAGAAGAAAGAGGCAAAATCATTACTGCTTACTCAGTGCTGATTCCAAAAGCTACGAGAAGATGGATGTGGAGATTTCAGAGGGTTTTTTTTTTACCTTTTGATTTATTTCTTTGCATTCTCTTAAATTCATGTGATAAAACTATGTTCTAATCTTATAGTATATATAAAAAAAACATGAGTTGTTGCCTGATTAGTGTCCTCCTACTTTTGCAAAACAAAATAAAAATTAATACATGAAAATAGAAAAAAAAATAATGCAGGTTAAAGAAAAAAATAGCAAAATGTCTATCTTTCCTTGTCTGTCCAAGCCTTGGATCAGAAAAAGATGCATTTAAACCCGGAGGTTAGGAGCAAGTAGAACATCCCGTTCTCTAATTAACCTAAATTCTACTTTAGGTAATATCTGGACCCTAGAATCTGTCCAGTTGGACAATGTAAGCATGGCAAGAGATCCAACTGACAGTTTTACAACCCTTAACCACCCGCTTCCAACGTGTGTCGTCCTAAGGGAAACAGAATGCAAAACTCTTCATTGTGTTTAATATGGAGAAATTGTTGAGAAGCTCAAAAATACAGGATAATTAACTCAGTGTTCTACGGATTGTTGATCTATTTAGGAAAACGTCAGTGTCCCAGAATGCGAAATGACTCTACTGGGACACAGTTCAGTGGATCTGAGGGAGGGGTGGCATCTTTAAAATTATCACTAAACAAACCCGAGACGCTCCAACAAAGTTGTCCTTCACTGTGGACTGTGGTCGAGCACCTTGGTCCTCAGTGTGGTGATGCAGTTTAACGAACAAATCAGAACAATCATGCGCTAGATGGCCCCACAATGTCCCTGTGAGTAGAGGACATGAATGGGATTTTTCAGTCGCTGTCACCCACTTTGTACTACATACCGTTGATCAGCAACAATGCAATATGCAATAATTCAGTTCCCTAAGCATCAAGTCTTCTAACATGACAGCGCCTCAGTTCAAGTCTACACAGAACACGGATGTCTAGATGTCTATGTTTTCATTTGGGTAGAACTCATAGACATTTGTAGTTTCTTTAAAATTTAGCTTCTTTTCTTCTTCCTCACAGCAAAGCTTTTCGAGTGAGTTGCCCTAGAAAGCACTATCTCTGTTTCCCACAGATAATCACCCACTCCACCATTTTACAGAAATTGATATTTTTTTCCTAATGACTTGTAGTTTTCTTTCTCTTTTTTTGTGGTTTTTTTGAGACAGTGTTTCTCTGTAGCTTTTGAGCCTGTCCTGGAACTAGCTCTTTTAGACCAGGCTGGCCTTGAACTCACCAAGATCCACCTACTTCTGCCTCTTAAGTGCTAGGATTAAAGTTGTGTACCACTACTGCCCTGTTGACTAAGACAAATGATAGTTGGGTCCCTGTCTTTAATTCCCTTAAAATAGTATTTGATAGAATCAGTCGTTTTCCTTAAGTTTTTATTCCATGTCTTCTGTTGTTACTTGATATAAGTAATTCTTCATAAGCATTTCTCCAACGGCTTCTGTTGTTCCCAGTTTGCTTTGTGTTCCACTAGCTAATCTCCACACCCTCCCCCCGCCAGAATGCTGAAGTTCTAACCCCACAACCCCATTTGTCTAAGTTTAAATTATGGAGCTCATTAATTAATGTGAAGTGAAGGCATAGAATAGCATCCTGGTCTAATAGGATTTTCATCCCTTTCAGAAGAGACATCGAAAAAGGAATGACCTACCAAGAAGGATTCTATGTGGAAGCCAGAAACTGATACTTCTGTATCTTTACCTTGGGCTTTTTAGACCCCTAACCAAGAGAAAAATACGTATTGCTTAATCTGCTCATCTTGCTGTATTTTTTATTTACAAACCTGAATGACAATTGCATCTCATCTAAAAAGTCTCTCTTGATTTTTTTTCCACCGGTTTCTCTTCCCTAGGCTTCTTTTCTTAATCAATACCTATATCATCTGTTCTACTCTTGATCAAGATGCAGTTCTTGATTTCCTACTGCTCCTTACATTTTACTTGCAGTATGACAAGTCTTGTTGATTCTACCTCCAAAGACACTTTGGATCTTTGTGGACACACCCTCTCTGCACTCACCATGCAGGCCATCACCTTTTCTCTTCTGGGTAACTGCACGAGCTTTCCAGAAGTTTTTCTGCCTTCACTCTAGAGGCTTTTTATATCTTATTCTACATAGAGAATCCAGAGACTTTTTCATACCATATGAATCAACTGATACCATGTCACTGCTTAGAAACTCCCAATGGGGAAACCACCCCCACTAATAATAAGTATTGGTTATTAAGACCGGTTTATGAGGACCGATAAAAAAAAATCTAATCCCTGTGTTTTATTTCTAGCTCATCTAGTACCATCTTTTCCCACCCCATGTGATCCAGGTCACAGTGGACTTCTTTGTTCCTTGCACACTTATGCTGCCGTTCATTTCATACCAGCATGACAGCAGTACCGCTTTAGAGTCATCTGCTAGATCTTTCGTCCCCTGACGTCTAGATCACTCACTGCTCCACCTGTCCATCATTTCCTCTGCTCTCTGTCTAGGTAGCCACATTTAAAGCACAGTTCTGTTTCTATGCATGTCGCTTTTCACTGGTAAATTTCACTCTTTTTATTCCTCTGATTGTTTTGGTGGATCTTTTCTAGAATCAGTTCCGTGGGAGAAGGATTTTGTCTGCCATTTTGCATGCTAGTCTTTTTTTTTTCAAAGATTTATTTATTTATTATGTATACAACATTCCTTCCCTGTATGCTTGCACACCAGAAGAGGGCACCAGATCTCATTATAGATGGTTGTGAGCCACCATGTGGTTGCTGGGAATTGAACTCAGGACCCCTGGAAGAGCAGTCAGTGCTCTTAACCTCTGAGCCATCTCTCCAGCCCTGCATGCTAGTCTTAATGTAGTTTCTTCCGTCTATTGAAATGCTAAGTTTGATTTAGTATGTCTTAGAAAATCTCATGCCAATTTTATCAGTATATCATCTAGATAAAGTGTATTTTTAAAAGGAGTTTGATGATTCTTTTATTTACTGGAAATTATCTCTCAATGGAATAAGATGACTCTGGGAAATAAATAACAAATGAGAGGGTCTGTAATTTTAGAGACAGTGATATGAACTTTGCCACTAAATAAAGCATAGTTACCCTGACAACATTCTACTGTGAAGAATTTATAAGACTATTTTCCATTTTTATTTCTCAACTCCTGAAAGTATCTCATTGCAAAATATAAATAGATAGAATGGTAAAAAGGAATGCCTGATGAGGTTGAAGCTTCTAAAGATGCAAATGAAAAACTGACTTGTATCTCTCTAGAAACTTACAAAGTTGGCTCACCAACTTATAGTAAAATTCACTTGCACTTACACAGTGTTCAGATGGGAAGAAGCTTTGTTTTCACTGTGAAGATTTGTGATTTGTAGCTGTTAATATGAAAACGTACTGCTCTAGTAATGCATTCCTTCAAATCTGGGTTTTAAGTATTGTATTGTCTGAGAAAGGAAACAATTTTATACCACATTCACTGTTATTTATAAGTGTAGCAATTGCCTAATTCAAATCGTGTTTGGTCTAGCCTATACAGTACATGCTGGACTCAGCTCAGGACCTTTCTCCCTCAATAAACCAGGTGCTGAGATTACTGGGATGCACCACCACACCTGGCTAAATTGTGTTCTTAATGTGAACGAACAAATCAAATCAGTAAAGATTTTCTTGAAGGTTTTCCCCTTAAACATATATAAAATACCCCATGCTATAAATTATTAAAATAGTAACTTTACTTCAACATCTATAATTGGGAATTGTACATGTTTTTCTCCAAATTATAGTCTATCAAGAATGCAAAGCAAAGGAAAAAAAATAACCCAGTGTTGTACTAACAAGTCAAATCTAAGTTACTGTCAAAATATCAGAGACTCATTTAAGTGCTCTAGCTAGTCTCCTTAGTAAAAGGGAAATGGCTAAGATCATAATGCTTGAATAGCTATTTCACATGCACAATGAATAAGCAAAATTGTATTTGTACTTTATTATTTATTAGAAGCTTAACAGTATGATTATTGCCTCATCGTTCAAAGATAAAGGAATAAGAGATAAGTAAGGAATGTGGTAACATGAAGTCAATAAATGGAGACAGCATTCATATCTCACTGGTCACATTTTTAGGATTCCCGGGAGATGAGAATATAGTTCAGTGGTGGAGCATTTGCCTAGTATGCATACGGCCCTGATTAAATCCCCCACTATAGCAAACCCGAAACGCTGCCCCAGTCTGCCTTCTAAAACCACTGAGAGCTCCAGGGCTTGCCCCTCTCGCCATCACAGCCACATGCTCATTTAAACTCCCCCAATCAAAGTTTTCAAATCACTGCCCTGCAAATCTGAATGTCTGCGTTCACCAGGGTGTCGGTGGGGATGCGACAAAAGTTGAAATACCAACAACTGTGGTATGTATTCTCGTATTAATTCAAAAGTGAATGTACAATTGTAAAAGTTAAACATATATGGCTATGAATGAACTTTAATTTTGCTCAGAAAATATCCACGAGTGGCTCCTTTGGAAAAGACCGATGAAGCAAATTCTCAAAGTGAGGGGGCAAATCAAACAGCGCTACCTGTCTTCAGGATAGTCTCCGTGGCGACCACTTTGCAAACTCTGAAAAACATTCGAAATATTCAAAAAGACTATAAAGATGTTTGGTAAAAATGGCAAACCACACACACACACACACACACACACACACACACACACGTCCACCTTCTTACGAGCAGACAAGAAGCCCAACTTGGAATTTCAAATTAACTTTTTGTATGATGCATTATTTAATAAATGTTAGCATTAATTTTTAAAAGGTTTAATTTGCATACCATTACTGGGCCAAATGGTTGATGAGAATCACAATTAAAGAAAGATGCACCATTCATTTACTAAGAAGAAAAACCCGACAAAAGTCAAATCTTCATCATTCAGCTGAATAAAGGCATCCCATAACTGCCCAAAAGGTAGAGCACTCTGACAGATGCAATTTAACTCTTATGATTATTTAAATCAGCTTCCTTTATGCATGACCCTAAGCAAAAGCTTAGTGTCTTCTCAAGGATTAGGGTGGTTTTTCCCTTAATGCTTTGGACATTGGCATGGGGAGAAAACATTAAGAAAGAAAATCGAACTAGGGATTTGAGTTTGAAGATATAAACATAATTTGGGAGAATTTCTTGTCTCTTAATGCTACCTCATAGACATGGAATACTCCTGCACAGTGGAAGACACTGCCCTCATTCATTAACCAGCATTAGTTCCAACATGACTCAAGCTGTGTTTATTTCAAATGTTGAACATATGAAGGAAACAGGTGGGAATAATTCATGGAAGCCCTTGTCATGGGGTTCACTATCTACCAAACTTATATCAATTCATTCTGATTTTAGCTTTTGTAGTTATTTTTAATTGTATAAAATTACGCCACAAGTACGCAGAGGTCAGAGGTCTGTTAGCAGAGACTGCTTGTTTGTTTCCCAGCCACCTAGACCCAAAATAATCACACAGAAACTATATTAATTGCAGTACTGTTTGGCCAATAGCTTAAGTGTATTTCTAGCTCTCTCTTACATCTTAAATTAACCCATCTATCATTTTATTTTTTACCATGAGGCTTGTGGTTTACCAGTAAGATTCCTTTGGCAGCTACGTGGCATCTCCCTGACTCCATCTTCTTTTCTCTTCTGTCTGTTTGGAATTCCCACTTACTCTATTCTGCCCTATCACAGGCCAAAGCAGCTTCATTCATTAACCAATAAAGTTAACACATATACAGAAGGACTTTCCACACCAGAGGACGACATTGTACAGACAGGTGGCTCCTTCCAGCATTGCTTCCAAGGATTGGCCTTAGGTGCTATGGCTTGTGGAGCAGGTACAGTTACCTGCTGAGCCATAGTTCAGCACGCTTAGTTTTGTTTTTAATGAAGAATAAGTTTTATACTTAGATTTTGCTCTTATATCAAGAAGTCGTAGTTGTTTTAAATAGTTGCCTGCTCAATCTTGTCCTTCCTTATTTCTTTTCCTTTCCTATCAAGAAAAGTTTTTGTGTATTTAACTCTCCACTACAATTTGTAATTATTTTGCCATATACAATAGTATAAAATATGAATTTCCAAATTACCAAGTTAATATAACACAATATAAGATATTTACTGTGTTTGTGTTTTAATTCAAGTAAAGGAATTCACCTTTGCTTAACCAAGAATATCTGGCAAAGTTATATGTAAATATTCTACCCCAAAATAAATGCTAGTCCACTTTCAACTTCCAATACAGCCCAATGTATTACTCTTAAGCAAGAAAATAAAAGCAATGTTATAATTTTGTAATCTTGAAGGAAAAAAGTTTCAACAATAGTATGTTCAGAAAATGTACATTGTGCTTTTAATGAAAAGATATATGTAAAATACCCATTTAAGCTAAAGAGCTGCATCTTACCCGCTGGTAATCAATTTTCCAACAGTGGGTGGGTAGATAGATGGCTGCAAAAGGAGAAATAATGTTTGGGGCACTTTGTAGCCTCCTCCTAAAGATGGAACTCTTCAGAAGGAAACTGCTTCTCACAGGAAGTGTGTTCCTCACAGGGACTAATATAAGGACAATATTCCAGAGTCTACAGCACTCGTCCCTCCCACAACACCCAGAACAAGTCACTCACGTTACTTCTATGGAGAAATAGCCCGTGTAACAAGTAACAGACTTGCAATAAATTTTGGAATTATCCTTTCCAACTTAATGGTAGGTAACCATCTAACTATTTTGGGTTTAAAATTGTCTCAGTCAAACTAAAGCAGCGTGGCAATTTGTTTGTAAGGAAACTCATGCAAACCATGTTGTAAAGTTGGCAGAGTTCTAAATATGAAACCAACACCAACAGCAATGAAAGCAGAACAGACATCAGTCCTGCTTATCTCCATCAAGTCACTTCTCCACCCTTTTGTCAACTTCTTGGGTTTCTATTACCACAGCAAGACCATTACTTCAGCAATTAATGTGTTGCAACACATTTTACAGGTAGAATAGGAATTCTTTAGATTTAATCTAGGGTCACTCGGTTAGGTTTTTATTGTTTTTATCTTTTATGGGTGTTTGTTTGATTGTTTGAGAAAGGACCTTGCTGCACCACTCGGGCTGGTGTGGAATTCTGTAGCCACGACTGACTTCCATTTTAGGATTAGCATCCTACCTCCTCATCCCCCTCCTGAGTGCTGGGAACACATATGAGCCGCATATGCTTAGTAGATGAGTGACTTTAGAAGTGTCTAATATCACAGAGTAAATATATACGGCAAATGCTAAGAAAGTTATTTTTTTAACCTTATTGAAAGAGTGGGCAGTTCTTTTCCTTAAAAAGTAAAAATAAGAAAAATACATGTAAAGCAAGAGGGAAAAGTTTATACATTCTGAACTATCAGAGTTATAGTTCCATAAAGTGATGAGAAATAAACATTTAACCAAAAAAGTAATTGATTCTATCTTCTGTTTATAATTTTTAAAATAACTTGATAATAATCTGAATATATATACATACATATTATGTGCATATATATGTATATGATAACTTTTAAAGTAAAGCAATGGAAACTCAAAAGAAGGAAGAGAGAAAAAGAATAACAGTCTCATTTTAGTACCAAGGACCTATGTGACTTTGATAAATTTCACAGGTCTGAATTTTTCTTTATCTATATAGAAAACCTTTAATCTGAGATTCCTTCTTACTTTAATATGTCATGATGAAAAACAAAAGTCTTAGGCACATTCCAAGGAGAAAATACAAATGATGATTTCTGTGGTACATGAATGGCAGAGTTCATGAATATTTATGTGAAATTAAAATATCATGAATTGTATTTCTTTCTGAAAATTATCTATAAGATTAGCTGCTTCAACAACCATGCAACAGGGGCATCTGTACTGATGGGCAGCTCCTTGCTAGGACTTCACACTCCCATGAGAAAAGCATGAAGGTATCTTTGGATGCATTAATGAAGGGCATGGAAGAAAAGAGCAGAAACGGGTCTCGAACTTATACCGCTCACACTCAAAACTTAGAGCCTGATACAGCAGCCTCTCTGCTGAGAAGTTGCCAGCATCTCCTATTTTACTTACTGCCTTTCATATAAAATGTGTCAGCATCTGAAAAGTTACTTTTCTCTACATCTTGTTATTAAATATTCTAGAGAAAAAGTATTTCAAGGAAAAATACGTTTTGAAGGTATCATGTAGAAGTAAAGCTTGCTGGTTTTACAGTATTATCATATAGGTCTATGTTTTAATTTAAAGCATCTTCAAAACCAGTAGCAGGTATGTGAAACGGCACAGCTCAGCTTAAGTATCTGACTTCACCACATCTCCACACACGACCAGAACTGGAATACAAACTCGAGCACTGAGCATCTCTGTGATACTGAGTGAGCCATTCGTCCTCTTGTGCTTGAGTTTTAGTCTACATAAAATGTAGACTTTATCAGTGTAATTTGAAAAGGATTTTGAAGACATTTGAAAGCGTTCTGCAGAAGTTAAAGCGCTTCCATGCATTGTTAGTTTAGAGAACACCCTACAGAATGTGTTGTCTTCTTGACATTCCATTACAGAAGCTTCTGACAGAGGAGTGAATAGGTTAAATATTTAAAATGTTGATAAAACCAGAATTAATGTGAGAAAATTAGCGTCCTTCTAAGCTGTGGCTGGGATATTAATTGATATAAAAATTTGGCAATGTCTTTTGAAACTGTGAGCTCTGTCTAGCCTTTGATCCATCACTTCTCCCGTAGAAATCTTCCCTGAGGGAATATTTACAAAGTTTTCAAAGGATAGAAGCTCGTTCATTTTTAAATAGCAAAGTATAAAGGAAGCAGCAAAAATGCGTTTTAAAAATTACAAAACAGTCATATAATAGGAAACTATGTCATGTATAAAAGGGATGTTGTATAAGGGGTGCAATATGAAAATACCCAAGAAGGGTGGGGTATTGTTAAACAAACAGGGGAAGTGACAAACTTGTGCACACACTGTCAAGCCGTTTTTTTTTTTTTTTTTTTTTTTTATAGTTGAACATGCATCGCTGATGGGCGAGATGAACACAAGCATAAAGCAAGATGGTAATGGTGACTGGCTTCACAAGTGAAGTGGTTGGTGCTGAATGGGACAGACCTGGAAGAACACTTGCTTATCATGGATTTGCTCATTTATTTTAATTAGGAACATGTACTTTTCAGAAATACAGTATTATTAGGAATTGAATAGTATTAAAAATACACAAACAGTAAATAAAAATTAATGGTGTGGTAAAGGATGAGGCAAAGAAAACAGTAACTCTTGCAGATTGTAAAGCAAGTCACATTTCCTTCAACACTATTTTTAAGATGTGTTTTATTTGCAGTCATGTGTATATGTACATGTTTTGGTGAGTGTATGCCATGTGTGTGGGTGTTGAGGAGTATAATTTTCAGGTGTGTGTCTTTTGTTTACACTGTATTTGTTTGATTCTGTAAAGCTGTGTTACTGAACCTATCTAAAACATCTGCTGGTCTTAAAAAGGAAATGAGCGGCCAATAGAGAGGCAGGAACCTGGATAGGCAGGGCAGGCAGACAGGGAGTATAAATAGGAGAAGGAACGAGGAGCAGAGAGAATAAGGAGAGGAGGACATCAGGTGCCAGCCACCCAGCTACACAGAAAGCCACAGAGGAAGAAGTAAAGGAATGTGTACAGACATAAAGAAAGATAAAAGCCCAGAAACAAAAGGTAGTTGGGATAATTTCAGAAAAGCTGGCAAGAAACAAGCTAAGCTAATGCTGGACATTCTTAATTAAGAATAAGCCTCTTGTGTGATTTATTTGGGAGCAGGGTGATAGGCCCCTCAAAAAGCCAAAAGAGCTTAATATCTGACAATGTGTGGGAGTTCCCAGGGAGGCCAGAAGTGTCCTGTCAACTAAAGCTGCAATCATAGGCAGTTGGAAGCCACCTAACATGGGTGCTGGGAATAGAACTTAGGTACTCTTGAAGAATAATACATGGTCTTAACCACTAAGCTATCTCTCTAGCCCCACAAGTCACATTTTCTATCATGCTCAGAGGTAAATGAAGTAATGCTAATGAATATTCATGAAGTAAATAGAACTTCTGAAATCACCTAGGACGCTTTCTGAGGTATCCACAGTCCTGCTAACACACCGATATTTTATAAAATTATGCTTGGGACTCAGAGGCAAGCTATGATAAAGTCATCATTTCTTAAAGATCTTTATCACCTTATTTTCAATCTTAGCCACTCACACAGCAGTTCATACATGTGCAAAACCATCATACTAACCCCTGGATCAGTACTAAATGAAAAAGTTACAAACTTTTTTGGTTGGTGGAAATTATTGTCTCAATAATTTCATCCAGACACCAGTAAAGCAAAATGACTTGTTGACCAATTCTATTTATTGCATAGTCATAGCCAAACATCTTAATAACTATTTTGTATTTGTTGGCAGCTCAAAACTTCTGAAACTATTAAGTCATATCAGAAAACGCTAACTTCTTAATCATTTTTTTCTTTCTTTCTTTTTATTTTTGGAGACTTGGTTTCTTTGTTTAATAGCCTTGGCTGTCCTGGAACTCACTCTTGTGAACCAGGCTGGCTTCGAACTCAGAGATCCACCTGTCTATGCCTCCCAAGTGCTGGGATTAAATGTGTGCACCACCACCCAGCACCTTTATCATTTCTATGTTAACTTTTGTGTTATACTTGCTCTTGATCACAATCACTGCAAAAAAGAAGAAACCCTCCAAAAATACCCAACACTGAAATGAATGCATCAATCTAATAACAAAGCCAACAGTATCATGTGTTAGTTGTTTATTATGTGCCCAACAGTAGTCAGTTGCTTGTTCCGAACACTTATGCCATGGTGCTCACCAGCACATGTAATGGTTCCTTGGTTCACATACTTGGACAATCAGTCTAAAGGAAGAACTGATTAAATAAAGCATGGACTACGGTTCCTGTAATGAGTCTGGTGATGTAGATGAATCCCAATTGATTTGACAGATGAAATGTTTACCTGCTAGGCTTTTGGTGTTTGTAAAGAGTCAGAAAGAATCCAGGGAGATGAATTCTGAACTCTAAAGAAGAATTCTAGGAAGGAAACGGAGTGTGTCTCTAGGGTATGGCCTGCTGCCCAGCATCAGGAAGTGAACATTCACTAACTAAAGGGATAAATGCTTGGTAGAAGCTAGAAAGTTAGTGTGGGTAGCACCTGATCTTGCAAGGCATGGTTGGCAAAGCGAGTGATGTTCCCAGTAACATGCAGGCAGAGCAGAACGCAATACACGCTGAGAGCTTCTTAGGATTCTGCATGACCACAGCACAATTGATGGAGAACCCAAATACTTAATGGTCATATTTCCTGCATGAATAAGACTGTTCTTGGTAAAAGCAATGGCGAGTCTCTGGTCTGTTTCAAATACAAGAGAGACATTTGCATTTGAACTCCAAAAAGTAAACCTTTCTCAATAATGCATTGGTATACAGTAAAAGAATGAAGTCGCTGATCAAGAGGATGGGACTTGGATCATGGGGAAAGAGAAGATAAAAACTGGAATTGAGATAACAACTCCAGAGGATTCTTTTAAAGAACTCTAAGAGAAAAATACTCAGTTGGTAATGGTGATGAGGATGATCACAGCAGAGTTAAGCCAAGAGCCAGAAACCCAAAGTGAGTTGTCACATTACACAGGAACAATGGTAGCAAGGTTAGGGGAAGAATCCCCAGGTCCTAAAGTACAACTTTTGTCATTTTCTTACTGTGATCTAATGGTGGAAAATGTGATTATATTTTATCTGAAAAGATTTTTACTGTGGTTTTATTTTTTAAATATTTTTTCTAAAAGTAGGAACTCTTTCATGACCAATAAATCGATGAGTTACTCTTGTTTTATATCTACAGTTCTTTTTGTTGATAAGCCAACATTCTTTGCAGGCAATGCATCATTTGGCCAGGTGATTGCTGAGACTATTCTGAGAATATCTTTGGTTTCAGCAGAGTTGTTGTAAACTGTGTATGAATTAGTCTTTTGTTGCTATTCATCTATTGATCCCTTTTGGGTTTATAGCCTTTCTTAAATCTTTGTCTTGGATTCTTTCATTTGTTTTGGTATCTCCTCAGCATTATTCCTTAGATTATTGTGCTTGTTGCATTTATCTTTACATTCTCCTGGACTTCAAATATGTGTCCTTTTGGATGCTCTTAGCATGTTGTAAGCATCTTTGGTATTTTCCTGTATTTTTCTCAGTCATCACCACCTTCCTCCTTCAGGCTAAATGATTTCTATTATCTGATAGAATGTTCTTCCAAGTCACTTTGCTGCTAAACTCTTACATTCTTTAGTGATTAGTTTTAATTAGTTGCTGATCTTCAGTTTTAGAATTTTTGTATGATTCTTATTCATATGATTTCATCACAGATATTGTTTTCTTGAGAAATGTTTCTTTGATGTCATCTTTCTAGGATGTCTAGAGTATATTAAGCATAATATTTATAGCTTTATTTGATTGCCAGCTAGTTTACAAGTGGATCTAATTCTTCAGTATAATTTTTACCTTCTCATTTTCTCTAATATTTTGCCAAGTATGCTCCATAAGTTTCAATTGAATACTAGGAAATGTATATGGAAAGCTATAAAAATTATTTAAAATTATGGATGTGTTACTTTGTCCCAGAAATGGCACAATTTGTTTCTTAAATTAAATTGAAAGAAGATCTGAATCCAGTCTTGAATTGATCTGATTGGAAAATGGGTTTTAGAATTTCAGTAACAACTGGTCTGAACACTCTTACTTGTACCTAATCATAAATCAGGAATATTTACCAACGTTTTGCCTTCTTCTCGTACTCTGAGGTCCCATCCTCTGCTCATGAGCATCAGGAGCGATTGGACATGTCTGGATGACTTCCCTGTCATTAACCATCATTTCTGTGCTCAACCGTTTTAACACCTGGTTGGCTCCACAGAACTTGCAAATGGACAAATCCCTCGAGAGGAAATCACCTCAATGTGCTTTTCTTTGGAATGTTGGCATCTCAGGCCACATGCTGAATTCTAATTTTGTCTTCTACAACCCCATGGAGATTCTGAATATACTGACAGTACACCTATCCCTCAGAGACCACTATCTCTTTGGCTTCTCCCGGCTGGGAGTCAGCAAATGCTTTTGGTGGGATAATGCCTTATCTCAATTGGCTTTCTTTCCCTCTGGGATTCAAGACCCTCAAGAAATGACAGCCTTCATTTATCTCATTTTCAAGCCAATATTTAAATAATTTTAGCCAGCTTTTCTTACTGGTCTGTATGGCATGATTAATTCACAGCCGAGGGCCTGGAAAGTAGGTAGCCTTTAATTGAAAATATGTCAAAAAAAAAAAAAAGAATGTTGTAGAGAGACAAGGATACAACATGTAGGAGAGTTATCCACAGGATAAGACCTTTGAGGGCAGGGATGCAAGGTTCTGAAAAGAGAGAATGAAAATCAGGGAATTCAACAAAGAAAATGCAAGGTGTGGATGAGAATAAATGTCAGTACAAATAGGAAGAGGCTACCTTTCCCGGCTTAAGGAACTGATGATATGATGTTGTTACATGATTCTGAGAAGAATGTCTCACACTCTTTCCTTTCCTATGCTAATGTGCCATTGGTAACCATGCATAGCTAGCTCCATCTAGGTTCCACCTCTCCCTTTCTCTGTAGAGCCTCTATTCTACTGTGGAATATAGGATCACCATTCTGGTTGGGTTGGCACCAATATAACTTTTCCCGAGCCAAACCTCATGTGTCTTTTAGGAAGCACTGTGGCTAAGAGTTCCTACAGCCAGACGATTTGCAAAGCTGATTCTTGTGCTCGGCTTGAAATCTACAGCTCTTGTTTGCTGGATTATCATTTTGTCTGAAGCTGTCATCTCAGAGAGGGCTGGCCCCGCGTCTGCCTCTGTTTATGATCAGACACTACAGCTTCCTCCTCTTCCTTTCCTCTAGTTCCTTGATGATCAGCAGCGCGACTTTCGTTCCTATCAGAGCCATCACCACTTGCATACACGCTCGCAGCAGACTCAAACCTCATCCAGAGTGTCACTTTATTGCCATCCATTCTCCACCGCGCTGGCAGGGACGTCTTTATAGATTCGATTGTATCGCTTCCTTAGTCACAACCTTTGCCAGCTCCTCCACCGTCTGAGACATAATGCAAAATCAGTTCTTGAAGAAACAAACACTGTAATAAACACACTGACAATTTTTCAGAAAAATCTCTGTGTATTAAAACCTATGGGAGACAGCCAAAGCTGTTTGGGAGGTAGTCATAATTTTAAACGTCTTCCCGTGGAATGAAAATGGATAAATTCAAATAAACCAAGATTAAGAACCAAAAGCATAAAAACATCAGTGTAATAACCTAACGTTTGAGGATAAATTCAGAAAATATGCAATTGACAAATAAACCTAATAAATGCCTATGAGAGAGAAAACCCGGTAAAAGGGAGGCAATGACAATAGGTTAATTTGATATAAATGAGAAAACAGAGGCAGTATAGCAAATCATGCACAGCATATTTAATTCAACTATAATAGTCAAATATGCTCAGCTCAATTCTTATAAATCAGAACATCTTACAAAAATCAAAGTATTCCTTATAGATAGTACAAATTTACAAAATTAACTCAATAATCCAGGAAAACTAGAGAAAGTGTTGGGTATTTTATATACCTGGCTTCAGAAGCAACCAGAGCCATGCCCCTTCCTGTGCATATTTGACAACTTTCCCTTCCACCCTCCTTGCCCTCAATTTCCCCAAGGGATCTCATCTATTTCCCCTTCTTAGGGTGATCCATGTATCCCTCTTAGAGTCATCCTTGTTACCTAGCTTATCTGGAGCTGTGGGTTGTAGTCTGGTTATTCTCTGTTTTACATAAAGCTAGCTATAATTATAAGAAGACAATTCCATAAAGCTACAGCAAAGACAAAACAAGAGAATAGTCTCACTTCTAAAAGTCAAAGCAAAACTCCCAACTTACAAGTAATACATAAACAAGCTTAATTTGTATTAGTCTTGCATGGATGGTTTAACATTACAAATCTATCAGTACAATTTGATATATCCAAGAAACAAAATAAAAATATCTGCATGGCCGGGCGATGGTGGCGCATGCCTTTAATCCCAGCACTCAGGAGGCAGAGGCAGGCGGATCTCTGTGAGTTCGAGACCAGCCTGGTCTACAAGAGCTAGTTCCAGGACAGGCTCCAAAGCCACAGAGAAACCCTATCTTGAAAAACCAAATATATATATATATATATATATATATATATATATATATATATATATATATATATCTGCATGATCAAGTTGGTGGGTGTCAGCAGATATTTTTGTGAAAAACACCAGATTGGAGATTCTAGCCATAGAATTGAGCCTATATTTCATGATCCTAGAGAAGCTAGATAGGAAGGTGAACCCAAAGAAAAACATGTAGTTATCCTCCTGGATATTGGAAATAGACTAGATTGTCAGGCAAAATTTGAGAGCTTGGGGGTGGGGGCAGGATGGGGGTAAGGAGAGATGGAGAGAGAGAAGTGAGAAGGAGAGGATGGGGAGAGCTTGGGGGAATGGGACAGTTGGGATGGAGGAAGAGTGGATATGGAATCGGGGAAGTATATATCTTAATTAAAGGGACCATTTGAAGGTAGGCAAGAGATTGGACCCTAGAGGGGTTCCCAGGTGTCCAAAGAGATGTCCCCATCTTGCTCCTTGAGCAGCTGAGGAGAGGGGGTCTGAACTGGCCCTTTACTATAGCCACACTGATGATTATCTTGCATATCACCATAAAACCTTCATCTGACGTTGGATGGAGATAGAGACAGAGACCCACATTGGAGCACTGGACTGAACTCCCAAGGTCCAAATGAGGAGCAGAAGGAGGGAGAACATGAGCAAAGAAGTCAGGACCATGAAGGGTGCGTCCATTCACCGAGACAATGGGACTGCTCTAATGGGAGCTCACCAAGGTCAAGTGGGCTGGGACTGGTGGAGCATGTGATCAAACCAGACTCTCTGAAAGTGGCTGATGAGGAGGGCTGACTGAGAAGCCAATGACAATGTCACTGGGTGTTGATTCTACTGTATGTACTGGCTTTGTGGGAACCTAGTCTGTTTGAATCCTCACCTTCCTAGACCTAGATGGAGGGGTGAGGACCTTGGACTTCCCACAAGGCAGGGAACCCTGACTGCTCCTTAGACTGGAGGGGGGGGAGAGGGGAAGGGAAATGGGATGAGGGGAAGAGGTGAAAACTTGTAAAATTATATAATTTAATAAAAATAAAAATAAAAAATAAATCCACATATAAAAAAATCACCAGATTGGGGAAAAATGTTAAATACAGGGGCACATGTACACACACACACACACACACACACACACACACACTTTAAATGCTAAATGGGGTGTAAACATTCTATTTCAAACTAAAAGTCTAGCCTTTTATCTATCTAATAAGAAGTAATGGATATATATACAGTGAAATCAGAAAAAAAGCCAAGGTGTTTATAATTCCACTGCTGCTTACATAATTCTAGAACTAGATGCTAGTCGATGCTGTCACACCAGAAAACAGAAGTGTAAATTAAACATGACAAGTTTATCTTTCTAAACTATGGATGATGTTTATACAAAATTCACATTGTTTGAGTGTAAAGTCAAGGAGGTTTGACAACTTGTTCCATTGAGACCACCGTACCACCATGCCCATGGCTGTGATGGATTCTCTTTTGTTTTTTATTATGTATATCCTCTTTTTATTTTAAATTTTTTGGAACAACCTTTTTATTTTACATACCAATCCTAGTTCCCACTCCTTCCCTTCTTAAATCCATCATGCATCTTAAATCCATCAGTTTTCTTCAAATATTCTCATTTCTTATTCTCTGTAATTATTGTTGTCAAATCTGTTACTTCTTCTTATTCAACATATGCTGTAATGTACTTGTAGTGGACTAATCTTTTTGTACACTTTAAAGATTTATCTTTGTCAAGGAGCCTTCTGAGTGGTTTAATAAACATCTAGGCAGGAATCAGAGGCAGAGAGAGGAGAGGAGAGGAATCTAGGCACAAGAGATATACCAGAGGACACAGAGAGAAAACAAGAGGTACAAGATGGAAAAGAGGTAAAAAAAAGTCATAAAGCAAAACATAGATTAATATAAATGGGTTAATTTAAGTTATAAAAAGCTAGTGGGGCAAGCTTAAGCTATAGGCTGAGCCTTCATAATTAGTAATGTCTCTGTGTCATTTCTTTTTGTGAGCTTGCAGCACAAAGAAAAATCTATCTACATATGGTGTCCAATGTGGGTACTCAAATATCCAAACATAGGGTCTGAGAAACCTAAGAAAAGTTTTGGACAAGCAGCCAGATTTAGCTCCCTAGTTCAGTCTCACGGGCAGACTGGTGCTCAGCTGTATTCAGAGTTGTGGATACTGGCTGCTGCCTGTAGGCTGGAGCCAGTCACCAGTATCATGTGCCAGTACCATGGGCTAAACTGACCCCCAAAGTTTGCTTTAATTTATGGAAAGGTTAATCACTGGACAAAGAAATTGTTCTTGCCTCAACTGCTGACCATGTTCTGTCCAAACTGGACAAGCAGGACACAAAAGAAGGCAACTACCAAACTTTGCCAAGACAAGTGTAAGACAGTCTTTCAAAATTTCTGCTTTACAGAAAAGTCTGTCAGATATTTTAGGCCCATAGGCCAAAGATAGATGCACCAATGTTGCAGATAAACCTTGGGTGATTGACAAGACAGTCAGATGTCTCTGTTGTTTCCTCAGTTTTGGAAATTGCTTGTTCTGTACTTCCTGTTTATTCAGGTGATATTTTATCCTTCTCTGGTCTCTGAGGGAGTTGCAACCTGTATAGTTTTAGTTACATTTTTCCTTGCTATCTAATTCAGAAAAGAAATGCACAAAAGAGGTATAAAGAGTATGAGGTTGAGAGACATAAAAACTTAAATTGTTTATCTAAGAAAATGTTTTGAGGTCTGAAAAAAGTACTTTCAGGTTGGTAATACAAGTTAGGATAGAATGTAAATTAGGTTCAAAACTTTGGATTCACCAAACAGAATAGATAATGAGTATTTTCTCTAAATTTGCCAAACACAAATAGGCTGGACATTGTAAATGAAATTCTGACCTGTAATTACTCTTGTTATGTATAATTTTACTATATTAAAATTGAAAACTTTCTTTTTTTATTTAGAAAAAGGTGGAAAATTTTATGGAATAATCTTTTTGTATGATGAAAGATGCAATTCATTTAAATTAAAGCTGTAAACATTATAAAATCAAATGTAAGTATCATGATTTACAATTGACAGATGGCAAACTATTTAACAATGAAAGAAAAACCAACTAAACTTCTTAAAAGGGTTTCAGTCACGGTAAGAAGTATGTAAAAAATATTTCTACTCTCCTGCACCTCTGTCTGCGCATCTCACTGGCACATATATAACATAGATATGTGGCTACAACCACCAGATTCCTTAGATACCTCCTTCATTCCATGCTCCATAATGAGAAAAAAAAATAGCTCATAAAGGCGTTATTACCACCCGAGAATGTTGAGATCTACAGAATGCCCCAACTCCCTCGCAAGAAGGCTGAGTAGTCTAAAATGGCTGGGAAAGCCACAGGAGTATTTCAGCTGAAGCCTGTGTAACTGTGAGGAGACAAGCAGCAGCTCAACAGTGATCCGTTGCACCTGAACATAATATGTCTAGACTAAGAGGAGACCTGGTGAAGACCAGAGGCAATCCCTCATTAAAGGACACTTCTCTCCAGAGCAGAGCTGACCAGCTAACCACAGCAGAAAGGACATCTATTTTTGGTAAGATAAATCATGTAAATATTGAACAGGGGTCTGTATCAAAAATTTCCTCCTGGTGGGAAGCAATCTGCTCTCTGTGCCAACTCTGGTCAAATAACATTCCTGGGACAGACAGTGGGGCTTAAGATTCCCCCATAGGTTTTCAAGATGTAAACAGAAAGTGAGCCAGTCTTGTTTGAGGATGTTCATAAGCATGTACAAGGAAATACTGAGTAATCAGTCAATCTCTGAATGTATCCCTTTAAATCCCCTATAAACGAGCATTGAGTGGCTTTTGATGATAAAAGAGGCTCCATCCCATGTGTTTTTACTTATTTAAATTAATGAATAAGCTATGGCCATGTGGTATAACTAAGGTACAGCTTGCTGAATTCTGGACCTTGAATACCTTCCAAAGGCCAAAGGCTTTGTCTCCAGGGAGAGAAATTTCCCAGATGGTTGAACCTGTAGTGTGTTGGGCCTAAGGAAATGTTCACAGGTCACTGGGAGGATGTATAGAAAGAATTGCTGGATTTCAGCCTCTTCCTCGCACACCTTAGTTTTCTGGCTGGCAAGGTTCTCTAGCAGCACTTCCTCCACAATGTACCGCCTCACTCAGATGAAAGCAATGGGCCAAGACATCATGGACTAAAATGACCAACACAATGAATAAGAATAAACCTTTTCATACTGTGTTTTGATGAATTTGGTATAATAAACATTCTATGGTTAAAATGAAAATCTACAGCATGAATAGGGAGATTAATTCACAGCTATTATTATATGGTAAAATATTTCAGCACGCTTACATATTCCTCTTTAAATGCACAAAAATAAACCAAGTCATCTAAAACATCTACTACACTGCAACAATTTTAAAAATCATGTGGGGCCCATGCTTTCCAAGAACCCCTTTGCTTTGTAAAGGGGAGTTCTCTCTGTTTGCTTGCTGTAGGTGTGTGTTCCTCACTCCTCATAAAAACACTTCTTTACTGACTGGGAAAAAAATACGTTTATTACACTTATTCACACCATTGTTCTTACCTGTTAGTCAAGAGTGGCGCTAAATCAAATCTTGAATACATGAAATTAGGTTCAGATTGGATGGTATTTTTAAATCAGTGCTAAACACTGCTATCACCCCTGCTTTCTGGGAGAGCTGTTTCTTAAGAGATGACTAGAGAGAAAAGCTACACTTATTTTTGCTTTCTTTGTTTGTATTTTTTTTTTCCAGCTAGAAACTGGTTGTTTTAAATCTCATCACCATCATCCAGAGAAATGCACTTTGCAAATTAAAAGAGTAACATCAGCGATTTTCCGTGAGAATGAGAGTTGCTTCTACCATGGCCAGAGGCAGTATTACTGAGCAACACATAGCTCGGAGGCTTCCCTTGGCTGTTGCTATGGTTATGAATGCATGAGCTCTCGCTGGCAGGATCTGCTTACCCTCTAACGTTCCTATACACACTGGTGTGAGCCATATTCATGAAGTTCTTTTGCAGAAATGATGTTATTAGTATTACTGCCGGAATGTTTGCCAAAGTCACAAAGACAAACAATAACAACATATTTCTGTCTCCCCCTCTCTATTTCCTCATTAAATGATTCTACAGACCTCAGCTAAATATATTGCCTCTCTGGACCTAATCTTATTATTCTCATTCTTATCAAAGTAGAAACCTTGGGCAAACAATGAATACAGAAGTCTGAAAACACAAACTTACTGTGATTTGGTTTTTGTCCTGTTCTCTATTTTTTAATTATATAATTTGGTGTAACTGACTGTTAAGTCTTGAAAAGCAGTATCTTTTACAATCACATTGTTTCAGAAGAGAACAGAGGAGTGAGGAATACAAGAAAATTCTCTCTCTCTCTCTCATATATATGTATATATATATATGTGTGTGTGTGTGTGTGTGTGTGTGTGTGTGTATAAAATAATACAAAAACCCTTCAGTATCCTCCTGAAATCTCCTCTTTTGCATCCATACTATTTCTTATACTCTAATTATCTTTATTGGTATCTTCCCTTATTTGCAAAATAAACCTGAGTAGAGCTGTGTGCCAGGTTGTGAGATTATGCAACTATTGGGAAAAATGCCTTCTTATATAAAGTAGGAATGGGGAATTAGAAGGGTTCTATTTAGTGGGATGGTTTCGTAGAGGAAACTATATGAAGCCATGTGTTCATGCCAGGGGCAGGATGGGAAAATATTCTTGTAAGAACAGATAGTGCGAAATGTCCTGGAGATAGAATCTAAGGTTGCTACAGAATCTCATCATACCACAGTGCTTCAAAATAGAGTGCATGTGGAAAATGGCTTAATTTCTCAAATGACCTCAATGACATGACAGGAGAAAAGAACAAGCAGATGGATTAAGGGACATGTAAAGATTTCTCCGGGACATATAAAGATTTAAATATTTGAAATACAGACTCAACACATTTGGGGAATTTTAACTTTCCAGAATCCAAGATGACTGAAAGTCTACCTCAAGTAAGGTATCAGATCAAAGACCTGCATATCATTGCAGAGGTATTTATTAAGCCATGATTGGCTGACTGAGAAGATGGCTTTATGTTCAAAATTGAGTGAACCTATGAGGAGTTGCATGGCTAGCTGTGAAATCTGACAAACCCCTATTCAGTTGTGGATACAAACAAGGGCTGTGGGAGCTCGCAGTTTTGAATCCATTCCATCTTGACTAAAGACCAGAGAGTTCAAACCTCTTAATGTTCCTCAAGGAACATTAAAAGCTATGGCTACTGGATGTCTCGCTCCTCAAAGACCAGAAAACTGGATGTTTGACTTAGGGTGTGATTACCAGGTGTTTTTGAGGTGTAAGAAGGTAATTATGTTTGAATGTTCCTTGTATCATGGTAAGGAAGTCTTGTGCCCTCCTTTTTTAATTGGCATATATAAGGACTGTGAGGAATACACTCAGGGATTTTTGTTACAGTATTCACTGGAAGCCCTCCCAACTCTATCTTCTGTCTCTTATCTATTTCATTCTTCAGTTCTCACTCCTCTTTGGGAAAACATGGGAACAAGTCAGACAGCCCCAACAAGGGCTGAGTGTCTAAGACATCTTGCTAACTGGACAATCACCCAAAGTTCTTCTGTATTGTCAGGGCATTTATCTTTAGCCTACTGGCCCATAGTGTCCAGCAGACTTTTCCATAAAGTAGAAAATTTCAGAGACAGTTCTGCCTATATTGGCAGTTTTTGTCAGTCACTTTCTTCTTTGTCATGCAGAATGTCTAGCAGACTCTTTCATGAAGCAGGAACCCCAAAGGATGGTCTCACCTTTAGGCAAGTTCAACAGTCATTTCTTTGTGGGTCCTACATGTCCAGTTCATCAAGCAGTCCAGGCAAGAGCAGTTTCTTACCCAAATGTCTCACAAACTCCATGAGGAGCCTCTTCAATCCCCATCTTCCTCTTGAAGTAATTGGTGCTGCCAGGAGCAGATGAGTCTTATTGTCATGAAAAGTTCTAAGTTCTTAGACATTTTAAATGTCATATTATACAGTCTTTGAAAGGTTTGAAGAATGCTTATCCTTCTGAAATACATCTCTGTATATCTAGAAAAATCTAACTAACATGACTACAAGCTTGACTCTTATAGATTATTATCTATTAACCTGTATTTCTTAATTATACATTACATTTTAAATGAGCTGCACAAACATAATACCTTAATCAAGAGCAGAAATATACATATAACAAAATTGACCTTAAATTTGTATCAATAAACCAAGATCCATACCAATGCAAGTCTTTACAGCATATCCCCCTTTAAATATAAAAGAGCATTTATAAACAATATTTTGGGAACATAGGCATAGTTTTTTCAAACTGCTTCCTGCTGTTTATTGGTAAAAGTATTTTCTTTTGGGGGGTGTTCACAGTAACCTTTTGGGCTCTGGGCAGCCTTTCAGAAGGTCTTGGTCCATCAAACTATATTAGTCTGGAAGGATTCCACAGGTTCTCATCCCATATGGAAACAAAAGAAGAACCTCTTTTCCAAAGCAACATATCCTTAGACCCAAATTCTTAAGTCAAGATACCCTTGTAATATACATGTTGGTTTAACTTAGCAGCCCATATAATGAAATGCCTCTCTGTACTTAGCTCCTTTACAGATAAAAAAATTCAAAGAAGACACAATAGTATATATAATCCAGACTCTCTGTGAATTTTCCATCTTTACATGGCTTGTTTTTATTCTATTACTTTTTATTAATTTTATTATCTTTACTCCTTTGATCTATGACTGTCGGTACTCTGTCTCTTTAAAGACTTTGTTTTATTTTGTTTTTAATCATTTATTTCTTTTTATAACTCTATATACTATTTTTCTTCTTTTTCCCAAGCCTACACACATTTATCCAACACTGTGACTCATTTAGAGGTCTTTTATGTCTGAATCTGTCCTATTGTGTATCTGTAATTCTTTACTGTCCAGGAGCACTTCTTAAATTGCTAAGCGCTTCTTAAAAACTTAAACTGTGCCATTGCTATGGGAAATACAGCGCTGCCTGCTTGTCCTGCCCAGTCCAGCATGGTGGAGCTGTTTGCTGCCTCGGAGAGCCATGTTCACATCCCGATTTTTCGGCACACACACAGACTATGTTGCCATTGAGCAAGCTACAGTACTCTGCTCACAAATCCCACTCAAGCATTCAGTCTCACGAAAGAGACAGAGGTCACGCTGGCAGCATGGCTGAGAAAGCTGGCATTTCAAAACAGTGTGGCTTTTTTCCTGCTACTGCTGAATCAGGAAAACCTCTCTTAAAGGAGTCATACCACTGCTTGCTTCTAGCCAACAGAGCCCACCCAAGAAAGTGCCACTACCAAACCATGTTTAACTCTGCTCTTTTGTGTCTAGAATTCCTTTTAAGCTTTCTCAGGTTTTACTTAGATTTAGTCTACCACATTGGCATGCCAATTTGTTGGAAAAGGGCCGCTTGTTTGTTCCCTGGCTGCCCAGAAACCAAAATAACATACAAAATGTATAAAGTTTTTATGGATTTATAAATAATTAAAATTAACAAATGAGATAAATTAAATAAATAAAACATACAATAAAAAATAGATTGTAATATAACCTAAAAAATGGTCATTAATCGATTTTGAATTTTTCCTGAAATTTCCTAATGCCATAACTCTCTCCTCCATTAATTTCTGACATTATTTTCTTATACATTTCTAATTATCACAATCCTCTCTGTTAACAATATTTAAAATAAAGTCTAATAGAATGTGTCCCTATTACATACTTTGAGGTGCCTCTTGTCACAATTTAATTTTAAATATTTTAAGATACATTGATTGAGGCATTGATTCCATGAGAATCTTCAGCTCAGGCTTGTCATTGCAATAGTTCTCTAGACAAGAGTAGGTTTATGATCCTCATGAAGTCCTTACATATTTTATGACTACATTTTGCATGTTTATTCTTGTTGTTTTTTTTATATGTGGTGATGTGGAAAAGTATACACACACACACGTGTGTGTGTGTGTTTAGATGTATTTCAAATGTGACAGAAGTGCTTGTGTTGCAAAGAGGGAGCTACTTGTTCATCCCAGCCACCCAGAGCCAAAATAACCACACAGAAACTGTATTATTTAAAACACTGCTTGGCCCATGAGCTCTAACTTCTTATTGGCTAACTCTTACATCTTAACTTAACCCACTTCTATTAATCTGTGTATTGCCATGTGGCTGTGACTTACTGGCAAGATTCCAACAGGAGTCTGTCTCCGGTGGGACTACATGGCTTCTCTCTGACTCTGCCTTCATCCTTTCAGCTTTCCATTTAGTCTTCCCCACCTACCTAAACTCTACCCTATCAGGCCAAGGCAGTTTCTTTATTAACCAATAATATTCACAGCATACAGAAGGGAATCCCACATCATGCTCGCAAGCACAAACCCCATGGTATTTGTACAGTATGCTTTCAGACAGCCAGAAACTCTCTCCCCACCCTTCTCTTCCTCCTTCTTTCCCTCCCTTTTCCCCTCTCTCCTTCCTTTCCCTCTATGTCCCTGTTTTCCCCCAACTCCCATCTCCCTGTCACTTTCTAGAAACAGACTCTCACAATGTTGCCCTGGCTGCCTAGCCTGACCCGGCACTCACAGAGATTCATCTGAATCTACCTCCCTGGTGCTGGGATTAAAGACGTGTACCACACCCAGCCTGTGATGTAGCATTTTCAGTGTCAAAATCTATTTATATGTTCAGTTATCATGACCCTGCTCTTCCTTCTAGGAATGATTCATGACTTTATCTTTCTAATAGTATCTCCTTGTCTTTATTTATAATTCTGTATGTTCATCTCCGAGTAATAAGTTTGTTTGGCTTCATATTAAATTAAAGCAAATAGCCAATATTTCCAAATTTGCTTAATTCATTTTTTGCTTACATAATATTATAGCTGATACCCTTTTCAAAAGTTTAGTCGGTTTTCCTTTCATTGTTAAACAGAGTTTGCCATCTGTCATTTGTAAATTATGGTACTTATATTTGTTTCTCTAATGCTAATAGCATTCATTTAAATGTATTGCATTTTTTTCCAATTTGGGAAAATAGTAGTCATTACAGACAATGAGAGAAACATTGAAACAATTTAGTTTTGTTTCATATATTTATGGTCATTTTACTTTTTCATCATTTAAAATGTGTAATTGTGGTGGCACACGCCTTTAATCCCAGCACTCGGGAGGCAGAGGCAGACGGATCTCTGTGAGTTCGAGGCCAGCCTGGTCTACAAGAGCTAGTTCCAGGACAGGCTCCAAAGCCACAGAGAAACTCTGTCTCGAAAAAACAAAAATAAATAAATAAATAATAAAATGTGTAATTGTTTTGCAATACATGTATGTATCAGATGAAACACTTTTTTCTTTTCCAGACTTGCTTTTATAATGATCATGAATTGTTATCCTGTAAAAATGTATTATCACTTAAGGTTATCATTTAATTTTGTTGTTTTGAGTATTAAATAAAATTTGTAGTCATATTTGCACTTCTTCAGCTTACCTCTTATATATGATGTATTTTATATGCACTTTAAATTGTACATTTTCAATTATAAATTATATATTTGAGGTTTATTTTGTATAATAAATCCAAGAATGCATTCCTATATTCGATCTAACATTTTCTCTGTTTTCAATTTTTCCTGTTTAGTAATCACAAAACCTATAAGTGATATTTCTCCCCATATCTCCACCTAGAACATATTGTGTAACCCAGGCTTGCCTTAGACTCTTGGTCCCTGCCTCTACCTTCTAAGTAATGCTGCAGATATGCACCACCAGACCCAAGTTTATTTTTAAAAAATATTCTTAATTGGAGATTTTTTTCTCTTCTCAAGATGTGTCAGTGATCATATTTACCCACTCAAATGTAATGATCTGCATAAATATACTTAAAATGATTTCAGACACTGGAAGAACTCGGTTAACTACTCAGCTACCACCCAGGTTCAGATCTAGAGCTGAATTGGCCCACCTCAACATCTATCCCATCCGTGAACTGCTGGGGTATGTAAAGGGACCAGGCAGGCTTTCAGAACCAAGGCTGACACAAGGCAACATGGGCTATGCAGAAGAGATCTGGTGAGGACCCACCATTGAGAGTGTAGCAGAAGCCAGAGGCCTCAGACCAGTCCAACGACTCATTGCATGTAAAACTGTTTGGGCAAAAAGGTAGACTCAGTGGCACATGGCAGCTTCCAGGGCATTATTTTTGTTTGTTTGTTTATGGGAAGTTTCAGAGGCAGAGGACAAATATGGAGGGATTGGGAGATGAGTGGGATTGGGGTGCATGATGCAAAATTCACAAAGAATCAACAAAAACATTAAAAAAAAAATTCCTACTCCATGAAAACTACCTGCACAAGCCTAAGGTGTGTCAAAGATAGAAATACATTTTTGAGGGACAATTTTATCCCTCAGATAATTTGACAAGGTGGAGGCAGATGAAGAAAGTGAGAACTAGGAAGTAGAAAGAAAAGAGTGGAGAAAAACCAACTTACTCACACCTTATGTGGAAAAAGCAGATTAGGATAAAGCCAAGGCATTTGAGCCAAGCAGCTCTACAATCAACTGAGAAATGTCAGCAGCGAAAGGTCCCTGATAATAACGTGCTGCAAAAGCCAGAAGCTCCATGCTCAGAAGAAAGTACTGGTGAAGAAGACATCACGTTGGTTGCGAGAGAGAAGTTGCCAATATCCTACCCAGCTGGCCTGGAAGGGCGCTCATTGCTACAACCACGCCACACGTGTTACATAACCAACCACATTCTGAAGTGAAGCCCAATCTACAAAATGGAACTTGTGCCTGATAATGTTAACGGGGCCAAAACCCCATGGCTTGATGGGTCAAAGACCTAGGAAGAACCTAATAATATTATTTTGCTGAATGGATTAATCTGTTTCCTAAATTTTCATCTGCATACATAAGACCTGCACCAGATTAGCCAACAAAAATTCCCCGCATGGATAGGGAGGGGCTCGTGGAGTCCCACCTCTAGCTGAAGACCTATTGGCTGGGAGAGGCAGTTCTCTTTGGGGAAGTGGTCCCTGAGAAAGCTACCTGAGCTCCCAGTGATGTCTACCACCTATAGGCAACACTATTCAGTGGACTGGGGAAAACACACACACACACACACACACACACACACACATGGAGTTATGCGGTGAAAATAACAGAGAAATAGGAGACGAACTGGAGGGGATAAAAGGGGGACTGATGGCTATAAACACAAGACATACATGTATGGAACTTTCAGGCAACAAAAAAAGAGCAATTGACTCCTCATTTCTGGACATTGGCATTTTAAGGTCACTTTAACGTTTGTTTAATAAAACCGTGTGGAGTGGTGCTTGAGTGAATTCTTGTCTGTGGTGTCAGCTCTTCTCTGAAATACAAAATATTCTCAGTATCTAGAAGTCACCTATGTGCAATGTCTCATAATCCTGCTTTTCCAAAATAAGTCACGGCTTACACTGCATCTCAGATGCTCAGATTACACTGCATCTCAGATGCTCAGATTACACTGCATCTCAGATGCTCAGATTACACTGCATCTCAGATGCTCAGATTACACTGCATCTCAGATGCTCAGATTACACTGCATCTCAGATGCTCAGATTACACTGCATCTCAGATGCTCAGATTACACTGCATCTCAGATGCTCAGATTACACTGCATCTCAGATGCTTAGATTACACTGCATCTCAGATGCTCAGATTACACTGCATCTCAGATGCTCAGATTACACTGCATCTCAGATGCTTAGATTACACTGCATCTCAGATGCTCAGATTACACTGCATCTCAGATGCTCAGATTACACTGCATCTCAGATGCTCAGATTACACTGCATCTCAGATGCTTAGATTACACTGCATCTCAGATGCTCAGATTACACTGCATCTCAGATGCTCAGATTACACTGCATCTCAGATGCTCAGATTACACTGCATCTCAGATGCTCAGATTACACTGCATCTCAGATGCTCAGATTACACTGCATCTCAGATGCTCAGATTACACTGCATCTCAGATGCTTAGATTACGCTCTGTTGGCCCTGTCACAGGAGAAGATGAAGCAGTGTTCACTGAGGAAAAGCATATCCCAATGATATATGTGGGTGCAACACAAGTCTAAGAGATGAATACAAGCCATGCAGTTCCATAAGAAATAAAAAGGCATCTCTATTCTAATTGGGAAATTATACCTGAAGACAAATATTAAAAAAGTCAATTTTTCAGTGTGTTTTTATCCTCAAAAGAATTTTGCAAAATAATATTTCATTATACCTTATTATTTCTGGAGATCTTATATAAATTAAATCTCAGGTTATAAGTGAAATATCAATTAACATAAGAATCAATTTAATGGTAATTTAAATAGCTAACTGTTATAATTTTTGCATAATGATGTGGCCTCTGGGCTTGAAGTCCTAATCATGTCTAATTAATTTAAAGGATGTTACTTTTTATTATCACTGAAATTTCTGACAGGTGATAAAACATTTAGGGTTGCCATCACAAACTTTTTACATCAGCTGCACTGTAAGCTGACAAGTCATTGATCATCCCTTTGAAAATGGACATTTAGGGGGAAAAAAGGAAAAGAAAAAATCTTAACAACATTTTAAAAGTATTGCATAGAACTGCCATTTCACCGCCAAAATGAAAGTAATTCTATTCACTAAAATAATAAAAGAGTTGACACTGTATTTTAAAGATCTCAATAGCTATAATCAACCTTCACAGGGAATAATCGATTTCAATTTCAGAAAAAAAATTTACAACCTCTTAAGTTTCTGTAGTATCTATACCACCAGAAACATTGACACACTCCCCACTGTTGATATTTGAAAAAGCTTGATCTTTGGGGGTTCAGATAGCAAATCAATGTAACTGCAAGAGGATTAGCTAGAGGGTTTGTCCTTTCTCTAAAATGGAACACTAAAACACCTACTATTTAAATGTAAAATAATGTGAAGAAAATTATTCTTTGGAAATTGTAGATTCTGTACGGAAACCAAACCAAAAACACAGGAAGTTGAGACAGATGAGCAGAAAGCAGATATGGGGTAACATGCAGCCCAAGCAATGATGGAAAGTGGAAGACTCCAACCAGCGTGACCCCAAGATCTACACTACGGTTCTGTTCTTTTAAAGGGAAAGAAAAGAATTATTCTACAAATCCCTGGGAGGGTTTTATGTAAGATAAGTACAGTCGGGAAGCAGAGTGGGCAAGAAGTAGCTCTAATCTGAAGGTCAGTCTGCCCGGCAGCATTTGTGAGGATAAGGACACAACCTGGAAGGGAGGAGAGATGAAGGCAGCTGTACAAAGAGGCAGCCCGTGAGAGCAGCTGGAAATCTGGGTTGTGCTCTGGCTATGGGGCTTCAGGAGGGTTCTCCAACCACTTTTGTTCCAGCTACCTGCTCTGTAAGATGTGAATGATAACAGCCCCTGCTCAGGTGGTACAGGGAACTAAAAGACTTGTTATTCATAAAGTACTCAGGATAGCACTGGGCACATGATAAGATATAAATGCATAATGTTTAATAATATTGTAACAATATAGTAGCAATGCTTTTTCTATATTATGTGTTAGCTAGTCTATTTAGTACAGCCCCGAAACTTCTTGAGTTCCCACTTGAAATCTGCAGTCAGGCAATGCTTTGAAACCATCAAGGAAATCCTTATTCAAACTCGTGGTCAAACAAGATCTCCACAGATGTTACTAAGTCTGTCGTGATGCTTGAAAGAGACAGAAAAATAAGTGACAGTGGAGACAAATAAGTCCCGGACAGATATCAGGAATCCGTGGGTCTCCTACCATTAAGAGACACTAAAACATACAGACAGACAGATGGACACACACACACACACACACACACACACACACACACACGCCCCTACCTTTCAGGATGAACCAATGCAAACATTTTGTAACACATTCATCACTTCAACTTGGTTTTGGACAAGCTACTTCATCTGTCCAGCATTTAGTTTCTTCATTCATCAAACAGGGATGATGTCATAGTCCATTTGTGCTGTCATAAGATAATATCACAGAGCGAGTAATATATGGAGACTAGCAATTGTTTTCTCCTCCGTGCTGGGGGCATTAAAGTCATGATCAAAGTTCTCATAACTAGGATAGCTTGGTCTCTTCTGAAATGTTAGTGTCCTGTCATTATGTCTTCACATGGAAGGCGCAATGGAAAAGTGCCAAGGCTGGACTTATTCACCCCTCACTTTTTCAAGGTATTAAGTCATCCAAGAGAAGGAGCGCTCATGACTTGCTCCCCTAAATGCCTCACTTCTTACCACCATCACAATGGGGGTAAGTTCTGATGACTGAATTATGGGGGCATTCAGATTATAGTCATGGTACCACCTAATTGATGTAGCTTTCATCTACTTTGATTACGATCAAATCCAGGGTATTACGCATGCCTGTCAAGGGTTTTGCCATTGAGATATATAACCTTCATGTCGCTTTTATGACTAAATGAATAAAAATATTAATCACAAAAAATTCCAAACTTATCGATCATGGCACAATGATTCCATGCCTTTTATTTGTTTTGAACCTCAATTTTGCCTTATGCAAAATTGGAATATAAAAATCCAATTTCTTATTGATACTGATTATGTTTCTAATTTCTTTACTTTTTCAGACTTTAATTATAGCGACTATACATTTAACTCATATTGTGTATTGGAAGCAACACAAACAGGAGACTAAGTTTGGCCATCCTAGGGTTAGAAAATTCTAGAAAACTACCTTGTATTAGTTTTCACAGTTTTGTGACCAAACATCTAACAAATATAACTTAAAGAAGGAATAATTGAATTTGCCACATTGTGTGATGATGTGGTCAGTTATAGTTGGGGAACGTGGAAGCAGCAATGTGAGGCTGAGAATCTCACCGTTACTATGATCAGGAAGAGGAGAAAAGCAAGGCTGATACTCAGTTCCCTTTCTTCTTTTTATTTAGCCGTGGTTCCCAGCACAAGGACTGGTCACACCCTAATTTAATCTCTCTGGAAATGTCCTAAGAGACATACCCAGAAGTGTGCCACCTACATTATTCTAAACCGTGTTGAAGTTGACAATCAGCATTACCTATTACAAGTACATCCTTTGTCAATTTGACAGGCAAACACCTCACTTTAAGTCAGGAAATTATATCCATGGTCCTCAAAGGCTCATGGCTGCTTCATAATGGAAGTAAAATGCATTTAGTTTGATTTCTAAAGTCAACAAAAGCTAACATTTCTCAAACTAGTCAACACTGTAAATGAAGTATTTCCTGATGTTCAAACCATTTCTTAACTATGAATATTGTAAAGCCAATCCAGTAACGGAGCTGGAGAGGTGGCATGGCAATCAGAGCACCTTTTTTGCTCTGACAGAGTATATAACTTTAATTCCCAGCACCCCATGATGGTTCACAAATGCCTATATCTCCAGGTCCAGAAAATCTGACACGGCAAGATCTGATGCCTTTCTGGATACAAAGCACACATAGAGTGCACAGATAAACATGCAAAAAAATACTCATAGACATAAAACAAAATAGTATATTTTAAAAATAAAAATAATAATACAAGTTATGCATTTCCAATATACAATAACTTAGGGGAAAACTTCCATTTCAAGATGGAGCAATTGGTATTCCCAGCTGTGGAGCCTTTATGTTCAATACCAACCATCGAGGAAAGATGCAGTCTCTGGTAAATAGGAATGACTATGATTGGGGTAATCAGCTCCAGCTGTGTTATGCTTGGATTTGAGACATTTGTCATTGGAAATCATACCTACCACCGTAAGTCTCATAGAGAGCTCGTGATTGGGGAAGTCATGGGCCCTCATAAGAAACATTAAATGAAGTTTTCTAGATGTGCAAACTAACAAACTGTTCTCTAAATATTTCTGGTTTTGCCTGTAGATTAGTGCTGTGCTTAGCCATGATCAGAGAGGCTTCTCTTTTGTAGTGGGCAATACCAACTGCCTCTCCCCCCGTTCCTCCCCCGTGTGTGTGTGTGTGTGTGTGTGTGTGTGTGTGTGTGTGTGTGTAGGTAGGTAGGTATTTCTGGACAAACATATGATTTTGTTGCATATAGGCTAGCAAAATGTTTAGAAAATCATGGGATGACATATCTCACGGGAACACAATACAAAGAAAGTATTATTAACTCAGGTTTAATATGGGTATTTGATAATCATTTATGAATTATTATAAAACATAAAGAAAACATTGGCTAGAATAACAAAACTGAAATGGCTGCCTTTTTGGTTTGATACACATATTTACAATATTTAAGAGAAAAGTACATATATAAAAACACATGTGATAGAATTTTCTCTAAGGAAAGCCATAGACTGCATAAAAAGATACTATGATGGTGTTTCTGAGTAGTAATTTGTTTTTGTGCATGAATGATTCATTTCAGAATGCCAAGTAACTCGGAAAGGGATAAAGTAACTCAGTATACCAGACTTTCTATGCTAGTACTGAATTACTGTATAAGTGCTTAACGTAATTTATATATTGTGAAATTCTTTCTCCAAGTTCAGAGAAACTCTCAACTACAGAGAATCTTAAAAGGGTAAGCGACTATTGAGTGCTCATCCCTAAATGGGACGTGCATACTTGTCTCTTTAACTCTCACGGAATATTGATGGAAGATGGGATGGAAAGGATGTTAGAGCCTGAGGGTGGGGACAAACACTGTGAAGTTGACTCTGCTGAATACACCGTGACTGCTGCGAAATACAAGAACTCACCGCGACGGTGGTTACTTGCCTAAGACCTGTCCAAGTCCGAGACTGGGTTTGTGCCACATCAAGGATGTGGGAAGGGACTGATGAGAATCCACCTCTCCCTGAGGTTCTCCAGGCTACGGTTGCTGGGCTATAAGTGAGCATATTACCCCATGCTGTCGCTGCTGTTGTGCTGTCCTTGTTTATGAACCCCTGGCATGTAAGCAGCTCTAATTGCATGCAATGGCTCAGACACACACAAAGATATGAATATAGGAGGCTAACTGGAGACTTATTGGGAGGAGAAGGAATTCACTTGGGGTGGGGGATCATAAAAGAGAATGAGGGAGAATACTATAAAGGTGTGTGTGTGTGTGTGTGTGTGTGTGTGTGTGTGTAACTGTGAAATAACAAATATATTTAGAAGAGTAATCAAAATAAAAAATCCAGCTCACAGTGCTATACACACGAAACATGCTTTTGAGCAATGTGAGGGGTCAAGCTAAAGAATGCCTTCCTTGAGTTGGAGTTAAAGTAGAAGCCATTGCAGACAAAAAGAAACCTAGGCTAAGAATACTTCACTCAGGATAGTGAATGCTCGACCCGAGAGCTCCTATCACCCTCTTCAGGGACTTTGGCAGGAAGTTTAATGAGCCTTGTTTCAAAATAATTCTAACTATAGCCTCCCTGATGGCCACTATCATTCAACCACTTGTCAAACTAACAGGGTAGAACCAAACCTGAAGGAAAACCAAAGTGAAGAGTCAAGGCAGACAGTGGGTAAGACTGAGACATTCCTGCTGGGAAACTCCCTTAGCCCTACTGAAGCATCACCCCCATCTCCACCGCCTCCACAACATCAGGATCACTGTGCTGGGAGATGCACTTTGTGGCTGCTTGACAGAGAGGGAAAGCGGATGCTAAAATGAACTCCAGGCCTGCAATACAAGGCAGCTCTGAGGTACGCAGAGAAAAAGAAAACCTATTTTCCAATTGTCCCAGAGATGGTAGTGGGCCATCAATGGACTGCCCGTCATCCCTGGTCTGTCAATAACTTAGGATTTTAATTATTGTTGTTACAATAGTTTTTAAAACTGATAGTTTTCAGAAGTTGCTGTTAAAAAGAATTTATACTGGGAATGTATAAAAACTCCAACACTTGCATCACACCTCCAATTGTTTGGATGTTAACAGAGGAAGCCTGGCATCTGGTTTTTCTTTTCATCTTCAGGTGACTCCAATGTGCAGACAAGTTTCACGTGCATTCTAAAGTTCTAAGTGTTTCTTTGCTGCTGGTTCAGCATCCTTGTGATCTGTGTTCCTCTTTATCCAAGAACAAAACTTGTTTTCCAAATATCCTGCAGAAACTCACCATCACCTCCAATCACTGAAGATTCTAGGACCCACAAAACGGGAAATGGTATTGGAAGTCTCATATTCTTTGGCGATATTAATGAATTTTAACTTTGAGAAATGCTGATGACCACAATAAAAGTCAAATGTCTTTGGAGAGCTTTAGCAGTGGAAATATGTGATGGTAGGGAGGAGTCAGTTTTCTTTGGGAAATGGTTCTTCGTAGGTTGCTCATGGCACAGTTAATGGCCTTACATCAATGCACACACAAACAACCTTGCTTGAACTCAGTGGGTTATGAAAAGAGGACATGAAGTTGGGAGGATCACACGGTGGGTGTCTGGGTGGAGTTGGATGAGAATAGGGGTTTGATATAATTAAATGCATTGTGATATATATATATATATATATATATATATATATATGAAATACTCAAAGAATAAAGTTCACATGTGTTCTATTGCTACCAAGCCTGTCTCATCTGATATATTTTGTTGTATTTTCTCTCTTTCAGGAACCTGAAGGTCCAGCAATTCTAAATTTAATAAATTCTAAATTTACTGGATCACTAGTAGCTCCCTCCACTCTCCTTAGGAAACACACTAAACTCCTCTCAGCCTTTATGCCCCCTCTGTAAAATGGGGATATATTATACATCCTCGAGGTTGTTTGACAATTAATTGAAATAATTCATCAGCTAAGGTCTAGCTCTGAGTTTGTCCAAAGGAAATCTTAAATACTCATGATTAATTAATTCCACAGCCTGAAAAGGTAAAGAGGCTGGGCAGAGCTAGCTAACTAATACTAAATAAATACGGATGGCAGAGCCACTGCCTGCAGCCAGGAATAACAGTCCCACGACACTGGAGTGAGCATATTTGCAATATGAAAAATTGTGTTGGGGGGAGAAATTGCCATACTCTTAGGATTTCACAGGCCACCCATCAAATGCACTAAAGAAAAAAATAATCCTTCCAAAAAATAGGATGCCTGATCTCCTTAGCTGCAAGGCAGCTTATTCAAGAGTGAAGTTTTAAGACTGAATAAATAAATTCCCATATTAAACACTGGGTTAAATACAATCTCTGGCCTAAAGGTCCTTGCAATCTAAAGGAAACAGCATACACAGATGGACACTTGGGAAAGGAGGAATTTATAAAGTTATTTTCTAAAGCTTTGTTATTTTCTCACTGTGTCCAAAATTAGTCACTGATAAACAGCAGAGAAAAGGGCCAAGGGAAGTTAGCTTTCACCCTTAAGGATCTCAAATATGTGTTTCATTTCATAGGACACTTACCATGTCTACTATTTGATTTACCTTAATAAATCAGGGCTTCTTGTTAATAAAAGTGGTGATTAGGATGATGATGAAGATAATGGATGGATATTGGTGGAGAGCTTTTGAGCACATAACATGTGCTTTAAATATGCTATATAACAACCTAAGCCTCAGTGGGTAATTAATATTAGCTTTGATTTGTCAGACAAGAGATGGAAAACAAAGGTAGCTTGCCTATTTCCTCCTATTAGTCTTGCAATTCTGTGTCCTAAGAACTGTTTTCAGGTATGATACGTCTATAGATAAGGCTTCCTCACAGCTTTGGAAAAAAGCAGCTTCTAATCACCAGAGGAAATCTCTTCACTGAAATGTGGAGACCTGATTCTAGCCAATGGCACAGGTCTGTGCACTAACCTAATGTGCTACAGTTCCCACATAGACCAGGTAGGAGTCGTCTTCCCAGCACACTTCAGCCTCATCACAGGTACCTCTGAGCAGAACAAAGGCAGATCCCCGACCCTTTGGGATACAATTTTTAGAAAAACTGCAGTATTGGTTTGAAGCTGCTCAAGAGTAATAGTAAATTAAAACCAGTAATAACTCATTTTTCTCTTAATAACTGATGAAAATGACGTGTGAAAATTAATAGTTCTGTAAAGCTAAGATAGGAAAACCACAGCACCTTGCTTGCTTTGTCGTGGGTTCTGTGCTTCTCTTCTCTGAGGAACCTGTCATTGTGGAAATGGTCACTAAAAGGAAAATGCTTTCAAATGAATTAATTTCAGAGTAGTTTGATCACACTCTCTTTTCAAGGTATTATGGAGGAAGTACAAGATGACCGTACTGTTTTATATAAACAGCATAAAATTTGGTGACAGAATGTACTTATATCCTTAGCCAAAGCCAATCTGGTAATTTCTCAGTTCCTGGACAACGTCCATAATGGACAATGAAGAGAATGTTTTCTCCAAAGGAAGAATCTTTCTGGTTATTAATAGCAACATAGAATCAATTAGAGAAGAGAAAATATTTTTTCTTTAAAATGTAAGCATGACTTAGTCTTACAAACTAGAAAAAAGCACATTGCAGGCAGAAGGGCAAAGTATTTCATTTGTTGTGAAGATCCAAAGAAATCAAACCGAAAACAATGGGCACATGCCATAAGGCAACAAGCAATCAAAAAGAACTGGCAACACAATCTACTAATATTCAGACAGACTGTAATATCTCAACATTTGATGGGAATGTTATAGAGAAAATGAACATGAGCTAGAACTTGGAACACAGTACAAAATCCTATTAGCAAACCTGACACCTACTCACAGGAGCATGTGGAATCACTGCCATTGGGGGATGCCCACTTTATGACGTCAGACCACAGTGTTCCACAGTAAACTGGCACAGGAAAGACAGTTTCCTCACCTACCATACTGTGATTTCTCGGGCTTATTTACCCTCCATTTATTTAGACAAAAGAGCACAAGCTCCAGCAATAGCATGACTGAGACAGCCTCAGGAAGACAACTTTACTCCGAGATGAACATCAGTGCAAAAACCAAAACAGGAACCGAAAAACATAACTGGACAGTCTCGGCTCCTCCTGTCTGTCTTTTTTCTTTTGGATTATTTGTTGTGTAAATAACCGTTTATGGTCATGATATACGCACCGCACGCACGAGCAAACTCTGTTTTGTTAAGATAGCAAAATATTGACTTTCCTTTATTTTCTGGAAGTATTTAGAAGAATCTCCGTGGCTTATAACAGTACTAATGACTGATCATGATGAGGTCTGCATCTTCTCAACAGAGGGAAAATCTTGAAGCTGTAGTTTATGATCTGACTGACTCTGGAGATCTTTACAAGAAAGGAACCTTAGCCAGATCCCGCTCCACCCCACTCCATATCGGAATTCCAGCCTCTACTATTTTAGTGGTTTGTGAAATTAGGATTTTGTGTTAATCTAGAAGCCTTTAAAACTGCCTGCCAGTTCTCCTTGTCTACCATTTATTGACTTTACTCTTAGCTTTGTGCTTACTTCTATCTGTTTTTGTCCAAATAGGAATCATCACATTTCATGAAAACATGCCCATCTATAAGCCTGTTAAAATGTTCACAATCACTAAAAACAAATAAGAGCAGGATATGTATCTGTCTCTATTTGAATTATACCTCTTTAACTGTTGGAATTGTGATTCTCTGACTTTTACTCAGTTCAGCTCTCTTGCATGAGGAAGATTAGATCCGTGGTTTCTCTCAGATACAACTTGTTTTAATAAGCCATAATAGTCTTTGTATTTACATATAATACATTCTGTTCTGTTGTAATCTAATGACTATATATGTTTGTATTATATATAATATATATAATAGTATTATAGATTAGCAACTTTTTAGCCCTGCCATGACATTTAAAAGCTATTCTTGCAATATTTCCATCAGCTCCTTTATGATCCCAACTTTATGGTGATCTAAAAGGACAAAATGAACAAAATGAATGGATGAAATGGTGAGAAATATGTATAGAGGGTTGAAGCAGCAAAGCAAATAAACTCAGTTGTCTAAGAAGCTAAATCTGCATTTGTGTGCACCTAAGGTGATGATGAGCAATAATGAGAAAAGCCTATTGAGGGTTAGAGAGCACAGGACGTGGGGATATAATCTATTCCATGAAGGAATATTAGTTGAAAACTTGAATTTAAAGCAACTAGATCCTAGATACTTTCTCTACCCCAAAAGAGTAAGGAGGAAACGGAAGTGTGCAGATTAGCCCTTTTGTGGTTGAAGGTGTAGTGTGGAAATATCAGAGCTGAGTGAGTTATCAGGAAAACAAAATAGCTAAACGTGCACTTGTATGCTGACTTGGAAGAACACTAGCCTACTTGCCTTTTGTGCTGAACCCACAACCATGCTCATCATCATCTTCAAGTAACCATTACAGGATACCTCATTGAGTAAATTGATTTGCCCAAATGAAAATACCTGTGAATAACTGTCCCAGCAGTTTACAGTGAGCCTCTGTCTAGTGACATTAATATCTACTTCTAAGTCCCAATTTTATACTTCATTGTAAATTAAACATTTGACAAAAGACAAAAATCAATGCATAAGGAGAAATAAAAAGTGTGGAAAACAGAAAGTGGGAAAGATTACTGAGAAGTTCAGAGTGCTGGTTACTCTTCCAGAGAACCTAAATCTGGTGCTCAGCACTCACTCACCTTAGGGAGCTTGCCACTGCTGTTAACTACAGTTCCAGGGAGTCTGAAGGCCTCCTGTGGCTTCTGATGGCACAGTAAGTGTGAGCCCACATGCACATGCACACACACACACACACACACACACACACACACACAATGTTAGAGTCCCCTCTGTATGCTGTGAATACCATTGGTTAATAAAGAAACTGCTTTGGGCCTATTGCAATACAGAATAGGGCAAGGCGGGAAATCCAAGCAGATAGAGCAGGAGAAAGTAAGTAGAATCAAAGAAATGCCATGTAGCTGCCTGAGGAGAAAGATGTTCATGTGCAGATACCAGTAAACCACAAGTCTTGTGGTAAAATAAAAAATAATAGAAATGAGTTAATTTAAGACAAAAGAGCTAGCTAGCAATATACTTAAGTGATTGGTCAAGCAGTGGCTTTTTTGTTTATTTCTTTGTTTTATTTTTTTTTTTTATTTTTTGAGACAGGGTTTCTCTGTAACTTTGGAGCCTTCCCTGGAACTAGCTCTTGTAGACCAGGCTAGCCTTGAACTCACAGAGTGCCTCTTCCTCCTGAGTGCTGGGATTAAAGGTATGCACCACCACCATCCTCCCCAAGCAGTGTTTTAATTAATACAATTTCTGTGTGGTTATTTCAGGTCTGGGTGGTCAGAAACACACAAGCAGCCTTCATCAACACACACACACACACACACACACACACACACACACACACATGCACTCACAAAGAAACAAATAGAAATAAAAATATTTTGAAAAGGCACATAGAAAACAGAAGTAAACACACACACACATGCACTCACAAAGAAACAAATAGAAATAAAAATAGTTTGAAAAGGCACATAGAAAACAGAAGTAAACACACACACACACACATGCACTCACAAAGAAACAAATAGAAATAAAAATAGTTTGAAAAGGCACATAGAAAACAGAAGTAAAAAGAAATGTTAAAAGAAATTACCCAGTAGTTTCAAAGAAAAGGTAAGGTTTTGCATTATTAGAACAACAATAGGAAGATTTAGAGTGGGAATACTGAGGAATTCACAACGAGGTTCTGAGAATAACAAGCTCACAAACACAAAGACTACTAGAAAATTTGGAACATAAATGGATAAATCTCTAAGAAAGTCAAGCAAAAAAAATTAAAGAGTTTTTTTTTAAGGTTTAAGTATAAACTTTTAGGATTATTTAAGATGTTGAACATTAATGGAATCAGAGAACAGCTACACAAGAAAAAATTGACAAAAATCAAGAAGATAGTTACAGGGCTTGGGTGAGAACTTTCAAGATAAAAAGCTGAAGTGAGCACTTTTCCCAGCGGGCATGAACACATGAACAAAGTACACACAGTCAGACTGAGTCACGGTGAAATTTAGAGCACTAAGTCTAGAGAGATTGTAAAAGCTTATAATAAGAAGAAAACTAAAAGTAATTTCCTAGTGAGAGGAAAAAAAACAAAAATTAATAAGAACTAGATTGGTAGGGCTGGAGAGATAGATGGTTGAGTGGTTGGTTAAGAGCTCAGTTCCCAGCACCCAAGTACCCATGTTGGGTAGTTCACAAATTCCAAAACTCTAGCTCCAGGTGACCTTACACCCTCTTCTGACCTCTGTGGATACCAGGCATACATGTAGTACACACATATAGGCAAAATACTTCAACACCTTAAATAAATATTCAAAAGTAAAGGAAAAAGATAAATGCTTCCATAATTGTGAGGAAAAAAATTCTATTTCAGAATTCGCTTCCCAGCCACATGCACCATCAAATGTGAGAATGGAAATAACTGTATTTTATATGATATAAAGTATATGCTAATTTTCATAGCATTCATTCAAAAAAAAATCTACTAAAGTATATTCTCCAGAGAAGACAAGGACAAAAGGAACCAGAGTGACCATGAGAAAAGAAATGCACACATATCACGAAATATGATTTCACTGTGAAATCTGTCTGCACATCTCTATGAATGCGTCATAACAGACACACTTCGCATGATATTGACCAAAATTTGATGTAACTATTATAAGAAAGCAGGTGAAAATATTAATGAAATCGTTTGAAAAAAAGAAGGGTCAAATATGAACCTTCCTACCAAGATACATAAAATAATTTATAAAACTAAAAGAAATAGTCATTTTTCAGGATTACGAGAGAAATTCTAAAAGGAAGAGAAGAACATTAAAACAAATACACTTTGAGATAGGAGTCAATGTTGAGAGGGATGGCAATCTTTTCATTAACAGTCTTGAAGGAAAAAATTCACTATTTATTGCCAGTCATAGCTACAAGTAATCTCATTCAATAGTGAGATCATAGAAAAAAAAAACAATGCCCTTAATCTCATGTGGCATTTTTAATTAAGATATTTTAATACTTGATATACTATTATTGTTATCAAGGCCAAGAAACTATGCTGTCTATTAAGTTTTTCTTAAGATTGTCTTCAAGTTTTTAGTAAATCCAATAAAAATGAAGATTGCAAAGATTGATGAAAAAATAATCTTTGACCATTTTTAGATGACAGCTTTATCTGTGTGGAAATTCTTCAGAAACTAATTAATTGGGCAAATAAAGTAGATAATCAAAATTTATGGATTAGATGCCAAGACATGGAACATTTTTTTGTCTCGGGGTTTAAACGCTTGCTGTCCCTTTTGCCAGCCTGGAACTTCTCTCAAGGTCCGGATAACTCTCTTCACCTGCAAAGCCACACTTCTGCTCAGAGCCATCGACATGTGACTTTTCCTGCCTAGATGGGAATAAATTTCTCTTTACCCGGTGTCTTAGTCAGTGTTCTACCTCTGTGATGAGACACCATGACCACAGCAACTCTCACAAGGAAAACATTTAACTGGGGATGGCTTACAATGTGTCAGACCTTAAATCCATTACTATCATGGTGGGAAGCAAGGCAGCCCACGGGCAGACATGATACTGGAGAAGGAGCCCAGAGTTCAACATCAGGGTCCTCTGTATCCATAGGCAGCACCAAGAGAGAGGGTCATTGGACCTGGTTTGAGCATTCAAAACTCCAAAGCCCACCCCCAGTGATGCACTTCCTCCAATAAAGTCATACCTGTTCCTACAAAGCCACACCTCCTAATCCCTGTTCAAGTAGCACTACTCCCTAAAACCAAGCATTCAAATCTATGCCTCTGGAGGCCATTCTTCTTCAAACCACACTACCCAGACACAGTGCCCGCTGCAGATATGAGAAACTTTTCCCGTTAGTCGGTTTGGATAGGTGAATTGATGAGTTTATTGGGTTATGTACAAGACAAGGGGTGGAGGTCCACTTACAGAAGCCTGGTGGTTCAAAGGCAACTGTGTCAGTCAAAAGTCCACCAACGACACGGGTGACACCTCATGGAAGCTACAAACACAGAGAGATCTTCTTTTACTTTTCCAAATCTCAGCAGTTAGATTTGTTGGCTAAATAACATTGGGGTGACACTTGTAATTTTTGCGGAGTCCTTTTTAACTATTTTATGGGTTTCACTTCTCTACAGGGTGGAGTGTTGGGAAAACATCTACACATCAGAGACCCTTCATTTGCATTTTCATTGTTGCTTTCTTTTCTTTCTTTTTGGTGCTTTTTTTTCTTTTTCTTTTTCTTTTTTTGACAAGGTTTTTTTGGTAGCTTTGGGGCCTGTCCTGGAACTAGCTCTTGTAGACCATACTGGCCTCCAACTCAGAGATCCTTCTGCCTCTGCCTCCCGAGTGCTGGGATTAAAGGCGTGCGCCCCCACCCGGCTTCCTAATCACCTTCATCTTCTTTATGCTGTTACTTCTATTATTAGCATTTATGAATGCCTATGATGAAAGGTTTACATCAGCGAACAGTTAGCTCCTATAGCCATCACCTTAGCCATTGCTCAAGCTAACTTAACATTTTCCAAGAGAAATATAAGATTAATACCGTGCACTGATATTCTACTAATTGTATAAAATAAACACATTGAACCAACAATGCATGTAGTAAAGGATAATTAAAGTTTTGATGGAGAATTTTTAAAATATTTTAAAATACCTTTCATAAATTTGCAATTTTCTTGTTGTTTTCATGTTCTTTTAAATTTTATTTTATTTTGTTTGGGGGTTTGCAAGGGCAGAGGGTGGAAATGAATGGGATAGAGATGCATGATGCTAAAGACATAAAGAGCTAGTTCCAGGAAGGCTCCAAAACTACAGAGGAACACTGTCTCAAAAAACAAATAAACAAACAAAAAAGAATAAATAAAAAGAAAGTTTAATAATAAATAAAATATATAGATTAGATATTCTCTGAGAAAAAAATGAAATTCCCTTGCCAGGCTACTTTTATTTTGTTCCATGTGTTCCTTGGTTACACCAAGATTTTTCTTTTATCCAACTGGTACAAGAAGTTTCTTTGTTTGGATCACTGGAGGTTCAAATGAGGAAGTGTAAGAGGACAGAATGGGAAGAGTAGAGAGAAAAGTTCATCAAAAGTGTGAGAATGAACAAATTGAATGAGGAGATAACTATTAATGAGACTTAATCCTCACCAGACATTTAAAGAAAAAAAGTGACATCTTCCTCAAGATTGCTCCCTGAGGATGGAAAATGAGCACTTAGCCATTGATTTACCCAAGGCCATTATTACAGTGTGGTGTGACAGACTTTTCATGGGGAAACACAACACACACACGCGCGCGCACACACACACACCCACACACACACACACCTACTCGCCCTAGATAAGAACTGATGAGAGAGAGAGAGACCAAAGAACAGATGCCACAAAGGCTGAATTGGTGAAGCAATATGTTTTCTTGGGGGTTATTTACGGGAGCAGAAAATCAAATCTGGAAACCCAGAGCCAGATATATAGCTTGCAGGCAGCTCAACTGGGTGTAGATGTTCCAGGTAGCCAAGTTGCTCTGAGCCTCTTCTAGACAGAGCAGCTGGTTTTTGCTTCTTCTTGGCAGTTTGTCTGGCCTCTGCTTCTTCCAGGTCACTCCTTGACTGATCTGAGAGTGACTCCAAGCATCTTCACTCTTCTAAGACTCCTGGGGAGGGAGAGGCTCTAGTGAGTCTGCTCAGTTTCAGGGACTTCCTGGAGCTATTTCCAGTTGTTTGCTTTCTATCTTTTGGAGCTTTCCTACACAAATAGAACATTTCACCTTCTCACAGAACAGAGGTTCTCTACCTGTGGGTCTAGACTCCTTTTGGAGGTCACATATCAGATATTTATATTACAATCAATAACAGTATCAAAATTGTAGTTACGAAGTAGCAATGAAATAACTTTACGGTTGGAGGTTACCACAACCTTAGGAACTGTATTTAAGGGTTGCAGCATTAGGAAGGTTGAGAACCCCAGCCTTAGAAAACTCTTGTTTCCACATCCTTATAAACGTCCTGACCTAACATACCCTGCTGTTTCACTTTCCCTTCACATCACACGACTTGAGAAGTCTGCCGCCAACATGGAGGAAATGGTTACACGACACATCCAGACCTAATCAGGATCAGCCCTTCATCTGAGTCATAGAATCCTCCCAAGTAGAAAAGAGAAGTGCAGAGACCAACTGCAACAGAGACAGCCAGCATGCGGGAGTTCTCTGCAGGTGCAGGGAGCTTAGGTAGAACAAGGTACAGGTCCAGGTATTGGCAATATTTGCAATACACATAATATTTTTAAATTCCCCCAAAAGTTCAAAGATACACAAAGAGCTAAGCATGAAACACACAATTTTAAAACAATTTTTAAAAATTGGATAATACCCTTACAGAATCCTGACAAAGGATTTCTTAAATAGTACATAGCATGATAAAACAGCACACTGATAAGCTTGATCACATAAAATATCAAACATCTGTGTAATGAAAGATATAAGCAAAACTACTGTATAAAGGGCACTTTAAGGAATATATGGAATTAGTCCTTTTAAAAATATTAAACCCTTTCAAATCAACAGGCAAAAGTGGATCCAAGGAAGTAACTGGACAAAGAATACGTGCAAAACCATGAGGAAATATAAACAGCAACCTAGAGCAACTGATCACATAAAGCACTATTTGCTAAGTCAAATCAAACTCTTACCCAGTCATCTTTGAAATTCTCTTGCAAATCACATGAAGCCACAGTTACTTAAGGGGACTACCCCGCAAAAATTGCCAATCATTACCACAAAAAGAAAGGGATTTTACAGGTTCCTCTTCTGCAAATTTCTCTGTGACCAAAATTCGTATTTCCCATCAAACCAGAAGGTGTGTAGCCAGCCATATTGGATAAACAACGCAAATGTTTATCATGCTAGTTATCCAGAAACCTAGGATTAAAAAGCAAACTATTGTTCCAACACATGGCATTGATAAACATCATTAATTGTAGCGGTATTTATGTTAGTAAGGTTGTATGCAAAGGGGGACCCCTGAGCTGATGAGAAAGTACAATACAGTATGTACTGTTCGGAGAACACTTTGACTTCTCTAATAAGAAGTAAAAATACATAGTGTATATCTACCTACCTACCTATCTATCTGTATCTGTGTGCGTGTGTGTGTATCATTTATCATCTACCTATACGCCTACCACTAAAATTATGTACTCACACACAGAAATGTTTGTATTAAAAGGTAGAAGAAGATATGTCCTTTCATCTGCCTATTTATGATTAAACAATCATTCCTTTAACATTCTTTGTTAAGTGTTATTTAAATGCTAAAATAAATTACATTAAGCAAGCGACTCCAAGAACTCCAACACTGAGATTTTAGAGAGAGCAAACAACTGCACATGATGACAAACTCCTAATCCCAATGGAAAGAGCTCTGCTGCGCAGGGAGACTGTATCTGAGAAAGTAAAGCAAACAGCAGCGTTATCTAGCTTCCAAATTGATACCAATCATACGCAAAGCATAGACGTCGACATCAGAAAGAAATGTGGCGAGGACGATAAAATCCAAAGGAGACCCTCACTAAGCGACCAGTGCCTAAGACCTACCTGAGATAATTGCCACTGCATCTCTAACTCCCTCGTAATTTGCATAATTGTTTCACCTGTCCATTAATCTTAATCCATCAAAACATGGTAACAAGGAAGTTTCTGAATGCTTAGCTTTCAGGAGTTGACTCTGAAGTTCTGTGCCTAGGACAAACCATGGCAACCAAATGCAATTCTAATCTATATAATTTTTTAATTTTAATTTGTATTTATTATTCTGTGTGTGAGAGAGAGAGGGTGCCTGTGAACACACATACACTCATACATGTATGTACATACATGTGTAGTTGTTTATCTGTCAGAGGACAACTTTTGGAGTTGGTCCTCTCCTACTTTTACATGAGTTCTGCGTATTTAATCCAGGTCACCGAGGCAAACACATCCACCCGCTAAGCCATCACACCAGCCTGCAAATGGAAACTTTAAAGACGGGAAGCAAGCGCTTTTCAGCCTTGGAATCCCTAGGATGTACCTAGCTCTTCAGGGTTGAGCATGTCGGAGATGCCTTCTTTTCATCGTGTAATAATGCTGGCATGATATTATTGTTGTATGGGATAATAACATTTCCATCTTACGGCACTGTGTATTTAATTTTGGTAACGCTTTAAGGCATTTCCCACAGCGCCTTGCTTGAGGCTGACAACTCCCCAGTGACTATTGATCTATTACCACAGTTATTGGAGCCACTGTTCTTACCCATACTACCAGAGTGTGTTTGATCTCTACGTGAAGTCAAAAATTAACCAATATCAAGTAGGAAGTTTCTAGAAACTTTTTTGCTTTTGCTTTCACATACACTGTTGATTTGAGTATGGTCATTGTACATGTGTGTGAGTGGTGGCTTAGATTGCCTGGTAAGACCTCTTATCTCTAGTAATGTAGTCTCAGAATTACAATTGTGTGGTCAAATTGAAGGTTTAAAAAAAAAAAGAAAAAGAAAAAGAAACTTCCATACAATACAAGAATATGGTGACACTGCCATGTCTGTGGATGGGTGGCAAATTAAAACAGAATAAACCAGAGGGCACACATATAAAAGAATGAGACAGACACTCAGAAAACACAGAGATGTGCCAAATTGGCTGGATTTTGTGTTTCTGAGCTCAATTCATTCCTTGCTTCAGCTGTATTCTTGTATTTGAGTTTTTCTCACTCCCTGAGTTTCCTACATTAATTCGTGTTTGCTTATACTATTTTAAGCTGCATTTCCATCACATATCATCCCAAGAATTTTGGTTAATATAAAGTGGATGCAGTGCAGACAGTTAGGGAGCTACGTTCCCATTTGCCCGTAGCTTACAAGTAATAAAGAGTCTTGGCTTACTGCTCAGGAAGCTAGATTGGGTGATTAAAAATCATATAATTTATTTGCAAAGATATATTAGACACACATCTCATGAGTTTGAAAGTAATCACCACATGTCTCATTAAGTGGGAGCTTTAAGAGGAGAATCAGAAAATAACCAAGTGACTGGGTTCATCACCCTCCTATTTCTACTTATTTAGACAACATGAAAACACTTATAAAATAAGACAGAGTTCTCTAGATCAAAAAAAAAGGTAACATAGAAATGACATGACTTGGCCTAAACACAGTTAAATAAAACAAGGAGACAGAATGCAAATGAATATATTTTGTGTGAGGAGTAGACATGCTGCTAATTGCGTTCACTTATTATCATAGAAATGACATGTTTTCTGCTTAGTTATACGCCGCCACCGTTAATAATTGAAACACAAACACATGAAACAGTAATTTAGTGGCAGACTTCGTAATTACAAAAGTATAGTAAGGGTTTGTTTTGTAAACATACGTGGAACTCCTTTGTACACGGTGTAATTAGCATGAATGCGAGAATGCAAGAGAAGCCTACAGGAAGAATTCTGCCACCGTCCTCACAAAACACTGCCTATGAGCCTTGGTGTCCTCATTTATAAAGCAAAACGGACAACCAGAAGAATTTATTGGGATAATGTACATCTTCTGGGGGGCTTTTAGCTGGGTCCCCATAAATGTATTACTCGGTAAACTGTGGGTTATTATGAGACATAGTTTTTCTCCTGGCTTCCTCTATTTCTGGATTAGAGAAAACAGGTTATTTTTGCATAACTAATTTTTCCTCTCTTTTATACACGAGGTAAATAAGATTTAGGAAAACTAGATGACGTAATCAAATACAGTAACTGTGCTAGCCTGAATTTGAAGCCAAGTCGTCAAAAACTCAAACAATTATGAATTTCAGTACATCCTCTGGGCTAGCTGTTAATCAGTTTATGGCGTGTCCACATATCAAACCACTGAAAGCCGCCTTTGTTTTCATACAAAGTAATATAATCTGGGCTAGTGATATTTTGTCAGGAAAATAATAAAATGGAGGGGAAGGGAAGGGGAAGACAGCTTATACAATTTAGAATACATGACTGCCCGCAATATCTACGACCCACGCACTGTGCAGTCTACCCTCAAACCCAGGTACTAAGTCCTATCATGTTGCCTCTTTGCAGTTAAGAATGGAGAGGATAAGGCCAGGCGGTGGTGGCGCACGCCTTTAATCCCAGCACTCAGGAGGCAGAGGCAGGCGGATCTCTGTGAGTTCGAGACCAGCATGGTCTACAAGAGCTAGCTCCAGAACAGGCTCTAAAAAGCTGCAGAGAAACCCTGTCTCGAAAAACCAAACAAAAACAAACAAACAAACAAACAACAAAAAAAAAAGAATGGAGAGGATAAGGCAGAAATCAAGCCAATAACTCCCTGGCCTTCCCTTGCTACGGAATAGTCAAAGTGGCACTCTTTGCTGGCCCTGTGTTAGCCCATGATCTCCTAAACACAAGCCTGCTAAACAACAGGAAAGTCAAAGTTCCAGCGGCCTGTGACCCATGATGTCGGTTATCTCAGTAGGGGAGTAGAGAGAAAGGAAAACCATCAATGAAAAGTAGATGGATGTTCAGCTAATCCAAGCAAAGCGGGCTATTATTTTTTTTGACAGAGATGAATATTAGCTAAGGAATATTTGGGGAACCTGAAAACTCTTCATTTTCTTTGGTGGGCACATGTACTCATCTGAATGCAAAGAGCGCAGAAATCCCTATCTCCCAGCTCTCCGTTTCTGAACACACTCAACAAAGGGTGCAGTCAGATGAAACATCAGTTAGCATTTGCTTTCACCGGGAATACGCGTATTAACTGTTGTTCAAATAGTTTGCAGACATAACAGTCCTGGGAGCGGATGTGGCTTTGTATTTACAAGGCAGCCATTTGTTGTTATTTGTCCTTCTTTTACTTTTCACCTTTTTGCATTTGAATTTCCTTCCAGTTATGACTAGAATAGGCCCTCCTTAAGAGAGAGGAAAAGTCCCTTTAATGTGCATTTTGTTCCACAAAGGTTTTAAGGCTCCAGAGCAAACCCAGGGGCGTTCAATTTGTTCCTTTGTCAATCCTACAAACACCGGCAATGTGTTTCCAAAAATGGAAAATAAAAACCATGGTATCTTTTTGTAAAGCTCAGACAGGAGCCTCTTTTAGCAAAGGTCATCATTTTAGACATCTGTTGAGATGGTGGTCCTTGCATCTGATGGCTAATTTTTCAAAATAAGAGAAGACTGGGGGAGGGGAATCAACATTTATTTAAACTTCTCATGGCACAGAACTCTCTTCTGTCCCTTCATTTCCTTCTGCAGGTCTTACACTAGCGACATTAGAGTTATCGGTTATTATGGAATAACATAGAGGTCAACATCAAAACTATCAATTATCAATCGCATAATAATCCTAAATACATTACTTAAATTCGTTGTTTCTGTTCCCTCACTTTTGTCTTTTTTTTAGCATAAAGCCTTTTGAGGTTTTATATAGCGTTGACTAAAAAGAGGTAACTGTTAGCTCCATGTCTACAAGCTCATCATTATCATTTTCATTTCTCCCAAGAAACTCAAGACCAGGATCACCCCCCCACACACACATACACACACACACACACACCTCTGACTAGTAACATTATATTTAACACCAGGGATTACCACTTCACACTATACAGCACTAGGATGGGTGTGATCAGTCGGTGAAACAGGAAGAATGAGACCTGGGAATGTATGTATGCGCACACACACACACACACACACACACACACACACACCACAGCAAAGTTCATTTTAGGCCAAAAAAAAAGTTTTCATTTGAGACCTTAAAGATTTATGACTTCAAAAATGCCTTTTTATAGACAATAGAGGGTGCTATTCTGGGTGGACCTGTGGTACGTTCTGCAGAACTAGAGATACGGTAAAGGTTGAGATGCTCAATTACCATGGAAACTGCAAAGTCTCATCAGGTTGTTGCTACCAATAATACTAGTTTACTCCACTAATCATGTTCCCCAGAATACTGGAGTGTAGACTTTAAGGACCCAAACCAGTTCTGCAGGTATTTTATGTCCTCTCATGCACCCCACCAAAAACTCATCTCATTCCGTTGGAGGAGGAGAAGCCTCGGTTTTTACCATTCAGGAGTCAATGCTCCTGTAATTTACCAAGGTACAGTCCCCTGTCCATAGACAAGCCAAAGCTCGTAGAGGACAGTGTCCTCCCTTGTGAATGTCCGCACAGCATCCAAGTCAGTATCACTTCCACATCTCTGCTCCTGCTCTTGATTTGGACCAAAAAAGCATGCACTGGTCAAAAAAACAACAAACAAAAATAAGTCACCTGGTTATCTTTCAAGACCAGAACACATGCTCCATATCTTTACTTTCAATGTGCATTGGCCATGCACCCCGACACCGCCCTCTACTGTTTAGTATTTTGAAGCTTCAAATCATTTTGGCTTCAAATAAACATTAATGAAACACAGTAAACGTCAATGTTAGATGTAAGTGTGTGTTTATAACAGACAAAAATGAGGTAATAGAACAGTCCGGAAGTCAGGTGTTATCATTACCAAGTGTGGGTCGGAACAGACAACGTTCCATTTTGTTTAAGTGACTGCTACACACACCTACACCTCTTTCCTTCTCATCATTTGATTAAGGAAAGTCAGGTGGTCAGCAACACTACAAAAAGCCCAAAGACAAGCCGAGCCAAAGCCTCAGCCTGTCGTCTTAACCTCTTGACCTCGGGACTGCTGTACTCTGCTCCAGACCTGACTCAGTCTCTCAGATTCCCGACTCTCAGAAATTGTGTGAAGTAATAAATGACTGCTGTTTAAATTATTACATTTTGGAACAATTTACCACATAGTAACAGATCTCTAATACAAGACAGGAAAGAGAGGGAAAAAAACTGACTAAGGAATCCTAAGAGGACCACACAGGATAGAATCACTGACTTGGTAGCTCCTTCTCCTGTAAGTTTTCGACTTTGAGTTGCCCCAATACGTTTTCTGCCCTCCCCCATAGTATTTGCCCTGGTGATTTGCTGACACCATGTTTGATTACAGAGGGATAAACAACTGCCCAGAATGTTGGCATTGCTAGTCCTTAGTAAGTAGAAGAGGAAATTCAACAAATGTCTGTTGGCGTATATGTGTCTATATACATACATGGATGTGTCTTTCTCAACTTTAGAAATCAAAAAGAGATTTCTCAAAGCAATGTGAGTACTTATTGTAAATTCCTCTGCAAAACGCCAGCTGACCTTACTCTAGGTCAATCAGAAATCCTTGTTTTGGGCACATCTTTCATTTTTAGATGTATAAATTCCTTGAGAGATTTGAATAAAGGTAAGTAAGAGAAGGTCTAAGGCAGAGAAAATGCACATAAAACAGCAAACAAGAAAGTCATTTGCTTCCGTGGGAAGAATAAAGAGGCCCAGTAATCTAGACTTGAATATCCTGAGTTCATGGTACCAGACTGCTATCACCACAGACTTGGGTTGAGCAAGGTCTTCACAATTCCAATGTGAAAGTTAAATATAATGATTATTAAGTGTCCCTTCTCAGTTAAAACTCTGTGCATCTGTATGAGTGAAGAAGAAAGCAAGCCCACAATGTAGAAATTTAACAGGAAAAAAAATATCCATCAGTAGCTGAGATAAAATTTATCATCTATTAAGGAAAGAAATGTATCCCCATCTTTGATGGGTTTTGTTTGGTACAAGGGGACAAAAAGCTATTACTCTTTTCATCTCATTGTGGCAGTTAGTTTAGCTGTTTGTGCTCAGACACACAAGGTCGACAGTGGTGATAAGCAGGGACTCTAGTCCCTCATACTCCAGGAAATCCCGATTTCACTGGGACGCGACAGCCTCAAGAAGCAGGGAATTAGCAGCATAGCAGCACACAGTTTGCAATATACTGCCTTAATACAATACAAAAAGAGGCCATGGTTGGAAAGGATCGGGGGTGGTGGCACCACAGAAAATGATAACTTAGGCCTCTGAAAAATAGGTTGAACTCGGAGGGGAAAAGGATCGAAAGTGTCTTTCGGGTTAGCATAGCTTCGCGCTGCCCTTTAGCTCGTAAGAGGTAAAATCACTGTGGAATGAAGGTCAACTTCCAGAGCGTATTACAAAGCCTAGGAGAGCATCTCCTGACTTGGCAGGCATTCCAGCCAGAGACCCTCTTCTAGTGTCTCCCCAGCAGCTCTGCATGGCCTTTGTTGATATTCCACTTTCATTGTTATTCTCCACCGCGCTGCGAACAGTAGCACGTGGTCCCGTTTATTAGTCAGCTCCCATATGCTCTACACTTTTGCTTCGCTTAATTTCCCAGGCTGCTTTGGACTGTAGGTTTCATTACCCTCATACCTTAGATAAGAAAACTGAGGTCTCCAAGCATTATGTAACTTGTCCCCGGTTGCGGGATTTATAGCTTCATGTTAGAGTCTGACTTTGTGACATGTCATTTCTCCTTTTCCGCAGTCTTGGATCCATCGCCGGTGCTGCAGGGCGCAAGAAGCAAGAATAACACAGACCTAGTCAACGCGAGGATCTCACAAGGAGAGCCCGCTGCACAGCGCATCAACCCAGCCCCAGCTCCTTGTCCTAAGATCACAACCAGAAGAGCAGCCAGGGAGGATGGAATAAAGGAAGTGCCTAATTCTAGGAGCTCAGGTGGGATAGGAAACTGCCTCCAGCCTCAGATTCCCTCAGCGATAAAAAGGCAATGCCTGCCCAGGTCCTCAGGGTCAGGTGACGACCTCTTGGCTTGTTAGAGGTGAAGGTGGGCCAATGGCATCACATCTCACACCCTGCTAACCAAGAGGAAGTGAATGTGGTAGCCTTGAATAATTGAGATTTCCTCTAAAAATGAGACCTTTTTCATTATTAAACGCTGTCTTTAAAATCCTGGGGCAATGATCCAAGGGCTTTGATTCACCCAGAAATGATTTGCTTCTCCAAGTGCTTCAGTTTCTGGATTTAGCAACTCTGGGCTGTGATGCAGAAGAAAAAAAAAATAACATATTTTGAAAAATCCTTGAAGCTAAGAACTCAGAGGAACCAAATAGCCAGCTAGCAATTGCTGTGTATTCCTTCCCATTTTCTGTTTTAGCATGAGGATTGCTGTATGGGGCAGGTGTTCAAGCAAAAACAGGGCAAATAATCTCACACAAATCTGATATCAGGCTTCGATTATTTCTGTCTATATGGAGTTTATAAGTAGAGGAAGATGTTACTAGCATTGGATCATGATCATCTCTGGAAGGAGCTACAGGATCAGCATTCCTGTCCACCTCAGCCCGTCCCAGCCCCAGAAATGGCTGGTTCTCCCTGTGTACTTCAGTCTGTGCAGGTCCCAGCAATGGCCAGTTCTCTCTGTCCACCTCAGCCCATGCAGGCAGGCCCTGGCACACGCCACTTGCACATTAAATCTTGGTCATTCCTTTTACTACTAAGGTAAAAATGTACCTTTGCTGTCTTTGTTTGCCGCAAAGAAGCAACCACATGGTTATAACAAAGTAATGAAGAAGAAGGATGTTTCTTCCCACTGGGGGTCAATTCTTAGTTCTGTGATTGACAGTGAATCGGCTCGGGTCATTGGGTCATATTGCTGTTTCTAGATTATCTTCAGTTCATTTCCATTATGATGTTACCTTGGCCAGTGACTAGTCAGGGTTTTGGGTTTTTTGTTTGTTTTGTTTTTGTTTTGCAAATCATCGAGAATTTAATGCTTGCAATATCCAATCTGTGGCTCAGCCATGGGACACGGGTATTAGAAGGCGCCCCCTGAACAGCCCTCTCGGTTCCCACAATAGCAGGACCCCTGCGCTCAACCCCTGATTAGACTGGGTGCTGTATCAGCCACACGTTCATTCACTTCCCAATCTCTCCTCTTCTTCCAGCTTCCTCGACTTCCACTAGCTGGACTCTTACTGCTTCCTAACATAGCAACGACTGCGCCTGGCTGACTGATCCAGTCTCTTCCTTCCTAGCGCAGACAAGGATTGTTGTCCACAATTTTCCAAAGGGTTGAATAAATGTCCGTGGCTTTTACCTGCACATTTAGAATTAGGTCTCAATCTATATCATTTTTTTCCTTTGATAAAATGGCTTTACCCCCGTTAATGTCAGGGGATAGGGTCTGTTTGTTCGGTTCAGGAAGTCTGTCTTGCCATCCACCCCCTCCTCCTCTGTGCTCTTCTCAACAGGCTTTTTAGTTTCAATTGCTGCTTCCTCTTTCAAGCTTTTCCAAATCCTTTCCACGAAAACCCCCTACCCTTTTATAATTGTTCTCCTCTGCTTCGAACTCTCTCATTTCAGTTCTTATTTTAATGTCTACTTCATGTTCACAATCATTTAAACTATGTTTAGAAAGACAGACACCATTGCAATGCCCTGAGATGCAGACACCAGCACACACTTCTTCTACGGCAGACAGTACATAAATTCTTATTTGCTTGCAAGCTTGGCTCCTTTTGTCTGTTTGTTTTTTGAGATGGGGGTCTCTCTTTATAGACCAGACCGACCTCAAACCCACAGTCAACTTCCTTTGGCTTCCCAATCCCTAGAATTCCAGGCATGCCACTAAGCCTGCTTTCATAAATTCATAATGATGGAAATAACCTTGCGTTAGTGTAACTGAAAGTCGCAGTAGAAAGGCCACCGGTGCAGAATTTCCATATGATGTTTAGTTCCATAATACAATACAATTGCTTGTCATCTTCATTACCTCTATTCCTAGCAACAAGCATATAGTCTGCCGTGTAAAAAGCACCAAGTCCCAGAATAAAGAGTTCAGCGACTGGATAAATAAAAATTTAAACAAAGTAAGATGTTAAGATCAATCACAGAGTAATTTTGAAATAAATAAGTTGTCTCAGTATTAAATTTTATGATCTGTCTAAACCAGAAAGTTCTAGTTAAGAAAAGAATGCTACATGGAGCATTTAGAGGAGTATTTTTAAAAAAACTTTATTTGCTGCACTAGAAAATCCCAAGCATCTATTGGTGATTCAACAAAGCAGGTCTATTTAAGGGCTTCCTAGGTAGTAGAAACTAGGGTCTCTCAGGAAACAAAGACACGCATCAGGGGGCCAGTTTCAGAAACCAATGCTTGGCATCACTTTGCTGAGGGAAGAGGCAGCCTGTCCAGCTGCTCTCCTGAGAAAGAAGACCTCTGAGAATAAGTTGAGAGCGAGAATAGAGTGTGCAGCTGTATCAATGCACCATGTACACACCTTCTGGCAGACTTCCCCAAAGCACCTAGCTTAGTGCTCAGCACAGGGAGAGATAAAAATGCTGCTGATTATTTGCCTAGGCCTGTTCTGTGTGTCCAAGAAAGGTGGGCAGCCATTGGCCAGGATTCAAAACTGTCTTTCCCTGCCTGAGACTGTAGGATGTGTTCCCTGGAGAGACACAGATATTCTTCCCACAGCTGCACGGAATGCGCTGTGGAGAAGGCACGAGTCGTTTCCTATACTTCTTTCATTCTCTTTCTTCTCATTTACCAAAGCCATTTCAGTTTGAATAAATGTTTATGATGCAGAAGATTAGTGGCTATTTCAAAAAGTCCTTCCCCTGAAGAACAGAGTGGCATTCACTTTGGACATGGCTTTGACATGAACATTTTAAGGCAGAAAATATTTTTTAAAAAAATCACAAAAAGATGTCAGGATGGAATAGATGACAAGGTGGAGATTGAATACTCATTAAGAAGACAAAACATCATTCGGCCTATTACATAGGTATCTCTAATATAAGACGAAAATTATTTCTAAAAGTAAACATTTTATATCAGTGTAATCTTCAACTTTGTAAAAACTAATCCAGGTACAAACTGGCAATTATCCCTGAGATTAATAAATGGTCTTTCTGTAAATCTTCTTCACTCTCTATTCCAAAAGAAGTAATTGTTTTAATTTACTCAAAAAAAAAAAAAACAAAGAGTTGAGTGTTTTTTTTTTTTTTCTCCCTGCCATTTTTCCTTGTCCCCATGTCACAGACCTGAGGATGCGGTCAGAACACGATCATAACATTTCCGCCAACAAGGGCTAGTGCAGTCAGGTCAAAGCAGTAGCAGTGGACATCCTTAGTGCCACGCGATTCCTATGAGCACTGTGGATGGTGAGTGCCATCCAGGAACGTGGCTACCACTAGCCCTTTCCACCCAACAGCCTGCGGGGACTCTAAGAATTGCTACCTTCACCCCTGTTCGCACCACTTACCTGGTTATGTTTTCTTTTGTCCTGCCAGAAAACATCACTGAGTGGACTGGGAAATATCTTAATTGTAGTCTGCCCAATTTTAGTCCAGAGGAGACATCAGCATCAGAACAAGAAGGCTCTTAACCTCTGTAAGTGAGAAGTTAGTCCTAATTATATCACCTGGGATTTCCATTTTTAATGCATTAATATTATGCTTTCCTACAAAATCCGGGCACTTAATGTCAGGTGAGGGTTAGCACAGGTCAGATCACTCCTTTTATCAAAATGGCCTCCGTGCTCACTAAGTCACAAAGGTGTTCAAGTTCTGGAAAGGTAAAGGTGTAGTAGCTAGTGTGGACAGGTTCTGTAGATGCCTTCCTGACGAAGGTAATCCGAGACTTCAACAGCAAACACGTGATACTTGACGAGACTGAGCTGGGTTGAGCAGACTACAAGTCAGAACCAAGTATCTAAGCTGAGACCTAGAAACACTATATCATTAGGACTTTCCAAGAATGTCTATCTACAGAGGCCGTCTGGCAATATCCCTGAGAATTTTGATATGAGATATCCATGAGGTATTTTCTAGCTGCATACACTGTCTTCAGGGGTAGCACAAAGGAGAGGCTCCCCAGTAGTCCAGACACTAGATAATATTAATTCATAAGACAGCTTGAGTCATACCAGATGGAAGATTATGAAGAAGCCAAATATAAACCACAGGCTATGGATAAGGATGTACTATACTGTTCACCTTGGGACTCTTTGAACAGAAATGGGTGACAATAGCCAGATGGTAGACCAAGACAACAGGCAAATCTTGGGCTGTCCAAAACTAATCAAAACAAATGGTCACTCTGGTGGCAAGGTCATAGCACCAGAGAAGAAGAGTCAGTGCCGTTCTGGGCAATCTGAGGAAACTTCATGTTACATGAAGCGGGGAGGTCTTGGGCTGTATCTGAAGGGCAAATAAATTGAATAACAAGGCCCAGTGATTCAAATGAGACTACTGTTTGGGGATCTGGGCTTCCCAGTGTGGCTGTAGATGGTGAGAGCCATCAAGATCCTAGACTGACCAGGCAGCAGCAGCACAAAGATCACATATCTATGTTGGCGGCAGTCAGACGACGTGTAGCTTGTGTGTCAACTGAACTCATTTCAAATGGCTGCTCAGAGCCAATAAATACTTAGCAATGCTGGCCATGGACACAGGAGAGGGGTACAACATGCCATTTGCCATTGAAAACAGATGTTAACGTCTAGCCGGCTACGGCTTTGGGTAGTGTTAGGCTTTAAAACCTTGGTAAGGGTGACCTAAAATTTTTCAAACTTTATTTCCTGCCAGCTAATCATTGGCTTTTGTCTGATATTAGCAATGAGGAAGGAACCTAGTAAGAAAAGCCCATCCAAAATGACTCATGATACATCAGGAAAGTTTAACTCAATGCTAGAACTTTCTTAGGAAGACAAAAAGTTGTTGGGAGAAAGGGCACAGACTGGCATATGATGTTAAAATATTAATATTGGTAAACATTCATTTGTTTAGATTTAATATAAAGCATAGAAAATAGATTGTAGAAATAGGCAGGAAGCTGTGCCCTTAAGGTAAAATGCAGTTTTATAGTTATGAAAATTTAATTTGACTGCTTTCTCAATAATTGCTCATATTTGTAGCAGCAGCATGCTAGCAAGATAACGGTCAATCAAATGGACATCACCCTGTAAACGCTCTCAAAAAGCCTGTACTCTGTCTCCTGGTGGGAAAATGGCATTGCTTCCAATTGTTAAAAGACACCCAATTGAAAAGCAGAATAGGAAACTTGACAGTAGGACATCTTTATATATTGCTATTTGCCTCTCTTTCTCAAGTAAAATTCCTGTTGGGAGCTGGAACTATTTTCCCCTCCTCGTGAAAATGGAAAACCTCTCACATCAGAAACCAAACTGAAAGCAGAATATGCGAGATTCTCTTTTGAGAATTCTGTTTGTGGCTAGGAAGAATGAGGATGTGCTGTGACCGTGGGCTTGGCAAACGTTTCTCTGCCAGGTGAGGGAAGGGCAGAAGTAGGGTCCCCCAGTGTGTGACAGATCTCCCGTTTCCTAAGTGAAGAAAAGCAACAAAGGGTCCCCTCTCGGTCTCCGTCTTGCTCTGAGCCTCCTGTAATTTCTCTCTCTCTCTTTTGTTCTTTCTTGTTCCTTATTTCCCACACTCTTCATGACCGTCGGGAAAATGCCATTAATAATGGGTACAAAGAATGGTGCTCGCTGCATGGAGATAAACTGGGGATGACAAAATATCAACTTCCCGCTGCTCAATTGAAAGCCCTATCTGTACAACTGGTAATTACTTTTAATTTAATTAGGACTCGTGGTATTGTTTCTATCTCATAGATTACATTATAACATGTAATGTGTTAAAACAACAAGACAAATTGAGGCTGGAAAACACAGAAAATATTACCCTTTTTTATAAATAATACCACACTTTAACTCTTCCAAAAGCCCTCGTGTAGCTTACTATGGGGTAATTATGACTTTCCATACCCCTTTAGCTTGAGTAATAAGCTAAATTTTACACAATCTAATGAAAAACTACATTTCATAAGCTTTCTAAAAGAATGTGTATTAACTCTGCACTTCCTCTCTTTTCCTCTCTCACACAGAACAAATAAATGATTTATGCTTTTGCACGCTAAAACAAAATCCATATAACTAGGGAGAACAATTATAAGTACTGCAGCAAGGTCATATTCTTGCTGCTTGAACATGAGGGTATAAAAGTGGATGGTAAAGACAGCATTTTAGGCAGAATCCCACGGTGCCTGGTGGAACAAGGAAAAGAAGCCTATTTAAGGTATTTGCTGGCTCAAAGGGGAGTGGGTGATCCATTCCTTTGAGAAAGATTTAATAAATTTAATAAACGTAAGTAAGAGACATTTAGTTTGAGTTTCTATATGACATTCACAAGCGCATGTGAACTGCTACGTAAATCTTCCAAAGACGATCTAAATAAATTATGTAATGTAATAAGAACTGAATACTTGATTTATCTTCAAACACAGGAAACTTCTAGAACAGATAACAAAATGATGAGCTGGAGAGAGAGAGGAGAAATGGGGTGGGGGGCGGAGGACAGGTTTCTTGAGGTCAAATTTCCCAAATGATCTTAAAAGTAGTTGTCCAAATATAAAGTCTGAATAAATGCCAGGTTAAATATAACCCACAATAATATTTTATTTTTTACTCTAATCAATTGGAACTGTCAATTTGTAAAATCTATGGATTTACAAGGTTAACAAAATTTATTTTGAAAGGTTGATAGGCAAAAGGAAATAAAGACCACTTCGAAAAGATCTCCCTTTTCTTAGATAGAAACTCCGTGGTCACAGGTCAGTTTCTTTTATATTATTGAAAATGGATTTTTTTGTACAATATATCCTGATTAACTTCCCCTCCTCCTACTCTTCCCAGTTCCTTCCCACATCCCCTTTCATCCAGATCTATTCTGTCTCTCATTAGAAGATATACCAACATCTCAAGAATAATAATAAAATAAAAAGAGATGAATTACAACAAAACCCAAAACAAATAAGAATATAAAAAAGCAATCAAACGGGAAAAAAAAAAACAAAGAAAAAGTACATGAGATGTATACAGATTCAGAGACACACACATTACACATGGAAATCATGTAAAAACCCAAAACTGGAAGTCTGTGTGTGTGTGTGTGTGTGTGTGTGTGTGTGTGTGTACACATACGCATGCATGTATACATTATAATACATACAAAGGACCTGGAAGATAGAACAAAAAGCCTTGACTTAATATTATGAGACCAAGAACCTTCAAAGAAGCCACTGAGTTCACTTTCTGTTGGGTAGTTACTGTTGGGCATGCCACTTACCCTTGAGAGTGGTTTATTTCCCAGTGGGACACCTTTGGAGAAAACTAAATTTTCATTGGCAAATGAAAACTAAATTGGCAATAACGTCTGGGTTAGGGCTGAGGGCATGTGTCCACTTCTCTGTTCAGTTCTAGGATCCCATCTGCTGCAGACGGTCCAGGCCCTGGGCACGCTGCCACAGTCTCTGTGAGTCCAAACGAGTGCCAGCCCTGTTGTGTCTAGAAGGCCTTGATCCCTTGGTGTCCCCCAACTCCTCTGGCCCTTACACTCTTTCTACTTCCTCTTCAGCAGAGTTCCCTGAGCCCAAAGGGGAGGGATTGGATGGAGTCATCTTGTTCAGGACTAAGTGATCCAAGGTCTCTCACTCCCTGCCTGTTGTCTGACTGTGGGTCTCTGGATTTCTTCCCATCTGCTGCAGGGGCGGAGCTTCTCTGATGATGGGTGAGCAAGGCACTGACCTATGAGAATAGCAGAATGTCATTAAGAGTCATTTCATTGATAATGTTCCTTTAACAGAACAGTAGTGTTTGTTTTTCCCATAGGTCCCTGACCTATCTATTCTCAAGTTCTTGACCATCCAAACAACATCAGGCATGGGTTGCATCTAATGGAGTGGGCCTGACTCTAATCAGATATTAGTTGGTTACTTCCGCAAGCTTTGTGCTACCATTGTACTGGCATATATTTCCAGCTGGTCATTCTTGTAGACGGAAGGGTTTGGAGCTAGGTGGTGCTTATGTTTTTCCTTTAGTAGCCTGCAGAGTACCTTCCTGGACCAAAGACACTAGAATGTAGAAGTGAAGGCTCTATGTAGGCACCAGCTTGACTTCCCCATGTTCAATGAGTTGTATGGTGTTGTCTTCAGCAAGAGGATCTTGCTATCAGTTTGTGGAAAGCCACCAACAGCCTTGGCAACAGCCTGGGTTGTTTGGGGGGCTCTCACAGAACACCTTTGGCCAAAATCTCAATTAGTTATAACCCAATCTTGACCCTTTGGCAACAAGAAATGGCTACTTGGGAATCTGGCTCCCCCATTATTTGGCAATTTCGTTTAGATCGCCTTCATATATAATTTTGGATGCGTCTACTGTATCAGGCTCCCAAAATAACCCTCAAATGGCCTTAATTTTAGCTGTCTCTCTCTGAATTCTCTCCCGTATGCTCCTCTCCCTTTCCCTCTCCAGCTAATCCTCCAGTTTCAGAACCTCCCTCCAGTCATCTATAACTATATTCTCTATATCCCTTTCCTAGGGAAAACAATCTGTCTTCTCTAGTCCCTTATTCTATATTTAACTTCTGTGATTCTACATACTGTAACTTGGTTCCCATTGGACTTAACAGCTAATATCCACATAAAAACAAATACATGCCATATTTTTCTTCCTGGATCTGGGTTACCTCACTTGGGATGATTTTTTTTCTAGTTTCATCCATTTACTTATGAATTTCATGACTTTTTACATCCGTATAATATTTCATTATGTAAATGTACCGTATTTTCTTTATACATTCATCTGTTGAGGTATAGCTACGTTATTTCCAATTTCTGGCTATAAAAAATAGAGCAGCAATGAACATGATTAAACAGCTGTCTATGTGGTAGGATGAAGTATTCTTTTGGCTATGCCCAAGAGTGGAACAGCTGGATCTTGAGGAAGATGGATTCCCATCTTTCTGATGAACTGTCACACAGATTTTCATAGTGGCTATATAAATTTTCACTCCCACCAGCAATGGATAAGTATTTCCCCTTACTCTACATCCTCACGAGCATGAACTGTCACTTGTTTTATTGACTCATTTATTAATCTCATTCCAATTGAGATCACAAGCAATTTTAGTGTTTAAAGACCTTAAACATTATCTTGTAGAATGACCTCATTTTATCCATAATTAAAACCAAATTCTGACAAAAAAAGAAGTTAGGATATATGAATCCGCAAGACAGAGGAAAGGCCGAGTCACTGGTGTCCTCTTTAAATTCAGAGTAACTTTCCCTATATAGCACAGATACTGTCCAGGACACTCACTAGAACTCAAACAAGAAAACTCCCACGACTTAGTAAAACCTTCACAAAATTAAATAATATCTAGTTTAGATTTTTTTTTTATTTGGGGGGAGAAGGAGGTTATGTTATTAGGTTTTAAAAACCATTTTAAGTTCCCTGGATGTCCCAGCTGATTATCATAATTTCTCTGTTTCTAGAATAATGAATGCCTCTTTGGCAAACTCATACCTAAAGCCTGGTAAAGCAGGGACAGCTGTTGCCCTATTTGAAGCCCAAGAAATCAGCACTGCAAGCCAGTTCCTGCAAGACGGAAGACTTCTGGCAAAAGTGGCAATGTTCTCTTACAAAAATAGCAAGCCATCATCTGTATGAAGTGAGGAAGGCTATGAGTGCTGCCAACACGAGGTTTTATCGTGCCAATGGGAAGTCAATGCTAAATAAAACAGAAATCTCAATAAGGGATAATTTAGATTCACGGAAGATGTAGAACATGCTGGATTCTGAATATTTAAAACAATGGTTTAGGCAAGCTGTGATACTTTTTTCAAAAACATCCAAACATTCTTTTTGTTAAATATACAACTGCAAAATGTTGCATGTTAAAATAAAATCATATTTTAAAACAAGGCTATGTGACTATGTACATTCTTTTAGGGGTAGCTGCAGGACATTTTTACCAAGAAGCAGAATTGAAGAGAGGAAATCTAGTCAGGAATGGTGATATTAAGGATGGATCACATTTGTATTTTACGATATAATGTGGTGATTATAAGGCCTCGCTGATCTGGAGCTTAAAACTATATTACATATTCTTGTGGAGGAAACAATCAGGCTGCAAGCTTAAAGAAATAAAGGGAGAAATATGATTATCAATTTTAAAAGGTGGAGTAATAACTAAAAAATAACTTTAAAGAATGTTATTCTAATAAAATCCCACAACACTACATGAAACGAACAAAAAAATCTTTGAAATATGTCCAAATTTCTTCGTGCAAATTTGTGTACTAGTGAAACCAAGTATAAAAATGAAAATATCATTATATTTTTTATTACTACTTAGGAATTCTGGGAGGTTTTCACTTCCCAGGTATTCAGCAGAGGAAATAAGATCCCTCACTGAGAAATCAAATGATATCAGACATCAATAAAGCAAAGCAGAGACATACAAATTCACCCAACAGAGAAAATATGACTCCCAAGTCAACAAGGCTGGACTGCCGGATTTGAATAAACAAACATATCTGACAAAGAAAATACCAGCTAATAGAGAGTCAGTCTACAAGAAAAGCATACAAAAAGAGATTCGTAGCGGCAAACATTGGCAGAGCCTGCTCAAGCTCTGTCCAAGAGAAAGGAAGATTTGGACGTCAGTCTACCCTCTCCAGATGGAATAGAAAGGCTTCTCTTCCATGGGGATGAATGTGAGGAATGAAAACTCAAAGAATCTGGCATCATCACTGGGTCCATCACCAGTTACAACCCATGTCCTAAAACAGACACAACTAGATTTCTTATCTTGATATATTTTAAATTTCGGTTTCTATGACTCTGATTTGCCATCTCAGACACACTTTGAGTGTCTGTAAGGACTGAATGTTTGATATACTGAGTCGAGTTCCCTTACAAATGACTGTAATTTTCCCCAATACTCCCTTGTTATCTTGGATCAGAATTCTTTACAAAGGTGAGAACTGCAGGGGAAAATGTCTATGGTGCACAACTATGAAAGCCAGTGATGGTTTGATGTGCTCAGAATTGTTCTGGTAGAGGTACCCAATCTTGCCCGTATACCTTCATGATAATTTGTGACACAAGAATCTATCCTCCAATACAGATTAAGCTCGGAATACTAAAAGTCATGTGTAGCTTTCTAGTGTGACTTTGTCTCTCTGTGAAGAAAGAAATGGATCCAAAGGACATACTTCTGATATGAAGTTCTAGACTACTTAGACCAGATTTGTCCAGGGCTCTTTCCCAAATGAACATAGCTGTTTCCATAGTACACACACTAGAGAAGGCAAGTGCAGAGCCCTGTTTTAGGGACATATGTAAACAAGTCAGAGTTTTTGCAGAGCTATAGAAAAATTGTGAATTAGGCTATTTGAAACCCTGATGGGCCCTCGCTCATAGTTCCCAAAGACTTGTTCATTATCCTGAACTGTCTTTCCTAAAGCTAATTAAGTACATCCTGAAAAGCCTAGGATACGACCAAAAGTGTTCCTATATAGGTAGGGACATCAGTGTGGTGTCCTAAGTAACAGCTGCTCTAGAGGCTGACTTCCCTTACCGAGGTGTCTGTACAGCATAGGGTCTACAGAACAAGAGCAAAAGTAATAAGCAAATCAGTATTTTGCCTAGGTCAAATGCTTGGGTTGTATGGGAAAATTTTTACAGTGGAGAATTCACAGGGAGAGGATACACTGAAATTTGAGAGGGCAGATGGTACATCAAGATTAACTTGGCTCCAGTTTGTGATTCAGTGACTCCAATGACCAGGACAGATTCTAGTCCTGCTGTGGAAAATGTCAAATTCAGTTGTGAGGTCTGTGGCAACTGTTTTGCTAAGATATTTACAAAGAAAGGCACTTAAGCACCTTTGGAAGCCCGGATGAACCCAGGCCCAAGGCTTGGTACCTTTTATGGCGAGGCACTCACATCTTGCTTCCTCTGAGGCTGGGTCATGACCGCAGACTGTAACTTCCCTCTTCCCAGAATTCTCACTGCCCCACCTCTACTTCCTCTCTGGCTACTGGACAATCAGCATTTATTTAAAATATAAGTGACAGGGTATAGACCATTGTGCCACAGCACCAAGGTAAGTGTTGATCAAACTACAGAAAGATCAGTTTGTTGGAAGCTGCTCACATGTAGCTGCAGGAGTTAAGGATGTTCTACAGACAGTGATCGGGTTGTTCTTGTAGCTCACTATATCTACTTTCTATTGATGAGCTTGTGTTTAATACTAAGACTGCCCCCCCCCCAAAAAAGAGATTTTAAAACTAAGCCTTTGTTATTGCTCAGAACTTTTCTATGACCCTGCTGACCTGGACCTTGTTTAGCCAATCGCTTTTGGATTCTATGCGTCCTCAGTTAGCTGACAGAGGCTAGCTGGAGATGGGCAGTCACAGGGGTGACATTTTCCATGTTGCATAGCTGCTGTTTAGAGTGTTGAAAGGTACTGGCACCCAGGACTTTCATCATCTAGAAGGCTTCCTCAAGCCTTTTTATATCTTTCTGTGGCGCTGAGCTGGGCTCCAAGAGAACTAACAGAAGCACTGAAGACTTTGAGAGACCGACATTGAACACGGACCCACTGGGGTCCCTCCATCCTTCTACTGCCCAAAGCCACGAGCGTGGTTTATGCAGTGGGAACGGATTTCTCCCCAGCTTAGCAAAGGGGGCAAACTGCCCTGAGGAGCGTATGGATACCGAAGGTCACAGAACACTGCTGCCATTTGACAGTCTGCCACATGGGGCCCACAGATGCACTTGTTCACAGGGGGGAGAGCTTCTCCACTGTCAACTATGAAACTGTTCGTTCTAGGGTCACAGCTAGGGAAACCTCCAGCAGTCGGCTCAGCAATCTCATCCTTACAGGTGCTTTTCAGCCACTGTACCCCACGTCTGGACACTGGAGAAGCTTAGTACCTACCTCACTAGGTTCCCGTGAGTAGAGAGTTCAGAACAGAATAGGAGAGTAAAGACGAGTCACCTGTTTTCCGATGTTGCTTCTGTTGATTTACTGTCACCTGTTTTATTAAAGTTGTTTATATCATTTGCCCACATGCATCAAAGACGGAACAGACATTGAAGACAATGGCAACACTGAAAGGTTCAGGGAACCAGTTCTGTAACAGACACGGAAAGAGGAAAGGAGAGAGAGGAAGAGAGTAGAGAGAGAAGAGAGAGAGAGGAGAGAGAGAGAGAGAAAAGAATAAGAAAAGGAAAAGGAAAGAAAGCCCTCCCCTAACTCCTTCTCTCTCTTCTCTCTCTCTCTCTCTCTCTCTCTCTCTCTCTCTCTCTCTCTCTCTCGTGTGTTTCCCTCCCCTCAGAGTGATGACTTTGTCAATTTACTACTACTTCTTTCTCCCTCTAATACCCCTCCTTTTCTCCCTCCTCCTCTCCCTCCTCCTCCTTTCTTTCCAGTCCTCCTCCTCCTCTCCTTCCAATCCTCCTCTAGTACAATCCTTGGTCTTAATCCCTGTGACTTTCAGAAATTATGTAATTAGGCTCAAGCAAGTTGGTTCAGGATAAAGAACAAACATTTGTAGCACCAAGGAAAACACACAAGGTTGAGGAACAGCCTCCTGAGCAACCTCACCAGCTCCTTGACAATGCTTTCTAATTTATCTCTTCATATATGTATATAAAATAATACTTTGTGAGTGTCTTCTCTTCAGTAATGACTTACAAATAAAATTAACCAATATTGTCCTTCTATATAAAGAGCATGCTTTTCCCTTAAGAATAATATCTTTTAGTGTTTGTTTTCTTTGTATTATGAAAGCAAACAAATGAAAACTCCATTTCCATATGATCAATTAGAAAGAAACAACAATATTTTACAGTTTTTAAAAATAGTTTCTGCTCTCACTTACATGTAGAATTTTTAAAATTCCAAATCATATTAAGCGGAATTGAGGAATCCTGCAGAGGAGTGTAGGAGCCAGAGGGATCAAAGACACCACAGGAAGGTTCACATGGTCAACTAGCCTGGGCTCATAGGTGTTGGGAGCTGTGAACCCCCCAGATCCTGAATTTCAGGTAAACAACTTGTAAAGACTACAGCTGCTCTGAGCACGAGATTCTCAGGAGTTCCTGATGGCAGGAGAGTGGTTTCTGGTGGGTTTGGCTGGGGCGTGGCTATCAGTTAAGGATCTCTATATAAGCTGCCCCTGGACACAATAAAGGGGGCATTCTTGGGGCATTCCTGTTTTAAGGATGATCCGTGTCTCTGTCTGTGAGTTTTTGTATGTTTCAATCTCCAGCCCCTTGCCTGGTTCACGAACTGTATGGTAGTGCATGGAGCGCAGACAGGCATGGTGCACTACACGTAGGGACTCATAGGGACTGGACCGAGAACCAGGTAACCTGCATGAGACTGATCTAGGCCCTATGCATATATGTTACCATTATGTAGTTTGGTCCTCTTATGGAACTCCTAACACAGGAATAAGGACTGTCTCTGACTCTTTTCTGGGTTTTGGGACGCTACTCTTCATACTGGGTTGCCTTGGCCAGTCTTAATACATGGGGAAGTGTTCAGTCTTAACTGCAACTTGATAGGCCACATTTTATTGATACTCTTAGGAAATCTGCCCTTTCCTGGATGGAAACAGAAGAGGAGGGGGTGTGGGTAGGAGAAGAAACTGGGGGATAGAGACTGGGAGGATGAGGAGGGAGGCTGCCATTGGTATGTAAAATAAATAGTAAATAATAAGAAGAAGAAAGTCCAAGTCATAGACACAGAGAATACAAAGGCAGTTGCTGAGGGAGAGGCAAAGGGGGTGGTGCATTAAATAAGGTTCCCTAGAGGAACAGATCAGAATGAACAGATAGATAGATGTAATGTTTGTCTGATGAAATATGTCTCAACAGAAGAGGGCACTTGCAGCCAAGCCTGGCAACATGAGTTTGGGCCCTGGACAAACATGACGGAGAGACAAACTCCTGTACTTCACACTCCTGGCCTTCTGCACACGTCTGGCCTCCCTGACACGTGCATTTTGGAATTGTGGTATTTGCAAGCCTCACTCCTCACACACAAACAATAAATGAAAATGTAATCAGCTTTGTAAAGTGCTTTGTTAGATTTTCTTACGTAGCAGGGGTCGGCATTCCTGCCATGGGGGTCTGCATATAGGAGAGGCTGAAACCTGGGAGCTGCTCAGTCTGGATCCCTCGGAGGGCATGACATGGAACTGAGAGCCCAAAGCTCTCTGGAGAAAGAGCAGCAGGGACCCCTGTGTTGGAAGCTGAAGAAGCTAGAGTAACAGCAGCAGCAGGGATGGACGCAATCCCTCGCTCACTCAAAAAAAAATGGGAGCAGGCTGCTGAAGACCGATCTTCCCTTCACCTCTTTCCATCTGAGCAGGAGGGCATGTCGTCCAGCTTTAGTTAATTATCTCAGAAAAGGCCCCAACAGGCTAGCCCAGAACCTGATCCTGCTTCTTTCTTTCTTGTGTGTGAGGTGTGTGTGTGTGTGTGTGTGTGTGTTATACATAAAAGCTAGAGAGTTATACTGGTGTCCTCTGACACTAAGACCCTTCCTAAGACAAGGTCTCACTAAACCAGGACTCTGCTCTCAGCTGGACTGGCTGATCCGGGAGGCCCTGGAGTCAGCCTGACTCTATTACTCCTGCCCTGGGGTTATAGGGGCCTACTGCTGTAGTGATTGGGAGCGGTGAGCTGCATTCCCACCCGGCTCTCAGCCGCCTGGCTAGCTTATGCCCTGAAATAACAACACACAAACTGTATTCATTTAAACACTGTCTGGCCCGTACTCAATCTTGATTAACCCATATCTAATAATCTGTGTAGCGCCACGAAGTGGTGCCTTACCGGGAAGATTCTAGCGTACGTCCATCTTGGGCCGGAGCTTCATTGTGTCTGGCTCAGAGAGGAGAGGTATGGCATCTGACTAACTTCCCAGCATTCTGTTCTGTCTACTCCACCCACCTAAGGGCCGGCCTATCAAATGAGCCAGGCAGTTTCTTTATTAACCAATGAAATCAACTCAAACAGAAGACCCTCCCACATCATACTGCTTTTACAGACCTACTCTGTCATGCTCAACTTCTGCATAAATAATGGACATCAAATCAGATCTTACACTTGTGAGCTAAGGACCTTGCCCATTGAGTCATCTTCCCCCATACCTAACCTAAGTGATGCCAATTCCTGTGACATTGACAATCAAGACAAATTATTACACAGAGAGAGGATTCCAGTCAAGTGATTCAAAAGTCCATTCATCTGTGAAGACCATTAAAATGCACAGTAGATGGATGGAACTGAAAACAACCATTCTACGTGAAGTCAGCCACGCCCAGAAAGAAAAACCCCACAGGTCCTCTCCCATTTGTGGACACTAGATTGGGAAGATTTGGGTGGGTGTGTTCAAATCAGAGTTTCCACATAAGGAGAGGATCTCATATGAGGTGACAGAGGGGATATGGAAGGATGCAGGAGAGAATGTGGATGGCATGAAGGAGGGAAGGGAAATAATAAAACAGAAAGGGTTAAATGGTGTAGAAGTCAGGAAGACAGAGTAATGGAGGAAGTGTGAGGAAATACAGCTAACTATAAAGGCCTTTTAAAAGACCATATGGAAAGTTGCTACTGTAGAAGCTTTCTAACATATGTACACACACATGCACATATATAGCATAATACATATAACATAAATACACATATATAACATACACACGTACATATACATGGCATGCACACTCATATATGCATTCATAGATGTGCATACACATATATAGCATACATGCATGTACACATATGTGACATCAATACACATATATAACATGCATACATACACATATGCATATATAAAATTGTAGTAAATGTAATTACCCTATGAGGAAGGCAAATTCATCTAATAAACACCAGCATAGCAAACAAAAAGCCCAGTGTTAGGCATGTGGTTACCTCTCTTGAGATGTTGCCCACAGATCTCTCCACAAACATGACAGGCTGTTGCCAATGCTTTTGGTTACCCTCCTGAACTAGACGGTAAAACTCCATCACTGAAGATACACTTGAGTCACAGGAGATCAAGCTAGTGCCAACCTGGAAGTGAGCTATCACAGTGCTGGAAGGTTCATTCTCTCAAATCATTAGTATTCTTACCCAAATGTGAACTCTGCAAACTATAATAATAACTGTAAGATATTCAGGCAAGATGTACTCTCTGTTGCAAAAAGTGGCTTGAATGTTATAGGAGTAACCAATAATTTTATTAGATTTAAAGCCTGTTCAAGAGAGAACTGATGTTTTGTATTGAGATCAAACCCCACTGCTGGGCAGGTCACAGGCTCTAGAGGGAACCTGTTAGTCTACTAAATTGACATAGTATTAAACTATCCATAAGTTCTTATCTTTATACTCATAGACTAGTGTATCTCTCAACTTTCATAAAAGAAGCTTCTTTTTGTAGTAGATAGTTAATACAGAATTAATACAGAATTTCACAGCAAACATACATAGTCAAACATACAGAGAATAATGGATGGTGACCTAGTCAACCCTACATGTAACATATGTGTCACACCCTTCCCCTCAAGGTTTGGGTGTTTTTACAGAAGAGGCGTTAGAAATATGGCCAGAGCTAGAGCAGAGGTAGTGGACAGCTGCAGTACTTGGAAGGCATAACAGGCCTATTACATAAACTCATGGCCTTTGTGACTGCCTGTGCAAGAACTGCAACAGACAAGGCTAGCCCACACTCTAGCATGGGTGGAGAAGGAGTCCACCGGGGGAGGCATTGTCAACTCTCTTCAGAGATGAGACCACTGAGAGACTACCCATCCTCCACTTAATGATGTTACGTCCTTGCCTGTGTAAGTGGTTTTAAAAGCAGAACACATGAAGCTAGGAGGGAGAATCAGTGGAGACACTGGTAGAGGAACTAGAAGTGAGGGGATGAGTGAATTTGATCAAAGCACATAATAAACATATAAAATTCTCATAGAGTATTTTTATTTTAAAAATTAAAAATGTTCAGTTAGAAAGAAATAATAAATCAGAGATCTACTGTACAATAGAGTAAGTATAGTTAAGAGTAATTACTATCCAGCCAGATCTTCAAGGCTTTCACAAAAATAAGATAATATGAAGTAGCGCCTATATTAATTTAACTGTTCCATTATATAATATACATCACAATTTATACATCATGAAACTTCAATTTCATGATGTATAAATTGTGATGTATATTATACTTCACATATACTTAAATATATGCAATCTTATTTGGCAAGCATAAAATAAGTACCCCAGAATGTTTTGATAGTTTGTTTTCAATGATAAACACAATCAGATGTATGAATTATCTTCAAGTCATTTGCTAAACAACACATTTTTCTTGTATTGTTTCAGTTTAAAGATGACCAGGGCATTATTCCTGCCCTTCAGAAATTCATAATCTACTAGTGTAAAAGAGCCATAAAATTAAATATTTTGTAGCATAATCAAGCAGTCTGTCCAGTCGAATAGGAATGATCAGGGCTATTGTACAGAGCAGTTACCAACAATAGAAAGAAATTGCATATTTAAAAAAAATTTAAAAAAAAAAAAACATGTGCCTGCTGTTTTCCCATACCTTGGCAGAGACTGTAGAGGTGGGTTTCAATGCGTTTGTGTTGTTCACTTAGCAGCAGAATGTAACAAAGAAATGGGTGTGTTCCCAAGCATATCTCAGAAAGTTAGCTTGGAGTCCTCTCTAAAAGAGTTTCCTCTCCTTGCTTATTTTAGCTTTTGCTAGTCATGGACAACCGTGAGATTAGACGTGCAAAGCCTCGTCACGTTTCTCTGGAAAGGGCTCTGAAATGCGGACACGTACTCCTTGGGTGATTCTACAACCTCACCTTTCTGTATGTACATTTGAAAAAGTTAATTAGGAACAATATATACAGTTTGGCAGGTAGTTACTGAAACAGCTCCGTAGTTTTATGAAATATATTAGATTCTAGCACACAAATAATATAATCATTTAATGGGTCAATTTCAATTACACTTTTCTGTTTGGCACCTTAAAAATCGTTTTCTCGAACATGGAGACATTAGTCTTTTTCATATTCCTATAGGTATTTCAGGCTCATGAGTAGAACTAAAACTAAATTTAATAAATCTTTTCTTCATTTTCAGCCAAATGTCCCCTGTTTGATGGATATTAATGGCAAAACAATGCATTGCTCTTACAAATATTAAAAATGGAACAAAATAGTTTGTAGCATGTTCACAATATTTAGAGAGGACTTTGAGTTCCATCAGAATGTAATATGGAACAGAAACAGCTGCCAGCTCCTTATTGTTCGTATTATTATTAAATAGTTAGCGATAACACATCTGGACGGTAAAGTCAAATAAGGCCTTAGTCATGTCTTATATCAACTTCTAAAGTGAGAGTCGTGAAAGTCAGAGCTGATAATGCTCGCCCTAATCCTAGGTTCCTTCTTCAGTGTGGATGTTACTTGGGGCTTACAGTGGGTGAGTTGGTCAGATGTCCACAGCGTGATGCAATACAGAACAACGGCAGCTGTGGAAAGAGAGTGGGGTCTTCTTTTTCCCACTTAATTTTCTTCCTTTAAAAATCAACTCTTTGTCTTGGAGAGGGGTGGAGTGGGGGTATGGGTGGAAGGGAGGGGAGGGAAAGGGGAGGAGGAGGGAAGGAGATGGAAATCTTTAATAAAAAAAATGAGGAAAAAAAACCAACTCTAAATTTTCTTGTACTTTGTGGTATGTCGTGGGACGAGGTGGCAATGCACACACACTACTTCCTGCCCTGAGCATGGACAGAGGGTATGAGTTCTGTACAAGGGCTCTGTTGCCAATTTGTCTTTTCAGAGCAACTGAAGAAGGAACAGGATGCAAGGCTCCAGACCCAACAAAAGAAAAAGGTACAAGCATTTCCTCCCCTCCTCTCCCTTTGTGTGTTTTGTGTTTTTATATATGTGTGTGTATGTCCATGTGTGTGCATGTGTTATGTATGCATGTGCATGTCCGTGTGCGTGTGTGTGTGTGTGTGTGTGTGTGTGTGTGTGTGTGTGTGTGGTTGAAGAGTTTTTATTCTCAGACACTGGAGATAAGTTTTCCTGAAAGAGGCCAAGGCCAGCTTCAGGAAGCCATTTGGGGATGATTACTGCTTGGCACCAAAGCAGCGTTTGACACACTTGCCTTGTTCTACTGAGAGAGAAAGTAGTCAAACATGTCTCTCACTGACTGCCAAAGTAGACTTTCCTTATCTCAACACTTTTCCGTGTTTATCTACATTCAAGCTTACAATTTAGGAGGTATTAAAGGAACCTCGGTGGTTTAACAAAGTAGGGCATATCAACTTAACTGTAATTTTTGTAATAGTTGGTTTATCATCAATAACAATGGAATGGCTGTCTTCTCCGAAGGGGCCTAAGCACAAAGTCAAAAGTAAGACAAGCAACACAGATCAGTGTGTGCTGTGTGTGTGTGTGCATGTAAGAGAGACAGACAGACAGGCAGGCAGGCAGTTCCTCTATTTCTTTCACAAATATATTCAATAATGTGAGCCTTGAACATTTAGACAAGTATTTTTTTTCCCAGCCTTCTGAACACCTTTCGGTTGTGACTTTAGCCCTAGGGATCCTAATGAAATCAAGGTGAGGGTAGACTAAGGAATGGGAAGAGGAATCCTGAAATGTGTCGGACAAAAAACACACAATCAAAAGGCAAGGAAAACGTAGCAGGCAGTAGACACTACAGAAGTCTGTCAAACCAGAAGGGAGGGGCGGGCTGAGGAGAGAGTCAGGGAAGGTTACACAGACTATACAAGTAGATGCAAATCTCCAAGGCTGTGTGTATCAACAAGGATGGCAGAAGTTGAAGCCGAAATGCCAAAAAATATTTAAAAATCCATTTTATTTTAGCTAGAACAATACAGTCTTGTGCTCAGTATTTAATAGGAACGCTGCTGCAGAAATCCACGAGCCCCGTGCAGCGAGGGGAGAGAGGTGCACATTGTAAGCTCACACTGTGCCTAAAAGGAAATTGCTATATCCCTGATGTTTCCTTCTGAGCTTCCGCAGCCCCAGCCCCAGCCCCTTCCTATCCCCATCCAGATAGGAGGCTTTCCCTTTTCCTGTTCTTTGAAAAATGATGTCTGAGCAACCCAGGCAGTCAGCAAACATTAATGGGTTAACAGGGTGGGAAGCTCATTTGATTTCATAGTTGACTGTTTGCATGACTACAGGTTAAGCTGTGATTAGATTTCCATTTACGGTTCCCTCATTTTCAGGCATTTAAAAATAACTCAGCCCGAAAAGTTCCTTCTAAATTGATTGAACTGGAGCTTGCCATTGAGTCATAGATAACCCATAACCTCAAAACACACAAACAAAAAAGGAAAAAAAATAAACAATAGCAAAGTTGGGGGAGGGCAACCCACTGGTAATTTTTTATACAGCTTTTTTATTTTTTTATTCTGGAAGAAGAAAACCCAAAGTCATTTGGCGAATGCAAGCCAACAAATTCATGTCTGCTGTGTTTAATCATTTTTAAATTGTTCTGCAAAGACCTAAAACAAGTTAAAAGAGTCAACTCCTGCACTGGCGAGGAGCTTAGCACGCACATATACACACATCACACATTTCTCTGCTTATAAACAGATAAGAATTCAATGGCCTTATGGATGGTATATGAGACACATTTTCAAAGGAAAAAAACGGGTGTTTTATGATGATCTCGTCTCTGAGGAAAATCCAAATGACTTTAGGAGACTTGATAAAATATCCGTATTCCAGCCTTAAATTCAAGACTATTCAGGCTTGTCCCCAATTTGTCAATTCACTTTTGCACAGCCACCTACACCTGCAAGGTTCCCCGCAGCATTCAGCGGGTAGTGTAGGAGTTCACCAGGGAGCCCCCGTGGTGGCATCTCATTAGACCTCCAGCACAATGCTGGTATTTTTCTTTCCACCCAGGCTCCTCAGAAGAGGAACTGCTCTCTTGACCCATCCTGTGACTTCCAGATTCCAATTTCCTAAAGCACTACAGCCTCTCATTATTGCATGGGGAAGATTTAAAGTATTGCTTTTCCTTGTGCCGAGGAACACAATGATGCTTCCAATAAAGTTAAGATCAATGTGCGCCATCACTGCGACAGGCATACCCCTTCATCTGTCAGTATGCTGCCATTTGGAAGGTCATCTGTTCAGTGATTTTCCTATTGCAACGGAGGTGTGAATGCTCACCAAAATCACAGTTAGTGAATTGGGAACAGCTGACAAAAGCAAGACAGGAAGTTGGTAGGGTCAAACTTTCCTCATCTGGGTTCCGGTAATGAAGAGCGGAAGTCGGCAACAATGCCTGCATTCTTTCCACCTCGACAAAACACCCTCTCTCTCATTACAGCCCATCTTGTGGTCCTAACATAAAGATGAGAAATTAGCCTTGCAGCCTGCTCTTCTCTGTCATCTTTCAGTTGCCCAAGATCCATTTTTGTAATTGCTGAATTGTTAATGCTTCTACTTGATCTTTCTGTCTTAGGGTATTAATTTTTTATTTATGCGGTGGTTTATGAGTAAGTTTTCAGAAGCCCAAAATGCTCAAGATCTAAAGATAGCAATAAATGTATATTCTTACTCAAAATGATGAATTCTTACTAGCTGAAATCTGGATTCTTGCTCTGACTTCCTCCTTCAAAGGGCTTATTATTGCCCTTTGTGCACAGTGCTTATTTAATTGGGTGTGTGCACACATACATATCCACTTACCATGTGCTAGACTCTCTTCTAAGACTTTTACAAATATTCATCCATTTAATCTTCAGAAAAGGTGCTGTGATTGGCCTCTTTTGCAGGTGAGAAAACTCAGCCTCTAAAGAAAATGGGTTTGTCCGGCATTACACTATTGGCAGTGATAGAATCTATGTGGAAGCATCCGGGACTCAAAGTCAAGGTAAGTCTTAACGGAGGCATAAAAATGTTGTCTGGCAATCTACTGACAGCCTCTTTTCAGGGGAAGTAATTCGTGAGACCGAGCACTCCGTCTTGGTGGTGAAGGCATTGTTACCATCAGGTAATGGTTGGAGTGTTATACTTCCCTCTAGGGCACTGTTTGCAGGGCACCCTTCAGGGGGGTACACTGAAGAGTGTCTTTTTCGTGTGCGGTCTTGCCTTTTCCACATCTCCGCCATCAGCATCATCACATTTCCCTGACTTTACTGTCCTCCACTGATCCTATGAAAATTCAGGCTCTTTAAGGTAAAGCATCTTTACAGGCAGACACTTCGCCTAATTCATCTTTTTATTTCTAGTGCTTAGGGTAGTTCTTGACTCATAGTAGAAGCTCAATAAATAATGATTCGAAATGATGAATAAAATTAGGTGATAATCAAATAAAGGTTATCATCCTTAAGCCTACTTGTCTGGTTTTTCATGTGAAATAAATTAATAGGCCTCCTCTATTCACCAGAGATTAAATTCTAGAATGTATCATGTCTCGCCAAACTCCTGCACCATTTCCCCTGTCTCTGGAATTTTCCTGGTTACTGTTGACATTTTACCTATTATAGCATTCCCAACAGAGAGAACAGAGGAGTCAATCTGCTGCTAATAGCTTTTGAAGTGAATCAATTTATTGTCATAGTAACCAAAATTTACAAAACAGATCAATTAGGGAAAGATTTAAATTCAAGCTCAGAAGAGAATGTTCCTAGAGGGGGAAAAATGAATTATTCGATGTTTCAGAAAACTGACAAAAGAGATTCTTTCTGTCTCACATGAATTTCACAATGTAAAAAAATAAAATAAATGCAACCTTTCCAGATCCCAAACGGGATACAAGAGAAAAGCGGGACAATGGCAGGGGTAGGGACACACATCCACACACCCAGCGAGGTCTGCCTGACTCCCTGTGCTGTTCCTAGCTGGACTTCTTCATCTTCAAGTTCTTCCAATTCCAGAAAAAATTCCTCCTAGGCTGACAAGGGTGTGCTTTAGTGTGTTAATGGCACTGGGCATGCCTGTTCCTCATCATGACTACTGATATAATAATAGTTTATTTGTTTCTCCATCAATGCAGAGACCAGATCTGTTCCCATCCTTGCATTAGACTCAGGAATCATTGCAGCATCTGCATCAGAACCATGTCCTTTATTCAAAATATTTTAGTTGGAAATGTAGCAGGCAGTATCTTCAGAAATATTTACATTATGTGTATTGACCATTTGTTACTTCTTTTCATGTGTCCTTTAAAAGAAAGAAGCACTGAGGGCAACATATTAGAATATGGCATACATTAGAATATATGTCCATAGATGAGATTTATTTTTTTACAACAAGCTCAAATACTATGTTCCAATTATGTGGTGTCAAGATTGGGCTGCAGAGATTTATCTCAAAGATAAAATTTAGATGATGGCAAGTAGTCTTGCTCATGTGTCATGGCTTTTTTTTTTACAGAAACTGATGGCTTCTTTGTGCTGTTGAGAGCAGCCAGAGGAGGTTGGCACGGCAGTGTGGCACCTGGGGGTGGGGGAAAGCGAAGGCTAGAAAGTTCGAGGTCAGCTCTCCTTGGCTAGCTATGTGTCAAAACACGTAAGGAAAGAAGTGAGGAAAGGTGGAGGCAGTGGAGAAAGGGAGGAGGGAAGGGTGAAGAATGAACAGAAAAACGAAACAGCCAGAGGGGTGTCCAGTGCACCTGAAAAACAGCAACCTGTCGCGTCTCTGCCGGTCTGCACCACACTGTGTGCTAAGTCAGGAACTGCCGGCTTCAGACCTCCCTCTCCCACTTGAGAAAAGCGATTTGCCGTGAATTTGGAGTGTGAATAAGTGGATTGTGGAAGGCCCCTTGGATCTGATTCAGTTCCTAAGAAAGCAAGAGCACTGTATAGAAAGTAACCATTCATATCGCACAGCACCATCGATGAAGTTGTACGTGCGTGTCCAGAAGATTCAGTGAGGACAGCATCCTCGAGGTGGGGTCCCAGAGGGCTCAGACAAGAGGTCAGAATTTTTTTTTTCAGAAAAGAACTTGAGGTCTGTTTTCATTCCTAGCATGTTTAAAGCTCAAAACGTGGCTAGATGTCTTTTCTTCTGGCAGAAAGTCTCTTCCTTAGAAGGCTGAATAATCAAAACAGCAGAACCAGGTTCCGAAAAGTCAGATCCATGCCAGCCAGCCCTCTTATTGAGCTGAGAAATGAGGTTGGGCTGTCTTTTCTGTGCCCTCACCCATTCTTGCATCCTACTCTGTTGACACTGAGTGTTCAGCAGTTTGGGCCACTTGGCCATACCCACTGGGGAAAGGTGAGGGCCACCAGGAATACACAACGAAGAAGATGACAGTTCCCACCGGAAACTAATTGATTTGCCAATAGCAAGATTTGAGAATGCCACTGGTCCTCACTGGAAAGTCTAAACCCAGGCTCTGCCCAGAGCACCATATCGATGGCCTATCACTAAGGCCTTTTATTGTCACAGGGTCTCATACAGTCTGGACTGGCTTCAAATTTGCTATGCCAATAAGGAGGACCCAACTTTTGACTCCTTCTGGTTGGGGGAAGTACAGGCATGTACCACTACCACCACCTTTATGAGGTGTTGGTCATCAAATCCGGGCTTCATGCATGCTAGACAAGCACTCTACCAAGTGAGCTACATCCCATCCCTACACCTCCTTCTTTCTTCTGCCTTTATTCATTGAACGGCATTCCTGTGTGTCACTGTGACTGGCTCCCTGTGTGCTGGCAAGCTGCCACTGCATTTTCCTTGCATGTATTTTTTGAGCATACAGTAGAAACTCCATAATGTGCCCCAGCTAAAATGGTGGTGGACTGCATGTGTGTTTTCCCAATAAACTCCCCACACATGCATTGCTTCTTGCTCTTCTTGGATCGAGAGTTCCACGTGGAGCTCTGCATAGTCTTACATATCACAGAGCTCTAAAGCAGGCTTCTCCCACTTTCCACTTCCGCAGGGGCAAGACAAGGTTAAAAGGTGACCTTGCTTTTGTCACTTCCACCCCTCCCCACATACCTTCGTTTTATAGTGAGACATTTAAAGAAGAATGTGGACTGCCAATTAAGAGGCATGGTATTAAGCTAAGTCAGGAGAATTCTTCTACAGTCTTTAAAGTCAACCTGGGCAACCTGAGACCCTATCTCAGAAAAAAAAAAAAAAACAAGAAAGCAAACAAACAAAACAAAATAAGAAGCCAAGAACATGGCTCAGTATTTAAAAGTAGTTGCCCAGCAAGCCCAACATCAGTTCAGATTCCCAGAATTCATGTCAGAAGAGTGCTGTGTTAGCACACATCTGTAATCCTAGCACCCTGCGGTGAGATGGGAGATGGGAGATGGAGTAAAGTCCTGGTGCTCACAGACCAGCTGTGCTAGAGGCAACAGCACAGCTATAGGAACATCAAAAGAGACTGCTTCAAACAAAGGGGAAGATGGGAATCAACTCCAAGTGTCATCCCCCAACCTCAGAAGAACTCAGTGGCATTCATATATCAAAATTCAAATGCACGCACACACTCTATACAGCAACATACACAGAGAGAGAGAATGACTATGTATATAACGCCATAACACACACACAGAGAGACACACAAACACATACACACAGAGAGAGAGAATGACTATGTATAAAGTGCCATAACACACACACACAAAGAGACACACAAACACATTCACACATACTAAAGTAGACAAAAAAATTCTGGTTCTTGGCTATTTTCATAAAACTTAACACTTAAAATTTTTGGTCTAAAACAGAAGGAATCTCTACAGGGCTGTCCACCCACGCTGTTTTATTTCTGGTTTGAACACAGAGGGTTTCCTAGAAGGGCCTTTTCATGACATCACACAGTTTACCCTATTGGTAATTTAATTCAACTCCATCTCCTCTACCCTGACTAATTGACAGCTGACGATGTACAAGGCACTTGGAGTCACTCCCTATAGCTTCCTTTTCGGATACTTAGATTATTAGATTGTGCTTTTGCTCTTTTAGTTTGGTTCTGAATTTTTCATTCTTAAATATTATATGCTCTGCTCATTCTCTTTCTGCTCTTTTCTCACTGTTTTCATAAAGAATCCTTTGGTCTCTTGCAATTCTAATCTGCTAATCTAATCTAAAAGAAGTTTGTGTGCCTGTCTATGTGTGTGTGTGTGTATGTGTGCATGTGTGCGTATGTTCATGTGTGTGTAACCAATAGTCCAGAAGGAAAACTCTCAACAGGGATTTGAACCAGGTTTCACAGTGCCTTTGGTCTATGGCTCCACCTCCCTTCAGCTCCTCAGCTGTGACCTCAGTCCTGGAAGACAGCTTCACCCTTGAAACTGCCTTCCTCCTGTTCTTTACCCAGTAAGCCCCACTCGTTGAAGCAAATTCTCTAAGTCCCAAGGCTTCTCCCTGCTTTGTTTATACCTCGCTACCCAGAATATCAGACATATCCTCTGATACCTGTCTCAGAGGTAGGTGCTCTTGGCAGTCACATTTGGAAGGAATAAATGAGTTCTTGTTACAAGCCACGTCTCAGACCGAGTGCTTCGTTTGTAGCTTCTAAAACTATAAAGCTAAGTGAGGACTGGACCATTTGGGTCTTTACAGTTCCATTTCTTCAGCTGCTTTGAAGTAAATGTATTTTTTCCAAGCTCCCAACCTCTTGGCTGATAAATTTTGAGTCTTAACTTTTCATGCACCTCTCACCCCTGTAGTTGGCACACTGAAACATGCTCAACATCAGCCAGACATCTGTTTGGGAAACAGACCTCTTCAGCCATGTTTGCTGCAACCCCTGCATGTTCTGGTCCACAGTAGCCAACTGAACCCTTGACAAGGCTGCTCAAGTGCTGGCCATTTCTGCTGTGCCCTATAGACACCCACCCTCCCCATCCGCCGACTCTGTATCTCGCTGTCTGAGGTTTCATGCCACTGACATTCGCCATCCTGCCCCAGCTAAGGCAACATGAACACCCTCAGAGGTCCTCACACCTATCTACCATCCCCATTCAAGGTACTCTTAACATCTCTGTGGAAAACTGTAACTCCCTTGACAAGTCTGTTCCTAGGATGAATGGGAATAAAGATGCTAACGCCCTTTCCAAAATGAGTAGCTTATCCTTTTATTTCATTAGCCTGGGTTATATAAGCTGTTCCTCACAATTAGGGCCAAAGGAAACTGGGCCGTTCTGGTTCTTCCTCAGTAAGCTCATGGCAGGTTTTGTACATTGTCCGTCTGCCTCTTACACGTCCTCCATTTTCTGGGTCAGCAGAAAATGTGATGCGGTCTTTGCTCTCATTGACTTCTCTTTACGTAGTCTTCCTGCTCTTACCAGAGGGACAATGGTAAGTACATCCAGCCAAGTACTTTGGGAGGAAAAGCCTGTGAGTTGGTCTCTCTCGGCTCAGCATGCACACCAGCCCCAGTGGGCTTCTCGGCTCTGGCCAGTGAGCAGTACTTTTACTGGTAACTTGTTTGACAGAGGTTATCATTTGTTTTCTCCCAGTCTAAGGGCTGCAAGAAGCTATCATAAGTTTTATTCTGACAGTCTGATGATGTTAAAATGTCCCACAATGCTCAGGCACAAGCAAGAAAAGAATCTTGCATATCCTATCAAAAAATCTATCAAAAATATCAAATATTTAGCATAATCTTTGCCCCAAAATAATGATCCCTAAAGCCACCAAAAGTCGATCCTCTATACCTTTACGTCAGGCCATGTTGGGTGTGAAGCCAGGGCCTGATGACATCGAAAGTATTTTAAACAATAAACACTTAATTCTTTAAAACAATAGTAATCAAAGACTCAGCTGTTGACTTTTAAAGAATTGATAATCCTGTAGAGACAAGGAAGAGTAAGCAGTGATCTGTTCAACCAAAGCCAGTGAGAATATTTTAGACATGCGCCCAAGCTACCTACTCTCTAGAAACGAGGTGAATGGTCTGTGCAAACTCAGCTTCAGTCAGGCCCTTCACTGCAAGGAAAAATGAGAGAAATTAATGTTGCTTGGGTTGACAAAGGAGGCAGGGTACGTAGAGACATCATCTGAGAAGGAGCTATCGACCTTCCTCCCTCCAGCTTATTCTGAAAGAGGTTTTCGAGGAGCTTTTTGATACTTCTCTGGTACTTAGAGCATGGCCTGGGGAGTGGGGGGAGCAGGAATTCACTGAAAGAAAGGACAGGTGGATAACACTTGTAAGTTCAAGGGAAATTTTTAGTTTTCAGTTGAGCTTTTTTTAATGCAGAAGGGATATCTGGTCTCCCTGTTCTTCTTTATTATAACCTCAGCTCAAGTTCCGTGTTCTCCAGCATGTTTTTATTTTTCAACACATAGGAATTCTTTGAGGTGAATACCAGCGACTGCAGCAGAAGAGTGTACTCAAGGTTTCTCTTGAAGTTTGGCTAGCGCCTTTCGGAAAGAAAATGGTGCTGGAGGCTGCTGTGGAGATTTAAGGCCTCTAAGATAAGATGACCTCTTTCATTAGCTCATTTCTTCCATATCCTGGCTTTAGCAAAGTCTGAATAGTCTTTAGCTCCACTCTAAAATCCGTTCGAAATTACCTTTCATACAGTAAGGCAACTACATTTGAAGTTTAAAATAAGACAATCCTTACAGGGAAAATCAGCCACTTATCAGTAGTGTTCCATGCAGCTCATTGGAAATTCAGAATTTGGAACACAAATTTAGAGTATTGAACATGGCATTATTCATTGCCTGGCACCGAGTCACACAAGGCAGTTAGCCAAACAAGCTATCTCTCTACTTACAGGTGAAACAACGGTTTGGAGAATCTTAAAAATTTGAAAACATTCATAAATCAAAATAGGAGGATTTCTAAAGGTAGGGAGGGAACGCTCTGCCAAGTTAAACAAACTAAAGAAGAAAACAAGCCCGCTGTTAAAACAGTTTTCATGACAGACACTTACACTTCTTCAAACAATATCAATTAGTGTCTTTAGAACAGACTTCCCAGAGATGATATTTCAATCAGCATATTTTCTGGATGTAAAGAGCTTCCCTTGGTTGTATATGAGCTGTAGAAAAATAAGACAATGGCTCTTGGTAGCTTTGCAAACTGGTGAAGCTCATCCCTTGGATGGAAACTATCTAAACACATGAACTGACCTAAAAAAAAAAAAGTGTGAGTATCCTGAGAGTCCCTCCAGGAAAACGTCCCCACCCCTGTCAGTAGCAGGACTTCAGAGTCCATGTGTGCTTTTTCTTTACTCAAAGGAGTTTCGGCTTCTTCAAAATAGCCACTGTTGTCTTTGTATTCTAAGGAATACACCTTCTGGTCATCTGGTTAAGAGGCTATATCAGAAAGATGTGTGAAAAAAATGTGGAACCCTAAAGGAGACAAAAACAGAAGCCAGGCTCTCTCTGGATGAATCCGCTACCAAGTTTTGCTTTATTACTAAAAGCCTCGGTAGGGGAGTAAGCCAAGAAAACAAGGTTAATCCTCAGCACAAGGCATTCTGAAGACCAAGGTGGTACCAGAGAAGACTCCTAGGCTCTGAGGAGAAATTTCAATTTGATGAATGGGAAGCTCTAGAGCTGTTGGTTAGACGGTGCAGCTGAGATGCATGGTGGTGCATGTGTTCTGAATGAGTCCCATAGTTACACAGAAGCTATAGGCCCAAAGCAGTTCCTTCGTTAACCAATGAAAGCAACACATAGATAGAAGAACTTCCTACACCAAGAAGATACAAATTTAAAAAAAAAAAAATCATCAGTCTGTGAGTTAGCTGGTTCCTAGAATATTCCATTATGTAAAGTCTGGGTTGTGCACAGTGCTGGGTTTCATTCGGGTTTACGTGTATACGAGCAAGTTAAGACATTCTTGTCCAAAAGCAAAGTTCTGACTCTGGGTCCTTAACAAACTGGCTGAGAAATGAGATCACTAAGACCCCTCTTAGCTCAAGATTAGAAATAAAAGCGTTGCCTCCTCTACGTCAAGTCAGCGCTCCACACGTTCTCAGCGACCGCGAAGCAGAGCGAACGGCGGGAAGAGCTGCTAAGCCCGTCTATTATGCTTCTTACTTTCAAGACATAACAGATTAACCCTGAGCTCAGCTCGTTCTACTCATGCCTCTGTGGGAGACCCTCCTTTTTCCAGCTTGTGATTCCAGGTGTTCTTCCTCAGCGATAACTGCAAACTGGTTTCCTGTGCAAGGCTTTCCTCATCTGCTCTGTGCGGTCGACCACGAACCACCTCCAGCTTGCCCCATCCTAAAATCCTCTAGGACACTCTGCAGTACTTACCACGGGACTCCCTTTGCTGGCTTTCTGAGGTGCTTCCAAGAAGCAGTGTTGGGTTTCTGAGACGTTGTTTAGCTAGGCTTTCTTATGTTTTATGTTGAGGATTGATAGCTTTGTTGGGGATGATTCTCCAGAGTGAGAATCCGTTGTCCTTGGATTTGGAAGTATCATCGCATTGCCATGAGCTAGTGAAGCTGATGCTCCAAAGACTGAAGCCATGTCTATGCCTCCTCCTTTCTTTCCTTGTGACCCTGTGATATTCTCATTTGCACTTTTCTCTCCTGAGTCATCGTAGGATTTCCCCCTTTAACTCTGCTGCTCTGAATCTCATAGACATCTGTTCTGGGGAGTCTATATCTGAAGGACCTCTCTGCAGGCTGGTGACACCTAGGTAAGGCTGGTCCACCTAAATGTCATTATCCATGGCTAGAATGATGGTTCAGTGGTTACGAGCACTGGCTACTCTTGCAGAGGATCCAACTTTAATTGCAACCATCCACATGACAGCTCATAGCCATGTGTAACTCCAGTTACACATCCAGGGGATCTGACATCCTCTTCTGGTCTCCACCGGCACCATGCATGCATGTGATGCACACACACACACACACACACACACACATGCAAGCAAACATATCTAGAGAACAAAAATAAATGTGTTTGAATGGATAACATTACCCTTTGGTTCTTAAGAATGCTCTTTTATTGTCTCTTTAATGATTTATTTCTCTCAAATCATTTTCTTCATATGACTTGTGGCAACTTTTCTACCTCATTGTTTTCTCCTTTCTTTATCCCCCCTCCATCTGTCCTCTCCTTCTTCCTCTACCTCTTTCTATTTTCTCTCTTTTCTTAAACAAAAATAAGAGTGAACCCCTAGAATAATTTTATGACTTACCTATCATTTTCTCCTTTATTTTTCAGTTTTGACTTTTCATTATTTTACTTCCTCTGGAAGATCTTCTCAAGCATATCACTCATCTTTATGTTGGACTTTTAATATCTGCTTCCACTTTAAGGAATAAATAGTAAGAGTTCATTGTCAGAACACATGCACAGTATCCTGGCCATATGCCCTAAACGCTGGGTCTTCCCTTGCATCTCCTTAGAATGCAAAATACAGTATCTCTGGCAGGTCTTCAACTCTAATCCAATCTCCTTATCAACTGTCTTCCTTTCTTCCTGTTTTCGTTTGTTTTGCTGTTTCACAGCTTTATCTCTTGGTCCTCTTTGGGTTTTTTTTTTTTTTTTTTTTTTGCAAGTATTTAAAACCTGGTTGAAATCATCTGTGCACACAGGACACAGGTAGGACTTGCCCAACAGTGAGTTTCAGTAAGGAAACTAGCTTGAGGGTTATTCTCACTGACCTCCAGGGTTGTGGAAATGTCACAAGTCCGTGGGTCATTTTTCTCTTGAGTGGCTCCTTTGCTTGGAGAAAAACCCCTTCCTCTGTTGTCTGTAGGAGCTGCCGCTGGTGCTGTGGAAAGGAGAAAGGGGTCTGAGGTTTCATTTCCAGCATGAAGCCCTCACTTAATCCCCGTGTGTTTATGTGACACCTACCCTCCCTCTGCTCTACCTAATGCACGGATTCTCCATCCTCTGGGGCACCATTCCCAGAAACTAAATCTCCAGTCTTAGGCTTGGATGAAGGAGGAAATAGAAAGAATGTTATCATTTGATTTAAAGCTGTAAGCAAGCCAGCACTGAACTCATGCCTCCATTCCTACCTTCAAGAATCCTCCAATGCCTGACTCCCAGAAGGACATGAAGTGAGTTACACATTGTGCCTTGTTGGCTTTTACACCACATCCACAAACACTAACTGCCAACCCTTTCTACTCCCTCAAGTCCGGTCTTTTGGCATTTATTTTGCTGCTTTGCAACTCTTTCTGGACATGCCTTACCTTCTGCCATTTCCTCTTATAATCTCTTGTGTTTGTATTTATATCTGCCCTGCCATTTATTGAAGTTCATGTAGAAAATAGAAATAAACACAGGTGGTCAATTTGCCAGTTTAAGTGAGAAATTTGGGGATGTTTGTCAACAAGTCTAATAATGTCCTAACCAGAGTTGGGAGTTTCTTCTCTCATCATGATCCTATGAGACAACACTGGATGTATGATGTATGTAGCCAGGTTACTGCGTTCAGCCCCACTAGTCACTGACAACACTACAATTGCAACTGATAATAACCACTTCTGTGAGTGCTGAAGATGTCAGCAAGACCGTGTTTGTAAGGATGCTACATCAACTACAATGCTTGTTAAATATCATCACCACGTTACCCTCAAAGCGAAAGCTAAACTACTATCGACTCCCTGGAAATTCTAAATGGAGCACTTGCCTGGCTTTTCCACCCAGTAGCGGAGATAATAGCACCAAGTTGCCCAAGAAAAAAAAAACTATAAACTACAAAATGTCATAATCTATAGCCAAGATATCATTTCTATAATCCCAGCACTCAGAGGAAGACTGAGGCAGGAGGATCAGCACAAATTTGAGACTACACTGTTCTTCATTATGAGTTCTAGTTCAGCCTGATCTAATGGAGTGAGACCCTAAATCAAGATAAAATCATATTGAGTGAGGTAAACCATTCTCAGAAAGACAAATATCATATGTACTCACTCATAAGTGGCTTTTAGACATAAAGCAAAAAAAAAAAACAAATAAACAACAACAGAAAACAGCCTACAATTCACAATCCCAGAGAACCTAGACAACAAAGAGAACAAAGAGGACCTTAAGGGAGACATACATGGGTCTAATCTACATGGGAAATAGAAAAAAAAAAAACAAGATCTCCTGAGTAATTGGGAGCATGGGGACCTTGGGAGAGGGTAGAATAGGTGGGGGGGGGTGGAAGGAAGCAGAGCAGAGAAAAAATATATAGCTCAATAAACAAAATTTTAAAAGTAACTGTCATCATGTTTTCCGTTACTGTCACGTTTTCAACAATGTCCTTCCCTCTTTCAGAACACTCTTTACTGCCTCCCTTCATTCTGCTTGATTAACTCATTAATTATTACTTTGTCCCAACCAAGCAACCACGATCAGGATACTCACAATAGCTCAATTTATTGGGTGCCTACAGCATCCATGTATTATGTCTTTACAGGCACAGTCCTGTGTCACTCAGCCTCCTTAGCTGATCTTCTTCTCCTTATGTGTGCTTTGCTGTGCATGATGTATGATCTCATGTGCGACTTAAAGCAGTCCTCTAATGTAGAACCCCCAGTTCCCTTCTCTCTGTGGATGGAAAATGCTGAGGAATTCCCAATATCTCAGATCCACGGAAGTCATCTCTCAGATAATGCAAGGGTTAGGATACAGTCAGAACCCAGAGGTCTTTGGGGAAACTGCACGGTCTTCCTGTGCTCTGAATTCTTTCAGTGAAATGCATACAACAACAGCAGTTATCACACGGGACTGGTGAGATCAACTAAGTCACTGTCCTTGCAGTACTTTACGTAGAACATGCAGACATTAATTATATAAATTATATACATATACGCTATTATTATTTGATCCCAGAGCCACAGGCTCATTTCTTATATGAACGGGGCCTTCTATCAGAATCTAAGTTGAGTATGTGCTTTTCAAAGTGCATGGACTTTGTATGGTAAACACGCACACACCACACCACCACCCCATCATCATTATCATCCTTCCCAGTGTACAATAACTTTGAAACAAATTACTTAACCGTTAAAGTAGCAGTACCATAGTTTCTAGGTCTTGGGCCATAGCCAAAAAGTCCTGGTAGGTGGCTTCCTATGAGCTTCTTTCTCTTTGCAATGGGTGTAAGGAGAATGGCTGCAGCAGCCTTGCCATTAAATGCAAAATTTGAATTTTTATTTTCTGAATCCTCCTCCCTGCCTTGCATGGGACAGTGAGCCCAAAGTGGACAAGCATCTTGACTATACTGCTTAGGGCTGTACCCTACCCTACCACTTAGAGAAGTGCGTAGAATATAAAATGTGCTTACTAAATGTTTAATAAAGACACAAGCCAATGAACAAATTCTTATGATCACCGAACTCCTCTGCATGGGTTTCACCACAGGCAGAAAGTAGGGGATGGGGGATAATCACTTAGCTCCGAGCAGAATCAGCATCACAGTTTACAGTAAAGACAAATACAGATGGGCTAACTCAGAGTGGCTGACGGCAACGCGGTGTTCATGATTTTCTGATCCCAGACGAGCTGATAAATTCCTGAGTTTTCATGGTCAAATAGATTAATGAGAATGCCAAATGACACCATGAACATATAACCCCTTCGTAAGGTGGAAGCTGCTGGCTGCGGGGGCCACTGGGAAAGAATTTTCTCAGGCCTATCATTTTGAAAGTACAGTTGGGGCATTGGTTTAATAAACCTGTCATTCTCTGGGGTGTTTCATGAACGGTTGCCATCTCCACAGTCCTAAGTGACTGCTAGATTCCTTGTGGATGACGAATAAATGCAGATTGTGTGAGTCATGAAGCATGGGTGTGGGGGAAGCAGAAAACTGTCCCCAAGTCCCTAGGAGACAAAGAGAGCTGGAATGCCCAGAGAAGTTTTAGAACTTCCCAATCACATAAGTCAGCAGCACAGATGGCTGAACCAAAGAGATCAATTTGTCTGTCCATCAACAGGACAAAGGGACAATCTCAAGTCACTTAATAAGACAAGAAAAGAGAGAAAAACAAGTTCCATTCTATCTGGAGTCACGTGAACACTTCCTTCACCGACCAGTTCGGATAGCTTATTAATTCATGTGCTTATTCATTCAACAAATAGAGAAGATACATACTATCTTCCCTGTGCCAGGCTCTCCGCTTTGTACTTGGCAGAAAGAAGTGCAATGCATCCACTCCTAGCTCCAGCAGGAGAGACTGATCAGTGGCCACGTTGTGCCTTTGGCTCTAGGTTGGAACAGGTCTGATTTCTTATTTCATTATCGATTATTTCAGTAAAGAAATTATGGTGGTCCACAAGGGGTAGCGTGTGTGTGTGTTCCAACACATGTGTGCACACACATGCTTATATCACAGCACTCATGTGGAGGCCAGAGAACAACTTCCATCCATTGGGTTCCGGGAACTGACCTCCAGTTGTCAGGCTGGCAGCAACCACTTCTACGGGCTGAGCTCTCTCACTGGTTAACTCACCAGACACAATATTTTTCAGCCCCTGTGTTGTCTGGCTGGTTTTCACAGTGGATGGAATGGAAATGATGGGGCAGGGGTCTTTGCAAAATAAAGATGCAGAAATGTCCTCCATAATTTTCTTTTCTTCCTGCTGACCAGGATACCTAAACCACTGCTTCCTACAAAGAAAAGAGAAACTTTTATTCTGGTGGCATTTTGAAATGTATTTGTCAAAGCTGCTATCACTGCGCTAATATTAAAAATATTCTAGGTAAAGAGTAGAAAATAAGGAAACTCACGGAAGCATGGCTTGTGCAAGGAGAGTGAATAATCCCTGTTCTTTGGAGGATGAATGTGGGAGGGAAGGAGATCAACTGGAAAGGTAATTTGGACCTGTGAATGACAGGCACCAAGTTTTAACTCTCAAGTAAACAGAGCTCTAGAGAAAAATCAGATATGTGATGTATATCTCATTTAAAGCCAATAGAATGTTTGCACTTCCTGTATGGGCAAAGGTCAGGAAAAATTATGAGTTTTGGATAACAAGTTGTTCTTAATTATTTTTTAAAAATCCCATGTTCAACTGCACTTGGAACATCAGGCTATCCATATTCATATATATGTGCACAAATACACGCATGTGCACAATCACATGCCCAGCCACAAAGAACTGACATGTAGACATATAGTCATGCCATACACACATAGAAGCACCTCTATGAACATACGTGAACTACTGGTATGCCTATGTGTGAAGTTGGATGCATATGCATATAAATATAATCTACACATTTAGAGCTTTGCACTACGCAATATTCGACACTGTGTGGCCTTGTATAGAGACAATTATATAGCTATGTATTCATTTCTCAAATAGAGCCTGCTTTGATTACTGACTTCCACATGTCATGGAGATGGGGAGTGGTGGCTTCTTTAACTATAGTGCGTGCTCACTGTCGTGTTCTAATGCCATTGTGACTCCAACTCTTCTTATTTGCCTCCTAGGAGAGAGTTAGTAATAGAACCAGTCTTGTTCAAGGAAAACCAGAAGGCACTTAAAAAAAATTGAGCAGTCAGGGTTCCCTACGGCCTGGAGAGTGAGGGAGTGGAGGTATGGGTGGAGGGGAATGGAGGGAAGTGGGAGGAGGGGAGGAGATGGAAATTTTTAATAAAAATAAAATGAAAAAAATGCATTTCCCTTTCCTTTCATGCTTAAAGCGCATTCCTCCACAAAAAAAGTGTCCACAATTGCCCCCACCTCAGGTGGGTTCAGAAGGTCCCCAGAGCTGCCAACAGATCTCCTCCAGTGAAAAAAACTTATGCAAAAGGCCGGCTGCTACCCAGAGGGATGTGCCAGATGGCAGGGTCACCGTGCCGAGCTCAGATGGCTTACCCAGGTGGAGAGGGATCAGGGAGCTGGAAGCAGAGCTCTGGAAATTATTCCTGGTCCACTTCACCTTCTCACACTGACAATCCCACACCCTTCTGAGCTGTGCATTTGGAGGCTGGAGGTCCCAGATGCGTGGTTTGATTTCTCCCAGAAAGAGCCATTTGGTGTGAGCTCCCGCAGTACTGTTTCAAAGGGGGCGTTGTTGTCACAGTGTTACACATGGTACTCAGCCTAATTTTCTTACCTTAGTGAGATGCTGACTTCCAAATAGTCACCTCAGAGCCATCTCTAACTGGCTCACATAAACCAACAACAGCTACCACACAGCAAAAGCCCTCATGTGTCTGGCTTGCAGGAGGAGCAGCAAGGAAATGATCAGATCCAATCACACTTTAACTTAAGCTAATCAACATCTTCCCTATGAAATACATTACTTGTGGGGCCTCTCTCCTCCTAAGAGCCACAGAGAATGAGAAAGACCGTCAGTGTGACTCAAACTAGGAAAGTCTTGCTGAGCACACCTAGATCTGACCTTTGTCTTCAGAAGACAGAAATAGTAGCAAATCCCAGTGCGCTAACTCCACAGTTACTTAGGTCAATGTTGGCAGCCATTCAGATTACAACGCTGAAGATGTTTACTGCCAGCAGGGAGGAATCTGTTTATTTCTTTTTTTTCCACTAGTGAGAGACTGTCTACCACAGCCTCTCCATGTCCCACGGTGGTATCTTGTCTCTTTTGTCACCAAAGTCACAGTGTTGCAAAAACAAATAAGTAACCAACTTCCAGGTTCCAAGATGAAGAACACCTGTGTTAAACTGGCAATTGAAGTTGCTACTCAGTACCCTTGTGAGGTTCTTTCCTTCTTAGAGTTGAGCTGACCTTGAACCTGAACCTTGTTCAGTAGATAAGGGTGAGGGAATGCTGGCAACGAGTATTTAAGAGATTTGGTATAGTTGGAATAGAAGTCTTGGACTGGGATAAGTTTGTGTATAGTTTTATAGTTGTTTATATTTTTATACTCAGCTCAGTAGCCTTCAAGCAGATCAAAACCACAACGTTGCCTTCAGTGTGACCATATTCCATCCCAAGTGTTCCAAGTTCTTTTCACAGGGACGCCTAAAAGACCTCAGGGGCTCACTGCCTTGGCTCTGCGAATATGAAGTGGTCTCATAAATCTGAATGTAAACAAACCTCTTTTGTAACTCTTGAAACCTAACCAGAAAGCAATAATTGAGCCAAAAGTGAACTTTAATGTCAATGTTTGAAATTTCCTTTTCTGCTATAGGCAGGGTTGTTCTAGTATTGTATTTTGCTGAAGACAAATATTTTTTCATCATGATGAAAGTTGAAAAGTAAGAATGAATAAAAAAGACGTTATATAAAGGTAAAGACTACGTACTCTATGCCAAATTCCCTACAGACAGAGGTGCCGAGGGAAGTACCCATGCAAGTGAATATTTCAGGGTAAAAAGGAGAGAGAGATGGAGAAGGAAAGAGAGGATCCAGACAGACAAGTGATCTCTGCTGGAGTCTAGCTTTAGCCTCAGTCCATACAGAGTCTTATAAAAATGAACCATTGTACGTTATGGACCGCACTTTGAGGCCAAGGGTAAACTTTTTGTATCTCCTATAAGTCAGTCATTTAGTTATGGGCTACCTCTGAAAAATGTAGGCTTATGCTCTCAGCTGTCTGTTTCAGAGGGTTTTCCTTCCGCTGAGAGCAGTCCTATGGAAACAGCAGTAGTTGTCAGCTTGCAGAATCAACACTCCCAGCAAGCAAGGGAAGGCGAGGGACCACATACAACATCAGCTATGTTCGCTAACAAATACCAGTAGTTTGCTTCCTGTGGTATATACTACTGAAACATCACATTTCTGAATTCTGGAAATGCACAACTTTAGCAGGAGTGTCTGATCTGCTCCCTCCAGAATCCTGTCTTTGTGAGAATGGAGGGATTAAGGCACAAAGAAAGACAATATGGACACAACAGACCACAGACCCAAGAATTGAGAAGCTGAGAGCTCATCTCTACCCAGTACTCACATCAAGACACACGGTGCTGTCTAAAAGCCCAGGGAACATAAATGTTCCTGTTTCTTAAACTTAAACACAGTACAAGACTACTGTGAATTAAACAATAGAATTTAAACCATTAGTGTGGGATAAAGCATGTCTTGGACAAATTAATGCAACTTGAATTCTCTATCTTGCTTAAGATGACTTAAATTATTCTGTCCAATAAATCTCTTCTGAAACCAAAGCTACACTTGAGCTTCAGTGTTTCTGCCACCGCTGCAGGGGTCTCACTTAGGAAGGGAATGAGTGACTAGCAATAATGAGTCAGAGTTGGTTCAGGTAGCACTACATACTCATAGGTACTCACACACCCCTATGGTTACTGCTTCTAAAGACAATGAGCATTTGACAATATTTTACTAAGCAGCAGAAGTTTGGGAATCCTACTATTTCCCCTTCTTAAAATCAGGCCAGTTACCCGTCTGTGTTTTGCAAGCTCTCATCATCATATTTTCCAAACAAATCCTAGCACTGTTACCCTCTACTATTCCAGGCCTTTCTATTGAATATATTCGAGCCCTTACTTCAGTAAAACTAATGGAGTTTTCTTTACAGTTCGTTAGCTCGCTTGACTTGGGCCTCTAAGTCATCCCTGTTCGACAGTGTCTATCCTGGGGCTATTCATCCTGCTCAATATGCCATAGAAATTTTATCTAAAGAATTTTGTCATTAGTGTGGGTCATATGGATGGAAGCATTTGTAGATCAAGTTGTATGTTTGCTTCTGCTTTCCGGAGAGCTCTCAGTCCTTGGGGTTGCACAGTTTTGAAGTGTACACTGAGCTCAGCCGTTCTTACATTTTTGCTGCATCCCTCTCCTGACTTGGGCTGAGTCGGTGCTTCATTGCCTATGTCTACAGATGCCCAGCATCTACAGATGTCTCTGGAGCAAGTCTCTGTGGCTGAACTGTTGAGAGTAAGTACCATATTTTTACTTCTCTAGTACGCTCATTGGTGATTAAATTGTTAGCATTTCTACTTTTCAAAGATTCTCTGCTGAGCCATATGAACTTTTGCCTTTGCTGACCATGGAATGTGGCTTGCCCTTGCTGTAAACTCCAGGCAATCTATTTCCTAAAGCCTGAGATATCATGCTGCATGTCTCCTACAATCCCCCTTCTCTCTCTCTCTTCCTCTCTCTCTCTCTCTCCCTCTCTCCCTCCCTCTCTCACCCTTCTCACTTTCTCTCCCTCCCCCTCTCTCCAAAAATAATTTGACTGGTTAATACAAAGCTTCCTATGACACCCTTTGTTAAAACAGCTCCTTCATAATCTGGTCCAGTACGTTGTTCTCTATATTGTTTTCTTTCCTTGCTTTCCTTTCTTTCTGAGTTGTCAGCAAATCTAAAGTTTATCAGATGACGTGTGTGTGTGCGCACGCGCACACGTGCGTGTGTTTCTTTTCTTTTTTTTTTTTTTTTCTTTTTCCTTTTCAGAATAAGGCAGCCACAGACATTCCAACGGGTGCATTTTCCCCTTTCTTCAAGGCCAGTTTTGTAATCTGCCTTTGGAAACCTTTACCCACATCCCTGTCTGTGTGTTGGTCTGCAGAATACCTCAAGACTATCACTTCTAATTCTCTTTATCTTACCCTCCCTGGGAGGAGAATTTTCAGTGTTCATTCTCTTTGCAGAAGGGAAAACTCTCCATGCTGCAGCTGCCACCTGGGTTTCCAGAGATTCATATGTACAAAGACTTTGAATGGTCCAGAGGGAAGGAGCTCGAAGGCCAAGAAAAAAACACATCTTCTGACAAAGAGCCAGAAGGGTCACATCATTTTCTCTAGAAACTTCCCCATACCCAGTGATACCCTTTCTGCTCATGGTTGAACGGAAACATATGGTTACCTAATGAAAATAGAATTATTTGAAGAATTACGTAGTGAAACAGAAGGTTATTAAGAACAACTAATAATAGCACTCTGATAGCCAAGCTGACATGGTATTGTCTCAGCTCCAGGGCTTACTAGTTGCAGGTGTTATAACTCCTCAGGCCAGATGTTTACACATGTAGAATGGGACCATCACTAGTACCTATCCCATAGTATTTGTGAAAATTATCTTCTAAAAGTTATGATATATCTTTTAATGAATTAATTCACTTAATAAAAAAATTAACAATTGTTCACTCTGTACTAAGAAATGTTCTAAACTATAGACGGAGACTATACATTCGTTTCGCTGCTGCCCAGACCTGAATAATCACACAGAAACTATATTAATTCCAACACTGTCTGGCCAACGGTTACTGCATTCTTCTAGCTAGCTCTCACATCTTAAATTAAACCATCTTTATTATTAAGCCATTTATTAAACCAGAATCATCACAAGGGTGTGGCTTACCTAAAGTTTTGGCTGGTGTCTTTTTCCTTCAGCAGCTACATGATGTCTCTTTAACTCTGTCTTCTCTCTCTCTCTCTCTCCCTCTCTCTCTCTCCCTCTTCCAGCATGACTCTATTCTATGCTGCTATAGGCCAAAGCAGCTTCTTTATTAACCAATGGTAGTAAAACATATTCATAGCACACAGAGGGGAATCCCACATCATCAGACATTTTCATTAACGGCAGTGAGAAAATATAATGAAATTGTTCCTTTCTATAGAAGAGCATCAGGTGCAAACTATAATGCCATGCATACATAAAACATAGACAAGCCTAGAAACAACAGTGCAAACACTGGGACCAAGGAACTGGCTGCACACATGGGAGGCAGCCACATGAGTCTAGATGATAATAAAGGCTTCTCCAAAGTGTCCAGCCCTGCCCGACTTGAGCCAGAGTGATGTGGAGGTACCAGCAATTCAAAACCACGGGAGGAGTCCTGGAGACGGGCATAAGCGAGATAAATGACTTTGAAACACAAACATTTCCTATGAGGAGGCTCTGGTCAAGCGTTTGATCTGAGTATATATCTTCTATTTGGAGCCTGATTGACTTTCATTTAAAAACCAAAAGATGGCTCTTGGTCATCCCTTATAGCATCAGTCCATCAATCGCGAGTTCTTAAGCTTTCTCAACGTGCAAGTTGATGTTTCCCACGTCCATGTTTTACCGCCAAGTGACTGTGGCTGAACGGCACGCAAATGAATTTGACTCTGCAAAGCCTGCCCTTTCAATTCTCTGGTAAACGCGCCTCTTTACACCCAACCTGCTGACAAAAACGAGAAAGCAAACAAATGAGACGAGTCGCAGTGAGGACACAGGAAGCCGAGAGAGGGGAGCATCTAACTGGAGGAGCATGGGAGAATGTTTAAAGTGAGTCTCAGAGCAGCGATAAGGACGAAGATGATGCTATCTCTTGGATAGAAGAAGCCATTAAAATACACCAGAGTGTCTTCAATCACTTAATCAGAAAGCCCTTTTCCTGAGAACTGTCTTCTGTCTGTGGGCCATGGACAAACATAAATATTTTGGACTTCCTGCACCCTTCACCCTGATAATGGGCCCTTAACTATAAGTTCTTCCCACCTCCAAGAAAGCTCAAAACAATGATAAACATGAAAGACAGACATGGAGCTCTTTCCAGATGAATTATTGAATTCCACAAAGAGGTTTTCAGTACTATTCCTTTGTCTAGGTTCTTAATCTTTTTTAAGGGATATTTTTACATTGTGTGCCCATAATTAAACATGAACACATAAGAGTTGAGCTCAGATATAAACAACCTCGCCAGGAAGATTTCCTTCAGTGGGCCACAAAATTCTAACCTCCCTTCCATGTATAACTTTTAGTTTCATATTTAGCATTTTTCAGTCTTAAAAAGGAGGTTTGGTAGGATGCTGAGAAATGTTTATTTAAATTTTGACTCTGATTTTTGAAAGACAATAAGAGCAACTGTGTGCAGACAATTCTTAACAAAATAATTTCTGTCAAAATTAAAAAGGTTTAAAATGCCTATATTAACAACTCTTTCCAAAGAAGGACAAAAGGCTATGAAGTCTTAAAGATTACAATTAAAACAAATAGTTTAACAGAAGCTTGTTTTACTGCTGTAAGAATGAAGTTTCACAAAATGTTTGGACCCTTGTGTGATTTTAAATAACACTTTCTGGATCCAAATAGAGATGTGTCAATCATTTGAATCATAATAAGCCAGACATTCTCTTTTGTGTTAAATAAATAAACTGAAGCAAAATTCTTCTTGGGCAAAGGTGAAATTAAGTTTAAGTGACCATATTCATGAATAAAATTACTAGGAAACACAATTAAATGCATTTTTGCTACTATTATAATGACAATTTTTTCCATTATACCTATATTTTAATTTATAATTGGAAATTGAAATCCTGGTACTCAGATTGATCCCATCCGGAGCCTTCCTTTGAAGTTTGACCTTAGAATTTGTGCAATAATATCAAGTAGATGATAAAATTACAGAGGAAATTGTGTAATAATAACACTGCCATGGAGATCTTGACTGGCATGGCCATGAGTCTTGTATCTCAATCTGTCCTTGCTTTACACAAGAAAATAATAGGCCTATCTATTTGAACCTCATGCAATCAGAGTGTTCAAATACCGATCTTGCTTAATTAAATGGCAAGACCCAACGAGAAGGCTCCAAGCAACACACACACACAAAAAAATTTTGTTTCTCTTTCCAAAATGACATGGACTCTGAGTAGTTTAGGTCCAGCAACAGCAAGCCAGTGAATAATGGATGTCTTGCAAGATAACTCAGGGCTTTAAAAGGACTTGGCTATCAGTCACATCTGAGAGAAGCTGCTATTATTGCTCTTACTGACCTAATGTGTGCTCATGGCTGAGGAGCATCATTACTTATAATAACTTGAGAAATGGGTTTACCTAGATAAAGCCATTAAAAAGGTGGTCATCTACACTTTCCCCTGACCAAGGATGCTGCTTCTAATCAAATGTGCTCCTATAGAGCTACAACAAAATTTGGCACTAAATTTCAAGATAATGACGGTCGAGTAGGACTTTATTCTCGGCTTTGGTTGTACTCTCCTTAATGATTCCAACAAAATAAAAATGGCTGAGCCTGCTGGAGAATTTGGAATAATTGAATTGGGGTTGTTTATATTTTATTTCATTTGTGTAGAAGTTGGGAAGCAAGTGGGGAGAAGGTAGCAGGCAAGGGGGAGGCATGTCCTTTGCACAGTAGGTCTTTGGAAGGAACTCTCTGGTTTAAAAAGAGCAGAGCAACCGCCTCCCGTGTTTGTCTGCAATAAAGAAATAAACAAATGCCGCGTCGGGTGAATCGCATCAAAATCTCAAGACAATTCCAAGACGAACCAACCGGGAGAGCAAATGACCTCTTCATCTGGGTGATAAAGTTCCACCAAAATATTCTCTGGGCCCGAGACGTGATTCATTAGAAATATGTGCGTGGTGTGGTGCTCCCCTCTCTATCTGGCAGAGTCCGGTCTGCGCACTGATAAGAAGCAAATGCAAATGTCCTGATAAGAACTGAATGCAAATATTTATGATATGATATTCCCTGGGAATTATGTGCAGATAAAACAAAGTGTATTATTTTCCTGCTTCTCTTTCAGGTTTGCCAAAATGCCCTTTTTCGCTTTTGGAATTTGCATTTCTTCAAAATTGATTCGGCTTGCGTATTATGTTAAGCTATTTGTTTGCTAAGGATGGTAATTAGTTACTGTAATTACAGCAATGACAGTTGCTAAATTGTTTTTAAAGCATTACAGTGAGCCTGTGCCAGAAGATTGCAGCATTTTTTTTTGGATTTAAGCAGAGGCTGGAAAAACTCCCACTCTGGGGCCAGCATGGGATTTTCAACTACAAAGCTGCTTTTCCTGATTGAAATTGTTTTTAAAGAAATCATTAATTTGCATTGATTGCAGGTGCTAACTTTACACTTAGGTTTAGTCGCATATCACAGAAATATTAGTGATAGTGGGCCCGGGTGTAAAGGAGACACAAGGGGACATACGTCGTAAATAAAAGTGAACACTGATAGCACAGGAATGATGGTCTAACTATTACTTGGAGCCTGTTAATTAAACTTTTTAGCTTGTTTTTAGATAAATTAAAAACAATTAAAAATGTTTCTCTGAAAGTCATTCCCAAACTTTTCTTAGCACTCCTAGCTAAAAGGAACAATCTTAAAAAAGGACAATTTTGTCACATTCTACTTTTGACATAAAGAAAAAAAGTAATGAGAGAAATTGTTTACCCAATAGTTTTCTCCAATTTAAATTAAAAGAAAGTAATGAAGGATAAACTGAAGGTATAGGATATGTCTTAGGTGGCTCATATGATTTATGTCAGAGGTTAAAGATAGAGGCACAGTTTTCTGTATCATCCTTTATCCTAAGAATGTCTTCTAGCTGGGCGGTGGTTGCACACACCTTTAATCCCAGCACTAGGGAGGCAGAAGCAGATGGATCTCTGTGAGTTCGAGGCCAGCCTAGTCTACAGAGTGAGTTCCAGGACAGGCTTCAAAGCTATAGAGAAACCCTGTCTCGAAAAACAAAGCAGCAACAAAATGTCTTCTAGCTGTGCTTTCTAAAGTCAAGGGGATCTGTGTGTACTCCAGTTTTGTCCCTGGTCATTTAAAATAAGGAATAATACCAGTGAGAATGCAGATTTTGAGGTTACAGATTTTTATATTCATTTATTCACATTCACAAATGCTTCATAAATAAATTTGAAAAAACAATGTTCCTTTCGTTTTAATGTTGACCTTCCTCTGCTGGGAGAAAGCTAACTATTCTAGCAGAAATAAAGCCCAGAACAGATAACAAAGAGGCCTTCTGAAATTCCAGGCACTGTGTTAAGTGTGTGGCACGCATGCACTCAGCCGCTTTCAAGGCATTATTGTTGTCTCTCTGTTTCATTCAAGGAAATACTGAGACTCAGATATATTAGAAGATTGCCCAACCCCATCTGCTAAAGGGGTAAGTGATGTGTCACAACTTTTAAGGACCACATTTAGAGCATCAAATGTCTAGTACTGAAGTATACAAAATCTAACTAAGAAATATTTCTCTTGTGTAAAAGCATTGAAATACTGAATTAAACAAAGAGCAGTACAAAAATTACTTCGATATCAATACCCCAGAAAGTACTTCACAATTTCTATTGATGTTTTCAGTCAGACAAACTCAAGTGAGAAGTGTTTTCTTTGCAGGTTCAATATTCACACAAGAAAACTATAGTTTAACATTTTTCTCTTTTGTGTGTCTGGAGAAGTAATAACCCCCTTTTCCCACACTTGGAGGCCATGACTCAATTGTTACTCTGTTTCCTGCTTCTGGCCCACACTTCTTACGGGCTTCCCGCCTACATTTCACTTGTCAAATTGTATCCAACTTTGTAGCTTTTCCTTGATCCCCCTTCCCAAAGCATTTAAAAGCAATAGCTGCATAGGTATTTCTTCGTACCATCAGTCAATCAAAACAGCCAAGAAAATCTTATTTCCTTAGAGGACAAATACTGGCAAATTTCCAGAGGAAGAGGAACACATGGGCTCACACCCCACCCCCACATTTCTCTAACCCCCACTCCAATCTGCAAACATATCAGAGTCAATTTAACTAAACTGTGTGAGATCAAAGAGGCGCTCTGGAGAGTGTGAAGTCAGGCTTCAAATATCAGCTGAGCACAGTTTGGTTACAGAAAGGAAAGCATGCCTCCTGGAGTGAGGCACCTTTCTTGTCCAGACATTCAAAGGGTGTTATTCATTACTAAGTTTATGGTACCCGCACTGGGAGCGCAGTTCATGACTTCAGAATGTCTGCCCGGTTTACAGGGACGCTCCCTTGTCAGTACTTTTTCACAACAGATTTGGTCTCGGTGAATAGAAACTAGCTCATTAGTCAGTCTGGAGCTGGGTTTGGTTACAGGATGACTGTAAACACTGACCCTGGACCCCAGCCCTTTCGAAACCCTCACTTAAGTTGCACCATTAGGAAGACAATTTATTTTGAGCTGTAATGGAACCAGATTCTGCAGAGGCAGAGAAAACTGTGATACATTAGTATCAAAGCAAGTAAGAGAATGGAACTTTGGAAGGTCCTGTTAGGTATACTATAAAGTGACGTGCAAAGAGTTGAGAGGACAGCCACACACTCGTGTGTATCGAAAACTCTTCTATTCAAGTTCCAGATCACAAAATGAGGGTCCAGCAACGGGGCTGAGCCATTAAAAGCTCTTGCCACCAGCCTGAAGAACTGCGTTCATTCCTTTGGAACCCACATGATGGAAAGAGAGAACAGGCCAGCAACTCGTCCTGATTTCCACATACATACTACAGCACCCAGACACATGTTCACATGCATATGAATACAAACACACATACACAGCTAAGTAAACAAATATATAAATATAATTTTCATTTAAAAATGGGAACAGGCTGGCATAAAGGTGGTATGGGAGGTCCTTGTGTCTGAGTGTTGCTTTTATTGGTTAATGAATAAAGATCTGCTTTGGACCTATAGCAAGACAGAACTTAGCTAGGCAGGGAAAACTAAGATGAATGCTGGGAAGAAGAAGGGCAGAGTCAGAGAGAAGCCATGGAGTTGCTTCCAGAGTCAGTATATGCCAAAATTTTGCTGGTAAGCCACTGCCATGTGGCAATACACAGATCAATAGAAATGGGTTAAATTAATATGTAAGAGTTGGTTAATAAGAAGCTAGAGCTAATGGGTCAAGCAGTGATTCAATTAATACAGTTCCTGTGTGATTATTTCAAACCTAAGCTAGCCGGGCAGCTAGGAACCAACAAGCAGCCCTTCTTGCAACAAACTGGCACACCAACATGGGTAACTACTACGTCCACATAAAACCTGAGAGGGCTTGAAAAGGAATTATAGACACTAAAAAACAAGTTTAACCATTTTTTTTCCAAATGGGCTTTACTTAAGGTGGCATGCTGTGTCTCCTTTAAGAGAGGTCTTACTGATTCACTGGTAGCAGCCACTTGGTTGCAAAATGGCAGCTTCCAGGCCATGGGCCATACTGCTAGCATGAACTCTGACTCTTTTAGGAAACCAAGCATTTGGGTGGGGTTTGTGAGCAGTGTGCTGTGGCTTGCTTGGTGGCAACTTGGACCAGCTGTGTGCCTGGAAGTGAGGCAGTGTACACAGCTTACAGGCATGAGAAGCTCCACCATGCTGAACTGGACAGGACAACCAGGAACTACTGTTTATACCCTAGTAACAGCACAGCTTAAGTTTTTAAAAAGCACTTAGCATTTTAAAAAGTGCTTCTAGACATTAAAGAATTACAAATATGCAATAAAGACAAATCCAGATGAGTCATAGTGTTGGATAAATGTGGGTAGGCTTGGAAGGAGAAGAAAAAGAGTATAAAGAAACATAAAATAAATGATTTTAAAAAGGGTAAAGTCTTAAAGATACAGAATACAAATAGTCATAGATTAAAAGGCATAAAGAAAAACAAGCCTCATTAAAAAAGAAAATTTATGGAGTCTGGGTTATATATATTATTGTGTTATCTTTACATTTTTTGACTATGAATGAGCTAAGTACAGAGAGACATTTCATTGTATGGGCTGCTAAGCTAAACCAGCATGTATATTATAAAGGTATCATGACTTCCAAATTGGGGTCTAAGGACATGTTGCTTTGGAAAAGAGGTACTTCTCTTGTTTCCAGACTAATATGGTTTGATGGACCAAGACACTGTGAAATGTTGCTTTGAATACCATTCAGAAAATTACTTTGCCCAATAAAGAGCAGGAAGAAGTTTGGAGAAACCACACCTATATTCCCAAATATTGTCTGTAAATGTTTGTTTAGATTTAAAGGGAGATATGATATAGATGTGAATAATTTGTATTGATATGGATCGTGATTTATTGATATAAATTTAAGGTCAATTTTGTTGTATGTATTTCTGATCTTGATTGAGATATTGTGTTTGTGTAGTTCATTTAAAAATATAATTTATAATTTAAAAATATAAGTTAATAGATAATCATCTATAATAATTAAGCTTGTAGTCATGTTAGTTAGATTTTCTAGAATTCTAGAGGTATATTTCAGTTAGATATGTGTTCTTCAAATCTTTCAAAGACTTTCAGAATATGGCATTTAAAATGTTTTAAGAACTTAGGACTTTTCATGACAATGAGACACATCTGCTCCTAGCAGCACCAAGCTACTTCAAGAGGAAGATGGGCACTGAAGAGGCTCCTTATGGAGTCTGATAGCCATTTGGGAAAGAAACTGCTTGATGAACTGGACATGCAGGACCTGTGAAATGACTGCTTAGACCTTAAATAATAACACAAATACCATATTAATTAAAACACTGCTTGGGCCATTAGCTCTAGTTTCTTACATGTTAATTTAACACATTTCTATTAATCTGTGTATCATCACATAGCTGTGGCTTACTGTGTATAGTTTCCAGTATCTATCTTGGGCAGGGCTACATGACTTTGCCTCACTTAGCCCTTCTCCCTCCTAGCATTCAGTCCAGTCTTCCCTGCCTAACTCTGTTTTGTCCCACCCTGCTCTGTTATACACTCAAAGCAGTTCTTTATTTATTACTGGTGGTCACAGCATACAGAGGAAAATCCCACATCACCTCCCCTTTTCTGTTTAAATAAAAAGGAAGGTTTTAATTTTAATGTAGTAAAATTACATATAACAAAGCAGGTATCAAGCAAAAATGATAGTTGCAATATTTATATCTACTTTATCTTTTATCATAACTAAGAAAAACTATAACTATAAACTCTTCAACTCCATTAAAGACTCCAGAAGGATATGATATTACCTAAGTAAACAGGAAGTGCATTGTAAGCAACTTCCAAAACTCTAGGAATGACAAAGACATCTTGCTACCTGGACAGTCACCCAAAGTTCTTCCATACCATTAGGGCTTCCATTTTTCAGCCTACAGGCCCATAGGATCTGGCAGACTTTTCCATGAAGCAGGAAATTTCAAAGACAGTTCTACCTATATTGGCAGTTTGCTAGTCACATTCTTCTGTATCCTGAAGAATGTCTAGCAGACTCTTTCATGAAGCAGGAACCCTGAAGGATCATCTCACCTTTAGGCAAGTTCAGCGGTCATTTCTCTGTGGCTCCTACATATTCAGTTCATCAAGCAGTCCAGGCAAGAGTTGTTTCTTGCCCAAATGTCTAACCAACTCCATAAGGAGCCTCTTTGATGCCTATCTTTCTCTTGAAGTAATTGGTGCTGCCAGGAGCAGATGCGTCTCATTTTTATGAAAAGTCCTAACTTCTTCAAACATTTAAATGCCATATTTGGTAGTCTTTGAGAGGTTTGAAGAATACCTATTTATCTAAAATACACCTATGTACACCTAGAAAATCTAACTAGCATGACTACAAGCTTGACTATTATAGATGATTATCTATTAACCTGTATTTCTTAATTATACATTACATTTTTTAAATAAGCTGTACAAATAGAATACCTTAATCAAGAGCAGAAAAATACATACAACAAAATTGACCTTAAGTTTGTATCAATAAACCAAGATCCATACCAATGCAAATCTCTATAACATATCCCCCTTTAAATCTAAGCAAACATTTATAAGCAATATTTTGAAATATGGGCACAGTTTCTCCAAACTGCTTCCTGCTGCTTATCAAGTAAAGTATTTTCTTTTGGGTGGTGTTCACAAAAACCTTTCTGACCAACTGCATTAGTCTGAGGGGATTTCACAGGTTTTTTTTATCCTCTGTGAAAACAAAGAAAGGACCTCTTTTCCAAAGCAACATATCCTTAGACTCAAATTTTGAATTCAGGATAACTTTGAAATATATATGTTGGTTTAGCTTAGCAGCCCATACAATAAAATGTCTCTCTGTACTTAGCTCATTCACAAAAATTCAAAGAATACACAATAATATACATAATCTAGATTCTCTGTGAATTTTTTTCCATCTGTATGTGGTTTATTATTTTTCTCCTCTGTTACTTTGTTTATTTAAAGACTTTGTTTTATTTTTTAAACCATTAACTTCTTTTCCAAATCTCTACTCTTTTTCTTCTATCTCTCAAGCCTACATACATTTATCCAACACTGTGACCCATTTAGAAGGCTTTTATATCTGAATCTGTTTTTATTGTGTATCTGTAAGCCTTTTCTGACCAGGACAGCTTCTTAAACTGCTAAGTGCTTCTTAAAAACTTAAGCTGCATCATTGCTAAAGGTAATATGGCATTGCTTGCTTGCCCAGCACAGTCCAGCATGGCAGGGCCATTTGCTGCCTCTGAGAGCCATGCACACAGCCCCATTCTCAAGCACACAGCCAGTCCATGCTGTCATTAAGCAAGCTGCAGCAGTCTGCTCACAAACCCCATTTAAATGCTCTATAGTGGGACCTCCTGCCTGAAAGAGTCAGAGTTTGTGCTGGCAGCATGGCCCAAAAAGCTGGCATTTCAAAATGGTACAACTTTTTTCCTGCTTCTGCTGAGTCAGGAAAACCTCTCTTAAAGGAGCTGCAGTATGCTGCCAACAAACAGCAAGAAGCTTTTTTGTGTCTAGAATTCCTTTTCAAGCCCTCTCAGATTTTAAGTGAATTTTAGTAACCATGTTGGTGCCAATCTGTAGGAGGGAGGGCTGTTTGTTGGTTCCAGGCCACTTAGCCCCAAAATAATCACACAGAACCTGCATTAATTAAATCACTGATTAGCCCATTAGCTCTAGCTTCTTATTGGCTAACTCTTACATGTTAATTTAACACATTTCTATTAATCTGTGTATCATCACATGGTTGTGGCTTACTGGCTAAAGTTTTATCTGGCTCTGGTGACTTCTCTCCGGCTTTGCCCTTCTTTCTCCCAGCATACAGCCTAGCTTTCCCTGCCTAGTTCTGTTCTTCCCTGCCATAAGCTCAAAGCAATTCTTTTTTTATTAATTAACCAATAAAAGGGCTGGAGAGATGGCTCAGTGGTTAAGAGACTCTTCTTCCAGAGGTCCTGAGTTCAATTCCCAGCAACCACATGGTGGCTCACAACCATCTATAATGAGATCTGGTGCCCTCTTCAGGGGTGCAGGTACACATGCAGGCAGAGTATTGTATTCATAATAATAAATAAATAAATCTTAAAAAAAAATAACCAATAAAAGCAACACATAGACAGAAGAACCTCCCACACCAGTTAACATAAAAGAAAGTTCTAACCAAGCAGAATTCTTACTGTATTTCATGTTCTATTACCTTGTAGACACTGAAGTGAAAGAAAGAGAAATCTACTCATCTAATAAGAAACAAACTAGCAATCTGTGGATGACTAAAAACTGTTTTTGAATCATACATATTTTATAAGGTTACTTAAACAAAACCATTATTCACCTTCCTAATTCAAATTAGGAAAAGGTCTCTTACTTCAGATTTCAACTTTTTTGGAACTACACTGAATATGAGAATCTCAGACTAAATGATGCCTGGGAAAGAGTCGCCTATCCTCACATACCACTCACATTGACACTAAGGAACTGAGGTAGCACTAAAGCCAATGAAAGTATATTTACATTTCTAAGTCAAGGTCAAGCACAAGTTCCCTTGTGATTGAAAATAGAAGTTCATTAGAAGGGATAGATTCCATAGCTTCTCACTAGGGCAACTTCCTGAACCATCAAGGCATTGTACTTCTCAGGGACAACCACCTCGGGATAACTGACCCAGCCAGCAGCCACCAGCCAGCACTGCACTTATTGTATTTACAAAACAAAACAAAAACACTTGGATTTCTAGAGGAAAAACTATGTTTCTATCCACTTAATTAAATAAATACTTGCACATTGCAATTTTAATACTTATTCAAAGGGCCATGCCCTGGTAGGGTTACATTTAAACCCTAACAAGCATTCATTCATGATCTGCCTAAAGCTTGTTCTCCATCATTTCACATTCTGCTCCATGAGACTCAGCTGCCATGAGGCTTTCTGTACCTGGAAGGAGGTCACAGTCACTAAAGTGCATGTAATGAATTGCATCTCTAGAGAGAGTTCCCTGCCCCTCCTGACATGCTGATCAAATATCTGCTCAGTGTGGCAGCACACTCTCCAGAGCTCTATCTGGGTAGTCAAGACACTTCCCATCATAGTTTTCAGACTTCTTTTCTATTTTATCTCTTCATGTGTATAGGTGGGGGCGGCGTGTGTGTGTGTGTGTGTGTGTGTGTGTGTGTGTGTGTGTGTGTGCACGCACACATGCGTGCATGAGCATTATTGATGAACTCCGTGGTTGAGATAGTTTTTTAGACTCTGGCAATGTGAAACTGAACCACAAATCATGGTTGCTGCATGGGGATGAAGCTCAACAGCAGAATGCTTGCCTAATGTGAGCAGGGTCCTATGTTTTACCCCAGAACTGCAAAACAATTTAAAAAGTGGTAATTTGTTTTGAGGCTTTACAGAATAATGAAAGAGGTATGTGGTAAATTTTACATTTTAAATTCTGACAAGACTTTTGGAGGAAGGAGTGAATGCCTAAAACAACAACAAAACGTGTCTAGAAAATTGTGATATCAGGACTTAGCAGGCAGACGCTGCAGTGCCGTGGGTTTGAGTCTAGCCTGGGCTATACTGAAGGCATGCAAAGTGGCATATGGATTCTGTCCTGAGACTTCAAGAATAACCACACCATAAGGAAGTAAAGTCTCAGGAGGAAAGTGTAATCCAAGTGGTGGGAATGATAGATAACAAAAACACCTGAGAACCTGTCTACCTCAACTCCCCTCAAAGGCAATGGGTTCAGATTCAGTGCAGCGTCTTATGCGGGTGAGTGGCATGAGCCACACAGCAGTACACAGTTGGGAACCAGTTGTGGCAGCTGCTGCACTCACCGAGAGCAAGGGGGTGAAAACAGACAGTGGATGCTAGCTGAGAAACTCTCATAGCACAGCAGAAAGAAACCGTGTCAGTGGAAGAGGAAAGAATAACTTCAGGTCTTCAAGTCGATGGGGCAGAGGGGAAACAAGAAAAGGTGACAGTCGAGGAAAGACAAAAAGAAAATGTTGGGATGCTTCTCATGTTAACTCCATTTGCCTGAACTTGGAAGCAGTAACTCTCATTCTTGCTATAAGAAGAAGTTGTACAAACTGGAAATCGGTGGTTTTTCTTGGAACCATTAGTAATCAAGGTCTTGGGGCAAACCTCTGCTTCCAAATACTAAGAACAGGTACATCCAGAGAGTGACAGCAAAAGCTGTTTTCTCAAAGAAACAACACACGCTAGCAGAAATGCTTACGTGGTAATTTTCATCAACTTCAGGAGGCTGAATATCAACTAGAATAAAAGGAAGTATGTCCTGTGGACCTGCTGTTACAGGGAGGAGCTTACATCCTTGGGGGTGGTTATGCCCATGAGTTGTCTTGTCCACCCTCGACTCATTTCATCTGGAATATGGCCATGCCTTTATCACCCTTTGCTGATTACAAAATCATATCTGCTTGTAATGAAAATCCACACAAGAACAGAAATGTCTTCCACTGGCCCTATCTGTGCTGTGCTCAGTGAACCCAGGGGACACAGGAAGGCTGTTAATGGAGAGAAATCGGAGTCCAGGATTAGTGGAGGTATTATCAGCTGGCATCTTTCTGTGGGTATTGCCTGTAGCAATTTGACAACGTTCTCAAAGAGATCATTGAGTAGTTTGGGAGGTCCTTCTGTCTATGTGTTGCTTTTATTGGTTAGTGAATAAAGAACTGCTTTGAGCCTATGGCAGGGGAGAACAGAACTAAGCAGGGAAAGCTAGGCTGTATGCTGGGAGAAAGAAGAGCAGAGTTGGAGAGAAGCCATGGAGCCACCGCCAGAGTCAGACATGCCAAAAATTTGCCAGTAAGCCACTGCCACGTAACGACACACAGATTAATAGAAATGGGTTAAATTAATATAAGAGTTAGCGAATAAAAATCTAGAGCTAATGGGCCAAGTAGTGACTTAATTAATACGGTTTCTGTGTGATTATTTCAGGTCTAAGCTAGCCGGGTGTCCAGGAACCAACAAGCAACCCCTCCTCCAACAATTGAGGAACGATCCCTCATTGTTCTAGAATACTGGAGGAGAAAATCACCCTTGTGAATTATTTGAAATATCTTCTCCATAACCAAAGCCAGGTCTACCAGAACCTCATCCCATCTGCATGAAAAGTAGCTTATGTTCCTTATCTAACTCGCGCAAAAAGAGAATTCGATAATCAAAAGGGGTGGGTAGAGACGTTAAGAGAACGATGTTGCAACAACCATCAGAGGAGTGGAAAGAGGAGGCCAATGGCATCGCTGAAAGTGAGAGGGAATGAAGAGAGCAGGGACGCTGGCCCAGCATGCTCATTGCTCAGCTTCAACCCTCAGCAGAAGTGAGCTAGATAACACAAGCAGCCCCGCCAATCAACTTACTCATAATGAAACTTGATGATTCCATCCAGCAAAGGCAGAACACACATTCTTAAGCTCACATTGAATGTTAATCAAAGCAGAGCAATCTGAGAGCCCAAAACATACTTATACAGATTAAAAAATGTCATGCAATATGATCAGATAACTAGAAGCCAGTTACAGAAAGATAACAGTAAGTTCTCTAGTGTCTAAAAATGAAATAAAGTATTTCTAAATAATCCATAGAATGAAAGAATGATTCAAGAAAAATTAAAGTAAAATAAAACACAACTTACTAAATTTTTTGCATCATGAAAAAAATGCACTTAGAAGGAAATGCATAGTAATAAACACACAGAGATCTAAAACCCCAGAATCAATTGTCTGTACTCATGTTTAGAGATAAAAGAGAAAATTAAGCATAAAATAAACAGAAAAAAACAATAAGTCATAGCATAAAAATGTCAAATAATAATGACACCAAAGACTTTGGGGAAAATAACATAACACTGATAAGCCTCCATCTAATCTTCTCAAGAAAAACAGAGAAGACACAGATTCACACAGTTCAATATGAAAAAGTCGTCACTTATACTGAAGTGTAAACAATGAAGGAATATCATAAACAACTACAAAATAATTCTGCATCCATAATTTTAACACATTAGATAATTTGAACCAATATCTTAAGCCATTGCAACTATAAAGTGCACACATGGTAAGGAAATATTATCAATACCTCTACCTGAATTAAAGAAGTTGAATCATATTTAATAGTTTGTCTGCAATATATTTAAATGCATTTAATATTTCTATGACTACAAGTTGCTATACTCTCATGAGCATAGATATAAAAATTCTCAAGAAAATTAACAAATCTCACTCAATCACATATAAAAAGATGCTTCCAACCTAAATGAAGAGGCCTATGGAATAAAAAAAAATGGACTCCACAAAAAGTCAGACCTGTTCAAAACGTGTAAATCTGCTTTAGCATTAGAAAACCAAGCAACATAATCCACCACAAGAAAATAAATGTGTTTCCAGAGGTGGTACATGAACCCATCTCAACGTGTCTGTGCCCTTACCTGCATAAGCCATAACACATATATAATGTTCAAGAGCTGTCTGCACAATTTTGTTAAGTGTGAATATACCTACTTCAAATTAACTTTATACGTAGTTAAGAACCTTTAAATAGACATAAAATATTGGACTGAAACGAGTGTAGTGCCTTTGCTGTGTGAGCTATTCTTCTATGTTTTTCCCTCTCCTTTTTGCACTGTCTTCTTGCTGCTCTAGAATACATGAAGGCTGTTTCCTACCTGAGCATCTTGATGTCCCCTTCACCTAGAGAAGTTTGTCCCAGACACCATATGTCCACCCATACCTCTTTTAATTCTTTGCTCAAATATCACCAGGAAACTGACTGTGACCACTGTGTTAAAAACTGTACCCTACTAGCAAGTCTTCATTTTCACATGAAGGACACGTCACCTGTATTTTATAATGTACTTATCCATTGTGTTAATCTGCTTCACAATGATTAATCAACTAATGCTTGGGATAATCCACCTATGAAGAGAAAAGATTTTGGCTCACAGATTTTAGAAGCTTCAGTTTATGATCAGCTGTTCCTGCTGCACTTCACAACACCACAGATGATGGTGGGGCATGAAGTAAAGCAAACTTTCCACCTATTTCCCAGAAAAGAGAGAGAGAGAAAAGGAAGAGCCAAGGTCCCTCAAAATGACAAGACTAAAAGTTACCATCTCTCTTCTCTCTCTCTCTCCCTCCTTCCCTTCTTCTCTCTTCTTCCCTTTCTCTCTCCCTCTCTCTCAGTTATATCTACAGATAGAAAAACTAAGTAGCTTGCTATCACATGGGTTGGGTTCGTCTTAAGGTTTGCAACCTTTCACAAGGCCATGATTTTGGAAAAGGGAAAAGTACCAGTTGGACATGTGGATGATGCTAATGTTTGGAATTTGTTCTCAGCCCACATCTTACAGTCTGAGAACAATGTGTTCTTGGCAATGGATTCGTTGCCTCTGATGAAGAGGGAGAAGGATAACTCAGCGGCAATCTTGCCAAGCTGACAAAAATGGCCCTGATCAAAAGCAGCACCCGTTATACATGAAAATTAGTATCATACAGATCAAAACTGTTATAAGAAGTACAATAATATTAGAAATCCTTCAAGTTTATTTTTGAAGGAATAATGCAGAGGATGAAATCAATATTTATATCTCATATACTACACAGTAATTTTATAAATAACGAAGTATGCTACAGGCTTATTATGTTTAAAAGGATTGAAATCATACCAAGTATGTTCGCTGATCACAGTCGTGTTAAGTAGCAATCAACAACAGAGAGAAATTTGGCAATGCATAAATATTCGGAAATTAAACAACAGATTTTTAAGTAACCCATGGGTCAAAGAAGAAGTTAAATGAAAAATCAGAAAGTATTTTGATTTATCTGGAAATAAATTTACATGGAACAAATACTAAAGCAAGCTTGAAATATTTACAAATTAGCATTACAAACAATAGCTAATTGTTTGTGGTGTTTACTATGTGCCTGGTGTTTGGCACATGTTTTCCTCTTTAACACTTATCACATACTTAAGGAGTACACTAACCATTTCTACCTGTTGAAAATGACAAACATTGGAGCACAGGCCACACCCAGAGGAAGTGATGGGCAGACAGGTGCTTCTGACACCAAACACTTGTTTTCCGTCTATAAAACATGCTGCCAAGGGAAAATACTTAGGATTACTACTTAAGTTTGTTCAAGACCCAGTACATATTTGAAAGCATACCACCAAAATAGGAGTATCACTTGGTTTCAAGAAGGTTCACTTTAATTTGTTAATTCCATTTTCCTAACACACACAGACACAGACACATAAACACATGCTCACACTCACAAACACATGGACACAGATATACACATGCTCACCCACATTCACATACAAACACCATACACACACACACACAAACACACACACACACACACACACTACATACTACACATGCTCCATTTTAAAGGAAAACATTTTTCAGAGATTTATTTCAAAATACCTTAGAATAAAGAAGTGTTTATTGAAAGGCCACTGTCCATAAAATATAAAGATAAATAAGATACCCTGTACCCTCAGGAAGAATCTCCTAGAAACTGGTGGTAAAAACAGAATTACTATCTTTGAACAGGGTTACTTAGAACAGATTTTGAATAACAGATTGTTGTTATGCTGGCTAATTTTATGTCAGCTTGACACAAGTTAAAGTCATCTGAGAGGAGGGAGCCTCAATTAAGAAAATGTCTCCATAAGATTGGGCTATAGACAAGCCTGTGGGGCATTTTCTTAGGCGGTAATTGATGGGGGACAGCCTAGTACATTCTGGGTGGTGCCATCCCTGGGCTGGTAGCTATGGATGCTACAAGAAGTCAGACCAAGCAAGCCATAAGGAGCAAGCCAATAAGCAGCATCCTTCATGCCCTTTGCATCAGCTCCTGACTCCAGGTCCCTGCCTCCCTTGAGTTCCTGCCCTGACTTCCTTTGACGGTGGGACTGTGATATGGAAGTATAATCTGAATATGCTCTTCCCTCCCCAAGTTGCTTTTGCTTACACGGTGTCTCACTGAAGCAATAGAAACCCTCAGACAGCTTCGTGTAGAAAGTTTACCAGGAAGAGTTCCCAGGAGAACTGTATACAATAGAATGAGGGCCTTTCTCAGTCCTGACAAGAAAGAACTTTTACAAAGAAACCTTATGTTCAAAGTTTCACAGAAAGAAACGTCCGTTTCTACCTGATAGGAGCCAGTAAACCGACGGAGGATGTTGACTTTTGGACGGAAGCAAGGAGCACGTGACCCTATTCGTGAAAGGTTACAGCGACGCCAAGAACACATTTTCTAAAGACCCTAGAATGCTAGAGTAGCTTTCATTCAATCTACCTTTCCATCTTTAGAGCTCTTCTGGAAGAAGCGCATTCTTAGAGAGGAACTTTTTATAAAGCTCATTTTCGACAGCATTGACAAAGGAAATAAATTTGTTCTGACAAACACGGACTGTGGGAGGAACGCAAGCAGTGACAGGTCTATAAATTCAGACTTCAGCTGGATTTTCATAAAATTTACATTACAATTTGAGATTGGATTTATGCAGCAGTAAATGAAAAAAAAATCCTCAAATTGTATGTGATATTTCAGCGTCTTTGCTGATGGATGCCAGGTCCGTCATCTCCTCACAGCATCTTCCCTGAGATCCAGATTTGTGTGCCAGGCTGTCTGTCACCCATTCGTCTCTGATACTCCATGAGCATCCAGGGCTCCGTGAGTGAGTGGAGTAGGTACATTACCTTCACACCCAAGCATGGTCTTTCTTCAAGGTTTCCCATCTCTACCGACAATCCCGCCACGTGCCGAGCCAAAAGTGTCTCTCTTCTCTACAGGCTGAATCTCTCTGCCCCATGTCTTATTCTCTTCAGCGGTACTGCTACCATATGATTTAAAGAGTTATGCTCCTAATGTTTGGTCACGTTGATTTATTCAGGAGTCATCACTTAGCCAGAGATAGTTGAGCTCTTTCCCATACAAATACAGAATTAAGAATAAATTTTGAAGTGTAACTTATGCTCAGTTGTAGGACAGCACTGCTTCCTACCACAGACTAGAGAGGGGAGAGAAAAGGAGGGGAGAAATAGGGAGAAGGGAGAGGAGAGGCGGGTGCAGGGGGGAGACGAGAGGACAGGGGAGAGGCGAGGAGGTGGAGAGGGTGAGTGACCTTAGCTTTCCAATTTCCATTTTCATTTCAGTTAATGCTGGTAGAGTTTGTGCCCTTAGCATTTCTGTGTCTTTTGCACATCTTCCCCTTGTTTACTTCTGCTACAATAACCAAAAGACTCCTAACAAATGGGGAAATAGTTGATCAAGGTTCTAGCTACCTACTAGGGAGCTTGAACTGCATTCTTCTCTCCCACAAGTTGCACGTGGACACATAGGACACCGTTGCCACTGGAAGCATGCACGTCTGAATCTCATTCTCAGTTCCATCCTTTATCTTCTGGGACAGCAATGTCACCAACACCAGACTTAGGCAAGGGTCCTCGTGAGACCAGGCACCTCAAGAAACTCCATGAACTATAGTGCTATTTGGCATCCATTAAGATGAAATATTGCCACTCTGGTAATCTCCAGGTTAATAGTGTTCCAGTCTGACTTTCATCTACTAAACCTGGCCTGACTATAGTGTGTGCTGATTCCCAAGTCGTGGGCTCCAGATCATGAAAACACTTCACTAGAAATCCGAGGAATTCCTCAGATGCCGGGGACACAAGATTAAAGCAACATTCTGAAGAAAGCTACCAGATGCAATTTATCCATTTCAACATGCTGAAGTCTTTCTCTCTGTGATTTTGTCCAAGGCTTTCTTTCCCTGGATGCTACCAAAAGCTGAGATTTTTCTCATCCACTTGCTTTTCCTTCCTGCCTGACTTACCATGTGTGTCTGTGTGCCTATGTGTATGTTTAGCTTAGTGTGACATGTATATGTATGCGTGTGTGTGTGTTATCTTTAGACTGATATGTTCTTGTCAACAATAATATAGCAGATAACACTTTACTATTTTTTAGATTATCTCCCATTTGAATCCAGCAGTGAATAAGTTTATTTCACAATTGTTCTAAGCACCTTAAAAATATGATCCCTCACACACCAATATTTTCCCAAGTTTTTATTTCCTTCCTCCCTGTTTCATGAGGAGTGTGGGTCTTGGGGTTTTGTTTTTGCTTTTGCTTTTGTTTTGATACATGTGGTAGCACCAATTAATTCATCAGTACAAAACCCTCTTATGTAATTAGTGAAAAGAAGGCTGGGGTTTAAGTGTGGGAGCAACCTACACTTAATGAAGGGACAGTCAAAGCTGTAACCTATGTTCATAATTTCATTCCATGCTTGGCTTAGAAAGAATCCGAGGGCTCCCTGAGTCAAGTTACTAAGACATTTCTTGGAGGTTACTGACTTAATAACATTGAATGTGTCTACAAATCTGAACAATATAACTAGCCAATAATAATAACTGCCAACATATATTCCACCCCACATGTCAGTTTTCCTATATCACTCTATAAATTAGTAGCAACCCAAAAGCCAATCATGTGTTTACTAAGCAGTCAGGCAATACACTCACTTAATAGACTCCCTCTTTCCTAAGAAGGTGATTGGGCTTTGCTTTTCTTTCAAGTCTTATGACTTTTATCTATGGGATATGTATTATCCACAGCTTTCATGGAAAAGAATATTGGAGACTCATACAGATTTCAGATTACTAATCAGGACACATAATTCATCACCAAGTACAAACTCAGCCTATCTTCTTAATGTACCACTTACTTAAAACAAGAGTATACATTATCTCCAGAGGGTTCCTGCAGCGCCAGAGCAGGATGGCTGTATACAATGTATTAGCAATAGGTTGCTGGTTCCCAAATGGCGTGTTACTGATTGCAAAACAATTTGACTGCAGTCTTGCCGCTGCAATACTTAAAGCAATGCCCATTAAGTCGATGATGGAATTTTCCAGTATGGTTAAACAGTACGAGTGTAAAAATTGAAAAAGGCCCCAGTCTGATGCAAACAAATATTACACTGATTCTCTATAGGGAGCTTTGATATGCAGGGGAAACCTAAAGGCCACAATGTAACATTCAAACTTAGTTTCTGGAGCCTATATCAAAAGGTAAGGCACAGTGTCCTGTGAAATTCTGTTTCCCCTCTGAGAGTGCACAGTGGTATGGAATACTTTAGAGAGATCTTTTAAATCAAGGAAACAGCAAGCTGTTTTCAAATGAAAACCATTGCCCCGTCTTCCGTTTGTTTAAGGTTTTGTTCTCTAGAAGTCTGGGTTACTATACTTGGGTTCTGCTTATGCAGCTCGGAAGCTTGCCTCCACCCAAAGCTTGTTTCTCCCCACATGGTTTCTTCTGAATCACAATAGCAGCTTGTCTTTCCTGAAAGCAGTGGAAGCTGGGGACCAAGGTAGAACTCAAGAGCTGCTGGCAAGACAACAGAACACTGAATTGGGAGGTAGCTCCTGGCCTCCATGTCTGTAGGTTTTAGGTACTTGCAGGAGGTAGTGGCTTCTTTTGTTTTTCTTGTTTTTGTTTTGTTTTGTTTTGTTCTGTAAGAATGAATCTTCTGCCATAAAAGTTTGGAACTCGGAGCTCTAACTAAAACAGCATATTGACCCAAAATATCCACGACTCCGATTTATACAAGGCCCCTATGGAGGCAGCTCGGAAAGAAAGTTCTGTCAGTTTCAAGCCATACGCTACCACATCATTTATTCATCGATACAACGCTGCAATTTCAGTTTCACATTTGTAGCACTTTGGTCTTTTTAAATGTATGACTTTTGCAATGTCTTAGAGAGCAGAACCTTATTTTCATATATGGCAAACATAGGGGAAGGTATTTCAATATAGTAGTTTGCACTTTATACTAATACCTTCTTTCAAAACTATGCTAGGGCAGGATAGAATAAAAAAATTCAGGAAATACCTTACGACTTTCAAATCCCCTAAAAACATAAACTAGGAGGAGAAAAAAAGATGTCTCTAAAAAGTATAAAGAGCCCATAGGAATTGTTTGATTGTGGAGCAAGTGATCCATACTGGATATAAATGAGTAGTTTTCTAAACTCTAATTTTTCAGTGAAAATTAGAAATCAAATTATGTGATTTGAGGCAATATCTAAGCTCTGCTTTTATAAAGAAGAAACTTAAGGGGAAACAGGCAGCTACTTCAACTGCCCAGGCTATGAAGTTCTACATTTTAATCAGGTTTCAATTTTAGATTAATCCTTGTAGCATGGGTTTCTTCTGGTTCTTTCTTTTCTGACTGAACTAACTCTGCCTCCCCTATTTTCCCTGGTATGCAGAGATACCCCTTCCCAGCCTGTTCAGAGTGCTGTCTTCTCAGAGTGGGTCATATTTGGAAGTGAGCCTAGCCCTGTAGAGAAGCACGATGCATCCCTGAATTGCAACTAAGGATGCTGTACAGAGACTGGGGATATGCGCTGTCTTCAATATTCTTCTCTGAGAATGGCACCCATTCGTCCTGGTGATGAATAGTCTTGCCAAGATCATCCCCAAACTTAGCTCCCATTTGCTGGCCCCCATGCCCAAGGCTCTGTCCGTGATAACAGCCAAGGCCTCAACTGCCCTCACCTGGAGGCTATTCTCATTGCGCTTTTCTGTAGGGAAAAGTTGTGTTAGAAGTCCTGGTAGTCACCAGCTTTTTCCTTTGTGTCTAGTTCCTAGTCAAATGCCCTAGACATGCGGAATGTTTTCTGTTTTGGGGAGAGGCCACATGTAGTTCTTGTCTTCTCTCTAAGGGCACAGCTGCACTGGTTCTGCTCCGTGGCTCTCTTTGCAACTCATAAAGCATGGAAAACAGAGATCTCTGTCCTACGAAATCCCCATCCACAGAGATGAAAGGTCTATAATGATTTCTATGTGTCACAGAGTGGGGGGACATTCATCATGTGGTAAAGGGTAAGACACAACCTTTCTCTAATTCTGTTCCTTAATACCCTCTTTTCTTTCACCAGGGGTCTAGTGATTTGGTGTTCAGGGAGGAAGGGGATAGACAATGTATCTGATGATAATGATTCTTACGCTTTCTTAGGCTCTTTGTCTTATCCCTAATTATAATGCCTTGCATATTTGTCTAGATTCCCCTAGAAGGGCGTGGCTCACACAGTTGTGAATTTAAGGTAAAAGACAAAGCCTCGTGGAGAAGAGGAATGCTGTAGGGACTTCAGAAACGTTGGCGATGGAGTCTGAAGGAAACCTGTTGCAAATCAAAAGGAGTTGACGTTTCAGAAGTCTAAAAACAGGCTGCCGAAGACTCTCCTCCTGCCCCAGGAAGGCCTCAATGATAAGCTGCCCATCCCCGTTATAGGCTGTAACCCACTTTACCCAGCTACCATCCTAAAGAAAATGTCATTAAAAACAAAAACTTAACAGAAAGATCTAGAATATTCTACCAAATTACCATGCACTACAGCCCAGATAAACAAACACTTAAAATTAGCCATCACACTTTTGAACTAAGAACAAGCAGTGATTTATCCTTTTTCAAGTTTCAAATCTAATAGCTGTCTCCTGGGACTAATAATAAACCTGAATCAAAACGGATAAAGTCAAAGCCATGATCAGAGGAAGGGGGAAGAAAGAATAGCCTCATTAATGCTCATTGAGCACATAGTCACTGCCTACTATGTGCCAAACCTCATTTGGGGCACTGTTTTAAATAATATTTCTGCCACATCAGTAGATGTGAAAAAAAATCTTCTTAAATTGTATTACCCTCAAATCTAGAACTAACTCAATGACACATTTTTAACCTATCATTTACTATTTCATTTAATAGATTTATAGAATGAATTGATCCATATTCTAAGTGTTGAGAACTTTATATAACTAGTATTTGTTTAATTTCACTCCAGATTAGAATTTCCAGCTACATAGTATTTTTCATAAGCCAAAATTCTGCCCTAAAGTGATTGGAAGAATTAAAAAGACTTAAAACTCTCTAGACCTGCAGAGATTTAGCTGGATAAGTAAGTCCCAGGTCATAATCCTGGTTCCTTGTTTGCTTTAACTGTCAGGACCATTTGCAGCCCCTGCTAATTTCCCCCAGGAAACATTGCCCATCTTTAGCCTCAAATGCTTGCACAGAAAATAGTCCCCAAGTATCTGGAGAGTCATAGTAGAGATCCCTCTTGCTCACTTCCTAAGTAACTTCTTGAAATTGCATCTTTCCTGGAGAGAAAATGTTCTCCATCCAGGACAGATTTTGCTTATAGGTCTCCAAAGGACAGCTCACACTTTGGAAAAGTTTTAGCCCTTTCTTCCATCAATAAGGAGACATGGTCTTTTCAAGGCTGTTGGAAGAACGTAATTGTTTTCTATTTCCTGGGAAGCCAATCAGCCAGGATTAAGTAGCACAATCCAAGGGTTGTAACAGAGAGAGATGTGAGAATCAGAGACAAGGGATAAACTGGCTTATTGCTTGGAGAGACCATGTCTATCACAGGTGATAGAGAATGCTTGCCTATTCTCAAAAGAGAGTTAAAGAAACCTGACCATCCCCTAAATCAAGGAAGAGTTAGGGCACTCTCCATTAGGCAGGTGTGCCAAGATGTTGGATTAGAATTCATCAAAAATCTTTCAGTGACAATCCATTCACAAAATTCAAATGACAGTTTCCTAATGATTTGAATAGATTACCAGTTTTCAAACACTTCCATTTATGACTTGAAAAGCCTCACTAATAATGCCATTAAATATAAATCTTATGCTATCCAGATTGTGTTTCTGAGAAGTGGGAAAATTTTCAGCATTCATTGTTGGCTCAATGTATTACCAAGATTTCCTCATTACTGTGACCAAATAACCAACCAAAGCAATGTAAAGGAAGAGGGACTTATTTGTGTTCAAAGTTTGGAGTAGAAAGTCCACCCTGATGGCAAAGGCATGGCAGCAGGAGTAGCTTGAACAAACGAACAGTTGGGACACAGACAGTTCCTCATCTGCAGTAACATACATTAAAGCCAGAAAGCTGGTCAGGCAGAAACAGAGGTGAGCAGGGATCCTCAGACACTCATCCCTAACCACCCACATCCCAAAGGTTCTGCAGACTTTCCAGAAGGGTGCCACCAGCTGGGAACAAACGTTTGGCTATCAGAGCTGGGGAATGGATGACACTCCAGATGACAGACATTCCAGCCACCTATTTTAATGGTTATCTGGTAAGTGCTTTGTGATTATCCACTAAATTACTCTAAAAATCCCCCAGTCTTTTCTGCCATGTTGATGACTGTCATTCATTGATGTTTTAACTCTTTAAAAAAAATGTTTTCTTCCTTCACAGCTCAAAGGCAAGGGGTTTCATTTCAAAGTCAAATTCTTGGAGTACCGGGTAGTCAGACAATGATCCACAGTGGTTAAAGACATCTTCTCAAGAAAGAGATACGTGCTACCTCCTTACATGGCTGGCTATGGTGTGCTCTGGTCTCTGCAGGAAAGGAGAAGCCCCAACTAGGCACCAAATCCCTAGTACTCAAACCGTAGAGGGTGTTGGCGCTGTGTTTGTTGGAAACAAACTTAAATCTAACAATATTACAAAAGAATTTCTCAGTTCTTTTGAAGGTATTTGACTTTAGTAGTTGGATAATTCATTTATATAACACAATCTAACAGAAGTCCTGACTTCTTTCCCCAAAAAGCAGAGAATATTTCCATGGTAATGTTTCTCACTTCAAGGTTATCATTACATGAATAAAATTCACTTGTTTAGAAATTAGGTATAAATGCAGGGTATAAAGTGAGTTGTTAAGCCTTTTAGAAACTCTGAACAACATTGAGAAACATTTAAATAACAAATTTCTAAAATGTATTAAATTGATGCTCTCAATATTGACCTGATAGTTGGAGTAATTCACACTGAACTACCTCAATGTAAATGCTTATTAAAGAGCTTAGATAGATAGATGATAGATCATAGATAGATAGATAGATAGATATCATAGACAGACAGAGAAGACAGATAGATGGTAGATAGATGATAGATAGATAGATAGATAGATAGATAGATAGATAGATATAGATATAGATAGATAGATTACAGACAGATAGATAGAGAAGACAGATAGATTATAGGTGATAGATAGATATATATACAGACAGACAGATAGATATGTATGTATTAGGTGCTCCTTCCAGTCCCATGTCCTAAATAAAACCATGCCTCTGCCCTCAGTAGCTCAGCTTTCAAGAGTAGAATGGGAAGATAAGCAATCACATTAATAACCCAGTAATATGATTGCATTTGATATACAAAAATAAAGATCTATGAAGTGTTAAAATGAAGAGCTAGTAAATTTTAAAGGAGAAACAATACTTGAAAAACTTTCATGAATTAGAAGATAGTCAAATTGTAACAGAAGCTTAATCAAGATAAGTTAGTTATTAACTAATTAAAGCATAAGATTTTGATGGCAGAGAGGTAGGGGTGAGAACTTCCAGGTAAAGAGAACAACACTAGCAAGGACTATGAGTCAGGAAAGGACAAAATGCATCAAACCTACAGAAGATGGCTGAAACGGTCCTAAGGCAGAGCCATGGGAAAGCACCTATGGTGAATCCTTAGGAAGGCACAAGCAGACCCAGAATGGTTTGTTGGTGGAGGTGGTACACTACAGCCATCTTAGAAAGCACCTGAGTGATTGCTTAATTTGAGGAGTCACACATACGAGAGTATGAAAACAGAAAGACTGAACTGGCATTTCTGGATTTGGTAATGTTTTATATCAAAATGGCAATACAGGTCAGTAAATAGGATAGAGTAGAAACTGAGTCATCAAAGATGACAGTGTCATAAGTTACCTGTGTTTCCTAGACAAGGAGTCTCATTGTTCCCCTGAAATACTTGTTTGTATGTTGAAACACATGTCACAAATCTTCAGTGCAGGGGCTTATATATTATAACTGATCAAACAGTTATGGAGAGAGATTTCAAATATGTGGCTTTAATAGAAACAATTTAAAGACATATGCCTCATTTAATGCACTTGGCTAAACTTGGAATTTCACAGGTAGATAAGAAAACAAGAAGCAGCATAGGTTAATGCATGGTTTTCTCTGATAGCTTAGCAATCAGAGAAAATTAAAGAGGAAGTTTTGATTAAACCAAGCTTGCTTTTTAAAACTCATAAAATACCTGCATTTCTGTGAAAAGATACACATTTCTGTGATGGAAATGTACACCTTTTAAACAGAAGTTTCCACTAGTCTTCATTTGCCATTGACAGTTAAGGAACAAATGTTTAAGCTATTGTTATTCAAAGATGCTAGTAAAATGAACCCGGAGTAGAAGGTCTTTATTAACACATGAATGAAGATCCAGGGCCTCTGACTCTTTTTTCAGTCCTTCTTTCTTATTCTCATCACAGAGATTCCTTAGCCTCATCAGGGGAAAAGAGCAAGCCCAAAGCTTGAGTCAGCTTTCCTGCTTATCCTGCTGAAGCAGTTGAATGAGACATCATGACATAGTCCCTTGTGGTCGACAACTAATATACTTTCCAGCACCACTGAGTTGACTTTAGAGGTTTCCGCCAAGGTCAAAGGTCTTCCTATGGAATACTATAGCAGATCTCTGTGCCTGATGTGAGAAAGGGCACCTAGTTGATGGATCTCTGTGGCCTCTTGAGTATCTTCCTAAAGGCAAATCATACCTGTTTAATTCTCTGTCCCTTTCAAGGTAACCCTCAGCACAGCTTGTTCTGGTTATCACTGCATGGCAGGGGACTCCACACTATCTAATAACCATCCAAGCTACTCACTCATCCATGGTGACCTTCTTCTTTAATAAGAAAACAGTGATCTAGTACCCCAATTAGTAGCTGATTGCTTTGGTCATTTTTTTTGATGTTCTCAATCTGCATATTTTATTAAACCTATATTTAAGTATGTGCAATTATCTGGCTTCATAGTTTCTATGTATATGATTTTATATCATAAAAGTCCTTTAAAAGAAAAACTACCCATTTTTCTAACATATATTATGCTGACTATGTGTTTGTTTGTTTAACTTGATATAAGCTAGAGTCATTTGGGAAGATGGAGCCTCACTTGAAACAATGTCTGCACCAGATTGGCCTAAGAGATACTTCCTTAATGGATGATCAATGTGGGAGCAACCCCTCATTGTGAAGGGTACCACCCCCGGGCAAGTAAACCTGAGTTGTTTAAGAAAGTAGTATGAGCGAGTCAGGGAGAGCAAGCCAATACATGGCCTCTGCTTCAGTTCTCGATTCTCGATTTCTGCCCTGTTGGGGTTCCTGTGCTGACTTCAGTGATGGGCTGTGATGAGCAGGTGTAAACGGAAATAAATCCTTTCTTCAAGTTCCTTTTGACCATAGTGTTTTATCACATCCATGGAAACCCCAACTAAGACATATGGATGAGTGGGATCATGTGGGTTTGGGATGAGGGGAAATCATGAAATCATAACCTTTGACTATTTAAGCAGCAATCTTTCAAATTAAAAAAAAAGACAATAATGATCAACAACAACAAAAAGAGAGATGAATCTGAGAAGAATGTCCTGAATAGTTCCACTTCTGTGAAGGTGTAAGTCACCCCAAATTCACAGAAGTAACTGCCTGCAGTGAGGGTGGGATAGCATAGGAGACCCCAAAGGAGTTCGAGGAAGCTGGAATGTGGGGAATATTTTGAATCTTGACTGGAGTAGTGATTGCATACATGAATATATTTTTCAAAACCATTTAGCCTGTAAATTTTAAAAGAATACATTTTATTACGTGCAAATTAAACCATGATAATGTGGAAATATTTTTTAAATGCTTGGCGGAAATAAAGCAATTGTTGTGTATGGATGCCTTTGAATTAGGTCGGCACTAGATGATCTTTCTCACCATTTACTATGACTGGTGCATAACATAGCGCTATGAACTTGGTGGTTTAAAGCAAAACATGTATATTATCCCCACAGTTTCTCTTGGTCAGGAGTGTGGGCACTGCTTTACTGGTCCCTCTGTTCCATATCTCACAAGGCTGAGATGAGGGTGCTGGCCAGGCTGCGTTTTCATCTGAAGCCTTCACTGGAAATGCTGACTGATGTTTCCAAGATTCCCTCAATCCTGTCTACAACATTCAGGACTCTACTTCTCACTGGCCTGCCTTCCAGGCCCTACAGACCCCCGACATGCTGCTTCCTGCTCTTCTCTCTATGGGTAGTTTCAAACTGTGAAGAGAGCCTCACTCTCTCCTATATGCAAAGCCAGCAGTGTGGATAAAGAACTCAACTGGGGAAAGTGCAATTCCATATCCAATAGGTAACAGCAAAGCCGGGGTCCCACCTGTGATCCAGGGACTATTACATACAGACAACTCCAGGGACTATTGCATACAGACATAGCTCCAGGGACTATTACATACAGACACAACTTACCGGCAGTATCTGTAGAGTATATCTGTGTACCTGCTATTATTATTTTAAATCTAAACATGTTTTAGAATTTAAGGGTTTGGTAGTAAATGAGGCAGTTTTCACAATGTGATTTGGGAAAGTGAAATTCTTGCATTATACAAAATGGGCTATATGCTGTTGATTTGGCTGCTTCTGCGTCTCTAAGTGATGAATGCCCTCTCATGCTTAATTGATCTAATTCCTTCTCTAGACTGACAATATTTTCACTGCCAATTTTCAATTAAACTGTTTCTCCCAGGCCTCGCTGGCCTCTGGGTGCTCAGCTCTGAAGAGTCATCTGGAAGCCCTCATCCAAGTCATGATGCCTGTCCCTGTGTGATGGCAGCACACACAGGCAAACCAAACTGGGCTGCTTAATATACTGAATTTCTAGTTCAAAATTTCTACTTCAAAAATGTAAAGTTGGCCACCCTCTTCTTGGACTGTCTCCCTCTGGTGAGGAAAATAATTTAAGTAGGGTTCTGTTTCAAGGTGTTGAGACTCCAACAGCTCACAAACCCTGCTATGCAGACTGAGGAAAAGCGGGGATTGAAAACACAATTTCTGTAGAAGTGTTACTTCAATTCTGCCACACAACAATTTCAAAATAAGCTGGAAAAGGAAGAGTTAAATTAAAATGCCCAAATCTCATGCCTACATCATGTTCCATCCGATAGAGAGAAGGTACGGAGATGAATCTTCCTTTTGTATTTTCTCTGTTATCAACAGTACCTTCTTCTTGAACACAGAATTCCATCGTGCACCCTTGGATCAACTACAGCAAAATAGTAGCTAAGGAACAGCTTTTCTCTATCTAGACACATAAAGACTTAAATTTAGATGTGAGATATATTGTCCTAACTACATACTTGGGTTGTCATTCATAGAACAAAATGCATTTCTTAATCATATTTTAAATGAACTCATTTTGATCATTTCCATTATAGTGCAGATCTCTATAAATGCTCCTTCTCCATGAAAAAAATTTCCATGAAACTCGCCTTCAAGGATCTCAGTCTAGTGACATGCCCTCGAGGCTTAGTTTGCTTCCCCTTTGTTTGCCTTAGGCTATTATTTTCTCAATATTTATTAATTTGCTGGATGGCTGCTGCTAGCCAGTATTTACTGAAGACCTGAACTTAGAACATAGAACTTAAAAAGAACTGAAGTGAAATACACACAATATTTTACTCAGTCAAAATGTTCTACAGTTATTCTGGTTTAGATATTGGGGATCTGAGACCTTGGTGAAAAGTCACACAAGAAACATAGTCAGAACCCAAACTTCATTCATGTTGTCTTACCCTTGGCCTCCTCAGCCTATTTAATCACCATGTCTGTTTTGAGAGTCACTGAGAGTATATCATAGAAAAGTCTATGAATCTCCAGTACCTGTGTGCTGGTGACTTTTTATGCTCCATGCAGTCACCACAATATTCCCCATCTGCTTTACAAGGCAGCCACAAGCACAGCACCATTTTAAACAACATACCAGAATAAAGAGGTTATAGCTTCAACGGCTGTCCAGGAAATAGGACCTTGTTCTTACATGGTAATGGAACATGTGTATCTCTGTTTTGATATCCACATTATTGTCAATATCTTTTTAAACTATACTTTTTTAATGGACCAATGGTTGATACATAGCAGCGGTACAATGTCTGAGGCTGTGTTTTCTTTGCCAAGACTGCTCTGACAAAATGTTGCCATCTGGGTGGCTTATGAAGTAGAAAATTATATTCTCAAAATTCTAGGAAGACAGAAATACCAGAGACTTCCTGTCTCCTTCGGCCAGCACACTCATTGGCAGGCCAATGATCATCTTTGCTTTCTGTCTCCACATGCCCTTCTCTCTCTACTTCTATACTCTATTCTTCTTATAAAAGCCAGCCCTTATGGACCAAGGACCACACAAGTTACCTCAGTCACCTAAATACTTCCCTAAAGGTCCTATCACCAAAACAGCCACTTTCCTGAGTAGCAGGAATTAGCAATTTAACATGTAAATGATGGGCATACAACTCAGCCCACAACAGAGTCCGACTCCCATGGTTATCCTTCAAGTAATAAAAAAGACTCCACTGATATGGCACCAAGTACTCCATTCCATTTCTTGGGGTGACTTCTTAAACACAATAGTCCATAGTCGTGTTGGAAAATTAAGAAGTGAAAGTTCTCAGGGAGAAGAAATACCCCGTACCTCACAGAAAAAAACAAATCAAACAATGGTTAACAATTGACAATATGCAAAAGAAAGGGTATTTTAAAAATGAAAATAATTCTGTGAAATTTAAATATTGTCATATCCAAGTTACTGAGTGAACAAGCTTCTATAAAGGCATCAATTTTTCCATCTCTTGTGCCTTAGGACCAAGTTCATTAACTTTTGTCTTCTGAAAGATTCCAGGATGAGTCATCACTTCAGCTGTTGCTTTTGGAGCAGCTCGGACTACCAGTCCTTCAATGAGCAAGTGATAAGCTGTGACCCCCACCCTCCCGGCAACGGGGCTATTGATATACTTATTTTTACAGTTAATATATAATATACTAGTCCTATTCCTGAAAGTGTGCTTGCAGCTCCATGATCTTAATTATTTGTTAACTCATCTTTGTTTCTCACTTTTAGAAGAATTTGACAAAGAACTTGCACTAATTCAAGATTATGGTGCTTGATAGAACAAGGTGATGATGAAGAAGACAGTATAGTGAGTATCATTCAATTCCCAAATCCCAGGATTGCTAATTATTATTTTACACATGGCCTCTTGGAGGAATCTTTGAATCTTACATAGTTCCATTTCCCCCATATTGCATGCAGTTTCACACCATGTCTCAAAGGATTTTCAAATGTCTGGAAACTGTGTAAACTCTAGTTTAAAAAATGCTTGCTAAAGAGAAACAGAGGCAGAGACAGGAGTAGAGGGTGACATCAATTTCAATTTAGAAACATTGGAGATTTGGAAAAAGCCCAATTCCTAATTATATTAACAAACCACTACATATAACAAGAGAGCAGACCACAAAGAACATCTAAATACATAAAAAATATTTATCTTGGTCTTTACTACAAATAAACCCACTGGTTTCTAACAGAGCTAAAAATGGGGGGGGAGTGAAATTCACAATGATATGAAAGCGAGTCCATATGAGAAAGATACTAGAATGATCTGAAAGGTAAATCACAATGACTATGACTATTAGGTTAAAGATCTAATGCTAAAGATGACAACATACAAAATCAGATGGATAACTTCAGCAGGGTTAGTAAAAGCACAGAAGGAATCTACTAGAAGTGTAAGCAACATAGAGCAAGAGCAAAGCTGAAGAATGTCTTCAATAAGATAGCATGTTGACTCAACATAGCCAAGAAAAGAACATATGTACTAGGTCAAGAGACAGAACTTAAACTGAGCATGAGAGAAAAAGCAAATGGAAGGGAGGGTATGTGGGGGAAAGACCATTCAGACTCAAAAGCATTAAGCTTTCTACCAGGCCTGATAGTCTGCCTTCAATCCCTGCCACCCATATGGCAGAAGAGAACCTACTCCCATAAACTGTCTTCTGGCCTCCACATATATTCTGTGGCATGAGGGTATATACACACACTTATATACACACACATACACATATGCACACATACGCACACACACACATTGGAATTTTTAAAGGAGTATTCAAGAGCTATTTTCTAAGTGTCCCATGCCCTCTGCATTCCAATTAAATATGTTTTACCTAGAGACTTTCTCTTTGATTTATGATCTATGTAGAATTGGATGCTTTGAAAATATTTATTTATTCTTAGGTATATGTATGCATACGCATGTATATGTCTATACATAGATTCCAGTGTGCACATGTGCACTTGTCAGAGTTGGTTCCTTCTTTCCATGATGAGGGTCCTGGGGAATCAAACTCAGGTGGTCAGACTTGACGGCCAAAGCCTTTACCTGCTGGGCCATGTCACTGACCCACTTGGATTTCCAAACCAATGGGTGTGTTCAAGAAACTGTTTGAGCATGGTGTCAAGTTCAATTCCAGTAGATATAAGAACATAGGTTCATGAGGGTCCTGGTTTAAATGGAACAATACAGGTCCTTGGCATGGAATGTGGTCTACCTTGTTGAATTGTCCATGTGCACTTGAGAAGAATGAACATTCTTCTGCTTTTGGATAAGTGTGGTAAAAATGAATAAGCATAGACACAAGTTGGTCGTGATATTTAAGCCATCTGTAGTCCTTCCTTCCTCCTTTTTCAGTTACCTAGAAGTTTGCTGTGATGGTTAGCTATAATTGTCAACCGGACATAATCTAGAATCACCTGAGAGATGGGTCTCTGGTCCCACCTGGATGGGATTATCTTGATTACATTAATTAATGCAGGAAGAACCATCTCAACCTTGGGTGCGATTATGCCCTGGGAGGGGATCCTGGACTTCATAAAGAGAGCATGAGCTAAGAGCTAACATGCACACACCCATGCCTCTCTTTAGTCTACAAACACAATGTGGTTGATTGCTTCAAGCTCCTGATGCCTTGGCATCTCTAGACTATCAGATGGCTCCCAGCGTTTACCAACACAGGGAAGCTAAACTCCTCATCATTTTGTCTTAAGAACAATATCAGTTTTCAAAACTTCTGTGTCATTCCTACAGCATTCTTTGTCTAGTGGGGTATGCTTTTCCTGTCTATTAACAGAAATCCAGTCTTTAAAAAAGCTGAGATTATAATATAATTATACTATTTTCCTCATTCCTGTCCTCCCTTCAAACTTTCCTATATACACCTGGATCATTCAAAGGCTTTTTTTTCTTTAATTATGTGTGAGAATGTGTGTGTGTGTGTGTGTGTGTGTGTGTGTGTGTATGTTCCTAAATATATAAATACAACCTGCTCAGTCTGTATAATGACAGACAATTTTGATATTAGATAGCAATTGGTATGCTCTTCCCCGAGGAAGACTATTCCCTTGACCCCACCCTCAGCGTTCCTTAGCTGCCTAAGGTTCTTTGTCTAGGGTTGAAGCCCCATGAGCAATTGGTGGTGTTCCTCTTTAGGCCAAGATGAGACTTCATTGGTTTGACTTCAAATTTTCTAGGAAATATAGTCTCACAGTAAATGTCCCAAGAAACCCAGTCTTTTAAGGAAACACTCCATAGTCTTCATAAAGATTTGTTGATTCCCAGACAACAAGATGCAAACTTTCTTCTCCTCTAAAGTATCACACCATTTATATGAACCTTTTTCACAAATCCCATTGCATTTAGGGATATTTAAACAACAAATTCTTTTCTCTTATAACATAGTACAAAAATTGAGATGGAGGTTATGTAGTTTATTTTTATTCTTTACAATCCTTACTGACAAAGAAAAGAATCTGGCCCATATCTATAAAAACAACTATTTTTAGATGAATAAATCAGTGAACTATCAATACATGGATGAGGAAATGTTGATTAAATTGTCATGGAAGAAGCGGTAAAATTTCAACTAAAATTTTATTTTAAAAGATAAGTTGTTTCATAAGTTCATTGCCACACTGTTCATAATGAATAAACTATAGGCTCACCCAGCAACTTGCATATACACAAAATAAAAATATATCAAAAATATCTCCTTTATATAAGAGAAATTGTACAGTACAGAGGAATGGTGGGAAATATAGTTCTGATAATTATAATCTCAGTTTAAAAAATGCTCAGTGAACCTACACAAATTATGATATCATATGACATACAGCATCAATGATACACACAAGCCTACGTTCCAATCCTTCAAATAATATTTTTCTTAGGGATAAACAGGTGGGTGATGGGTTAAAAGCACAGAGTGTCAGAGTGCTTTTCTAGAGGACCCCAGGTTCTCATCCCAGCACCCACATGGTATCTCACAGACACCTGTAACTCCAGTTCCAGGGGCTCCAACTCCCTCTGGTCTCTTTGAGTGCCAAGCACACCAGTGTTGCACAGATAAAAAAACAGTTAAAAGCCTATACACATAAAATTTAAAATTTAAGCATCACAGTAAATGTTCTAAACCTAAATAAAGCAAGTTTGCATTCGCTTTTTATTTAAAAATAAATCTTTCTCATTGCTATTTTCCTGATGTGAGAGAGTCGACATATTTACAGAAAAGTACCAGAAATTTTTTTCACTTAAGTAGACAGATCTTTCCTAAAGTCATTCAAATAAATTTTAAGTTAATCTAGCTGCATCTGCCACTCCATTCTTGAAACATATTGACGAGTCTGGCCAAACTGACCCTCTTCATATGGTGGCTAACATTAAGGAGTTAGAACAGGAAGAATATGATAAGATATATTGTATAAAATGTCCAAAGAATAAAAATAAATATATCACCAAATCAATGGCTATTAAAATATAAATTTTTAAAAAGGAAAAGAATCTAGTATGTCATCCATCTCAAAATTATTAAGTTTGACTTTTAAAATATTCAGTTAACGTGTTCATGCTTGCTGCTTTCATTTTCCCTTACACAAAACACCAAAATAGAATTTAGAAAACATACTCAACATAGTGGATATAGTGGAATATTCTTAAAAAAGCAAAATTCTTATTCAAAAATTGTTACGTGGCATGACTTCAGTTTCTCCATTTCCATAACTCTGGACACACAGAAAGAAAATATTCCTGTCCCTGCATTACAGTGCTTTGCCTATGAATCTAGGACTTTCATTTATTTCTTAGTTATTAAAAATTTTTGCTAGATGATAGTGTTCCTCACCTTTAATCCCAACACTCAGGAGGCAGAGGCAGGCAGATCTCAGTGAGTTCGAGGTCAGTCTGGTCTACAAAGAGAGTCCCAGGACAGCCAGTACTGTTACACAGAGAAATCCTGTCTTGAAAAACAAAATAAAACAGAAACCCACCATTTTTGATTAAAATATAAAATATAACATTTATCTTCTTCACTTTCTGCTTTCCACCCTTAAGGGCCTCACAGATGGCTACTCTCCCTAGTTCCTCCAATATCCTCTCCCTTACTCCTTCTCAAACTGATAGCCTCTTTTTCTTTATTGTTATTACATATATGATGTGGGAGGTCCTTCGGTCTCTGTGTTGCTTTTATAGGTTAATGAATAAAGAAACTGCTTTGGTTAATAGTAAGACAGAAGTTAGCTAAGTGGGGAAAACCAAACTGAATGCTGTGAGAAAAATGACAGAGTCAGAGGGAAGCCATGTAGCCCTTCCAGAGACAAATACTGGATGGAATTTTACCGGTAAACCACAGGCACATGGCGATACATAGATTAGTAAAAATGGGTTAAATTAAGATTTATAAGTTAGCCAATAAGAATCTAGAGCTGCATCTGCCACTTTATTCTTGGAACATATTGATGAGTCTGGCCAAACTGACCCTCTTCATATGGTGGCTAACATTAAGGAGTTAGGACAGGAAGTGATTTAAATAATATAGTTTCTGTGTGATTATTTCGGGGCTGAGCAGCCGGTAACAAACAGGCTGCCTTCGTACAACACATAAATAGATATAGATATCACAAATACCTAAATAGAGCCCTGAAAGTCCTTTCAGTGTGGCGCAGGTGTCTGTGAACTCGGGGCTGACTATGGCTTCTCCCTCCCTCAACTGTCATTAGTTGCTTGTCATTCTTCGTCCAGCGGTGGGACTCCATGACCCGGCCCCCTTGCATGTTAACGTGTCTATTGATACTGTCATTGTTTGGGTCTTGTTTAGACAGTCATAATCTTGAGGTGTCGTGGATAGTGTTTTCCTGTCATTTCTCAGAGACAGACTTCCTGATCTTCTGCCTTTTGGCAGCCTTCCTGGCCCCTGTTCCACAGTGTTTCCTGAGCCTTAGGTTCAGTTGTTGTAGCTGCGAATGTTAGGGATGAACTCCACAGCATCTGCCAGTCTCTGTATAATGACTTCTTGTAGTTTTCTGTGATGGTCTTCATTTGCTGGAAAGAGAAACTTCTTCGAGGAGGGGTGAAAGCTATACTATATATTTGCGGGCACAAATACATGTTTCAGAATGCGTGTAGGAATTATGTTGTCCTAATAAAGTGACAGTAGTATATGTCTATTCTAAGATCCATCATCTACTAGCCCTGGGTGGCTTTCTACTACCAGGCATGATTTTCCTATTGAATGGGTCTTAAGTGCAGGAAGAGAGTTGTAAATTGTGCTAAGAGATGGGTGTTGGGACCATTTGGAGTCCTGGCATCCAACTGTTCTCCCCTGCTAGTGACCTTTCCTAGGCCTTCTGATTTGTGCCACTGAAAGCTGTGTCCAGCTCTGCTTCCTGAGCACGTGTTGCCTGGTCCTTGATTGAGGATTAGGAAATGAGGTTTTCACCTGCTGGCCCACCTGACTGTGTTGGATATATAAGCCTCTGTGGTGCTATTCAATAGAGGGCTTCTTTACCAGTCACTAGAGGTGTGTGTCTCTGTTTATGTTGTCTTGGTGTGTATTTGTGTGTTTCAGTCTCCAGCCCCTTGCTCGAGGCTCACGAATGGTCCTGTAGTGCAGGCGCCACAATACAGGAGTAGGGCCGCACTGACATGTAGTACAGGCGGGCGCTACAGATGGGTGCCACTGCTGAACCTGTAGGGACACCGTGCCAAGCTGGCCATGGTTTTGTTCATAAGCGTCACAGCTGGATAGAGACAGTGATTACATCCTGCCCTTGACGGCTTAACAGTGCTTTCTGATACTGTGGAAGTTAGACCACTACAGAGAGGCTCACAGGACAGATTCAGCTCAACTATCCCAAGTCCTGGGTCCAAAGTATGCAGTGATTTCAGCAATGGAAACTCACCTTCAACCTTTGAGAGCCAACCAAGGGCAACAGCAGTAGCCTAAACTATTTTGGGAGTCGCTTGGGCTACCCTGACCGACTATTCAAACAGGGCTTTCTTATGCCTACTACTGTTTTTTTTATTTAATAGTCTTATTATAAGCAGCATAACTTCACGTAATAGACACACACACACACACAAACACATACCTACCACACTATATATATATACATATACTGATATTTATTGTGCATAACTTTAGAAAAATATAAAATAATATGATCCCTTGGGCCTTAATCAAACACCATTGGTGCTATTTGTCCATCCTACCTCTGTCTCCTTCTGTACTGACCTCCTTTCCTCCCTCTCCAGTTAGGTTTCCCCTACTCATTTTTCCCATTTCCATCTTCGTATCACCTGCATCCTGTTATTCCCCTCTTTGTCCCCACTCCATGGTTCCTTTTTACGTTTTTGCTGGCTTCTGTGACTATTACAGGTTATAGACGCACATCTGAATATTCAGAGCTAGAAACACATGAGAGAGAAGACGTATTGTTTGCCTTTCCTCAGCCTAGCTCTTTAAATAATTATCTCTCTTGTATCTTTCCCGAAACTCACTTCTACTTTAAATCACTGAATGCTATATGCATTTTCTCAAAGGGATACAATGTGTTCTGCTGATAAACCTAAAATACCCATGTTCATAGTACTTTTGAATTAATGTACATTAAATGCATAATAATCTTTGAAGACTTGACTTTAAATACTGCTGAGTCTTCAGTTTAAGGAAAACTAAATTTCTTTTCTTTTTTTTTTAAGGGAAGAGTTTTAACGGAAGTCTTCAGTGAATCCTTTGGCAAATAAGTGATCACATGTTAACTTATCTGTTTTTGTAACTTAGGAAGCAAGATTCTGGTTTCTGTGTCTCTGGTGGAAGAGATGAGCGTGAGGGCAAAGGGCATCTCTTGATGGCCCAGGAGGAAAGGGCGAGATGAGCAGAGAGAGCAAGCAGTCTTCATTCTTTCCTGGAAAGTTAAATGTCAGCAGGGTTAGGCCTTGCCAATATAAATACAATCACAATGATGGTATAAAAAGACATGTATTTTCACCTCTATTGACTTTTCACGTTCATGGGATAATTATTGTAACATTTTCTTAAAGGGCAAAAAGCTTTTGATGATGAATACATCTCATTACATGGAATTTTACGTGTAATCCTTACATGAATCTCATTGTAATTCAATGGATGAATTACGTGTTAATGCTAGCATAACAAGCCTTTAACCTATTTGACTTAATTACAGGCATATCATCAGATTTACTGGGAAAAGGTTTCTTCCCTTACTCTGAAAACTCTTTCCATTTTTTAACCCTTTGGCTAAAGGCATGATCAAATCCAGGTACAATCTCTTTCTACCACTTTATTGAACTTCACCCACCAGGGATAGAGAAGGCAGAATTTAGAGAACACCATTTTGAGTTTTTGTAGCCATAGGCCAAGAAATCCATATCCTGGTAGCTTTAAGGGCAGGACATTTTAAAAAATAAATTATTTGGTGAAATATAACTTACAGTTGGGACAGGAAATTGAAAGGTTCTGATACTCATTAAAAGATAGCTTTAGAAAGGTCAATCAACAGGCATGAACCTCATCTTGCTTCTTCGCTCATGGAAGAAACCTGTCTGCACACAGGTTAAGTACTCGGAACAGAAATGTGCAAACAATACAAACAATTTTATCATGTAAACAATAAAATTCAAGACAGCCAGTACTGATGATGAAGAAATGGTAGATGAGAGGTAGAAAGGAAAAAGAGAAGAAAAAGGAGAGAAAGGAAAGGAGGATGCAGAGAAGAGCTGGAGGAGCAAGACAGAAGAGAAGAGAAGCGTGGATGTGGGACCCTTCACTTTGTGCATGTTGGTGTGAGCAGTCTGCATAAAAAGCTTCTCAAGAGCTCCCTCTAAAGTGCCAATATTACAGACAAATTGTGCTCCCCCCACCCAAAGGTTCATGTTGAAATTCTGATTATTAGCAATCACAGTGGACCTTACCAGGAACTAGCATCACTAATACAGTTTTATAATGTCATACTGAGTAGATTAATACTGATATGAGTGGGATCCTTAGAAGAGTAAATGAGAATACACACACACACACACACACACACACACACACACACACTGCCTTGCTCATATCACAGCTGCTAACACCCATAGACTAAAGCAAGTAACACATCCCAATCCAGAACTAAGCGACAGGGAAGCACGCACCGTTACTAGGGGACACCCAAACATGGGAACTAATGATTTAATGGACCAGGGACACTGAACTGAATACTTTCAACACCAGCTTCAGGACAAAACTCAGAAGCGTTGATAGAAGTGACCCTCCCCAAAGGACTTCATAAAAAAAATCTCTTTACAGACGTAGAGTCCAAGGCTTTGAATGACATGATTATGGAGCTGGTGAAGAGTTCACTTGCATTGTGTTGTGTTGTGATCCCAGTTTCAGTACCACATTTCAGAATCCCCAAAGTGTCCTGTGGTAGCTGCCCAATACTATTGCCCACCTTCATGCCGTGACTTGAAGGCCCTGGAGTTACAACCATGTACCTTTGTGGTCAATGGCACTGGCCTGATGCTAGAACTGACAGGGCAGGAAGAAATGATCAGGACCACTGGAAATGCCGGGAGTGGGATTTGTTTTGCCTTTCATCCAGTCTTCCTTCCATAAGAACTAATTCATAGGGAACTTAAGAGGTTCTAGAAGTATGAAAGTAAACAGAAAAAAAAAGCATAACTCTGGTCTCAAGGGCTTTTGAACTTACAGGCAAAAATGATATATACCCAAGAAAGTGTTGCTAGGCACAGATTCCTGTTTAGGACTGAAATATATATAAGTGGACTATCTTCACATAGGGTCCTATAAGCTGAGTGCCCAAAAAATACATTCATATTGACAGTCAGTCTGAATCTCTTTTTAAGTCGTTGCTTTAAGCCCATTGCTCCAACCCATGCCATGGCTCAAGTGATATTGGCCTCAGCTGGCATTGATGAAGCAGTATCCAGGGCTCCCAAGATACATGGATGTCTGTGATCTTCAAAGTGTCAAAGATATCCTTCTACGGATAGAAAACTTTTATGTTCCTTGCACACCTCCTGTTTTCTGCTATAAATCATGCCTGTTTCCCAGACATAAAGTAAATGGCAGAAAGGAGAGCCAAACCAAAATAAACAGCCATATTGCAGAGCACTCGGGATGCTGCAGCAGAGAGATTGCTGGCTGGAAACTTAGGAAGCATGGGGTGCTAACATCCATTAGCCAAGAATCTCCAGGGCAGTTTGCCTCTCTGGCTATCATTGGCTGAAAACAAACAATAGCGCTCAGAGCACAGAAATGTATGCGTATTTGGAGCCGGTTATTGTTTATTCATATCTGTATCTATAAATTAGAAATTATTTGAAGCTACAAGCATTTGCACTTTAAAGTCGTTGGATAAATGTGTGATGCAAACTCCAGGAATGCGTTAAACATCCATGAAGCTCAGAGCACAGACACCTAATGAAGAAAAGGGGCCTTGAAACAAAGCACTAATCTGAGACTTAGAGGATAACTGGAAAAAAATTATCAGCCAGGGAAAGAGGAAGCCGTGCTGCAGATCTTCATGTTTCCCTCAGCTCCTCAAAGTTCTATGCCTTAGTATCACCCTCCACTCTGCGGCAGATCTGCCTTCCAATCCTGTCCCTGTCTCCAGTAGATGACTCAGCTCTTCCCCTCCAAACTTCTCCTCCACTCATTGCTTTATCCCAGCCCCCACCTCCAGCAGGCACTCTCTGGGAACCCAAAGGCCACTACAACTAGCTAAGCAGGTAGGCTAAACTAATACAGTATAAGCTTACTGAAATATATACATATATGAAGACAAGCCAAATGAAACAGCCAAATAACGGGTGAGGCAGAGTCCCAACTGAACATTTCTTCCCACCAAAGTTCCCAGTGTGGGGACTAGATTATATCTAATTGAGTTTCTGGACAAAGGATTCCCATGTGAATCCCCAAACACCACAGGCTGTTGCCGAGGCTCTAAGTTGCTCTCCACAAAACTTACACCAAGGCCTCACTGCTAAAGACAACACCTACACAACTCATTGAATGTGGAGAGGCCAAGCCGGTATCTATAGAGCTTTTCCCTGTACATCTAGTGTCTTTGGTATAGGAATGTACTCTAGATGGTGCAGAAGGAGAAACACAAACACAAACCTAACAACAAACCTTTGGATCAACAATGACATCCTGCCTGCAAGATTCATTTGTCTAGTGGTGGCACAAAGGTTTTGCAAGTAACCATCCAATAACTGATCTGACTTAAGGCTCAAACCACAAGATGGAACTCATACCCAACCATGTTTGGGTGACCTAGAGCCTGAAATAGATAGCCCAGGGTCTTAGGGGAAAACTAAATACTACTATTCTAAAATACGGTGAGGAATAGCAATAAAACGAGTCCTAATGACATTTTTCTATATTCGCAGATCTGTCTTGCTCCACCATCATCAGAGAATCTTCTTCCAGTAGCAGAGGGGAACAAATACAGAAACCCACAGCCAGACATCATGCAGAAAGAGAGGGGTAAAGAGAGGAAGGGAGGGAAAATCTTGGAATACTCAGTTATAAATGGCATGTCTCCATCACATTTTCTCCTGCCACCCGAGGACTCAGGACTCAGTGAGCACTTTGGAAGAGGTTACAGAAAGAGTGTAATAGCCTGAGGGAATGAGGACACTAAGAAACAAGGCGCTCTGCAGCAACATGAGTGATGCACATGTGAACACACAGAGACTGAAGCAGCCCACACAGGGACTCCACAGGTCTGTGACATACGGACCCTAGAACCGAAAGGAGTAGACACACGCCCCATGTCTGCCCTAGAAGCAATCTCCAATTGATAACCACTTGCAAATGGAAATTTAGTTTCCTCCAAGGACATCTCAGTGGGGAAACAAACTCGTTAAGAGGAGCTGCATGCCCAGTAGTAGATGGTCAGGAGAAAACGAACCCAGGGGCATATTTGGAGGCTCCTTGTCTCACAATGTTAGGACAGGGCTGTAGTGCCCACCTGTACTACGTGACAGTGCAGCACTACTCCTGCATTGCGGCACCTGCACTACAGGACCATTCGTGAGCCTCAGGCAAGGGGCTGGAGATTGAAACACACAAAGACACACAGAGACATCACAGACAGAGACACACAGAGACAGCACAGACAGAGACACACCTCTAGTCACTGGTAAAGAAGCCCTCTATTGAATAGCATCATGGAGGCTTATATACCCAACACAGTCAGGTGGGTCAACAGGTGAAAACCTTATCCTCTGATCCTCAAGGCCAAGGCAACACGTGCTCATGAAGCAGAGCTGGTAAACAATTTTGACACAGCTTTCAGTAACTCAAATCAGAAGGAAAGTAAAGATCTCTAGCAGGGAAAAGCAGCTGGAGGCCAGGACTCCAAATGGTCCCAACAAAGGGCTTTTCCTTTTTTGTTATTGTTAATTTTATCACATTAATTTTTATTTTATTTATAACTTCTCCTTCTCTCTCTTGTGCTCTATAGGTCCTCAGTGTGCATATTATGGATTCCATGTTTAGTGTTGTTATGGGATTCCTGAGTGTGTGAATGTATGGGTCTCCGTTTCTTGTGCCTTCTCTTGGACTCTTTTCCTTCTGTTGGTTTTGTCCAATGTGTTAGCTTTTGTTTTAGCTTATTATATTATATTTTACTTTTCTATTATCCCTTGGAAGCCTATTTTTTTCTAATGAGAGTCAGAAAGAGGTAGATCTGAGTAGGAGGGGAGGTGTCGAGGAACGGGGCAGAATAGAGGGAGAAGAAATCATAATCAGGATTTATTATGTGCGAAAAAATCTCTTTTCCATGCAAGGAAAAAATAGACTTACAATTGTGTTAGGATGAGGAGGGCATGGGAGTAAGAAGTGACAAAGCTTACACAGAAGAAATGATGCTGTCATCTTCCCGTGTAAGGATAGAAGCTGTAAGCCACTGTAGGGTGAATGAATGAGGCACTGTATTTGATCTAAGCGTAGAGTGGGAGGCAGGAGATGATGGCAATAGAAGTGGTGATGGGCACATGGTACCCAACTTTAGAAGACTGTATGAAGGGCCCTAAGGAGAAGGACATAGGGATGTAGCAGGCAGGAAAGGCAGGTGGAAAAGAGAGTGTGAAGGCCAGTTTTTGGTCTTGGAGAGATGGAAAAGGATTGAAATACTGGCCAGGAGGGGGCGTGTGGAGGACAGGTTAAAGAAACACTGGCATCTAGGTCTAATAAGGTTGAGATCACTGAGCCAGGGGTTCTCAGCCTCATTACAACAAACAGGAGCCATTGGGAAGAGAGACCACAGTACACTCTTCTGAAGGGAGACCTCTTGGCTGAATCTAGAGGTAGCAGCATACCTGAGGTGGATGAGGAAAAGTGGCATGTCACCTGCTCCTCGGGCACAAGCGGAGCAGCAAAGAGAGTACTGCTAAAGACTGTGGAGACTGTGGATTTTCTGGGCTCTTCCTGGGTTCTGCAGTAAAGGGGCAGTACTCATCTAGAAGAATGTCTGCAGAGGGGAAACTAGAAATGTGAGGAGATACTTCTTCATGCACCATGCCACATGGACTGGCAAGCGCATGCCCAAAACCCAACTCACGGGGTCAAGAGCTAAGGGTCCAGGCTTTGCCTAGGAAAAACAGTGAAACTTCTGCTTCCACTACAGTTACAGTGGGAGAGGTGGGAAGGTGAGGAGAAGGCTTTGGCCATCTCACTTACACCAAGGAGCGTCCAGCAAGAGTTCCTAAACAAAGACTATGCGATGATTGAGGAGAAATTAGTTGTGTTCGGCTTTGCAGCACAAAAGGAGGTAAAGCAAAGAGCAAGAGACTGAGATAGGGAACGGTCACGTGAGAGAAGGAAAAGCTACAGTTCAAATATTCATTTGGTGCTCTGGGAGCAGATGGGGAGCCAATTGGCTCTAGCCCTATGGCTGGAGTTGTTGGGGAGACTCAGCAGACAGACCAGCTTAGGCTGAAAGCCCTTTGCCAAAGCTAGGGAAAATTGGCTGAAGCAGCAGTGCCTTTGTGACCCTACAGTGCATAGGCTGTTGAGGCTTTGTACATGAGCAAAGTAGCCAGGCTCTTGGTGATCTGAGTACTGTGGGGAAAGGGATGTTGAGCTCCTGCTCCTTAAAGTAACTCATCAAGAAAGCCAACAGAGTCTGGAGCGGGTTGCGTTCAAAATGGAGAGAGCAGGAGTTGGGCTTTTACTGCTGTGCTGAGCACAGATCACTTCACAGCAGGTGCTCCAGTAGGATTAAACTGTTTGCTCTCCAATCAGCAGGCTAGTTAATCCTCCACAACCTTTGCCAGGAATATGCACCCAGTAAACAATCTGTTCGGAAAGAGCGGACCCAACAAAAACCAGAAGCGAGTGTCTGCCCCTTATAGATCTGAACCCCTCTTCAAGTACTACCCCTCTATAATTTCTGGAGGTGGTAATGGGTCTCCAAAAACCATACTGTGTTTCACAAGCTTTATAACCCCTCTCCCTTTGTCACCCAAGTGCGAGTATATATTCTATGTACATTGGCTGGGGGAGGCCGACCCACTTGGGAGAGTTGGTTAAGGTCATGCTGAGTGAGTGGCACACTGTGAATTAGAAAAGCCTTGTGGCCTGCCTCTCTCCTGCCCCAGTCTTTTTTCTCGAACCAAGAACAAGTTGCCATATGAAGAAAGCATAAAAAGCATTAACCTCTGATAAGTTACACTTATTCTTGTGCTCTTGACATTTATTTGGGTTGTTTCAATTTGTGTGGCTTTGGATATAGAGTTCTGTATGGTGTCGTCTGGTTTCTGTTTTTTTTTTTTTTTTATATATATTTCTTTAGGAATTTCCCTTTCTCTTTAGTTGAACACACTGTTTCCTGTTGCAAGTAAAGCTGACTCAAAATCTGTCCCTCATTTGGTTTGTCACTGACATGTGAAATCAAGCAATAGTGAGGCAGCCGGTCATCTCCTCAATCTTAGTGCTTCTAGGTCAGCCAATCTGAATGTTTCCTAGGATAATACAATTATTTTAACAATGATTTCACATGTTCTCGCTGGTCATTTTTCACTGTAATTAAAGCCTCTGGTCTTTAGGAATACTCTACCATTTTCTAATCATCACAGTGTAGTCTGTGTTTAAATCCCTGGTGTGTGTAATGTTTATGAATGTTCCTGGCTACTTTTCTTTAAAATCAGAACTGTTGACTTCATTGTGGCAATACCACAAGCTGTACAGAGTGGCCCAGAGCCACAAGGAATCCTCTTTCTAAAAACAGACTTGACCTCAGAAAATAAGGGGCTTTACATGATAGAATCTCAGCTGCTCATACATCTCTGCTTTGCACTAACTGCCAAGCATATGTGTTGAGATTCACAGCTGGCCCGATTACAAACAAATATAAAAATGAACTCAGTGTCCTTTGCCACACCATTTTTTCCCCAAAAGGCTGAAACTCACTTGAAAAAAAAATATGAACACTTCCTTGTTTCTAAAAATTGCTCCTTTAATGACCATGCATCCAGCTAGGCAAGATGAGCAACGGCATACTAACTTCTAATAATGCGATTTTTCATACAGCAAACTGGGCTTCTAAATTGACAAGACAATCACAATACATAATTGTGATGGCATGGTTACTACTGTGCTTCATGGTGGTCCACACAGAAGGACATGCTTGCCTGCTATGCTTCAAGAGTTGGAGTTGTACTGAGGTGGTCCCCTCGGACATGACATGACAGTTCAGTAGTCAGAGACGGATACCTTAAGACAACACTTCAAATAAACATTACAGAAAGATTCACAATAAACAAAGCATCAAATGATCAACTGGGTGGACTGGCCTTAAAGAAGACATTGCCAATCTTCAAGGAATTAAAATAAGAGTAGGAAAGGAAGGGAATTTTATTTGAAATGTATGGTTTGAAATAATATTTATATGTTTCAGTTGACTCTAGGCAGAGAAAGAGGTCTATACTTATTTAGTGTTATAGTCAACCTTCATTAGGTTTAAGAGACCTAGGAATGGTGAAAAACTGTGCATGGGATGAATGTCATGAACTAGTCAAATGCACATATGGTTCTTAGAACAGAAGAGGTGCACACATTGCCTCACCTACTTAGAAAGCCTGAGTCCAAGAACAGAGAACGAGCTTGCGTCCGCACAAGAAAAGATGCACCCTCTACCCTTGGGATGACTGATGTTTTCTTACTTCATGACTAAGAGAGGAAAGCTCCGTTGTGTGCTACATGCATGCTAGATTCAGAGACAATCGGGCTGGCAAGGATGTCAGGTCAACAACTCCTCTGACTCTAATTCTGACCAGTCACTGCCACTGCTCAGAGTCATGCCCCTCCGTTGGAAGGGGCATGCTAAGGGAGGGTCTAAGGGACATGGGAAGGATAGGAAAGCAGTCTCTCTGAGCTGGTAACTTTTTACTCTCAGGGACACTGAATGGAGAAACAGGAGGAAAGCTCAGGATGATTGTCTAAAGAGAACAAGTAGAGGGAAGGGGGTCCCAGGAACCCTAGAAAACAGTCAACCCGAAGTCCATTTTGTAGATGTCCGGCCTTAGGACCACTCACCCCATGCTTGGCTAGATCTTTTGTTCTTCCCAGACATTCAATTATTTGTTCATCCCAGTGTAGACAACCCAAAGATTCCCTGGATGGCTACCAGCATGCTTGCTAAAATGTGTGAGTATTTCAAATTTCTTTGTGAAAATGTTACCATCCCAGCTTGAACCCAGGGAACAGAATGCAGACAGGTTCTCGCTGACTGACAAGGGCAGCTCACTGGCAAAAACTGGGACCAGCAGAATCCCACACTCTGCTGAGAAAAGGCAGGTCCGCTTTTCTAAAGCTGTTTGGATCCGTCATCGGAGGATCAAGTGTAGAGTGGGTAAGAGGGGCACTGAGGGGTGGGGGGGTTGAAGGTGACGAGAAGAAAGTCCATCTCTATGTGGACAGAGATACTGCAGGCCTTGCAGCCAGCCCTCCTCACCGTCTGTCTGGGAGCTCATGGGCTGGCAGGTGCTACCTAACTTTAAGGAGCCCTGAGATAAGATACGTGTTTCTACTTGATACCGTTTGTTTAAGAAGACCAATTCTCAAGCTTCTGGCAATATAGCTGTTGTCAACATGAAACTCCTCTGCCACTTTAAGTGAATTCCTGGGCAGGGTTTCCAATTTATTAAACTTTATAAAATTATTTGAAAGCTAATTTCTTTCTGAAATTTTGGATTTTCCACCCCAAATAACTTCAAATCTCATCATTAGTGAAGTTTCCTCTTGAGGAATTTTCTATTCTTTTGAACATTATTTGTTTGTTCATTTCGTGTTCATGGGCATGTGGGGGGAGGGACGTCAGTGAGCACGTGCAAGTCAGACAAGAGCTTGGAGTCAGTTCTGTCTTCCCACCACATGAGTTCCAGGGATTGAACTCAGGTCTTCAGGGTTGGTGGCAATCATTTTTATGCACTCAGCCGTCTTGTCAGACCAGAAGGGCTTTAATTTTAGTTATATGAAAAAAAAAAGCAAGCCAGATAAAACATGTATTTTCAAGAAATGTTTTATGGAAAAAACCCTTTATTATAAGACCTATAACTGTCTTTTTAAGCATCATGTAAGCATGTCCATGGGAGATTGCTGTTACTCATATAAAAGTCTAAATAATCGCTGCAGAAGAACTACAAAGCCATTACTTCAATTTTAGAATAAACATTTAATGACATACACTTACAGTGATTGATTCTCCGCCGCCATTATTCAGATCCACAGCACTCTCCCTCTTCTTTACAGTTCTTTAATATATAGCTGTCAGCCAACGAAGCATGGCGAATTCAATGAAATTACTTTCAAGTATAAAATAACAGTGTATTTTGAAATTTTAATTTATTTTCTTTACTGAAAGCAAACTTTTAAATGTTGAGACACGTTATTCTAATTCAGAAGGACTGATACCGAAGTCCTCAGAGTATGCTCAGCAGCCACGTCACAAATGACAATTTCAGTTCATGAATGACACAAAACCAATTTGGAGGGACCTGTTTGCATCCTGACTGGGATCATTTCTTTCACTCTGAATCTATAGAATGCAAAAAGAACACAATGCCAAAAACTTAGCTGTGAACCTCACTGGGTATTTGGATAGAAGACAGTGCAAAATTGGCTCATGCTGGTTTACAATTGTACAAACTCAAATCACTTGGTTTCAATGGATCTGCTATAAACTCGTGGCATAAAATAATGTCTGTTACATGGAATGTCATGTGTTAATGTGCCAAAGTGGGCTGAGAATGTAAACTCCCATCAACTGCCTAACAAGACAGTCGTGGGGAAGGACATGCCTCCCACTGTGCTTCTACGGCTGCCACTTAGAGAAGAGAGCAGAATGTTAACAAACTCATAATTTTTTTGCACAGATTAAATGAGATAATGCATGAAAAGCACTCAACACAATGCCTCACATAAAGGGAGTGCTCAATAAAAGATTATTATTGCATCGAACCTTCCTGCCAAGCAGAGAAACTCCATTAACTGGAATGTAACTATGATTTCTCTACGGGGGCTTGAGATGATTTCAATAATTTATCCCTTGTCATCTTCATCTAATGACTATAAAAAGAGAGTCAACTCCAGATTGTCTAGTTATCCTTTGTGGGTGAACTTCAGAGGGACAGAAGTCATACACATGTCCCCAAGCTGAAGAAATTTAATAAAAATGCCTCTAGGTCTCCAAACTTCAAATAAGTTCTTAGAAGTCCACTGTGATCTGTGCTCTCTGCGTGAATTGGGCTTCAAATCAAAAGGCGCCATTCCTAGTCTTCATTTACATAGTAATTCATTTGGGACCATGAGACCTACCAGCAGACTCCTGGATACAGATGTGATTTCATCTTTAAACCCAGGATATTAATAAGCAGTCCTGAAGAAAGTCCCACAGAGAGCTGTGGGGTAAAAGTCCAAGAGCAGGACTCACTTCCCTCCTCCTTGCTCCCATGGCTTTATTTATTTACTAATTTTTGAGACAGGGTCTTCCTGTATAACTCAGGCTTGGGTCAAATGTTCAATCCTCCTGCCTCAGCCTCGCAAGTACCGCAGTTACAACTGCGCACCTCTACAATTAGGCATGTCCCAGTAGTTGCCACAATTGAGTGGCAAAAGTAAACAATACTTCTGCCTGCCGAAAACAAAAACCAAACTAAAATGTCAACCCAAGTACAAAATACAATAAAAGGGTAAATAATACTTAAGCCTGCCAATAACAAAGCCGAAATAAAAGGTCCACCAAGGTATGAAATACAATAGAAGGTGGCATCAAGACATGTATAATATAAAAAAAAAAAAAAAACAGACAGCAGTGGGGAGCAGAGAAGGGTTTGGGTATCTTATGAAACACCGCTAATTTGTAAACTAAGTTAAAATACATATTTTTTTAAAAAGTGTTTGAACAGATGGATCCTGTGTGTGTGTGAACAATAATTCTCCAGGGTGACGAGAATAGAATAGTGGAGATTCCTTACGAGTCACTGGGGAAAAAGACATCAATGGTCTTTCCCAACTCTGGACCCTGCCTCCTACCATGCTGACCCACAAGTAAGATGTGCCCACTGGACAATAATGACAAAACTATATCTGGGGTAAACAACTGTTCTCTTTCATGGACTGAGGCCTTCTACAGCAAAAGGAATCCATGCCTTGTGCTAGCTAAGTCATCAGCCCTAGCAGGGAGGCCACTGGCGGTGTTTCACCAAACAGTCATGCTATCAAACTTCCTTCTAAACGTTTATGTGTGTATTCATCTACTTGTGCTGCTCTCCATCTTGGTAAGAGAAGCTTCTTCCTGCCCTGGATGGTGGTTACTGCAGAGATACGTAAGTGTTGAAGATGCTGAGAGTAAGCAACCATGAGTCTCCAGTGGAGCTGGGCATCTCTATCTATCTTCTCTCCTCCAGACTCAGGGACCGTTGCAAAAAGAAGGGTCAGAAAGAATGTAAGAACCAGGAAGTGACGAGAAGTACCATGAGAAGGTGTTCCTGGACATGATAGGGCTGTTACACGCATGAAGTTGCAGGAGTTGTCACAGGCTACACAAGACCAAGCCAGTTAGAAATTGCAGAATGCGGTTGGAAAGGGGCTCTAGATTCCCCACCCCTTCCTGAGGGTTATAGGCTACTGGGGAAGGGACAGTCACTTTTCTTTGAGGGGGGCTACTGGTACATTGTCCGTGCCGCAGTGGATGAATCCACCAATGCACACTCAAAGCACTAATTAGACTCAGTGAGTTATAACTTTAAATTTGCATGAAATGGGAGGAAGTGAATTAGAATGTGTATTCAGGGAGTTGAAAGGAGGGAGAAGGGGTAAATACAACCAAAATACATTATATGCAAATATAAAAATTAAGTAAGTTTTACATTTATTTATTTTCAAAATCAATAACTTTACAGCATGAATGGAGAGGATCTCAATCGTGTACACTTGGAAAGCACCTCTGCAGCTCAGGATGTGGTGACCAAAAGCTTGTCATCTGCTTAAATCTATGCAAACTAGTATTGCCTACAAATAAAGTTTAGGAAGACTAGCCTTCAGTAGGACAAACTGTCTAAAACTAAACTTTTTTATTAAGAAAACTAGCACTAGATTCTCATTTTTTTTTTTTTTTTTTTTTTTTTTTTTTGGTTTTTTTGAGACAGGGTTTCTCTGTGGCTTTGGAGCCTGTCCTGGAACTAGCTCTGTAGACCAGGCTGGTCTCGAACTCACAGAGATCCGCCTGCCTCTGCCTCCCGAGTGCTGGGATTAAAGGCGTGTGCCACCATCACCCGGCCTCATTTTATTTTTTATATTTCCATTGACACAAATAAAGCAGCACCTCTCTGTGGCCTCTGCATCAGCTCCTGCCTCCAGGTTCATGCCCTGTTTGATTTCCTGTCCTGACTTCTTGCAGTGATACCCACTCTGAGATATGCTCAAATCCCAGATTTCCAGAGGACATTCTCAAAGTTCTATTCTTTTTCTGGAAAAAAAAAATGGTAACCGTCTGACAGCAGCTCCATGTCCTAGGACCAATCCCCACACAGCCTCCACTTCTTTCACTGGAGATTATTTTTTCATGAACTTTCTTGCAAGCAGGTCATGAGTGACTGATTCCCTCCTTGTTGCTGGATATGAATCTTAGGTTGGTGTCTGGAACCACTGTGATACATTCATGTTGAAATGCTATAAGCAAACCAATAATTGAATTGAGGTTTAATGTCCCCCAAACATTAGTGAATGAGGATGAATACATAAGTAGAAACCATGTGAACCCTCCCTGGAAGAACCTCAGCTACAAGGCCCTGTTTAGAAGTGTCCTGTTTTAAAAAATGCTGCTTTAGAGAATGCCGTATGTCATACAAACATTGTCTGCCCCTCTTCATGTTTAACACTGAAGGAAACAATCCAAAGACATTCAGCTGTAGAAATTTTCCCGAGAGTATTCAAAAGTGATTTAGGACTGCAACAATTTAGGGGAAGGAAGGCATGTTCTATTGTGTGTGTGTGTGGGGGGGGTGGGTGGCTGCATGTGTGAGGGCACAAGAACATGTTGTAGAATATCACTAACAACTAAAGACATGTTACATTTGTTTATGCTGTGTTTGTTTAATTGGGCAAGAATACATTCCACTTGTTTGTGCTGCTTTTGTGTAATTATTTAAAGATGTATTACATTTGTTTCACCTTGCCTGCCTAAGACACCTAATTGGTCTAAGCTGAACAGAAAGAATAAGAAGGGGGAAAGACCTAGGCTCGAGAAGAGAGGGAAAAAGGAGGAGAGAAGCAGGGAGAAAGAGAGTAACATGACCAGGCCAGAAGCCAGCCAACTACACCCAAGGTAAAACATAGATAAAGAGAAACAGATTAAAATAAGAGCTAAGGCTGAGTATTCAAAACTAATAATAAATCTCTGTGTCGTGATTTGGGAGCTGGTTGGTGGTCTAAAAAGAAAGTCCTGATACAGGTACATGTATGTGCACAGAATGTGGAGCCTGAAGATTGGTGTTGGGCATCTTCATTGATTACTCTATACTTTATTTATGGGTGCAGGGTCTCTCACTGAAGCCACGGCTCCCATTCTGGCTAATCTAGCCAGCCATTTTGCTGCCAGGAACCCTTGTCTCTGTCTCCTGGATGCTGAGATCTCAGGCAGACTGCTGCACCCACCCAGGTTTTCCCTCATTCTGGGCATCAAAGACCCCCACCCTCATATTTGCACGATAAGGGCTTTACCTACAGAGCCATCTCCCTATCCGTGAGTGAGATATTTTAACACATTTAAGTCATTTTCAAAAGAATAGTTTTAGTTTGTGGTGTTTAACTTTGAAAAGGCAATGTGCACACTTTTCCTCCATGTATTTATAATGTCAACTTTACAAGCACCTTCCTATTCAACATCAAATTAATGAATGCAGATCATCCAGCACAAAAAAAGACAGGCATCAGAATTACAGAATCTAGGGAATAGATAGGAAAACATAACATATTTTAGACTTTCTAAGGCTACTCAAGTTATCTTTTCCCCTTAGCAGAAGTTTCTCCCTTGTGTATGTCTCTGACTTTAGAGAATATGGAGTTCTCAGGTAAGGTGGCCTTGACCTTTTAAAGCCTTGATCTCCTCATCTTTATCATAAAATCTACGGAAATTGCATCTAGAGCAAGGGGTTACAAAGTGACTCAAGAATGCTAAAATCCAAAACGTTATCAAAATAGCCAATATATGCCATGGCAATATGATACTTCCTTCTTAAGATAATCAATAATAAAATCTTAAGAGTACTAATGACAACTGTATCTTTATTTCTTTTATGTTTGAGGTAAGGACTACGTTTATCTGTAGATATAAGAACAAATATTTAGATTGTGGTTAGTGATTGTGCTGATTTAATAAGATGATAGTGTATGTTCTTCAAGATCCTTGATTTCCCTAGCCCCAGGTAGGCAGTTGGCTAGGTTTCCAGTACTTGGCATGATTTCCCTCTTGTTGAGTAGATCTTAAGTCCCATTAGAGAACTGTTGATTCCTGACAAGGCATGTGTGCCATCACTGCATCATTAGGGTTATTGTGCCATGCTGGTCTTTTTTGTAGCTCGTTGGTGTCATAGCTGTCCTTTGGAAGCATTCATGGTGCTTCTGGAACTATGAATATTAATTAGTCTCCTGGGATGAGGCTTTGGGGTCAGGGACCTCTGAGCTCTATATGAGAAGTCTGTGGTGTCTTCAGCAATAGAGACTTAACTTCACCTCTGGGTACAACCAAGGGCAGCAGAAATAGCCATAGAATCTGGCATACTTTTCAGTGAAGTAGGATTTTGAAGATCTATTTTGCCTTGTAATGGTTGTTTTCTTCTGTATTCTGCAGAATGTCTGTCAGTTATTTCTGTGAATCGGGAACCCTTAAAAATCATCCCATCTTTTGGAAAGTTCAGCGGTGACCTTTCTGTGGGTCCTGCATGTCCAGTTCATAAGGCGTACCATCAAGCAGTCTGAGCAAGAGCAGTTTCTCACCCAAATGACTAGCCTTGTCATATTGAAGGCAAATTCCATAATGAGTTTCTTCGATGCCCATAAGCCTCTCTGAAATAATTGGTGCTGCCAGAAGCAGACATGTCTCACTGTTGAGAAAAATCTAAGTTCTTAAAAACTTTAAAATGCCATATTCCATAGGTTTTTGAAGTGTTGAAGATAATATAACATATCTTTGTATACCTAGACAACCTAACTAATGTAATTACAAGTTTGATTATTGTAGATTACCACCTATTAATCTGTATTTATCAACTATACATTTTAATGACCTATATAAACATAATACCTTAAAAAAGAGTAGATATATGTGTATATATGTATACGGTGTAACAAACTCAACCTTAAATTTATATCAATAGACCAAAATCTATACTAATGTAGTCATCTCTATATCATATCCTCCTTAATTTTTTTATAAATTGACTGTGACCATTAATCATTTATAACTAACCCTTTTAAAACAAACATAAACATTTATAAGCAATCATTTTGGGAATGTGGGTGTAGTTTTCTCCAAACTACTTTCTGCTGTTTGTTGGGTGAAGTATTTTTAGTGTTCACTTTCCAGTGGGTCTTAGTCCATCAAACTACATTAGCCTGGAAAGAATCCACAGGTTCTCATCTTCTGTGGAAACAAAAGTAGAACTTTTTTCCAAAGTAACATATCTTTAGCCTCATATTTTGAAGTCAAAATACCTTTAAAATATAAATTTTGGTTTAGCTTAGCAACCCCCATAATCAAATGTCTCTCTACAGTTAGCTCATTAACAGTCAAAAACTTCAAAGACAAAAACAATAGCATACACAATCCAGACTTTCTGTGTATTTTCCATCTTTGTGTGGATTTTTAATATTACTTTTACAGTCTCAAATACTATCATATATCATCAAAATATCAGTGATGTTGACAAGGAAGTCATGGTTAATTATGATACCACAGTACAATATTGCCAGGGTTAAGGGTCTGACACAGTCAAATCTCGGCAGCCTTCCCCAATCTTACTGCTCTTCTACCTAAAATACAATGAGACTCAATTTATCTCCGAACTTTTACTTTGCAGGAAAGCTAACTAAGTTTTGGGGAGCCTGGGTACCTGGCAGATATAATTCAAGAGTGTTTTATTTGTGATTTGGTGTTTTAGCCATCAAATATACAAAAATGATTTAGCCATAATTGTGCCTCAGAGACTACCAACATCACTGGCTCAGACACAGCCATAGTAAGGAACTAAGTAATTTAAACGTGATGATGAATATTCATATTTCTACCACTACACACAATCCAGTCTTTGTTTTCAGGTAACTCCACACATTGGTTGTTTTATTATGCATGCATGTATGTCTGTGGGCATTCTCTCTCTCTCTCCCTCTCTCTCTCCATCTCCCTCTCTCTCTCCATCTCCCTCTCCCTATCCCTCTCTCAAAATCACAACATAAGATAGATGCTCATAGACTCTATTGCTTAGTTTTGAACTTGGTCACAAGGGTAGGTACTCTTCTAAAGCTTAAGTTTTTTTAACTCGGTATCATATTACTGAGATTGTTTATATTGTTAAATGTACCTGTTATTCAATTATGGGGGACACAAGAGAAGCTCTGTGATGTTTCTAGGAAAAGCCTTGAACTCCAGTCTTCTATACAGAAGTCCAGCCACTAATCCACTGCCCTCTTTCCTTCTATGCTTGCATCCCTTCTCCCCTGAGTATCATTTTGTTCAAAAAGAGCTCTTCCTCTGAGCACTGAGTAGCAACCAGGGGTAGCTGCCAACCAAGTCTCATACAAGGCTGGCCCATAATCTTAAACATGTAAGAAAATTGGCACTGAGCTTCTCTGGCTGTGTGTGAGGACAAGAAAAATCAAGTTTACAGAGAGATGCTAAAGGTAGGGAGATGGTTCACCTGGGGAAGAAAAGAAACTCCCCGTCACAGCTGACTGGGCAGTGGGAGGTGGAAGGTAAGGACAACTCCCACACTACTTCCCTCGGGCCAAGAGCAAAAGCCAATCATGGCAGAGACCTTTGTAGGCAGAACTCATTGCCATGTTGCTATGGTAATTCTTCCTCCAGCTCAGAGGCTTCCTCTCTCTCCAACAAAGCTCGGTTTCCAAAACCAGAGGGGTGAGAGCGGTGGCGGAAAAGTTATAGCTGCTGAAGCCAAGTTGAGAAGAATTCTACTGAGAGAAGCCCCCCTTCTGTTGTGTGCACACGTATATGTGTGTGGGTGTGTGTGTACCCATGCACATTGGGGAAGGAAGGATAAAGCACATTTTCTCCACTCTGGGCTACAGTAAGACCATAGCTTTAACTAATTCACTCTAAACCTCCATTCTTCCTGAATAATGAATGATAACTATTTCAGGTAACTCTCGATTGAAGAAATTTCATCTGTACTGGAATGTGAACATAATATGAGTATCCCCACACACACTCATGAAAACACACACACACACACACACACACACACACACACACACACCTTCTGCTATATTCTCTAAACAAACAACAGATTGCATTGCTGCTGTTCTAAATTTTATGCCAGAAAATCAGAGATAAATAAAAAAAAAAAACCTTCATCAAGATTCAAACCAAATGCATGCTTCTACAAAGTTGTATACTGCACAATTATGAACAATTCATGAATGTTCATTGAAGCCCATGCCTGAGAAGATTCAGGAAAAATTGTTGCTCAGCCCAGCTCTCTGGGGAAGGACCATATGTGAGAGGGAGTCAGATTTCCCATCTGCATGGTGCATTCCCAAATGCTCGGGCCAGCATTCTCTGTGAAGTTACTCGTGGTCCCCATCGTACAGATGGACGGCTAGAGAGAAGTGGTGTGATGCCTTTGCCACTGTTCTTCACAGGATCCACGGAAGCGATAAGCTCCCTCTCTAGTCAGTGAAACAAAATAACCTTTCAAAGAATATCAGCAGACCCAGGCATGGTGGCACACACCTGTGAACCCAGCACTAGGTTTTTATCATTTGGAAAGGAGGTGGAAGTCTGGAGTGAATGATTTCACTCAGGAAGCAGAGGCAGGAGGTTCACTACAAAGTGTGAGGTCACTCAGTTATTCATAGGAAGTTCCAGATCAGTCGGGGCTATAAGGTAACAAATACCCTGTCGCAAGCAACCAAACAACAAACGCACAAACAGGTTGAATAAGCTCTGTAAGGTCACAGACACAGGACTCAGGGTATTATTAGTTCATGCCAGCAAGTCTACGGTTACCCTTGCCACCACCAGATATACAATCAGAGTGTGACTTCCATGAGCAAGTCAAGTGGAAATTTAGGATGTCAGATACTTAAACATCATCCTTTTAACCAATAGTCATTCTAAGTATATGATTCATAGGTCTCTGTTGTATTGTGGCGTTATTTTGATGATCTATTACAAGTAAAATAAGATGAAGGTGCTCAAAATCCATTTTTTTCCTCAAAATGAAAAAGTACAGCTATCACACAAAATTAAAAATGAAAGTCTGCCCATTCATCAACTCTAATGGCAATACTGGAGCGTATAATTTTTCCATACATGACCCCAGGCAAGTGATTTTAATCTTCTCATGCCTCATTTTTCTCATCTTTGAAATGGGGATATAATTAGTACCAGTGTCTGAATCCAGGTGATTTTGATGATTAAGTGATTCTTTATTCAAGGAAAGAAGTTGGCCCAGCACCAAGACAGACCTCAGTTGTTATTCGACATTCTTGTCCCATGCCTAGCTCAGATACCCTCTCTCAAGGCAGGGTAAGGAGATCTGTGCTTTACACACAGACACGATCACACTGCTGGCACTTGATAAATACACCCTCATACCATGGCTAAGCATCTATTTTTCATAATTTACATGAAAATAGGCCCAGTGTAAAATTTCTAAAATGATGACGGTGCTCTGTGCCCAGAGGTGACTGTACGGCAGTGGTTGGGTGAACTGAAGTGGAGAAACCATATGCAGGGAAGGATCCAGGTTGCACTAGGGCATAGAGTCTAACTTTGGGGCATAGACTGGGCAGCTGGGCAAGAAGCATCAGCCTGGCAGCAGCTCTGCCTGAAGCAGCTCCTTTGAATAAAGATTTCCAGCTGACCGCACATCTAAGTGGCAGGGTCATGAATGGCCTCAGGGTCTGAGAAGCAAGAATGTGTCTACAATCTAAGAAGAGCCTTTACTCCAGAAATGTATGAACAGGAAGGCTCACCCCGCAAGTTTCCTGACACACAGTCACAGATTCTAGCAAAGATAATTCCCCCCACTCCAAAGCTGTTGCCATTGAAGAACAGAGAGTGGTTGCTTATTATAAAGAATTTTATAATTAAATGAATGTATTTATATGCAAACCTCATGGAATAACATGATTTCACCCTTTAATTATTCCCAAGGGGGGGAAAAATCAAAATTCATCTCCATGAGCAATTGACAAATATGATGTAATCAAATCGTCTGTGACAAGTGTCATCATGAATTCCTAAGCAAAAAATTGGAATCAGAAGAAAACTGAGATATCATCTAATCCACCATTCCATTGTGTGAAGACAATAAGATCAAGGGAGATTTGTTCACTGGTCCAACTGTGTCTCAACTTGTTCCACTATCTCAGAAGGCAACAACTCAATATTGTATAATCACATTGCAAAACTCTATGCCACCACCATATGCTCATAACTCAAAGCTTCTCTCAGGGTTGGACCCGTGGCTCAGCGGTTCAGAACACCGGTGCTCTTCTGGAAGATCTAGGTTCAGTTCCCAGCATCCACACAGTAGCTCACTACTGTCTATAACTACAGTTCCAGGGCATCTCCTGGAACTCCTTACCTGCTACATACACAGTGCACAGACACACATACAGACAAAATACACATGAACACAAAATAAAGTCTTTTAACAGTAAACATCAATAGCATCAATAATCTTGATTCCACTCTTCCCAGACCATAGGGTGCCTCTTTCTATCTGGAAATCTTCCCAAACTTGCTTTGCTCTGTTGCAACCAGAGAAAGACAGTCAAATATGCCAAAGGTTCCCCACCTACCTTCCAAAAATTTCATGCTAATACATTATACCTTTTTAGCCTATGAAATCTACCCACCTTTCAAATCTTTGACTCCCTGTAGAAGCAAAAGTAAGAGTAGTTGGTCTCCTTGCTGCATCAAGAATATGCATAAATAACCTTTGGTTTGGACATGGTGGAATTTGAATATGAATATACTATTTAAAATTCCTATTTGCTGAATAGCATTTTTAAAAATAGATTTTAGAGTCTAGCGGCTACAAAGCAACTTAACAGCTATCTCTACATGAGCTGTTTGAGCTGAAACAGTACAGAGCTTATACATGATTCAAACTCTTCCTTCCTGTCACGGCTGCCAACAATATTCCAGGTACCAGGAGCCCTCTCACCCTGTGTCCGAGTCCCACCCTGTACAGTGATCCACACTAATCCTTTTTACGCATATGTTATAAATTAGGTACAAACCTGTGTGCTAGCACTGGAAATCTGGAGGGAGCTGTTGGTACAACACTATGCCTTTTGCTATCCTAACACACTAACGCACCTAATGCCAGGACTTGCACTCAGTAAGTACACAGAGATATTGTTAATGTAAATTCACTGGAAACAATTGACTTAACACTTGATTTTTTCCAAGTTAGGTTTCACTAACTTGGGACATTTTAGTTCATCCATGGAGACTAAAGTGGGCACAGAGGCACACACACACACATACACATAGATAATCGTTGATAAAGAGCCCATGCCAAACGCTGTGATAGAAAGATAATAGAAAGCTCAGAGGGCACAGACTGGGGTTGGATTAGCTCTGCGTAGGTTTCATAAGAGGGCTCAAGGAGGACATATCGTTAAATCTATGCCCAGAAGAACTTCTGCGGTAGAGATGGGAAGCCAGGAGGAGTGGAAAATAAGAACAAAGGCCTACCCTGCAGTCCTGTCGGGTTGCAGAGCTAAAGGAATAATTGAAGAAGAGTGTACAGTAGCGCCCTGTGGTTTGCCAACTGATAAAATCAAGAGATCGTTTTCCACCTACTAAACTTCCCTGCTGAAATCTGCACGAGAAAGTCCATGCTGGGATGCCAGCAGATATTAAAGTGCTCTGAAGCGCCTAGATTCTGAAATCTATATTTTTAAAATATTGCTTACTGAGCACATATTTCTGTCACAGCTCCTCGTTCAAATCCTACTTGGGGCAAGACCAGAATTGGTGGTCTGCCTACTCCCATGTTGCTGTAGCAAAGGGGCGTCTCTCGTCCCTCACTTATATTTTATGGAAACCACCACTCCTACACAGTTATATTACAGCTCTTCCCAAGGGCTCCAACCAAAGATGGTCTCCCTTAATGTAGTAAGCAATGCGCTGAACATTGCCTTGTGGATTTTGTTTTGGTGACATTTTGGAAAGCCAGCGTTCAGCAAGGGCTACCTCTCCAGTCTCCCCAATCAGCTGACTCAACCATTACCTGTAACCTGATCACTAACCCAAAGTGATTTCTAATTGCTCCATTTTATTCACAACACTTTTTTTTAAAGATACCAAATTGGTCGTGACAAACTGATTTGATGTTTTTATTACGTGTGTGTGTGTGGGGGGGGGGGGTGTGCGTGCAACGGCACATGTAGAAGTCAGAAGATAATTTGTATAAGTTCTCTCCCTCTTCTGGATGGGTTTCAGGGATGCAACTTAAGTTGTCTGCCTTGGCTCTATGTTTCCCTACCTTGTTGACCCTTGACAAACTAAATTTCCTATGGCAGTGAATAATTCTAAAACCCCAGTTACTTCACAGTAAGACCATCCTTCCTTTTGATGCAACACACCCAGTGTGAGCCGAAATAGGGCCCCATGTTACAGTTCATGAACAGTGACTGCCAGAGGCATCACCGTCTGGGATATTGTAGAACTATAAAACAGACTGGAGAGAAGACTCAGGATGGTTCATGAGATTATCACAGCCTAGCTTAGTATACACAGGCATGGCTTTCATTGGTCTACCTGGCTTCTTGTGGACCAGGGAACATCAGAAACATATTTGATGAGAATTGCTTCCCCTGACCCAATAAGCTGGTATAAGAATTTAAGAATCAGAGAAGTATAGAAATCGTCAGCAAGGACTTTCAAATTTGATGAAGAAAAAAATGCTGTAATAGTAGAGGGAACCTGACAGGTGCTTTGCTGAAGTCACCTCCGTCTGGAGCTACGTCACATAAAGGAAGCCACAGCTATTGCCAGAGAGCTGCCAACGGATCTGCCTCCTTGAATCCAAGCTAGGAAAGAAAGTGTCCAGACCATTTGGGGTGTGTACTAGACACTGCTCCATTAACCAGCCTAGAGACCTGTAATCAGTGTTTAGTTCAGAAGGTTTAGGAGTTTACAAGTGTGCTGGTTTAACGTGTGGTGGTATACAGGTGTAATCCCGCACTGGGGAAGTGGAAGCAGAAAGGGAGGGAATTTAAGACTTGGGTTACATAGTCTCAAAACACCAACAACTGGGACTGTAGCACAGTGACAGCATTCTTGTCTATCATATGCAACGGGGTTGGAACCCCGTTGCTATTAATTAATTAATTAATCGGCCTACTAACTTGGGGAAAACCCTCTGGAGTTCAAGAAGATGATGCAACCAAATTTAGCTTAGTTCAGAATTAATGTGAATAAAGAGCCCAGGAAGATGATAAACTCATTCCAGATGCTAGTAGAAATGCTGTTGGGCTTGGGTACCGGGGTCACACTCAGTTTACTCCTGGACGGGGTTTGTCTTAGTTAAGGTGTCAATTGCTGCGGGGAAACATCATGACCAAAAACTAGTTGGGGAGGAAAGGGTTTCTTTGGCTTACACTTCCACATTGCTGTTCAACACTGAAGGAAGTCAGGACAGGAACTCAAACAGGGCAGGAACCAAGAGGCAGGAGCTGATGCAGAGGCCATAGAGGGGAACTGGTCACTAGCTTGCTTCCCCAGCCTTATTCAACCCACCTTAGAACCACGGAACAACAGCCCAGGGATGGCACCACCCACCATGGGCTGGGCCACCTCCCATTGATCATTAAATGAGAAAATGCCTTACAGCTGGTTCTCATCCAGGCATTTCCTCAACTGAGCCTCCTTCCTCTGATGTCTCTAGCTTGTGTCAAGTTGACACACACAACAACCAATACTTTGTGGGAAATCTGACTTTTCTGTGGAGTTCTGTTTTCAGGTCTCAATGCTTTGGCCGACCCATAGGTTCAGTGCTTTATACGTCTACCATCATTCATTTGGACTGGGAGGTACCCGATAGAATTACCAGAATCCTTAGACTTTGAATGCCAAAGCCTCAACAAACTGAGACAAATCACCTGCAAAACACAATGCGTGACAGCCGTACTCTAGGAAGTGCTTTCTGAGCAACGGTGAGGCTATGGTGAGCCCAGTGGGCGCTTCCCCACAATGTCTATGGCAAACCTAATAACAGCCACCAAGCAAAAGAAAGCACCTAAATATCTCTTTCTCTGCCAGGAAGACGGACTACAGATCTGTAGGGACTCAAGAAACCAAGGAAGACTTCTCTACACCAGTAAGGCCATAAAAGTAGCAATCATGCTTGCATTTTTAAAGAATAAATATTTATAGCACAGGATGTCCCCACCCTACTGACTTAAAATTTCCCTTTTCTCCTTACATCCATCTCCCTGAAGGAAAGCTCTGCCGGCGGGTCTCATAACTATTTCAGACACCTACAAAGTCAAAAATTCCCTCCGTGCGATGAGTATCTGTTCAGTATCGTATGAAATACCCTTTTATTAAACTGTACAAATAAAGTCAAGCAGAGGCACAAGTACTTACACCTCATGTAGGGAGCAACTGGGGGAGCCCCAGGGAGAAACAGCTTCGGTCTCATCAAGACAGAGCTGAGAAAGAGGAAGAAAGTGAAGGTTTCTGCTGAAAGGGGGGCAGCCTTGCAGCTAAGGCTGTAACTTCCAACCACTGAGGAAGGTAGGCAGTAGGGAAAGTGGTACCCAGAGCCTGAGCTGGGGGAGTGAACGGGGGGTGTACACGCTACCCAGCAGACTTGAGTGACAATTACTCGGTTTAAAAAAAAAAAAAAAAAAGCTAAAACATGTGGAAAATGCACAAGGTAAGAGTAAAAGAATTCAAATTTTATGTTCTAAAATAATAGTTTTAAAGTGAAATCATTTACTCCATCATTAATTTTATAAATAAAGAAATTGAGACTCAGGGTGGCAATGTGCATGATTCAAAGCTAAAGAGAGAGTTCCCAGAGGTTCTGCTTTGCCGGTGGGTTTCATGTAAACACTCATAAACTTTCCTTTCTAAACTTAAAAATAAAAATAGCATGCCACTTACATCATAGTTGGAGTTCTAAGTGGATTCTAAGACGAGCTTTTATTTTCCTGTTTGGTGGGTGAGGAGCAAGGGAGTGATGCGGAAACACAGAGCTTGACTAACACAAGACAATAAAGGTTAAACCAGCCCTTCCCAGGACAGAGATAACCCAGGGGCAGTTCACAGTTGGGTTTTTTTTTTTATTTGGGGGGGCCTGACACTCCTCTGCCAAATAAATATACAAAGACTTATTTTTACTTATGAATGTGCAGCCTTAGGTTGACTTGCTTCTTGCCAGCTTTTCTAACTTAAATTATCCCATTTCTCTTTAACTACATGTTGCCTGTGGACTTTTTAACCTTTTTTTTTTTTTTTACATAACTTTCTTTCCTTCTTGGTCTGTAGCTGGCTGGGTAGCTGGCCCCCGATGTCCTCATCTCCTCCTTTTCTTACTCCTCCTTCTCTCTAGATTTCTCCTCGTTTTTATTCTCTCTGCTCATCAACCCCAACTATTTCTCTCTCCTGCCTAGCTATCGGTTTTTCAGCTCCTTGTTAGACCAATCAGGAGTTTTAAACAGGCAGGGTAACACAGCTTCACCAAGTTAAACAAATGCAACACAAAAGAATGCAACACATCTTTGCATCATTAAACGAATATTCTACAGCATAAATGAAAATTACACATCTTCAAATAACATTCCACAACAGTAGTCTTGGAAATGGGGATACCCATGTCAGACTTCTCCACATGTGGGAACAGGAAGTAGTTTTCCATCTGTTTCTATTTGTGATTGTATGTGTGACTTGCCTAAAAAGAGCTAATTCATGGCCATTCCTAGCCTTCACTACAGGTGAGCTCAACTACCACCACTAACTTCAAAAGAAGTACTCCAGCAAAACATAATGTTGGAGATGCTAACTGCTGAAAATAAGCATATATGAGGCACCAACAAAGATGTTTTTAGTTTTGTTTATCCACTATTTAGCTATGTTCTGTCTAGTTTTAAAGCATGGATAAGTAACAAATAGAAGGCTTACATCCCTCTTGATTGCTGTTCCACACAGTTCTTTGCAGGCGCGATGTGTCGGCATGCACAGGTGCTTCCCCAGGAACCCAGTCTGGCCTTTATTCACTTTTGCCAACTCTGCACCATGAATGCTACCATTAGCTGGACTGGACAGTAGCACAATGAGCATTACTGCCCAAATCTCCTCCTACTTCTCAACTTGTTATTATGGTACCCGAAACTGATTCATGCTGATGTGAATTTTTGTTAGCTACAAAATAGATGCAGATGCATTTGAAATATATGAATATGATAGTGTCTTAAATCAATGAGTCATAATAAGGTTGAATCGATGCCTATAACACAGGTCGTGGAATTGGAAACTATGAAGTAATCTTTAGTGTTTTTGTTAATGTATCAAAGGGATCTATAAAAGTACATCACAGGCCGGGCGGTGGTGGCGCACACCTTTAATCCCAGCACTCGGGAGGCAGAGGCAGGCCAATCTCTGTGAGTTCGAGACCAGCCTGGTCTACAAGAGCTAGCTCCAGGACAGGCTCTAAAGCTGCAGAGAAACCCTGTCTCGAAAAACAAAAAACAAGAAAAAGTATATCACAGTTCCTTCAAATGAAACACATCTTCCTGAGAGAGAAATCTGTGTCTCCAATGAAGTTCTATACATTCTGTGTGTGTTAACTTTAAAAATACTGCTGGAAAGAAACTTAGCACTAGAGAAATTCCCAGGAATCCACAAGGATGACCCTAGCTAAAACCCTAAGCAATAGTGGAGAAGATGCCTGAACTAGCCTTGCTCTGTAGTCAGATTGACAACTATCTTAAATGTCACTATAGAACCTTCATCCAGCAACTGATGGAAGCAGATGCAAACCATTGGGCTGAGCTCCCAAAGTTCAGTCAAAGAGTGGGAGGAGTGAGAATATGAGCAAAGAGGTCAAGACCATGATGGGGACACCCACTGAAACACCTTACCTGAGCTAATGAGAGCCCACCAATTCCAGCTTGACAGCAAAGGAACCAGCATAGGACCAAATTAGGCTCTCTGAATGTGGGTAACAGTTGTATGGCTGAGGCAGAATGTGGGGCCACTGGCAATGAGACCAGGATTTATTCCTACTGCTTGTATTGATTTTTTGGACCCCATTCTCTCTGGGGGGATACTTTCCTCAGCCTAAATATAATGGGGATGGCCTTGGTCCTGCCTCAAAGCAATGTGCTAGACTTTGTTGACTCCTCATGGGAAGCCATACTGCTCTGAGGAATGAATAGAGGGGGTGGGAGAAAGGTGGGTGAATGGGAGGAGAGGAAAGGAGGAACTGGGATTGGTATGTAAAATGAGAAAGGGTATTTTTTTTAAGTCTATGTTTTTAATTATCTTACTGAAATATTTTTTTAAAACATAGTAATGAAATTTTAAGGATTTTGAAAACTTAGAGATAACTAAAGGTATAACCAAATGTGTAAAGGGAAGTTAATTAAATAGTAACATAAACACAAACCATGTTCACCATGACTCTATTGAAAACTCTTCTTTTTTTGCATTTTCCTTGAACATTGTTTTACTTAATTTCATTCCCGTTTAAGGGATGAAATGGAACATGGAATTGGTGGTTTTATCAGGATTTTCATTTCTTTTTTTTTCCTCATTTTTTTATTAAAGATTTCCATCTCCTTCCCTCCTCCTCTCCCTTCCCTCCCCTCCCTTCCACCCATACCCCCACTCCGGAACCCTGAAAGGGTAGTTTTTTTTAAAAAAAATAAATAAATAAAAATGCTTTTAAAAAGGTACTGCTTGAGAAGTTGGTTCCTAGAGAAGCTAAATTTGAAGCTGCTTTAAAACACACATCTCAGACAAGAGCTTGGAGTGCAACCTATCACCCCAGAAAGAAAAAAAATAATAAAAACAAAGTAAGCATAGATGTAAAAGGGCCTTGGATTTCTTTAAAGACCTAAAAATGTTACCATTTAGTAATGACATTCACCATCCATTTGACCTCAGCTTGATGCACAGAATGGCTCCGAACAGCTGTGGCCAGACATGCATTCTACATCTTAACTCTCGCCTCTCTAATTTGTCCAAAAATGCACAGTAAGAGAATGCCAAAGATAGAACTGGAAATGACCACAAAAAGCAGAGCCGTAAGTAGCTATAAAATCCACATCTACCAGGCAAAGCCTTTGCCAGCACTTGGTCACAAGCTTTGTTAACATGCTGGGTAGAGGCAGCTTGGTCATCAGCATGTGCTGTGCTACCCGTGACTTCATGAATGATGTGTGGTACCCGAATTGATCTCAAATTTAAATTCTTAACGTTTGTCCTTTTAGCCTATCATTTTATGTGTATAGGTGTTTTGTTGGCGTGTATGGAAACCAGAAGAGAACACCAGATCCTTAGTTCTCAAAACTTGCTAGCACATGTGGGTGCTGTGAATAAAACGTGGGTCCTCTGAAGAACAGTCAGTGCTCTTGAGCATCAAGCCATCTCTCCAGGCCCCTCAAATTATTTTTTAAGAGGACAGAATATTCCTACTTTGGAGACTCTCTCACTCTTGAGAGTTGCTGTTCTCACTTTCCTTAATAAACCTTTATAAATAAGTGATGGGGAAGTTTAGCAAATCACATTCTATTTAGCGTGTGTCCCCCTGGGGCCAAATAAAACAGATAAAAGATCCAGGTGGGCTCTCCTTGCCCTCTTTTGTTCCCTGCGCTCCTGTATCGCTGGAACCCTGGTTTTGTAAATTCCCTTTCTTCTGTTTATTAAAGCTGAATATTTTATATTAAGCTAGTCTGGTTAATTCTAAATACTGATTGACCACGCCTCTTCAAATAAGCTCCTTAATAAATATCTCTGCTTTTAAAAATTAGAAGTAGGAAGGGGTTCCGGCACATTGTCAGCCTATTAATTACATTTTAATGTGATTAATTATGAGAAATAGGAGGTATAGAGAAAAGGTGTTATTTTAAGGAAGCTAAGAAAGTTTATTTTAAGTACTCTAAGAAAGACTAGATGCAAAACTAATTTTCATGTGTGTGTTATCTTTGATACTTGAGTGACACTATTCTTTGGCACTTGGGTGGCTCAGCTCCATGAAAATGAAAGACAGCAACAAACTTTATAATCACACAATCTTTGGGGATTCTTCACGATTTTCAACCTTGGCCACATACTAGATTCATGGGGGGAGCTATTATAAAACACAGTTCCAAGACATCGCCTGGTATCTCTGAGAGTAAACCACGAAATGGGATGATTTTAATGTTCCTCCAGAGTTAAAAATTAGCACTTATTTTTGATAGAAATAAAAAACAATAGGGTAATTTTTATTAGAAACGATTTGTTAACTTCCTAATAAACGATGTTCTAAATACATAAATCTGTAAAGTTCAGCATTTTTTGCACAAGCAGTTAATATAGTGACTTAATCATTAATCAGCAGGCATTCATTGGGTACCTACTGTGTGCCAAATATGATGATTAGTAATATGTGTGTAAAAATTAATAGGGCATAGTCATTGACCCCATGCACTGGAGGGAAGAAATGCATTTCTTGAATTGGATAATTAGTATGTACTGCCATAAGTGTTTTAAGAGATGAAGATGCAGATGAAACACAAGAAAGAGGAAGTCACTAATTCTACCTTGGAAAGTCAGAAAGAGCTTCACAGAGAAAGTAAAACTCAATTATAAATTGAAATTTTGAAAACCATGAAAAGAGGAACTGCTTTAGTTTTTTAAAAACAACAACAACAAAGCCTTCTATGAGCAAAGGAGTTGAACAGATACATCCCTAAGGAAGATATACAAATGACCAATAGGTTCATAATTATTAATTAATAATGTTAATTATTAGCCGGGCGGTGGTGGCACACACCTTTAATCCCAGCACTCGGGAGGCAGAGGCAGGCCAATCTCTGTGAGTTCGAGACCAGCCTGGTCTACAAGAGCTAGTTCCAGGACAGGCTCCAAAGCCACAGAGAAACCCTGTCTTGAAACCCCCCCCCCAAAAAAAAAGAATGTTAACTATTAATAACTGGTAAAACACAAATCCAAACTATAATGCATTAGCCCTTTGAAACCTTGATAATAATTGCTCTAAAAATAAATAGATACAGTAAAAATTGTTGAAGAGACTGTAGTGAAATCGTGAGGCTGTGCAAGGCTCATGAGAATTCAAATAGTCCAGTGATTCCTCAATCAATTAGAAAGAGAATTACAATAAAATCCATCAGATGTGAAGTTCCAATTTGTCTATTTACCTAAAAGAATTCTAAGTTCTTAAAAAGGCATTTGTAGACCAGTGTTCATGAAGGCATAATTCACAGAAGCTAAAGTCATCAAGGTGTTCACCAGGGATAAGCAAAACATGACACATAACACACTATTCAGCCTTAACAGGAAAGGCAGTCTGAAGGGTTCACAAGTCATTAAGTTTGTTTGGCGTCTAGTTGTGGAGTCCAAGAGCAAAGAGCTTCCTGAAATCCTTCATGCTGTATCATGGTGGAAGGCAAACCCTGGAAGGCAGGAAATCAGGCAGAATTCGTCCTTTTTTCTGGAGTCTAACTCCCAGGCTAATTAATCCCTTAGGACTGCAAGAGCATCCATGGCAGAGCCCATGAGCTCTATCTCTCCAAGATCCCTCTTCTTACTACTGTCACAATTATAGCCATACTTCACTGATGACGAAAGGGACCTTAAAACTCCAGTGCCTATCCCGAGCTCAAAGCATTGGAAGTTGCAATGATTAAGGATTACATAAAACTAGAATGCTTAATTCTAGGATAGAAAGGTGTTGCTTTCAGTAAACTATGTGCTACAGAAGCACGAGGACCTGAGTTCAAAGCCCCAGTACCTACATGTCAGCTGGAACAGGTGAGCATGTCTGTAGCCCCAGCACTGGGATGGAGACAGAGACTGGCAGATCCCTAAAACTCAGTGCCACCATAGGAAAACTGGGGAGCTTCAAACTCAGTAAAAGACTGTCTCAAAAAGAGAATGTGGAGAGTAGTCAAAGAAGACACCTGATGTCCACAAAGAAAAATTCACACACACACACACACACACACACACACAGAGAGAGAGAGAGAGAGAGAGAGAGAGAGACTTGACTGAGACAAAGATTAAGCAGTTCAGAAACAGAATTAGAAACGTATTTTAAGACTCAGTGTAATATAAAAGTGTATCCTAGACCAGAGTGAAATTTAAAATTCTTTGTTAAAGAGAGAAAACAATTGAGAAGTGTTTAGGAAAAAATATCGCTCATGGCACTATATACTAAACTTTCAGGTGAATTGAGAAGTTAAATAGAACAAAATATGGCATGAAATTGTAAACAAATGTGTGTTGAGTCATTAAATTTTAAAATGATGGGCAATCTCAACAAAGAATATGACAGATATAAAATATTCAAGTTGAGAGGTTTGAAGCTTTTCCAAAATTAAAATAAAAAACCTAGCCATAATGAAAATAGGGTTAATAATTGCTTGCCGCGCACCGCGCCCCTGTGTCTGCACTCTGTGCGCTATTACCCAGTTACAGAGCTTCGGGCAAGGGGCTGGAGGTTAAAATACACAAACATATGCAGACAGAGAGGCAGACACGAGTCATCCTTGAATTCCCCAAGAATGCCCCCTTTATTGTGTTCAGGGGCAGATTATATAGAGATAGCAATGCCCCAGCCAAATCCACCAGAAACCACTCTCCTGCCATCAGGAAGTCCTGAAGGTCTCGTGCTCAGAGCAGCTGTAGGCACTCAGATCAGGGATTACAAGAAATTCGGGATCTGAGGTCTCACTGCTCCTAACACTTGCTGTCCTAGTTTCCTCTCTATTGCTGGGATAAAACACTGACCAAAAGCAACTTGAGAAGAAAAGGGATAATGTCACCTTACATGTTTCTAGAGGAACATCAAGGCAGGAATCTGGAGGCAGGAACTTACACGGAGACCATGGAGAAATGCTGCTTCCTGGTTGTTTTGCATGACTTGCTCAGTTTTCTTTCTTATGCAATACAGGCCCAACAGTCCATAGGTGTCATCATCTTCAGTGAACTGGGCCTCCCTGTATCAATCATTAATCAAGAAAATGCCTACAGATGTGCAGAATGGTCAACAGGATGGCAGCAGTGCCTCTTGAGGGTTCCCCCTTCCCAGGGACTCAGCTTGTGTCAGGTCAGTCAAAACTCACCAACTCACCTGGATTCTATTAAAAACTAACACATCGCTGAAGAAGACACAATGACCATGTAGGAAGGGAATTTGAACAAATTATTAGCATAAAAATAAAGTAATAAGCAAATGGGAAATATTTTTACATCAAAGGTACTAACACGTGTATAGTCGCTGTGATCTGGTAACATGACACAAACCCCCAATGAGAGGTAAGAAGTAATTAGGAAATTTCTTTGTATGACAAAAGATGTTCTTTTTTATCTTACATTTAGTTTCCTCACATCAAAATTTGAATTTCTTAAGCTCAAATCTCTTGAAAATTGGGCACAGTGGCAAAAGCCTGACTCCCAGCAATCAAGAATCTGAGATGAGAGACCTAAAGTTAAAAGCCCAAACCTGTATCTCAAAAACAGAATAAAAATAGCCCCTAAGAAAACAACAGTCAGGAACAAAGATACTTGAGGGTAAGTGTGTGTGTGTGTGTGTGTGTGTGTGTGTGTGTGTAATAGCAGAGTGTGTACTTTGGTGTCAGTAAAACAAGTCCTTTTGTGAACAAAAGAGTAGGTTGGAGTACTAAAGTGAATTTATGCTGAATTCTTTTAGATTTTCTCATTCTTCTGAACATAGTTCTAGAGCATATGTAGTTGGTTGGAAAAAGCATTCATCAGACTGCTACACCTTAGAGAAGAAAACATACTGCAGAAACTTTCTGGCCTTAGCTCTATAATGAGACAGGATGAACATTCTAAGGGAAAAAAAAACCCAAGTCAAGATCTAGGAGGCCTGGGTTCAGGTAATCCCACAGTAGGTCCTACATGTGGATCAAGATCAGGATCCTAAAAAGTCACAAGCACACTAAGAAGGAAGCATGAAGGAAGGGGGCTCAAGGACGAATTGGAGAATATGGTGAGACACTAGCAAGGATGGGAATCAGTGGTAATTAACAGAAAGGCATGCCTGAAGGAACCTGGGAAAGATGGCACCCAACAGCAAGTCCTACCTATTAAGAACTAAGAGGGGAGGGGACTTAGTGAAGGGTCTCACCAGAGCACAAAGCATCAAGATTGCTGTGGGGATTTTATGTGGAGAGACTAGAAACAAATGCCCAATATATATATTTTAAAAAACCTTTCAAGAAGTTTGGTGGGGAAAGAATAAAGCAAGGTTCTGAAGTAAAACCGATTAATTTAAAAAGCAAACACTCTGGGAGTGGCCTGCTCGTACATGTGCATCTCTCGGGTGCGATGACACTGAATCCTGGATAAATTGCTTTTATTTTTTAGCAAATTGTTTCAAACTTCTTGGATTCCAAATCCTTAGCTAGTTCCCAGCATGTGTGAGTCTTCCTGTGTCGCTTCTCACAATCCCAGAACCCTAGTGTCTATTAGACTTTTGCAAGGAGCAGCAAATTATCTCTTCTTCCATCCCAGTTATCCAGTGTGACATTTTTCAACATTCATTAATCATCAGTTCCTTCATTTCAAGGTCGTTTGGTTTTGTCTCACCCAGGTAACCCTTGGGAATGTGACCCTGGTTGTGCAACCCTTTTTGTTAGCCACACCCTTCCACAAACAGCCTGTAGAGTTATTTTTGTACACCATCTGCCTTGCAGGAAAAGTACCTTTGTTTTGAGGATATAGGAAGAAATTTAATTAACAGAGACAATTTCTCACAAACAAAAAGGCTAAGTGCTCAGAAAGCTCTATGCTTCTTGTATATGAATTTCCATTTTATACCGAGACCAGGGAGAAAAGACTACGGGAACAGGTAGCATGGCAGCCTTTTCTGCTGTCCATTCTGAAGCTTGGTTACCTGTGTGAGGTTCCTCTCTGCAATCGCCATTGACTCCATTTCTACAGACAGACGCTGGCGCAGCTACAACATGGAGCTTACAGAGGACGCTGTTAACACATATGTGTTGAGAGCTGACTCTCTGCTTTCACTGGGGACAGGGATTCATGACTCAGTTATCTGTCAAAATAAACCGCGCAATCTATTTGGACTTCAGACTCTAGAATGAGAAAAAAGCATGCTTCCAAAGCTTCTGACCCAGTTTTCTCCTACTGAAAATCGGCGAGTGTATGATCTAGCAAGGGTCCCCCAAACATACCCCTTGTCGGTAGCATGACTGAATTATTAACAGAGAGCCTGGACTCCAGAAATTTAGAGACTCGAAGAGCTGCCTCCTCCCAAGTATAGGGTGTTTATTTTTAAAAGGTACCATAAAATTATATAAATATACTGAGAAACCTTAAGTCCAGACACTGTGATGAGATCAAAATGCCATTCTGGGTAACCAGTTAAGCTCATGAAAAACTTACAAAAATATTTTATCTTCTTAATATTAAGTGTGTGGGTGTTTTGTGCGCATATATATAAATGTACCGTGTGTGAAGTGTCTGAGGAGGCCAGAACAGGGCGTTGAACATCTGGGAAAGGAGGTAACAGTCACTGTGAGCTGCCATAGAGGAAGTTTAGTGTTCCTCAGCAAAGTGGGAAGCACTGTTACCGGCTGAGCTGTCTCCAGCCTTCCCCACAAAGCTGCAGGACATGCACAGGACAGGAAGTGGGTGAAGGGTCAGGACTGCCCAGACTCAAGGCAACACTCCTCTCTGAGCGCGCTCCCAACACCACCACCACATGATTCTGTAGCTCTGGTCTCTTCTCCCCTTTACTGGGAGGCCATCCTAACAGCTGAGACAGCATTGGGATTTGCGGATTCTCAGCACATACTCTCCTTAGATCACTACCTACTGCCGACCACGTATCTCCACTCACAGCTCTGCTTTAGATAATTCTACTCAATGCCATTCACATTCATATCCACCTAGTAAATGGGTTTTTGAAGCAAAAGAATTCCTCCACCAACATACTACCCAACTAGAGCAAAATTGCCTACCAATTCTTCCCGGAGTATGTTCCCGTCGGCTCCTGTCTGCCCCGCAGCTCTGGTCCCCAGACTGAATTCCATGTTTTAATCAACAATTCTCATCCAATAGAACTTTCCAGGCACTGATCATCCCAACTCAGTTCATGGAGTGGTGTGCGGGTCTCTTGACACCAGAGCTGGGAGAGCAGCACAGACTCTCAGTGGTTGCTGCTAATGGGAAATCTCAGTGGGTTCCAGCTAAGAAGATGGGGGAAAAAAAAGAACATGACTACTTGGGTCTGTTCCTTTATATGACCACAGTTTACCCACACAGGAGAACTTCACCGTGCCCTTGGGAGCTCTGCAGGTAGCAGCTTCCTCTAAGCCTGTCTGCTCCTTCGGACTTTCTAGAGCTCATCTTGCACCTCCCTCTCTGGCTTAGCTTGCCAGCTCTCCCTTCACTTTTACTTTCTCACTCTCTCTGTGTTCCTTTCACTGGGCGACAGGGTTTTCTCTGGTTTCTTTTTGTATTCTGATGTTTTTCCCAGATGTTCAGCTCTCCATCCTCCTGCATCCTGCTCAGGCGCATGTTCACTGGCGGACAGAGAGAAGCAGGACCACGCCCTGTAACTTTCATGCACCAGAGATGCACCAGGAAAACATCCTTTTCTTTCTCCAGCGTATGGATCAACTTTGATACCCTGGGCTTTATGAGGTAACTCACCCCCACACACCCCTCACCCCACCATGTGATCAAACAGAAAAGTAGATCAGCAACAGACAATACTCCTAAACCTCTTGACTTTCCCACTTACTGTCTTTATGAAACTTTGTGCCCCCTCCCACCACTCCAGCTAAACATTGACAACAACAACATCTGTGTCCACTGCACACACTATTGAGAAGATTGAAATATTCAAAAATTCACACCGGTATTAATATGTTGAATTAATTATAAACTTTGTTACAGATCATAAGCTCTTCTGCCGAAATAAGAAATAAAAACAGGTATTTTAATGATGGCATTCCATAATTACTGTAAGATTTACTATAGTTTAAGAAAACACAAAGCAAGAATTAACTGAATTCTTCTGAAACTAACTCATCAATCTCATTATGATTCCAAAAAATAAGCAATTTTATACCTAGAACAATTTCTTCCAAGTTTTGACCTATTGGAATTGTTTACTGGGGCTATTGAACACGTTAGCTTCCCGTGTCTTGCCCAGCCTCTGCCCCGATTTCTGGAATGTTATATTTTTTTAATGACCCCAGAGACATCCCATTAAGTTAATAATTTGGGATCGCATGTGCCTTTCATTGTCTCTGTTTTTCAGCAGTTTGATAAAGTGCCATATAAAAGTTAGTTTGTCCCCAAGGTATTCCGTGTTGGATGTCTTTCCTGAGCAAGAAAATGGCGCACGTGGTATGCCTTCCTCCACTGTACATAAATTGCAGAGACTACCATGGGAGAATTATGAAATAAAAATGAATGCTTTTAAAGGCATTTATGGAGACTGGGAAATAAATGATAGAATTTTCTTATATTTCTTGTATATGCAGATAACAGATACATTTAATGCAAGAAGGAAATAGAATTTTAATAGAATTTTTAACTAAAGATCTTGAAACAAAACTAGACATACATTTTAATTGAATTTCTGGCTCAAATTACAGCAAACCATTATAAATCGTTAGGAATCAGTTTTACAACTGCCTTCACTTTTCTCCGTATTACAAACACAGAGGTAAGCTTTTCCAGTGTCAGATAAGTGCTAATAAATTACCCGAATTTCAAAATTAATGGCTGCCCGGCTGCTTTGGGGAGATATCATTGTGTTTCATGAATATTTTGATTTTGTGATTAGATCAAAATGCACTGAATTCCTAAACAGTCATAACCAAGGTCCGCTGATCATAAACTGTGCTTTTTTTAATAAATTATATTCCTCACAAATCTGCTGATATGGAATAATTAGAAATCGGCTGCCCGCATTTACTGTAATATTTGCATGACTTCAGATCCCCACCTACTGATCTGGAGGCTGGCAGGAAATGTACATTTTGTACATTCCTAAATATACCTTGCCTGCAGAGATAATGGTTTATATTGTGATGGTAAGGAGGTTTTTATTTGCAAAAAACCAAAGAGGTGTCACTCGCCGGTTCTGGAAGACATTGATTAGGCAGTGTGTGTCATTCCTATTCAGAACTTATTATTTACAGCTTCTCTTCTTCCCTCTCCTTTGTAAGAGATAATGATCTGCATCTTGTACACGGCTTAGAGACGTCTATTTTGTCTTCTAGGAAAGGGTTGAAATACATTTTATGGAATGCAAGCATTTTAAAAGTAAATATGAACTGAGTATAATACAGTAGCTCACCTATTATCCTATTACCATATCTCCAAGTGTGATCTTTAAATTAGTGATGAAGGAGCAGTCAGTTACACTCAGCAAGAAAAACAATCAGCCCTGGTGCAAACCCATCCTTTGCCACACAAAGCACTTGTATCCAAACTTGAACCTGCCATCATAGGTTATGCAATTTGACAATTAAATACAGCTGGAAGGGAGAGATCATTGACGAAATATCTGCAAATAAAAATCGACTAATAAACTGCAAAGCTTTAAAGAGGCATTCTTCAACAAAGGAGAGATACGTAAAATGATCCAATAGCGAGATTCAGAAGGAAGGAATACAAGAGCGTTAGTGGATTCTGGACTGGAGAGATGGCTCAGTAGTTAAGGGCACTTGCTGCTCTACAGAGGGCTCGGGTTTAGCTCCAAGCACCCACAGTAGACAGCTGACAACTGCATATAACGAGAGCTCCAGGTCCTCCAATGCCCTTTCCCTTTTCCTCCCTGCACAGGGACCTAAACACACACACACACACACACACACACACACACACACCACAAATATTAAAAGAAATCCATTAAAAGTATTGGCTGTTGTTTCTCACGATTCAGTGACTCAGAAGGGTCTCTGGAGACACGCTGTCCCTAGGTCTATTTGCATCACTGTGCAGTGTGCCTTCCGAGTTGAGGGTGGATTCAAATGGTTGTTTTTATAGTAGTTCATGACAAATGACTATTTCTCCGACTTAGAGGGTTGCCTGACCATGATGGCTCACCTTCCAGAATCCTTGCAATCTACGTCTCCACTAAACACCAAAAAAAGCAACATATATGTGTGTGTGTGAAGAATTAATGCAAGGTTTTCAATAAATGGCATTTAACCTTACTGGAGAGATTGGACCAGTGTTACATGCTGAGTGCACAAATATTCACTTGTTTACTGGAGAAGCAAAAAGTGGGGAACATTTATATCCAGGCTTACTCTTGCTTAGCATGTCAGCAAACAAATCCAAGAATCACTCCCAATTCTTAATTAGAGGCTAAAGATGTGGGTAAGAAGCTCAGAGAATTAACTATTAAAATACCTTCTACAGTTGCTACGTGACTTAAACGAGACAAAGAAGGTGAGATGCTACAGAGCTTAGGATATGGCAAACAATAAACGTTATATGGAAACAAAAGCCAGGAGAGAAACTCGCAGCAGAGATTTTGGATGCTGTTTTCATAGACATCTCCTACATGTGCATTCTATGTTCAGCTGTCTCCAGTCTCCCTGTTCAATTTCATGAAGGCTTAGATTTGCATTGAAAACATTCGGGTGAGACTGGCTGCTGATTCTATTCAAAAACGGGCATCTGTGTTCATCATACGCGTCAGCATTTGCATACACAGAAGGCATCTCGGGGAGTGGGGTTGGGGTGGGGGGGGGGCGTGAGCAACCCTACACTCCTTATTATATGGTAGAATTTCAAATAAGAACCATATTTTTCCAAAAATCAACTATATAATTAGGAAGCTCTATCTTCTTAGAGGAAAAAAAAAAACTTCAGAGATTCCAGTCCTGGGTCCCTTATCCCCCTTGCACAGGTCCTGGGCCTTTAGGGGGGAGAACACGGTGGAGCAGTACGGCTGACCTCATTCCTAAGAGGCTAAAGAGACAAAGAGGAAAAGATCAGAGACCCCCAGCGTCCTAAAGCTTCCCACTATCCTCATCTTTGAAGTTCCCACTACCTCCCAATTGCTCCAAGCTGAGGACCATCCCTTTAACACATGCATCTTTGTCGTAGTTTAAGCCCCAAGTTGCAGCAATCATTCACAGTCATGTATAGATGTACATACATACTCTACACAGATGTGCCCACATGCATTTGAACACATACACACATGTACAACACACACATGACAAACTGACCAGTGAATGGAACGTTACATTATTCAGAATACACAGAGGAATGCTTCTCTTCAACCCTAAGGAAGTATTAAACATTCCTACTCTCAATGCATCCTGTTGCTTAATGACTCCCCCAAGCATAGGTGTTCTATGTGCTCAGTCTTGCTCCATTATATGGTTTCTCTTCTTCTTCACAAGTTCAAGCTTTTTTATTACAGTGATACAAAGCTGACTAGCACAATGGTCAGTATTCCAACTAGCTTGGGTGTGACTCAGGAGGGAATGGCCCTGTCCTAGTGAGGGCTACTATTGCTGTGATGAAGCACATAACCAAAAACAACTTGGGGAGGAAAGCGTTTATTCTGCTTAAACTTACACATCATGCGACCTCAGGATGACCAAAACTTTATTGATCTGCAATCCTGGAGGGAAAGAATTGACCCCAACAAAGTATTCTATTAATCTATATTTCTGGGTGAATTTAACAAGGAAAGTCACACATACACACATGCACATGCTCACACGTGTGTGTGTGCACGTGCGCGCGCACACACACACACACACAAACACACACAAAACCCCTGGGTCTTATTAACACAAGAGCGTCTTCTTTTCTGTTTATAGTACGAACATAAAATTTAGGTTTACAGATCTGTTATATTAGTGTGTGTGTCTGTGTGTGTCTGTGTGTGTCTGTGTGTGTCTGTGTGTATAAGTCAGAGGTCAAGTTGTGGGAGCTGTTCTCTCCTCCACCATGTGTGTCCTAGAGATCAAACTCAGGTTGGTTGTCATCCTTGGCGCCAAGCACCTCTACCCACTGACCCATCCCACAGGCCTTTTAAGTTTGTATTTCTAAGTAAATTCTCTTCTGCCAGGATCCTGATTCTTGCTAGTGGGCATGGCACCATGGTACACTGTGCCTACCAGGCTGCAGAGTACCTCCAGCTTCACTTCTCGGAAGCTATGAGACAACAATCACCTAACTTACTGCATTATTTTTGTATTTATTACCATCTAAGGCAAGTATTTTGAAATTTGTTCTAAGCTGTCATATTTTTAATTTAAATTTTATTTTTCTTTTATTTCACGTTTATGAATGTTTTGCCTGCATGTATATATGTGCAAAGTATGCATTCCTAGTGCCCTCTGAGGTCAGAGACAGTGTCAGATCCCCCGAGACTGGAGCTATAGATGGTTGCAAGCGGTCGTGTGGTGCTAGGAATCAAACCTGAGTCCTCTGGAAGAGCCCTAAGTGCTCTAAGTCACTGAGCCACCTCTGCAGTTCCACCTCTGCATTAATATTAAAATATTAATGCCAATATTTTATAGCACAGTGTGCACTGGTCTTTAGGAGTGTGAGTTCTGAAATGTGATTGCATGTCTCTGAGTCCCTTTCTCAGCTTAGCTAATGTTTCATCTTGGGCAAGATATTTAGCCTGTATGACATTATGTTGTTATGTAAACTAGGGATAAAAAAATCACATATTCTATGATGATGAAATCAATAAATGCTAAAAGTATCTGTGATTATGTCTAAACACACAAATAAATACCTGATAACTGTGCTGTTTCTATAAATATATAACATGTATATTAGATTATAATATATATATTAGATTATAATATACATACATATATATATATATATCCCACTTCATTTCATTTTCACAATCAGCTTGGAAGATTTTCTTAAGTTTCTACAATTATTTATCTCGCTACATTTTCCTTTTACCTACTTTTTATTGAAAACAGATTCTTCTCTCATATAATCGCTCCTAACAACAGCTGCAGTTTTCCCCTCCCCCCACTCTCCCAGTCCCCCACATCCCCTCCCCCGCAGGCCCACTGCCCCTTCATTTTCCTTCAGAGCAGGCCTCTTGAAAAATAGTTTATGCTTATGTGACAGACTTGCACACTGTGACCCAGAAGTTAAAGTTTCCCATGTATTTGCTATAAAATTGGTTCCAATTCAGGCTTCTTCTTTATGGTGTAATTTAGTATGTGATGTTAGCACGGTATTGGCTGGTGGTGTAATACACTGAAAAGAGAGAGTCCAGAGACCGAGAAGACTTAGGTTAGAGCCCTAGACAGTTCCCCTTTAACTTGGATCCAATTAAATATTATTAATCTACTAGATTTGTACTTAAAGTGATTGTAAACAGGACTTTTTAAAATCCCTCCCATAGAACCTGTTACACACCTTCCTTTTATAACTCTTCAAAGCAAATAAAAGTTTCCCTTCTTAGAAACAGCCATTCTCAAGAGGATCCCCCTGTGACTGCCAAATCAAGAAAGACAACTTCGAGATGCTCCCTCAGTGCTCCGGGATGTTGCACATTTAATACAATTATTGCAACTGAGATGTGCTCATTATTGCTGGATGGGATTTTTTTTAATGAAACTTATCAGAGTAAGGGTGCCATGACTTTAATATATCACATGACATACCCAGAAGGAGGGAGAGTGAGTTTCGTTCAGTATTTTTGAACACCACAAAATACAGCAACAACAACAGTAGCAGAAAAGTAAATACATTTGAACCAGAAAGAGAAGCACAAAGCTGCTCTTTGGGGCACATTTCCTGGAAGGGATAATACATTATGGACAATATTGACATATTTACAGGTAAATATCTTATAAGTTACCTTTTCCCAATGGAAATCAAATGTTTATGCTCACAAGATCAAATCGAATATCCACTATCGACAGACACACACAGACACAAGGGGAAATTATTAAAGGTGTGAAACAGATTTTTGTAATTGCACACAGTTTTCCTGTCTTCTCAACAGAAGAGAACAAATTTAAACAGTGTACTTGCCAAATTAAATAACTGAAGCCAAAGGGAAAAAAACCTACTCGATGCTATTTTCCAGGAAGGAAATGTTAGCAAGGTAACCTCGCTGCCCTCTCTAGAGCCAAAGGCTGAAGTTATTAGCATTTGTGCAGGGCAAAATGGGGATAGTAAACCACCGTCCATAGCAGCAGGCTTGGAGAGATGAGCATACTGGGAACCAACTTTAAAAATGTCCTCATCAAATAAAAAACAATCTGGCTATTTTAGGATTTATTAAAAGGTTGTCATCAAAGGGTAGAAACATCAGATTCAGTTTTCAGATTGGGGACCCCACCTACAATCAGAAGCATCAAAAATATAACATATAGTAATAATACTTTTGGCTTCTGTAATTGTCAGCGTTTGAGGAGAAAACAAGCCAGCAATCCCCAGGCCTTGGCTCTGTGGCCACACTCGAGTGGCTCTGGGAGAATAGGGCTCTGATGGCTACGATATGATATAATGCATTTCATCCAGCTCTGTTGATAACGCTCTCCTTCTCTTTCACATTTTCAAAAGTTATCATCCACTCTTTACAGAATGGACCAAGAATTCACAATGGCTCCATTTCCCTGTCATTTAACAGGAAATCAGGGACATTTACTGAATCATAAGAAGCTAAGCTAATATTTTATTAAGATAAATTTAAACTTCACTCTAAACTTTGGAAACTGACTTTTGACATCTCGTGTATACTTTTAATATTTTTAATCCCAGCTCTTCAACTTTCACATCATCTTCAATTGGACTGTAAACTTGAGGATCATATCCTGTCTTTTATTTTAAAGTAATGGGCTACTAACAAGCTGCTAGGTGACATGCTATCCTGGGGAATCTTGGAAAGGTTAATACTACAATATTACATTATTTCTCTTGTGAAAAAGATCAAATTACAACTAGAAAATATAGGTAAGTTATTTGGTTGTTAGCAGAATCCCTATGCATAAAAAATAGGAAGTAGTCTGATTGGTTTGATCTCAGAATATTGGCTGCCAGCTGTGCCCACAGGTTAAAGGCTTACACTCAGTTTTAGCCTCATAGTGCTGACTCGAATTCATTCTATGTGCAAATCATTTGTATTTTGCTCGAAGTACATGTTCAAAATGTAAGGTCACTTCAGAAACATACAGAGAGAGAGAGAGAGAGAGAGAGAGAGAGAGAGAGAGAGAGAGAGAGGGAGGGGGGAGACATCTAAATGACTCAGGCTGGGAGGTTGTTTGACTTATAAAGGTACTATGAAATGATTTATGTGCCAATACATCAACGTAATTCAAACTCTCAAAGTAAACCTAGGCATAAATACATGACATCTGGAGGGACTACAGGCATTCTCTCATGGCAGATCATCAAGGCATTTCTCAGAAGTAAGAAATGCATTGCATCTTCTCCATGGGTTTTTGATCTTTCTCTCCATTACCCACCAAATTTAAATGAAAAACATGGTGTTTTATCTGTGTATATTGAAACATAGATCCCAAATACAATAATACCCATGGTTGAAATACAATAATATCTATGGTAGCTAGTGAAAGCCTATAGAACTACCCCACTATATCACTAGGGAAGGAAATGCCTCAAATGATGGAAAGAGAACCTGGATTGGGAGAATGGATATCATACTATGGCAACCCTTAGTTTTATCTTCAAATAAAATTACAGTCATGACACAAAATTCTGTCCATTCTCTTTCCAATGCCTCATTTCTGTCACTTGTTAGTTAGAATACTACAGGTTGTCCTAATCTCTACAGCCATCCAAGGATCTGGTGCACCACCAAAAGTAAAAATACCTTCCGTGCATTGAAAATTAGCAAAGTCCATGGCGTGTAGTGGAAGTGATGGTAGACAGGCAGAGACAGCTAAAACATATGATACACTTACATAAAAACAAGATGTGAAGCAATATTTCTGTGAAGTAGTGTTGTGATAAACAGGGAAAGGCATAGATACCCAAGTCCTTCTCTAATCCACTAATTTCTTCTTGCTAAGGACTGAGGGTCAATGCATACAACAGACAAGACCGTATGGCTACAGCCAATTTAGCGTTAGCTAGGCTGGGGTCCGATAGATAATCCAGTGCTATGCTCTCCCAGAAAGATGGCTTTACAAACGTGTGTGGTACTCAAACCCCACACTGTTCCAATGTTAACTCTCCAATAATTGCCAGAAGTGATGAGAGATTTTGGAGTTTGTGCAAAATCAGAGCAAGAAGAACAGAGCTTGGCCCAACAGCACATCAATTCACAAGAGTAAACGCATCAGCTAGTGCATGAGGTGGATGAGGTTCTACTCATCTGATGAGTTGTGAAGAATAAGTAAGGTAAAAGAAAAATCGTATCCTTTTTTTCTACTTAAAAAAGACCGGGATGTTGGAGGACCTCAAAAGGGATGTTAAAATAAAAGGAAAGCATGTTTCTTATGTTTTTTTCTTCTTCCTTTCTTTGCTGCCTGTGGTTCCCCTTCCTCAACCTATTCCATAAGGCATCTAACTAAGCTACCCCTTAGCATCAGGTCTGATGTCATTCTTCTGCCTTGTCTAGCTTCATTCATCATCAGGGCATTGGTGCCATGATTAAAATTCTCATTTAATCCTTTCCTCTCCTTACTTAGCACCAGTGCTGTTCCTCTTGCACCATGGAAGCTTGATTTGGGTGTGAATTAGCTATTAAATGATTAACGCACATGCTAAATTGCTATACAAAACACCTGCGGTAACTTTTTCATTTACTTCTTCACAAATATTCCCCACATATTTCAACACACAAAAGAGAAATGTTGCACCTTTTTTCTTTCATTGTGTGTACAACAGAAAAACAAGAATGTGTCTTTGTGTTATGTATGTATGTGTATATATATATATATAATATGTATGCATATATATCACAAAATTCAGCTAATAGACTCTTAGATTGACAACTTAGATGGCCAGAATTTACTTAGCATGAGACACCTCTATGACCTGGTAATATTCTGATTCAGAAAGCTTGCTGCCCGAAAGCGCATTGCCTGTTTCTAACCTGTTTGCTTCACCCCATCCTACCTTTTCTACAGCCTAAGTCACTACCCATTTGTGTCCATATTCATCCTCCTCTCGCTAATCTCTAACATCACCTAATATCAGTTAACAAATGGTGTGGTGCTACCAATATTAGCTGCTACATGGTCAGTTGTATCCTCATTTTAATTTTCATCCCCAGGATAGTTAGTATCTCCAATCTACTGCCCTTGGATATAGTGTTTTCTTCCTCAAAACAATAGTTCTATTTGATGCATCTAAAACATAAGATTGACCATGTCATTTCTAGGCTAAAACTCATCTGTGATTTCCAGCATCCATACCATTTTCAAAATTTTAGGCAGGCCCAGCAGTTCCTCCATCTGCTGCTTCCTGAACTTGTATGACATGCAATTTTTGTGGTTTAACCAAACTCCTCCATTTTTAACTAACCCATAGCCATTCCAGCCCTGGTACCTAGAAAGACTATCTTTAGCAGCTACCTTCTTCTAAACCCCGGTTTCTTAAAACTATGGGTTATAACCTAAAGTGTAAATCTAATTAATCTTAATCAATAAAAGCCCAGAAGTCAGATAGCAGGTAAAAGCCTGGGAGATCAGAGAACCGGAAGCAGCTACCAGTTGTTTGCTATCCCTCTCCTCCTTACCTACAAAACGTGGTGAGATCCTGTCTACGCCCCACCTTATAACTTCCTGACTCTACCTCCCGGCTGCTGGGATTAAAGGCGTGTGCTACCACCGCCCAGTTCCTATGGTTAACTAGTGACTAGCTCTGCTCTTTAATCTCCAGCAAGCTCCATTTGTCAGAACACAAACAAGCATCACAGAGCAGTAACCGCACAGGGAGCTGCAAAGTGGGGTGTGGGGAACGTAAACATTTTGTCAACAATAAGATCTTTCTGAATGATCAACAACTAAAAATTAATTCAAAACTCAAACAAATAATTAATCTGAGATGCTTCTGCCAGCACTCACACATGTGGGCACTGAGCAGCTTCACTGCAGCCCTGGACCTGGACACGTGATCCACGCATTTTCTACTGCATCCCACACATGATCCGTGCATTTTCTACTGCATCCCAATCACACCACAAGCATAGAACACAAGGCCTGAACTGCCTTGCCTCGAATCGCAGGCTGTAGTAAGTGGAGCTTTGGGCTCTATGAAAACATAAAGGCTACTTTCATTACAACAAAACAGAGTTTTGTACCATAAATCCTCAGTGTGTAGGTAAAAGATTAATATCTATTTGATGTTTGATTTTATAAATTGCTGATGTGAGTTTGTTGTTTCTTCGTCTTAATGCTAAGTGAATTTTATCTTACTTCAGAATTTCCAAAGATTCCTGAATTGGCCATTTTGTACTATGTATTTATGCAAAGTAGTCTTCCCAGTATTGATAATTTATAAATCAAAATATTGATAAACCTTGAAAAACACTGATAATGCTCCATATCCTGAGATATCCAATATTTAGCCAAGATTAACTTTATGTAAAAATAAGCAAGGTTTTCTATCCAATTAATATGCAAATTTGTTTCTTCTTTAATAAATAGTGGAATTATACACATACCAAATAATTCTTATTGTAAATTCATTTATAATATATTATCAGTAAACATTTTATTTCTATACCTATTTTATATACAAATATACCTTGGGTCATGTAAAAGAAAGTCTTTGGCAGAAATGGGTTGTGAACCAAAAAAGTTCCAGACACTGTGATCCAATTGTTCTTCTTCATCCTTGAAGGTTTAACATGTAGCAGTAGCCTCCAAAAATATGGCCCACGCTCAGTTCTCACACAAAGCTGAATTATAGATCCCTTGACTCTGCTCCGATATTTGTTTGATCCTATTATTTTTTGATAGTTTCTCCTAGACCATACAATACTATGTGTCTATGAATGCCTTTGTTTTAGGAAGAGAAGGAGGGAGAGAAGGAGAAAGGGGAAGAAGAGTCAAGGAGAAAGAGAAGAGGAGGGAAGAAGGAAGAAAGGAGAGAAGGAAGGATGGAGGAGGAAAAGGAGGATTTAAGTAGAATTCGGGATATTGTTTTTTAACCCATAGATGTATAAAAAATGGGAATTTTAAGGAAAAAGAACGTTCATGAACAAAGCTATGAAATACAGAACTCACAAAAATGAACAGAGAAAAGTAGAAGGATGAAAATAGATGAGAAAGAATCAGAACAAATTGGGGAAATTGGTCAGGTTGTCAAGGACCAGAATACCAAACTAAAGGGGCCTTAAAGTTACTTATAAAATTAATTATAAATAATGTTGAGGAGTAGTGATTGTATGACCATTATAAAGCAGCATTATGATAACAATCTGCCAAGCTTGGTGCCACAGCATGCACCTGCAGTCCTAGTTACTCTAAAGGCTGAAGATCTCCTGAGTGCAAGAATTCAAAGCCAATCTGGGCAACACACCAAGATCCCATCGCTAAAAGAGGAGAAAAAGAATAGCTACATCTATGGATAAGATATATCAGGCTAGAGAAATGTTTAGAGAAAGCAGATAGAAATCAAGTACATGCTGTAGAATAAGGCACAATGAGGAAATGAATTGGGAAGGAAAATTGATCTGACAATGTAAAAAAGAAACAGCCCTAGGAAAAGTTTCCTGAGAAAGAATTGCCAGGGATCAATAGTGAGTTAGGAATGGAAATCCTGAATATCTTACAGGTGGTGGTTGCACTAATGGTGTTCTCAGATGGTGTAGGCAGAAAATTGAGGATGAAGGCAAGTTGAGACATGTTCAGCTAGAAGGTTCATCAGGAGATGTCTTTGAAGAGTTGGAACTCAGCAGAGTGACTCTGACTTCTGAAATAGAATAGAGCTCATTTGTATAGCCTAGGGAACTGAGAAACAAATGTGGATATCTGTATGAAGAACCAGAGTTCATATTTTATCCTGCACTGTGTTTTATCACAGTATCTAAAATGTGCTGGCACAGAGAACTCATAAGTTAACATATGGACGTAGTCATCCTTGTTGACTTTTATGGTCTTTATTGTGTGTGTCTAGAGATGTGTCACATTGGAGATAAGACAACTAGACATGCCTATGTGTACCACTCTGTGGACTTCATTGCTGATATCCACAAGGTTTTTAATACAATATGTGTATTGAATTTTAGCAAATGGCCCATGGTATTTGTCTCCACATTACCCTGAAGAAGCTGAATTATAGATGGTATATATAGATGGGGCTGGAGGTATGGCCTAGGAGCTAAGAGCAGTTGCTTCTCTTACAGCGAATCCAGGTTTGTTCTTTATCCTGTGTGGATGTTCACAATCATCTGTAACTCCAATCCATAAGATTCATGACCTCCTTGTGCACTGTGCATACATAGTACATACATAAATGCAGGTAAAACACTCAAACGTGAATATTTTTTAAAGACTGTTTGTTATAAATAGATTCTAAGAGAGTGCCTGTTAAGCAGCCTGAAAGTTACCAGATGGGACAATTTGGGTTTTTGTTTCCCCTTTCCTAATTCTGTATGTCTGTCTCTGCAGATATACACACGGGGGGGGGGGGGGGGGGGGGAGTAGGGAAAGTCTTCTAAAGCAATAAAAGAGGAAGCCACTATGATTTCAAACACATGAGATGTTATGGCATTTAAAACAGCCTCCTGTATTATTTTCACTAGGTACTAGTCACACGTTTAGAAGTTAATATACATTTGCTGAGTGACTATAAGCCATACTACCCTTGCAATTCAGTATAAAGCAAAGAACTACTGTTTCTAAAATTAAAAAAAAAAAGATAAAAAACATTGTACAGAATTGTGTCAGCCAATTATTCATTGAAAACTCCTGAGTAAAGCATGTTCATCCTGTGTGTTTTAAATATTGATCTTCTTAAGCCTGATTTGAAGAAACCTTAAGTGCTCGTGAGAACGGTGGCTGAGGTGCATTTTCTGCAGGGCTACAAGCATCCTTAAAAGTTTGGGCTGCACGGCTTATCAGCCGCGGCGCATCGCTCTGAGTCTTGGTGTTGTTAATCAAGATAGATGGCACAGCAGTTAACGCTGCTGTTAGTGAGACCGTGGCAAAGATTAGAAGGTTATCGCGCAGATATAAACAGGAGTACCGGGATTCCTATCTAACATATGAAATTAACAACTAATAGGTATCTCTCTCTAATAGTTGACTTGATGGAGTGTGTGTGGACAAAAGTCAGCAAGTGAACAACTTGATTGTCTGCTGAATTAATAGGACGGAAGAACTTTAAATGGTTCTGAAAGCTAATTTGATTCAGAAGCCTCCGTGAAGTTTCAGCTCTTTTGTGCCACTGGTGAATGAAGTGCTGGCAATTCATTCCAAGGGAAATCAGAAGCATTAGCTGCTTCTGTTCACGGGATAAAAACAATCATATGGAAAAATGATCTTTTCAAGGAGGCAGCACTAAACTCGTGAGTATGCTCGTATTATCCTTCAAATAAATGCTGGAAATTAAAATAAAAAGAAGCCGCCCTTTGGGTTGGCCTTAAATCCAGTCATTTCTATTTCCGTCTCTCTTACGTTTGTCTGGACAGACATTTCACTTATTTCTATTTACTTCACTCATATTTTCCCTCTTCTAGGCCCATTTAGACTTCAATTGCCAACAGTACTTGGATGTTTCAACCCTTAGCAGCAATTTTTAGATTCTGTTGTGATACTTAAAACACACAACAAAGGCCAGGCAGTAGTGGCCCAGGCCTTTAATCCCAACACACAGGTGGTAGAGGTAGGTGGATCTCTGTGAGTTCAAGGCCAGCCTGTTCTACAAGAGCTAGTTCCGGACAGACTCCAAAGCTCCAAAGCTACAGACAAACTCTGTCTTGAAAAAAAAAAAACCCACAGCAGAGGGAAAAGAGCACTTGGAAGGTTCACCTCAAATCATTAAGTCTCTTGACCATTCAGTTTCAACCACCCCAGTTTTCCCTCAACCTTAAACTACTCAAGCTACTGGGCTTTGAGGAGCCAACACATTTTCTTCCTTATACCTCAATTTTTCTTCACTTGAACTTCTCCTAGACAGACCTCACGTATCCATGCCTCAGACCACAGGTAAAAACTTGGGAGAGCTTTCCCAGCGACCAGTTCCCCACCATCCCCTGCCCAAGGACTGGCACAGCAGCCTCGGCCCATCCTCCACAGTGTGTCCAGCTATCGTCCGTGTTCAGCTAGGCAGGCAGAGTGGCTCCTCAGCTTCCTCCCCTGTGGCATTATAAATGATGGAAGCAATGGTTACCCAAGTGTCACCCACCATGCCTAGCAAAGGACACGGTACAGACATCTTCGTAAACACTGTTGACAAAATGACAGTTGAGTACAAGGACAAAGCATTGCAGACCAAATCCAAACTCAAGATGAACCTCTGCTTTCTAGTCTTCTAGGGTCCAGGGGGATTCTTTTCAGAAAAGGGGTCAAAACAGTATGAAGTAAGAGAATCTTTCTTCCACGTGAGATCCCTGGTATTTTTAGGAAGTCCGCCACAAGAGAACCACCTCCTTCTTCAGCTCAGGTTTGGGCAGTTGTGTTGGGAGGCTTTATGGGTTTAGCTTCGGATGTTACTAAAACACAAGCTTAAGTAACATTATATGTGCTCAGTAGATTATATTTGTGGTTACATGTATGTACAAATATCTGCCAGGGAGTTCTTATACCCTGTGGTATCTGGATGTTGACTTCCAAAATAAAATAAGAAGTCACACTTGGGATTCTCATCTCAGGAAGGATACTGAGCCCAAGGACTTCTTGTGACAGATAATGGCAAGGCTAAGATGAGTTGAGTCACCGACAGATGCTACCACTGAGAGGGAAGTCAATCTTATGACATCTTATCTGGGGTGACATGGAAATAAAAAAGCCAAACATGCATCACCTCCATTCCCAAATAATATGTTTCATGTTTTGTTTTTTAGGTTTTTTTTTCTGGAACTGTTATTTATAGGTATTGTGGGGTATTTTGATCATGCTCTGACACTACCAGCACTCCAAATAAAGTTTACTTTGAATCAGAGGATGGAGCTAGCTACTAGCTGATGAAAATTAGCTATAGAGGTTTTGAAGGACAGAGGACATAGACTCGGGAAGGAGTCTCTTTTTCAGATGGAGGAAGAAAAGAGGAGATCATTGGTCACTCCATTGCTGCTTCTCTGATCACTCAGTTCTTACCCCATATCTAACTCTCGAGTTCTTATTGATAAAGAATAACTGATAAATGCTCATCGGCTAACCCATGTTGGGTGCCAAATGTAGCGAGCCTTTCTGGTCAGGACCACCAGCCCACAAGTAATGAAATAGAGACTTATTATTAATTATAAAAGCTTGGCCTTTAGCTAGGTTTGTTTTTAACTGGTTCTTATAACTTACATTAACCCACATTTTTCAATCTATGTCCTTCCCGCATGCTTGTTACCTCATCTCTGTGCTATCCTGTTCTCCTCCACATCTGGCTGATGACTCCACACATGCCCAGATTCCTTCTCCTCTTCCTTTTTCTTCCCAGAAATCCTGCCTATCCTCTTCTGCCTAGCTAATGGCCATTCAGCTTTTTATTACACCAATCACAGAACACATCTTCACACCATGTACAAATGTTCCACAGCATGTAGGCTAACAACATAGGTCAGAAGCAGAAAGCATGCTCAATATATATGAGACTCTAGGACCAATCTTTAGCACCAACCAACAATAAAAAAGTATAATTCTTATTCACATCTTTAAATTTGATAATGTTTTATAGCAGTGTTCTTAATGAGTACTTACCCTGCATTTCTCATTGGGCTAAAATAAAGGCTTTTCATTCCGTTTTTTTGATTGTTTGCTTGTTTGTTTGTTTGTTTTTGTTTTTTAAGTATTGCTATTCTGCAGCTTCCCAGTAAAGACCATATCCCTGTTCCTGTTTGGCAGGGAGGAACTGAAATATAGCTAAAAAGGCTTGGTGATATATTCATGTAACTCCAGCACTCAAGCAGGATTCTGAGTTGGAGAGAAGCCTGGGCTATGCAGAGAGAGCCTGACTCAAAATAAAAGAGCAAGAGACATGTGAGATGCTGAGTCCTTCTACAACTCAAGGACCTCGACCTGGCTAGGGGCAGCGAGGGAATGAAGAAAGTCACTTTCACAATAAGAAAGCTGGGCTCTCAGATGCACAAACCTCACAGCACAGCATGCTTGTGATGCAGAGTTGAAGAGAGAGGCAGGGTTACTGCATACACCTGCACAAAGAGACAGGCTTATTTCATAATAAACAAAGAGGGGTTTATGAGACACAGCTGGCTCAAGGAGACAGGTTTAGCTAACCTTGGAAAGGGTGAAGTCTCTGTAGGGGATAAATATCTTCAGGGCACAGGTATCTGGTGGGGAGATCCATGGTGGCCATTTTCTGTACCCCCTATCAACATCTACATGTGGACCAGGGCAAGGTGTGGCTATGCCTCTGAGTCTCACCCTGGGCAGAATTGGGGGGCTTCTGTTTTCCACATATCTGAGCCTACAGTCCCTGGAATGGCCATGGCATGCTCCCCACAGTAAATACCCTCTGTAAGTTACACACACATATTGAATTGACCGTAGACTTTACTGAAAACAAACCGGTGCCCATACCTTTTAAAAGCACTGATCAATGAAATCAACACAACACAAGCTTTGAACAAAGTGTTTCTTCCTTCCTTCCTTTCTGCTGAAGGGCCACTGAGTACACAAAAAGTTCTCTGTGAAAAGAAAAAGAAACTGCTTTCCACATGTTTCTGACAGGCTGGAGACCCAGCTGGAAGACACTGCTTGGCATTCCAGCTTTGAAAGGCCAAGTTTCACAAAGTAAAAGCTCCACTTTGTGTGTGTGTGTGTGTGTGTGTGTGTGTGTGTGTGTGTGTGTGTAAGTGATTAGTCATTTAATACTGGAAGCCCTACCTGGAACACATTTCTTAATACATTTTTTTCCCATGCATGATGTCTTTCCACAATTTATTGCCACATTTTATTAAACTCTTGTTACCTAGCGTGTAATTGGAATCATCACTGATACATGAAACACGAAGTACACAAATCTGAAACAGAGTGGAGGCAGGTCACAAAAAGTCACAGCAAAGCTAATTTTGAAAGTGGAGGGAAGACAGCGGCGGTAGCGGAATGAATGGCTGCACCCTTGCAGCCCAGGGCACCTTCTCCCAGAAAGAAAATCATCATTTTTTTTTCTTAACACCCACAAAAACCTGATTTCCTGTGAATGAGAAATAGTAAAACTAAAACACTAAAAAGTCAACAAAAAAAGAAAGGATTTCCCACAAGAGAAGCCTTACCATGCTTCGACTCTTCAGAAGCAGAAGCTCCGCCAGAGGGGAGGCACAAATGGAACCTTAGCTTCCATTTTCTGGGGCCTCTCTGATGAGGAGACAGCCTGTTTCGGAGGCTTCTTCACTAGTTCTAGAGTAGTTTGGACTCTTGGTCCTCAAGTGTTAACCGTCTCTTGCCCTCAGCTCTTTCCAAGATACTAAGCGTAGCACTTGGCACGGCATAGAAACAAAACGTTTTATGAATTAAAGGATAATAGGTAGTAAACCTAAAAGTGAGGTTTTTTTTAAAAAAAAAAAAAAAAAACGACTAAATAAAGCATTGTGGGCCTTGGTATGGGTGTTCCACGGCAATTTAGGCCCTGCGCTATTTTAGCGAAGGGAAAATTGTCTCTTTTCTAGTCTTGAGGCTTTCAGAATATTTTCTGAATTCGCTGTCTCTGCTGCTTTCATCTTCAGATTACAGGCTCATTTTCACCCCGGTGTATTACGTCTGTTTGCAGGAACACTCACAGGCCAATACTAGAACCTTCACAGCAGAGGTGCCGTCGCGCGTGCTCAGGAAATGGTGCCCGTGTTTGACGGAGAGACAGGCAAAGCTCAGCAATAAGAGCAAGGAAGCGAAGAAAGTGACGGTGATTCTCACAATTCCCGTCGCCAGCAGGCACAAGCATTCGCATTTCCTAATTGCCACGCTTATTGTTGTCATCAAGACAATAAATGTTAATTATTATCCGTGACTTAAGCATGGCTATCTGTGTATAAACTATTATATATATATATATTATTACTAATTGTTCTCCAGGTATATATGAAGATTCATCATCAAATTTATGTCATATCAAGGTTCCATAGTATCTTAAAACATAGATTCTAAATGAACACATATATAGGAGGAAATGTACAAAATGTGAATTTAGTAAATTAAAAAAAAAATCTAAAATACAATTTTTCCATCTACAAAGATCTATTTTATTGTTTTATTCTGTATTATTAACACTATAATCATCAGGGAGATATTAAGGAGAAGAACCATCTGACTAATACACTCTGGATGGGCTCTAGGTGCCAGGAATTGTTAGAAGTGCACCTCCGCAGTGCTGAACATGAGAACCAGAGCCAGTCTGCTCAAAAAATATACACACAAAAAAAAAAAAAATCTGAAGGGTAAGAATTACAGGAAAGAAAAAAACAGTCAGGAGAGAGGGAGAGGGCGCCTCTGGAATCAATGACCGTGAGATGGTCTCAGGGTCTCTGAATGGAAATAGCACTTGAGTTAGACCTAGATCTCAGGAACAGAACCTTCTGGACCAAAGGAATAGTCTCCAAGGGACGCACTGAGGTGGGGCAGGCTTGGAATATTTGAGGAGCAAAAAACCAGTGTTTCTGAAACGTGCTGAATCGGAGTTGTGAGAGGGGCAAACTTGAAAAGGTGCGGCGGGGTCAAGGAGAGCTCTGGGGGGTAAGGGTTCTCTTCTGGAGGCGATGGGAAGGGTTTTAATCAGAATCCTGGGTCTAACTGGCCACCCTGACCTCTGTGCCGATTTGGTCTCTTAGCAGACAGATAATGGAGCCAGGCTGGTGAGAATCTAGTACAGTTGTGCAGGCAGGAAGGGGGGCCAGTGCAGATGGTATGAGATTAGTAGCAGGATGCATTAGAACACAGAGGTAGACACTGTTGTCAAGTCAGATGTGGGAAGGGGGAGAAAGAACAGTCTATTCTCAAGTAACTCCTGCTAACAAGTCCATAAGAAATCACTCTCTTATCTATTACAATCCATGTGGCCATTTTCTAATACCTTGGCTATGAAAATAACCACCATTTACTCTGTGTCAGAGGGGTTACATATACTATCCCAATTAGCTGACACTAATTAAACTACCTTATAGGCTAAATATATGCTATTCTCTCTCTCCCCCTCCTTCCCTCCCTCCCTCCCTCCCTCCCTCCCTCTCTCTCTCTCTCTCCCTCCCTCCCTCCCTCGCTCTGTTTTTCAAGGCAGGATTTCACTTTGTAGCCCTGGTTGTCCTGAAACTCACTCTGTAGACCAGGCTGGCCTCAAACTCACAAAGATATGCCTGCCTCTGCCTTCTGAGTGCTGCGATTAGAGGCATGTGCCACCACTGACCAACAACACTCTCTTTTTATAAGCAGGGAAAAAGAATTCAGGACAAAGGGGCTTGTTCAAAATCACACAGCTAGCAAATGATTTAACTAGACAGCAAATCAAACCCAGATCTGTGGCTATCGAGTAAACATTTAAGCACCCAGGAAGTCCATGGCAAACATATACACATTGATTTCTGCAACTCTGTGTACAATTGGTTTTGTTTCGGATTGTCCCTCCTAATAATAATAATGCCACCAACACTCATTGGTTGTATACTTTAGACTTCTGTGGCTATTTCCTTAATTTCCTGAAGATACTTTAGCACCTTTACCTGTATGCCATGGTGGGGAAACATGCAAACACATACATTCACACACGCATACACACACACACACACATATATATATGCACACACACATAAACATGGATAGATAAAGAAATAAAGAAAATAAGTAAATTTATTAATTACTTATATTTGGCAAGGTAAATTGAATTGTGTTAATTATTTGAAATACTGTGCTCATGTTTATATTAAAGTGGTTGTAATAACACTCAGTGTCAGTTCATATATAATTCTTGGGTTTCATTTATTGATTAATTTCCCATTTTGGTAGAAAATATAAGATAATGTCTGAGTGTATTTAAATCCTTTCTTCCTGTCACACCCACCCACAATGTAGAGTTAAAGATTCTATGAGCTCCAAATGTTGTCTCTAAAATTTATATCAATGCCACGCCAATATGGCTATGAATTTAATGTCCCGGAGGAAATCATACCCAGCCTGATTTCTTTTTACTTTGGTAGGTAATTTTTTTCTGGCCTAGATTCTTGCAAGATTTTTTTCATGCTACATTTTTAAAACCCTCTATAGGACTTGCTTAAAAATTAATTTCTCCTAATTTTGCCAGGTAAAAAGAATTCTCATTGCCCTTCAACATGTCTCTTCCTGTCTGTGTCATTTGTGGGTCTTACCACTCATGCTGGGCTCACATTCAGGATCATGAACTATTAAAGCCTAAATTCTTGTCCCTTGTCCCCACCCCAGGAACAACACTTCTCTTAGCTTTTAGGAAATGTCTTAATATTTTTCTCTAGAATAATTTTTGCTTATGCAGGTTACTTACTATTTTATTACATTTGGGTTTGCTTGAAAGCTTGCTTTATTGCACATAGCATCTTATTTTAAAGTTAGCTTTTCATAGCTACCAGAAATTGAATGTATCATGTAACATGCACTTGTTTATTCTGATAAATGACTTTCAAAAACTATGTTCTTCCTATACATCTTGTCAATTACTAGAGTTAATATATTTTCCTTCTTTTTATACATCAAAAAGTGAAGACAAAGCGATCAGAGATGTCGCCTCTATAAACTGAGTTGGCTGAATTTTCTCAGCGCCATTCATTTTCTCCTACTCACATCCTAACACAGAACGATACTCTATGTAAATAAAGGATATCCGGTAAACGGTTCTGTGAGCTGGAAAGAATACGTGCAAAGGGAGCGCTATGGGAACGATCTGAAAGAAGGTGATTCCTATCCTGAGTCCGAAATGATGGAGAGATGCTATTCAAGAGGACTAGACCTGGGGAAATCTCACAGTGCACATGGCATGGACAAGAGAGCAAGTAGAGAATGCAAGGGATCTGCAGACAAAAGATTGGGGCCTCTAAGTCATTCCACTCGTTCTTTGCTCTGCTCACAAATTTACCACACACTATGAACTAACATTTCAAACGCCTGTGCTGCACTCCAAACTGATTCTACGAGGCATTCCATGTGAAAAAATAAGTCCCATAACCAAATAAGCTCAGAAAACTTTATGTTTCAGAGTCTTCTGGGTAGGCTCACAGTGAACATTAGCACTAAAAACCTAGAGGAAAAGTTATTGCAAAGACAGTTGCTCATCCCTGTTTAGAATTTTCCACAACTTGTTTTTAATATCTATTCACATTCCGTGGTGGTTCTGGGGAAGGATGTTGCAAAGGGTTGCTGTCAGCGATGGAGAGTTGGGAAGGCCTGGCTAGGGAAGAGACAGGATGAGATCTCCATTTGTGAAGGCTTACCCTAATGCTGTGGAATAAGCCAGCATGGAGGCAAAACAAGCAAACAGAACGTTAGCAGTTACCTTCCTAATCCAAAACAGAAGCCTTAAGAACGGACATAGAAAAAGCTATAATGTGCCAGCCTTGCTGTGGAACCTGAGGAAGTGGGAAGGGGGCAGGGGAGGGGATAGATGCATTTGAGGTGTAGGGGGGACAAAAGAGCTGGCCCTGCCTGCTTTCCTTCGGTATATACCCAGATAATATATAAAGCCCATTTGCAGGAGAACTAGGGCCAGAACTTCAACCTTCAATTTTGTCTCTTCAAATTTCTTCCACCAAAGAACCTCAGAACACTCCTGTTTCTCAGCCTTTAAATTGGATAAAGGGCAATTCTGTCCTTTGTGTTTCCTCTGCCATTTTCAACTACATTTATTCCTGAATTGTCCTGCCCATTTTTCTTTAAGAGTTATCTTATTTTTGTTCCTTAAGAGTTTGCTGTTTTCTTTAAGAAAGAGCAGTCCTGTGGCTTAAATGGCCCAGGTTACAAAGATGTCGAGTCCATTTTATTTTTCCAGTCAGCTCCGCCAAGCCTTTTCAATATTGCTCTGGCTTCAGTTGATTTGCCTGAAAACTGGAATGTTTCCTACATAAAATTGATTTTCTTACTACTCCCCTCAAGCCATCCATTCAGAAAAACAATCAATATGTCCTAATAAAGGGTTAAGGAGAGCCACTGGACCATTGCTGTCTTATTAATTCCATTTAATTCTTTTTATAAATCCAAGGTCTTTTCTGTCTATTGCTTTCTAATAGTAAATAAATCCCTCAGCAAAATATACTATAAACTATAAGGAAATGAATTGGGTAGTTTCATTTAAGACAAAATTATCATTACAATGTTTTTATACTAGGAAGTGTACAAATTGCCCTGAGTGTCCTTACCATAATTTTGAACAAGAATTAGAGTAAAATATCTTTTTTTTAATGGAAACTTCTTTTATTTTTATCCTGACTGGTCTTTCTCTGCCTGAAGAAAAAAAATATAACTCCTAAAATCATTTGGTAAATTGTGAAATCTATTATAGGAGTCTGTCAACTTTGGAGGCTCTCCTATCACTAGGTAGTCGGTGCAAATACCCCTTTCCTTTCCCTATTCTTTCCTTACACACTTTACATTAAATTAACATCAGGTTTAACTTTTAAAAACTGTGAGACCTTGACCAGCTCCCTTCCTTGATGGCACGTTGTGTCTCCCTCTAAAGGAAAATGAGTCTCCTACCTGTCTCACCTACCTGTACTGGAGGCAGATGTTATTTTTAGGTTGGATAGCCAGGAGAACACACATTTTAAAACGATAACACCGATGTGGATGGAGGTGACTGGTAAGCTGGGGAGCTATCTGAAGGACAGGCACAGAACTGACAAAACCTCCAAAGGTAACAAAAGTCAGAAGGAGACGCTGAGGGGAGCAGAGCTCAGGCGAAAGTGTGGAAGAATGGAGGAGAAAACAACAGTAAAATAAGATTTTGGTCAGCAAAGGAGAAACTACTCCTTCGGGAAAAGATTTCTAGATACATTAATGTTTTTGAAGCCGTCCATCAACAGGGCTAAAGAATGGAGGGCAGAGGGAGGGCAGAGGGAAGGTAGAGGGAGGGCAGAGGGAGGGCAGAGGGAAGGAAGAGGGAGGGCAGAGGGAGGGCAGAGGGAGTAGCCAGCAACTCTTAGATTTGGCAGCAAATTTCAGGGAGTCACGGGGTCATGAAAATTTCAGAAACAGCTGTGAAATCGTCAGCATAGAAGCTGATGATCTCAAGAAAAATTGAGAGGCCCCTGCAAAATCTTGGACTTAGTGTTCAGTCTGGACCTTCTGCGATTGGAATCCCAAGCTATATAGGCTCTGGGATCTAGTTTCTACTTACAGATGGGGTGTGATGGTGCCTACATGCCGATGGAGAACTCTGTGTGTGTAATATAATCAGGCTTCTATTGAAAGTGTTACTCCTGATTCAATGTTAAAACAGTCCATAGACTTGCCAGAGTGAAAACAGAATGATAGCAACAAGGTCGTTGTAGTATTCCATGCAAGGAAAAACAAGAGACACACCACAGGAACTGGTGAGGGCCCGTGATTGCTTAGTGCCTAGAGGCAAGGAAAGCTTCAGGATTTCTGATATCTTAAATATAGGGAACACAGAAAATTCTCGACTGACTCCTACACGGGTGACATGAAGAACTGAGAGGGTGTTTTTGTTTTTGTTTTTGCTTTTCCTTTACTGAGACCAGGAAGACCATGGGAAGAGATCAGTAGGAATACAACCAAGCTTGAATAAAATCAGCGGTTCTCAACTTGAGTTGAGCATCAGATTCACAAAAGGGTCTTGTAAAAATGTGAATTGTTGTGTGTGATCTCACCCCACGTTTCCAGTTCAGTAATCTGGGGCAGTAACTGAGAACTTGCATTTCTAGGAAGAGCTCAGATCATCTTGATGCTGCTAGCCAGGAGCCACATTTGAGATGGGTCTTAAGCAGCAGAGGTGCGCATGAACTTCTACAGGCTTCCTACATAGGGCGGAATCTGCCAAACTGTGTTTTCCTGCTCTCTTAGTGAAATGGAATGATAACAATTGTAATGTTACTCTTGGATATGCAGAAGTCACTGGTAAAGGCCATGATACTCTGGAACTGTGAGCCCAAATCCACTCTTTCTCCCTCATGCTCCTTGTGTCAGCGTATTTAGTCATGGCAGCAAGACAGGCACCTGCACCATTGGCACTGAATGAATAATAATTTTATTTTAGAAGATGCTGGCACAACCCCTTTGGAACTGATGAAAGTGATTTCCAAAGGGGTTGTCTGAGTTTAAAACCTAGTAATACTTAGACCTGAATTTTACACTCAGGTCAGGCCAACTTCAGTGCATGCCTCTCTCTCTCTCTCTCTCTCTCTCTCTCTCTCTCTCTCTCTCTCTCTCTCTCTCTCTCTCTCTCTCTCTCTCTCTCTCTCTCTCTCGTTTGTGTGTGTGTGTGTGTGTGTGAGAGAGAGTTTCTCGTTCCCAAGTTCACCTGAGAATCCAGCCACCTATATTGCTTAGTAAGAATGAAGAATCTAAGGTCACTCTAAATTTAAAGTCACAGTTTCCAAGGAAAGGTCCCTGGAATCTGTAACATTTAAGAAATAACACAGATGATTCTCGGTTATGCAAGTCTGAAAACAGCACAATACTTCCTGTAAAAGATACCCAAGTTAGAGAAGGGCAAGCATGAAGAATAGAAGATGTAGAAATATACGAATTTTATTCTGTTCTTGAGACATTAATGTTAAAGCATAATTAATATGATGCATTTATTATTTACTGTTCTAAAACTGTTAATCCTTTTCAACAGTTTTTCAGTGATGGTAGGCAATTTTGTTATCAGAATAAGAACCTTCTCAATTTTATTTATGTTTTCATATTTTTATTGTATTGCTTAAATATAAATGTTATAGTACTAGACAAGTACATATCACAAATTTATCAGATGGGTTTAAATCCAAAGAACATATTGCTGTTGGAAAAAATGTCAATAGAAGAAACTATATATTTTCATGCATTTACATAATTTCTATATAAACATCAAACAGATAATACATTGCAGAAAATATAACACAACAGGGAACACTCTTCTCAATGTTGGAGGACTAAGCTGATGGTCTAGAGAGGAAAGCAAGATTCTCATTTCCAAATTTACTTCCTTCTTCTCTGCAAAAGAGAAAATATGTGCGATTGGGGGGAGTGAAACAAAATCGTAAAGAAATGTTCCCAACCCTCAAGCTAGAGTCTGTTGTTCCAAACAAAGGGCACCACAGAAATGGGAGGGGTTGAACAGGAAGACACACTAGCAGTAGTGAACCTTCCTGGAAAGATTTCTAGCATTGAAAACAGGAACACATCACCTTTATTTCATAATATGGGTCTATGCATACAGTGTATATATATATATATATATATATATATATGTGTGTGTGTGTGTGTGTGTGTGTGTGTGTGTGTGTGTGTATAGTGTACATAAATATATATATACATATTGTGTGTGTGTATAGTGTACATAAATATATATATATAATATATATATATATTGTGTGTGTGTGTTTATCATGTATGAATGTGCATGGTCATGCATATAAAGACCAGAGACCAAAGCTGGGTGTCTTATCTATCACTTTCCGTCTTACTTCTTAAGATAATCACCCACTGAACCTGGTGATCCTTGATTAGTTAGATTGACTGATCAGGAAGTCCCAGAGGCCTTCCTGCCTGCACCCAACCTCAGCAATGGGACCGTAGAAAGAGCCATCTACCAGGAAATCAACGTTAATCGGGTCAAGATGTACCTAGAAGTGGTAAAATGCTAAACAATAGATTATCAAATCAGTCGTGAGGACACAGGGTTGGTTTTCTACCGTGCTAAAGTAACATTTTTTAATGTCACAGAATTAGTAATCTATGAAATCATAAAAAACATAGCAAATAAAACTTATCTGGCCATGATCAAAGTTTTTGATATGCTCTCTCATTAGTGAGAAAACGAAGTGTCACTGAATGAATTGATAATGACAGTTTAGGTGACTAACAAAAACCACGCTAATCAGTCCAACAGTGTAGCATGTGATGTGGATGAACATACAAATCACAGGCTGCTCAGTTGGCAGAGAACATGAAACTCAAAACAATAAGATCTACAGTGATGTTGAAATAAAGAAATAGTTAAATTCCCTTTAAGGGCTGAGACTGGCAAACGTGGATTGTAAACGTTATGACCACTGAGTTCTTCACCTGGGCAAGTACTTCTTCAAGAGATGGAGCCTGGGGGCTGACGGGATAGGGGATCCATGGTTAGATCCATGGACCTTACTCTGCACGGGGCTGATAAAGAAGTCTGGTCCAAGGCTCCCTGTGGGTCAGTAGAGCATACAGCCAGAAAGAAAAGTTCCAGGGCTCGGTGAAGACAAGCTGAAGCCTATGGGCTGCTCTCAACCTTGACAGCCTGAACAGGTGATCTGCAAAGGAGCTTGGTCTTTGCTTGGCAGTCTCTGGTCCTGGCCTGGAGCCAGCGGATGCTGGAAAAGGAGACGTCGTTATGGCCACAAAGGGAGCCCATTTCAGAGGGTGCAGTGTTTGAGCAGTGCCCTAGGTAACCGTCAGAACATGGCTGGGACTGCTTCATTACCTTCCTCATCTTACAGCGTGTGGCTAAACAGGCAACACGTAGTTAAGAGAATTCTGAAAAATCTTCCTCCAACCAACTTAGCACAGCCGCATCCTTAAAAACCCTACACCCATACATGTTTCTTTAACCTTCTAAATGTGTGTGCCTTCTAAATGAAAAGCAAAATCCCAGCCATCATTGGGGCGGCGGGCGGGGGTCGTAGCTCAGCGGTTAAGAGCAAGCACTGTTACAATGCTTGCAGAGAACCCCACTTCCACTCCCAGTGCTCACACTGGGTGGCTCATAACTGCTTTGTTCTCCTGCGGACTCTGCAGACACCCGCACTCTCATGCACACAGAGATACACACTCATATAAATTAAAATAAAGTAAATCTTTTTTAAAGGCAAACGCACACTTCTACCTAGCATAGTAGAGCCATCCTTTATTAAAATGAAAATATGCAAACTCTCTCACCAAAAAAATCAATAGCAAAGTGTTTCTTAGCCCACCCTTGGGTAGCTATTGGGCAGTCTTTTTGTCTTCTGATGGAATGCCCCTTTAAATATTCTAGAAATTACTTAGATATAATAGATATAATTTTAATCAATATGAATACAATTTTGTTACATGGTAGAGGAGTAGAGGGGAGACAAAAATCAATAAATAATATTTGTCTCTATAGGAGTAAACAATAAAAACTATATTAATAAATATGAATGTTCCCAATTATATTACAACTGTTAAAAATATGCTATAGTCCATATTGCAAATTTATTTGAGATATAATTATAATTATTTGTTTATAAATCTATTTCCCACTGGATTGTGAGCTTCTCCTTTGTGACAGATACTATATATTGTCCACTGCTGTATCCATAGCAACCAGCCAACGTCTGTCATCTGCTCAATAAATATCTGATGAGCCCCAGATTTCTATAGTTTTATCATTTGTTAGGTGTAACATTACTATGATGTTTCTCAGGGAATAAAATAGTCCTGACAGAGAGTTTTTAGGTATTTGACAATCAGCATAAAACAGAAAACACAAGGAGTAAAGGTTAGGGCTGTAGACATAGGGACAGAAACACTGAGATGTTCATGGTCTATGATCTGGGATCCCTGTGTATCAGCCTACAAAAAGCATCTACTTCCAAGAGACAAAAGAGGGGAAGGAGGGAAGGAAGTGAGGGGAGAAATAGAATCCCAACAAGCACTGGGAATCAGTCCTAATAGCCAGACTGTTTCACTGAGTGACCTTGGAAATGTTACCTAACTTCTCTGAGCTTCAGATTCATCCACTTGAATGAAAACAGAGCCAGAGGTTTCCTCGGCTCTTTTCCCATTACAATGCTGTACATAGTGTTCCTACTTCTCTGTCCTGCTGTTGTAACCACCTTCGGATGGGGCCAGAATGTTACAGGTCTGACTACCAGAGTCACTAACCCTTAATTGAGTTGGAATGAATTCCTTGGTTAGATTATCGTCAGATTCTGTCAGTTCTGGGGCAAAAAAGAATGACTGGATTGAATCTATACCCATTCCAATGTGCCATATCCTGAAGCATTAATCTAATTAATCTCAATCAATAAAACCAGGAGTCAGATATTCAGGGTAAAATCCTAGAAGATCAAAGAACCAGAGCAGCTACCAGTTGCTTCCTTCCTTCCTCCCCCTCCCTCCCTCTCTCATTCTCTCTCTTTCTCTCTCTCATTCCACAGTCCAAAAGGGTCGAGATTCTGTCTCCACCCCACCTTATCACTTCCTGTCTCTACCTCCCAACTGTTGGAATTAAAAGCGTGAGCCACCACCACCACCCACTTTCTATGGCTAACTTGTGGCTAGCTACGCCCTCTGATCACCAGGCAAGCTTTAGTTGTCAGAACTCAAGCAAATAGCACACAACAATATCCCACTCTAGGATGAAGTTGCATGACATGCACAAGCGTTGAGGAAGGAGGGACCTCCATGAATTGTGACATGCATACACAAGATAACCAAAATATCTTAAATCTCTGAAGACGAGGTGCAATCACACTATCTCTGGCTCTAGACTTCCTGGAACCAGTGATGAGGAGGGCGGAAGTCGAGCAATGATACACCAGTTGATGAATTACTACCGGAGATGCGTCTAGGAAGAGCCACAACATACAGGTCCTGTTGCATATAAAGTTTACGTCTGAAATTTTCAGAGATCATGTCCCTTATGCCTCCCAAGAACTCAATTAAGTCAGAACTGTAATCCCCTTTCAAGTACTGTGACTATAATTTTTACCAAGCATTGCTAGAGAAGCAAACAATTTTTCAGTCCATTTAAAATCCTTCAGGATGAACAAACATTACACGAGATTCTGTAGGTCATTTACTTCATCTGTGACCCTAGTCTCTTCATAGAAACAATCTCCGAAGCCTAAGATTTTCTTCTGTTGATCATCAATCCACCTCCTAAAATAGCCGTAGTCCCTAAATGTTATATACAAATGTGGATGATGCAGTTTCAAAACACAGTAGTGTGGTTTTAGTTTTCAGGGTTGTTCTTAAGTAAAGAATGCAATTGTCACCTTGTGTGGTTTTTAAGAATAAAGAGGTTATTAAGCCTGCGTATGGGATGATAACTAACTCTTTATCTATTTGAACTTAAATTTTTAAGGGCATTGGTGGTCCAGCTCACGTTTAACCCCAGTCGACTTTGAAATAATTAGACTTCCAGTCTTTCTGCTCGCTTGGCCTTACAATGAAGCAGAGATGCGGTGAGGCCGTATCTGTACGTTTTCCATAATTGTAACAAAATGCATGAGATGACTTGAAAGGCAGAAAGGTCAACTGTGGTTCACAGTTTTGGCGATTTCCAGTCTGTGGCCTGTCACCCCTGATATTTTAGGCCTGTGACAAAACAGTACATGATGACAAGAAAATGTAATTCAGAGTAAGTCGCTCACTTCGTGGTGACCAGGAAACACAAAGAGAAATAGAGCTCAATCTCCAAGAACCATCTAAAAATGTGTCTTCCCAATAGGCCCACTTTCCAAAGGCACTGAGCTGAGAATCAAGGCCCCTAATACATGGAACTTTGGGAAAAGCTCCAGCCGCATTCCTGTCTGTGCATGTCTGTGGCACGCATGGCTGTGAGCACCACACTGACCTTAGAAAGCAATGTTTAGTTAAATGTTAGTCACAGCTTATTAATGTATGTCTTTGTATGAATGCTGAGTATCTGGAAGGGACGCTCCATCTCTCTAAAGCTAAAATATTCTGCGGGCTATAAAGAACTTCGGGGCATAATGTAAGCCTACATAAAAACTATGTTCAGTTCTTAAGCACTTTTTGCTTTCAAGTTTTTGGAATCACATCTGTTGTAAAACAGAGTGTGTAGAAGGCACTAAAAATGCCTTTCGTGGGGAAAGGACAAAACATTTTCTCAACAGATGGAGCGACGAGAAGACCTAAGCAAAATCGGAGAATGGTGTCAGAGAAACAAGAAAAAAAGGGAAGGGGGAGCCTCCAAGTTGACTGAAGCAGACCCCATGCCTGAAACAGAAAAAGAAATTGTCAGATAGCATTCTGGAATGAATTGGAATCAAATAAGGGCTTGGAGTTTCTTCCAGGTCTCAAATTCTCTGGTTTATAGCCGTGTCGGTCTAAAATGTTTGCTTAGTGAGTTCTCTTCAGGCCCGGCACATTTTCCATGAAGAAAGGCTGCAAGGGTTTGCGGCTTATTCCCAAGCTCCAGCTGTAAAAGGCCAAACTCCCTTTCTGGACCCCACCTGAGTTGGAGCCCATGGTCCCTTCTACAAGTTGGCAGATAGGGTGTGCACAGGCACTCACCAAAGGATCCAGGGACACACTTGAAAGCCTGCTGAAGTCCTGGCCCTCAGAGACCAGCATAGAAATGCAAAGCATCCCAGACTCGCTCCAACTCTCTCCCAATGAGAAAATGGCATAACATATTCCACACTTCAAACCTTCAGTGTTGCAAACTTCTGCCTCACAAAAAACCGCTCACAAACATGTCCTTCAACGGAGCGCGCTCACCACGAATCTTTCTTGAAGGCAGTGCACATTTTAATGAATGCTAACATGTTTGCAAACATAATGAAAATAGTATTTCCCACAGAGCCCTGCGAGGTTATTTGAATAAAATATGTGCCTTTGGACATGAGTCTCTGCCGATGATCACGGTCAGATCTGTGCTTTATTTGAGGGATTAGGAGCAGCAGTGTCGTGTGGACATGCGCTTTATGAGAGCTGGCTATGGAAAGCCCTCACCCGCTGACATCTGTCCAGATTGCTACTGGTTCTAAATCTCGACATCTGAATTTTTAGAAGCCAAAACTTTGGCAGCGCAAAAGAGCCGTGTCTCTAAATGGGAAAGTCTCATGAGGTGATGAAATTCAATACCGGAATTTCAAATATTTTATCATTGTGGACCAGAAATTTACACATAAAAAAAGACTACAGTGAAAATGGCTGAATCACAGAACCCCAACACACTGAAAAAATGGTGGCATCTCAATTATAAGGGAGCTACTAACCCTCGGGGAAGATTAATGCTTGTCTCTGAGTCGTTCCTCTTGATTGGAAGAGACCCTCTCCACTCTCAAAAGCAGGTTCTGGATTCCAGGTTTCTCTGATGCTGCACAAAGCTGTGTGTTTGCTAAATGCCTAGAGAAATAAGGGAGCATATTCCTTATAGAAACTGCTCCTATTAGGAGTCCATATTAGACACCGTTTATTTACTGCAGTATGCCATTGGTGGGGGACCCAGATTTTTTTTACATAATTGTCTAACTTCCTTTCTAACATGGCCTTGACCTACAAATACCTACAAGTGGGAACTACACAGTAAGGAGAGTAGAGAGCTGGTTTGGCACCCTTGAACTTCCAAAAAGCAGATCAATTCAGAAATCCTAATAACTTAACACTATAGAATCTTGTTGCAGAGGGCAGGGGCCGCTTGTTGGTTCCTGGTCATTTAGCCCTGAAATAACCACACAGATACTGTATTAATTAGATCACTGCTTGGCCCATTAGCTCTAGCTTCTTATTGGCCATCAAAAAGAAATAATAATATAAATCACTTTTCAAATTTGAATTAATTTATTTGGTGTGTATGAGTGTTTTGCTTACTTGTATATATCCATACTATGCATGATTGGTGATTGTGGAGGTCAGAAAACGACACTGGATCCAAAGTTAACAGATGGTTCTGAACTCCTATGTATGTAAGTGTTGGGAATGGAACCCGGGTTCTTCATCAGGGCAGCAAGTGCTCCAAACTGCTGGCCCAGTTCTCCATCCTACCCCCAATCAATTAAAGAAACACCCACTAGAGGCGCAAATCTAGAGAGCTGTAGCTTTGCCACTTACAGGTCAAGGAAACTTTGTCCAGTTGAACAAGCCTACCTCCTTGTCCCAAGGGGGAAGATAAGCCTGACTTCTATGCATTGTCTGTCAGAGGCTCTTTTGTCTCCTAGAAAGGGACCTGGAACCATGAGACAAACTCCAGGCCCACAAGTTGTTCACTGGGTACCAGAAGGTCACCAACCCATCACCTTCTAAAAGGACAGGCAGCCTGAGATCAAACCCTGGAGTCAGGGTGCATGTGTGAATGAGACTTTTGCCAATAGCGACCATGTTGCAAGCAACACAGTCTGACTTTTTCTGTGACTCAGTTTCCTGGTTTGGAAATTTTTCCCATCCTGTTAGGATTATAATTGCCACTGACCTTGGACACTCTCCTTTGTTCATTGATATCCAATATTGTAAACATGAAAACTAAGTTTCATAGATAACTTACTGTTATCCACATAATTACCATCCATTTATCCACTGATACAAAGGAAAGTTAAAATATTTTCTGGAAGAGCCTTGCTAGACACTAAGGCATTAATTTGGAGAAAGAGATCTTGATTAAAACCTATGCAGTAGATAAACTATAGTAGTACATTTGCCTTTCCAAACAGAGGAAGCAATAAGTTTCATCCCAATAGATTCCATTTTCAAAACCCTATATTTCTTGAAATGTTATTAACTCAAGAACCAACCAGAGTGAGTAGAATTAGTATGGAGGAGGCTATTCCAAAATAATGGAGGATTCTCATTGGCTAATAAACAAACTACCTTGGCTTTTTGATAGGGCAAGATTTAGATAGGTGGAATAGACAGAACAGGAAAAAGGAAGTGAGGTAGATGGCTCAGAAAATTGCCCCACCTCTCCTCTCTGGGACAGTCGCCATGACTCTCCTCAGTGAGCCAGTCGCCATGAAGCCAGCCACCAGGACAGACATACTGAATCTTTCCTGGTAAGACACCACTCGTGGTGTTACACAGATTATTAGATATGGGTTAAAGCAAGAGATGTGAGAATTAGCTAGTAGGAGGCTGAAACTAATGGGTCAGGCAGTGTTTAAATGAATACAGTTTGTGTGTTGTTATTTCGGGCATAAGCTAGCCGGTGGCTGGGAGCTGGGCGGGATGAAAAGCAGGCCTGCCCACGGTTCCACACTACACCAAATTAATGCCAATGTTTTCCTTCTTTACTTTTTTGACTCCCTGGTGGAGAAGCAGGCACTTGGTTGCTAGGCACACCTATCTGTTGGATATTCACACTGATGGTGGGGGTAGCAATGCAGAAAATATACAACATCAGATAATCCAAAGTCATTTATATTTGGCTCAGGGATGCTTTGCATAATAATTTTGCAGCTGATTGATCCCCCTGGGTTTGTTTGTGCTGATACTAAAGCAATTTTCATTTTGAGAAAAATACTAACAGAAAATAATGGAGCGCTATGGCTAAATGTATATACATAAGCAGTTTGCTTATTTATTCCTCCCGCAGATCCTTAGTGACAGCTTACCTGTAAACAGACAGTGATGGTCACTAAGGATGGGAAGGAGAAATGAGCTGTTTGTAGTGCTTGTCCCAGAGGGACTCATAAAGATACGTAATTAAGACTTAGCTAGATGTTATTTTATTCTTCAGAATAGTATCTCTCCATTCCTCTTGCCATATACCCAAAATAACGGAAAAAATTTACAGCTTAATATATTCATTCCTAGGTAGAATTCATAAGACAACATGTAGTCCCACTCATGTCTAGGACTGGTTTAAGTGATTATATATATATACACATATACTTATAAATACATATTTATTATATATGTATGCATTATATATTTATAATTTAAAAGGTTTTAAGAACTTAGACTTTTCTCAACAGTGAGACATGGCCTGCTTCTGACAGCACCAATTACTTCAGAGAGGTTGATGGGCATTGAAAAATTTTGTTATGGAATTTGCCTTCAGTGTGACAAAGGTAGCCATTTGGGCAAGAAACTGCTCTTGCCTGAACTTCTTGGTGGTATGCTGTGCTAACTGGACATGCAAGACCCACAGAAAAAATGACTGCTGGACTTGCCAAAAGAAGGTGAAACAGTCCTTAATGGTTCCTACTTCATAAGAGTCTGCCAGACATTCTGCAGGACACAGAAGAAAGTGACTGACAGACTGCTAATATAGGCAAAACAACCTTTCAAATTTCCTGCTTCATGGAAAAGTCTGCCAGATACTGTGGGCCTGTAGGCTGAAGATGGATGCCCCAAAGTTTCAGAAGAACTTTGGGTGACTATCCAGGCAACAAAATGTCTCTGTCAATTCTAGAGTTTTGGAAGTTTCTTACAATGCAATTCATGTTTGCTTAGGTAATATTATATCCTTCTGGGGTACTTGATGGATTTGAAGGCTAAATATTTATGGTTTTCCCTAGCTATGATAAAGGATAAATTAGATATAAAACTTTAGACTCACAAAGATAGGATAGACGATAGAGTACTTTTCTTAATTTGCCAAATGTAAATGGACTAAATATTGTAACTATAATTCTTGCTTGGCAACTGGTTTGTATATGTAATTTTATTATGTTAAAGCTAAAACCTTTTTTATTTAGACAAAAAAGGGAAGATGACATGGGATTTCCCACTCTATGCTGTAAATATGTTTTATTACCATTGGTCAATAAAGAATCTGCTTTGGCCTATGGCAAGGCAGAATATAGCCAGGCTGGAAGAGACAGAGACAGAGAATAGGCAGAGTCAAAAAGATGCCATATAGCTGCTGAAGGAGAAGGACATGCTGGAACCTTAGGAACCCTACCAGTAGGCCACAGTCTCATGATGATATACAGATTAATAGAAATGCATTAATTTAATATATATCAGCTAGCTAAGAATACACTAGAGTCATTGGCCAAACAGTGTGGCAATTAATATAGTTTCTGTGTGATTCAGATTTGGGTGGATGGAAAAGACCTGACCAAATAGGAAACTACAAATAACATTCTTCTCATTCTCTTATGGGTGAGTGGTTCACCTAAATAAACAAAGTTTGTGATGGGATGTGTCTAGGATTTTAATACAGGCAGTCTGGCCCTTGGACCTATGTTTTTAACCAACACAGCCTACAGCCCTCTTTAATCAAGACATCAAATTAAAAGAAATCTAAAGAATATCAGTAACTTTGAGGGGAAAAATAGATTTCTATGTAAAACATACAAAATTAGATTCCATTCATTAGAAAATGCCAAACATAAAATATTTCAAAGGATATCATGAGTGCACTTTAAAGAAAAGTAAGAAGTTACAGAAAAAAGGACATTTACAAAATACATAACTAAGAAGTAGTTAGTAAAACTTAACATGGAAGTGAATCAATCAAAGAAATTCAAACGATTGCAACTTTGAAATAATAGTCTGGATGTGGGGTGAAGTGCTTTCCTGGGTGAATATTAGATACCGAAATGGGTAGAACTGCTTTGAAGATCAATTTAGCAAGACCTGCGAAAAGTATGTATTCTCTTATACACATCTCTAGTACTCTTGAAAGAGATTCTGCTATGGTGACCTGTGTCCTTCAAGACCTGTACGATGGAAATATGCCTCTAACACAACAATGTTCAGAGGTACTGCCTACCCAGAGGTCACGTGACCATGACAGGAGAATGAAGGGATCAGCTGCTATTGCAAAAATGGGTCAGGTGTCTGGTGAGCAGGTTCTCCATAAAGTCATAATTTCTCACACCCACACAATGCCCTCTACCATGTTGTGACATAGGAAAGGGACCTTCCAAATAAATTTCTTGATCTTGGACTTCTCAGTTTCCAGAAGGACATGGCAAATTCTGGCTGTTGTACATGATCTGGTCTGTGGTATTCTGTTACTGCCACACAAAACAAAGACAAATCCTCACTGAGAAGACTCCTTACACACTTACCCATGGGCATGGCTGCAAATTCTTAGATAATTACTGAATAAATTTTATTCACAAACATTTTATTCAAGTATTTCTTATGATTATGAGAAATTACAAAGAAATTAAGTATCAATCACCAGAGGAAGGAATAAATTTAAAAAGATGCAGTCTTAACAAGGCATACTAAAACAAGAGTGAAATAAATGAACTTGTGATGTATCTACTTCAACACACACACACACACACACACACACACACACATATATATATATACAAAATACAAAATACTTAAGTGAGGAAATTCAAACACCTTTAAATGTTGATGTTACATTTGTCCATTTAGAAAGAGAAAAACATCACACGTGGATATAAATATATGTGTAGAGAAATACCTATCATTGGTTTGGCAGACACATACCAAATTAATGAGAATAATTGAGATGAGACAGTAGCCTAGAGGGAAAAAATAGAAAATTAGAGGAGAGATTAGAGAAAATTTAAACTTCAAAATAAGCATATATGTATACATGTATATGTATACATGCACAGACACACACATATATATCCACAAGAAAATTCCAATCAATTTCAATCTGTTCAGCATGACATAAGTCTGATGTTTTGAATATTAACTTGTACTTTCCTATAACAAAGAACTAAGACAAGATATTGGAACTAGCCTCTGGGTGGATGGTTTCTATGAACTTGACGGTGACTAGCGTTCATCTGCCAGACGGTTCATGTGGTTGCTCCTTTGACCATGGTTGTAGTAACACCTCACCAGGTATTCCAGACCAGGCTCTTAGAAAGCAGGATTCAGCTTTGTTTCATCCTTGAAACTAGTTTGTAAGGTGTGTGTGCACACATTCACACACATGTGCACTGTCTACATTCACACACATGTGCACCGTCTACATTCACACACGTGTGCACACATCTCACATTTGCATGTAACACACATTGTGGAATATAGAGGAGTGTGTCTGGGAAGAATACAAAACCCCTTCTCCTGGTTCCGGACCAAGAATTTTAGAGTTATATTTGTTGGCTTATAGTTTAAAGTAAGATGTCGTGTGAGACAATTCCTGCTAAGAGCATTTAAAACCTCTGAGCTAGACGATGGGACAGAGTACCACAGGACTGCTTCACCACCCGTTCCTTTGTTTCTATCAAAGCAGGCTTGACAAGCCAAGTGGCTGAGAGTACAGCTTATTGAAACTGTTCACTCATCCCACATGTACTGAAATCTACTGTTTCCAAGGAGCCGGTGGGACCAGCAGCGGCTAAAAAAAACCCAACAATGCAGCATGTGAAGCCCAGCTGCATCTAAGTGAAAATAGAATCACATCCTATGGCCCTTTTAGCAGGTGGCTCCTGCAGGAAATGTTGGTATCCTGTTGTGTCTTTTGCTGCTGTGTGCATTAACTTGGCCTCTCGTTCAGCCCCACCCTGTCTCTCCTTTGTAACCAATTGTGTCCTTGACATGAAAAATGTACTTTAGAAACCCTAATGGCTAATTACACCAAAGTTAAGAGAGTCCAAACCTCAAACAAGGGATGATTAACTACACAGGCTTTAACAGAAACCATCACACCCTCAGAACGACTCTTCTTTAATAAAAATGTTTCTAGTAATTTATTTTATGCCGAAGTTTGTGTTCCCTGCCCAGGACTGACTCCTGTTTCGTTCACGCCAGGGTTGTGCCCTAGCTGAGGCTGGGCCTGATCATGAGCAAAGCAGGCAGCCACCTACATCATATGATTAATGCAAATTCAGGACACTGAAGGAATATATTTGAAGCCCCATAGGAGAGGAAACCCTGTTTGCTCAATGATGCCTCCCAAAGTCTGTTCCATTGCATCCTGGTGTGTTTTCCACAGAAAACTGGAACACAGAGTGAGGTCCCATGGTCACGTACCAAGGAGAAGTGTTGGGGTAAGCGAATGTAATGTGTTTAGTTAGCAACATAGATTGTAGCTTCTCTGTTAGAGTCCACATCCCACAGGCTGGGAATCCAGGAGTCAGACAGTATGAAAGATAGGAATAGCAAAGAATAAACAAGATGTTTGAGGGTCAACTCTGCTGCTCACTATGTTCAAGGGCAAATGGTAGCTCCAGGTCATGTGCTTGCTGATGACTTCATGCCATCCTTTCTCCAGCTCAGTGACGTGCCTGTTACAAGTGTGGGAACATCACTGCCAAGATGAAGCCGCTCAGCCGAAAACACACCATGGAGGAAAGTGTTGGGGAAAAAATCAACTGGAACACCTTGTATCTTCTGACGCTTAGCTTGAATTTAATTTAACTACTCCTTGATAATGGGACATCATAAAATACATACTGGAAATTAAGCCACCCTTAAACAAGCAAAGTAGCTAACTCTAAAGCACCATTGGCATCTGTAATAGGAGATTTCTGTCTTGCCTGGTCCCACAGTTGTTCAGTCCCAAAGAAACACACAGAAACTATATTAATTAAATCACTGCTTGGCCCATTAGCTCTAGCTTCTTATCAGCTAACTCTTACATATTAATTTAAGTCATTTCTATTAATCTGTGTATCGTTACATGGCTGTGACTTGCCAGCTAAAGTTCTGGCATCTGTCTCCATTGGGAGTACATGGCTTCTCCTGAATCTGCCTTCTTTCTCCCAGCATTCAGTTTAGTTTTCCCCCACCTAGCTCTGTTCTGCCCTGCTCTGCTACAGGCTCAAAGCAATTTCTTTATTAACCAATGGTATTCACAGCATACAAAGGGGACTCTCACATCACCTCCCCTTTTCTATTTAAATAAAAAGGAAAGTTTTAACTTTAACATAGTAAAATTACATATAACAAGACTGGTATCAAGCAAGAATTATAGTTACAATATTTATATCTACTTTATCTTTTATTATAACTAAGGAAAACTATATTATTACTATCTATTTTTCAACTCCATAAAAGACTCCAGGATATATTAATTAAGCAAATAGAAAGTGCATTGTAAGCAACTTCCTAAACTCTAGAATTGACAGAGACATCTTATTGCCTGGACAGTCACCCAAATTCTTCCGTAATACTGGGGTATCCATCATCAGCCTGCAGGCCCATAGTGTCTGGCAGACACTTTCATAAAGCAGGAACCCTGAAGGACCATCTCACCTTTAAGAAAGTCATTTCTCTATAGAAAGTCATTTCTCTATAGGTTCTGCATGTCCAGTTCACACAGCCTACCATCAAGCAGTCCCGGCAAGAGCAATTTCTTGACCAAATTGCTAAGCCCCTTCAACATCCATCATCCTCTTGAAATAGATTGGTGCTACCAGTAGCAGATGTATCTCATGTCATGAAAAGCCCTAAGTTTTTAAAATATTTTAAATGCCATATTCTGAAGGTCTCTGAAAGATTTGAAGAATCCCTATCTAACTGAAATATACCTCTATATATCTAAAAAACCTAACTAACATGAATACATGCTTGACTACTATAGATGATTATCTATTAACCTATATTTCTTAATTATACATTACATTTTTAAATGAGGTATACAAAAACAATACCTTAATCAAGATCAGAAATACTTATACACAGTATAACAAAATTTACCTTAAATTTGTATCAATAAACCAAGATCCATACTAATGCAAATCTCTATAGCAGGCATTTACAAAGTGTTCTCTATGTATTTATTACTCTTGATCATTCAAATCCATGCTAATGGGAACAGAGAGAACTGAAATGGATGAACTTGAAAAGATGGAATTTGAGAAGAGACACAGTGGAGAAATCAACCCTAAGCATTCCCTCACTGTGTAAATTTAGATGAAATAAAGTCTTCTGACTGCAGAATGTAGAGATGGAGCTTGAGACAAGCCGCTTTCAAGATGTCACGTGACGAAAGGGAAACTATATCAGATGGGCAAAGGGTGCTTCCTATTTGCTCAGTTATGCTGTTTCATGTATATTGTCTAAATTTAACACGGTAACCATTCAAGCCACCATCTTTTTTAATAAATAAGCCTCAACAGGCAGGTGCACTAAGTAACTTGGCCATGAAGGCACTAGAAAAATAATCTTGATGCTCCTTTTCACACTTAATTTTGGAGGGCAGTGATGATTTAATCTCTTTGGTGATGGGCATCAGCCCCATAAGGGGAGCAGGCCAGCTGTAAAGAGCCAAGACACTGTTTTCACAGAAGACTGTGATAGCGACATGGGGAGACTTGGGAGCAGGGTAGCAAGTCCCTAAAGAAAGACAGGTAAGGAGAGCTGACACACCCTTGTTGCACACTCAGGGAAACAATACCATGCACCTGTTTTCTCAATACAGCATGTGTTAGGATAAGGAGAGGGATGTGCACTTCTTAGCTAGAGCTGCCTGAATATGCATTTTTAATAACTGGAATAGTCAAGATTTCTTTTCTCAGGTCTGTGACAAAATACCCTGCAAAGGCAACTTAAGGGACAGCTTGCTTTGGCTCACTGTCTGAGGATGCAGGCTCTGCCAGTGGGGCAGGCCCTGCAGCAGGAGCTTGAGGCATCTTCTCAGATGTAGTCGACGGTTGGGAAGCGGAGAGAGATAACCGCTGGTGCTCAACTCAGAATCTCCATTTTATTCTGCACAAGACTCCAGCCATAGAATGGCACGGCTCCCACTCAGGGTGGGTCTTCCCATCACAATTAATCCTCCCTGGAAGCAACCTCATAGACATGCTCAGAGGCTTATTTCCTGGACCTGTCAAGTTGACATCAAGATTAACCATCACAATAACTTCTTATTTTGGAATAGTTTCTAGTGTCCTGGAAAGACTTGCAATGGCTTAAAGAGCTGCAGAGAGAGAGAGAGAGAGAGAGAGAGAGAGAGAGAGAGAGAGAGAGAGAGAGAGAGAGAGAGTCTGTATGTGCACATGCACATGTATGAACAGTGGGATTGAGTTATGAATGATACAGTACAGAAGAAACCTGAAAGAACACATTTTGAGATGCAAGGTCTGAGCGTTGATTGACACCCTTTGTACGATAGGAAAATCTGGCAGGTGCACAGGCTGGCATCCTCTGATCTGTACACATCCACACTTGTCTTCTTAGGCACTTGGTAATAAGCTGCTTTAAAGATCCCTGAGTAAGCACAGAGATCATATCTGGAGTAGGTAGCTCTCAGTCCTCTTAGAATGGCTTTTTTCCCTGCTCCTTTCGTTTTCTTAAGAAAATGTCAGTTTAATCACCCCTAATGCTTTGATAATGTGCCTCTTTGCACAGCTGTGGAACACTCACTCGTGTGTTTTAAAAGCACAAATGTAGATGTAAAAGTGCCAGTTAAATGAGGCTACTCTTAGCTAACAAAACCTCCCAAGAGCGGTCTGAGGTTTTCTGAACTCAAGTGACATTTCTTCAGAGCAAATAGTAAAGGTCAGGAAATCTGGCAGGTCTTCGTCTAAGAAAATAGCTGATCCCTGGCCTGATGGACATAATAATTTTAGAAAAGAAGGACTTCATCCATCTGAGTTTGTTCATTAGGCGGGTTAGCCTGCAGGCAAGAGGGGCTTGAGGAGTGGAGGATGAGGAAGTGAAAGATGCTGGGACCAGGAAGAAGGGGACGCCATGGCTAACTCTGATGTCCCACACCGCCTCGGTGATGGTAACAAAGGTTTAGAAAACTCAGTTAAAGTGTGAAGGGGCAGGCAATGCTCTAAAACACTGAGCCCAGCAAATGAGAAGTAAATATAAGAGCCCAGCTATCAAGAGTCATTGCAGTGGAGTGCTGCCTCTGTTTCTGCTTCCGCCAGTCTCCTTGTAAACTGACTCCATTGGGAGCTAGAATGTCTCAGCTTGGAGACAGAAGCCTGGTGCCCGAGAGGGGACAACACCGAAGGGTATGTGCCCAAGGCAAAGGGCACAGCAGCAGAGTCCCAGAACAGCAGAAAAACTCAGTGCAATCAATGACCAGTCCCTGATCAGAAGGGAGGGGCCTCCAGTGATGCCTAAACAAAGGATCAATTTTTCAGTCAAACAAATTGAAGGTCAAAGCATTTCCAAAGTGCGAAAGTCTGCCTTCAGTTCCAAACCTCACTTTTCACTTGCAGCGGGGGTTCCCTAACTGGGGTCGGAGCAAGCTCTGAACACTCAGATTTCATCCCAAAACTTCTGATTCAGCAACAGCAGCTGGTGAGTTTACTCTGTTCCAAGGACTCCTGAAGCAAATGGATGGAACTAGAAAAAAAAAGTCATCCTGAGTAAAGCGACCCAGACCCAGAAAGACAAACATGGTATGCACTCGTTTCTAAGTGGACATTCGTTGTAAGTAAAAGATAACTCTGCTATGATCCACAGCCCCAGGAGACTAGGTAACAAAGAGGGTTCAACAGGGGACACCTGGATCTCCCTGGGAGGGGAAACAAAAGAGATTCCAAGGGTAGACTGCAGGCAGGTGGGGATGGGAACGTGAACCATCAAGTTGGGTGTGAGTGGAGAGAAGGAGTACTGAAAGACACAACTGGAAAAGGGGGGCATATTTCAGGGTCAGGTAGAATCCCGGTACATAGGAATCTCCCGAGGATCTACCAGGATGACCCCAGCTAAGACTCCTAGCAATAGCAGATGTATAGCCTGAACTGGCCACCTCCTGTGACTAACAAGACTCCAAGTGAAGGGAGTAGGAAACCAACCCAGCCACATAGCCTTTGACTTACAGTCTACCCTGCCTATAGGACATGCTGGGGTAAGGGTGGCCTAGAGATTGAGGGAGTGGCCAACCAATGACTGGTCTAGCCTAAGACCCATGCCATGAGAACAAGCCCACCCTTGACACTGCCTTGAAGCACCAGAAGCCAAAGGGGTCAAGGAAACCACAACAAAACCCACAGAAACAACTAACCTGGGCTCATAAGGGCCCACAAAGACTGAACCAACAACCAGGAGCCTTCATGGGACTGACCTAGGCACTGTAATAAATATTACAGTTGTGTAGCTTGGTCCTCTTGTGGAACTACTAACAGTGGGAGTGGAGGCTGTCCCTGACTCCTTTTCTGGCCTTGGGAATCCTACTCCTCATCCTGGGTCTCCTTGCCCAGTTTTAATACACGGAGAGGAGCTTAGTGTTATTGCAACTTGATATGCCATGTTTTGTTGATACTTATGGGAGATCTGCCCTTTCCTAAAGAGAAATGGAAGAGGAGTGGAGTTGGGGGAAGGGACTGGGAATAGAGGAGGAAGGGGGAACTGTGGCCGGGATGTATCGATAGATAGATAGATAGATAGATAGATAGATAGATAGATAGATAGATAGATAGATAGATAGATAGATAGATAGATAGATGGATGGATACATGGATGGATGCATGGAGGGAGGGAGGGAAGAAAGGAGGGAGAAAGGAAGAAAGGAAGGAAGGAAGGAAGGAAGGAAGGAAGGAAGGAAGGAAGGAAGGAAGGAAGGAAGGAAGGAAAGGAAGGAAGAAGGGAAGGAAGGAAGATTACCAGTGTTTCCAGGAATGTTGAGAATAGAACATAAACCTATCACAACACATGAGCAAGAGTTAGGGAGAGACCTGGTCTCTATGTGCACTTCGTTTGATTTCCATTAATGCTCCAGAACTCTTGGCCGTGACAGATGGTATCGTGGAGATGTATGAACATAGACTGTTCTATAAAGGAACTGGAACGGCTCTGCCTTGACATCTGAGGTACTTTCTGGATCACTAAGAAGTGCTTATTTCGGTTCCTTTCTTGTAACCAACAATCCAGGTGGCCTTGTCTTCTGAACCACAGAAATGTAGAAGGGGGCTTGACTTTCAGAAGAGGAAATGGAAACATTTACCTTCAAACTGACCTTTAGCCTAGGAGTGAATACTGGATGCATGCAGATTTCATCAACGATCCCTACACACACAGCCCAAGATGCCCTGCTGCTAAAGGGGGAGGTGACCACAGACAAGGTTTTCTCTCTAAACATTTAAATAACCAAGGGAATGCTAATATTCCTCTCATTATCCTACCCCCATCTGGAAGGTGAAGACTATTTCCCAACTATTGCACATAAAATATAACAAATAACTGTTCCCTAGGAAAAGGCTGGTTTTCTTTACTTTTTTATTGCAAAAGTATCTCAAAACAAGCAAAGTATCTCTTCTAGAGTATCTAGACTTGCTTTGGAATGTAGGAACTGGTAACAATAATGGGTGGTGCTTCCTGTTCCTCCTCCTTTCCAAGCAAAATGGGTTTTTGTTTGTCATCTCTGAGCCTCTCTCTACCATCTTTGTTCTGTTGCAGACCTCAGGACCCTGGCATTTGTAGACAACATCAGCAGGCTGTATTTCCTCTTTACCTTCCAGATGGGCCTTCCAGTGAGATACCTTCATGGAAGATCAGGGTGGTACCTGGTCTGGCTTCTACCATGAAGAACTGTGGGTAGCCAGTGACTACTATATGTTACTATGTTACTGGGGAGACCCCCAACTCTCAAGACCCCCAGATCTTTCTTGGTTCTATTCACAACTCTTTAAAGGTTCCTCAGAGGACTAGACCTAAGAGAATGCTTGCATATTATAAAAGGAGATGTATCAGATTAGATTATTTGATAGGGACAAGGAGCACTAGCAATGATTAACTGCGAGCTGGATGGGGGAGAAGCCAATAGCTGCTCTGTCCAGGGAGTTGGGTGTCTGGAGCCCCTTGGAGCTTCACTGCTTTAAGTCCATGCTGCTGAAGTTGCCAGGGGTTAGTGTCAGTGCAGATGGCAGCATCAGCCAACACTCCCTGCAAAGTGTAAAGATAGGCAGACACACAAAATGTTTTTTTCATGGGACTCCTCTGTGTCTGGATCACCCATTGAAAAACGCTACATGTTTTGAAGGCAAGTATTCTCTTCTTTAACTACTCTTCTCTAGAGACTGCAGAAACAGGCAGAGATGTGTTTCCTAGGTGATTTTAAAGCCTCCAGGTGGACATCAGGACTAACCACCACGCTCTTGTTCTTTCCTCCCCAGAAAGGGATGACCTTCCTTCTGCCAACCCTCTGGCATTTCCTCATCCTTTTGGCTCCTCTTTACCCCCACTAACACTTCTCCAAATGGTCTTTTCATTGCCTGATTCCCAACCATCTTCAGAATACACCATTTGCTTCCTGCCGGGACTCTGAAGAACACAGACTTTGTCTATTAATTTCCTTTTATCCATCAATTTGAGGAAAACTGATGAGCCACCAATATAGAGAGGAGAGGCTACTCTTTCCTGGTCTACTGGAAGGTTTATGAGGAAGTCAGCTACAATCGAGGGCTAAAATGGAACCTGAGGATTATCTGAGGGTTTCAATTATCCTTGTTCCCCTCATTCTATCTTGCAGAGAGTTGGAGAATTGGCTGTGTCAAGACGAAGTTGACACACACCACAGAAGCTATACAGCAGTCAATCTCCTCGTTAGGAGTTTTTCCTATTTCCCACTGATCTTCCTCTTCTTGCAATGCTTTTGATGTGCATTTAATTCTAAGTTCTGACAGAGAAAGGGTCTCACATCTGCTGTTCCCAATACAATCTTCACATGACTGTCAAAAAAATGCAGCTATTTGTCCCCAGGCCTAAATTGCCAGCTCTAAAAAGGGTCAAAGGCTCTCCCTGGGAGCATCTACAACAGCCAAGCATATATTTAAGATCTTCATTTTATCTCAAAATTTCCTTCAATCTAATCTTAATTTGGCTATATCATATTTCTGGAAGCCTCATCCATACTTAGGACATTCTCAAAAAAAAAAAAGACTAATAACTCAATTTCTATTTCCTAAAACCACACGTCTACCTGCTGTGCATAGAAATGCTACCAGAGCAGATTTTGACACATGAAATGTAATGACCATTTCCATAAATGAAAATCACTTTTCTTTGGATAATTTCTGCATAGAATTCTTAGAAGTGTTATATATTTCCACCCTCGCTAGTTTGTGGCTGAGAGAGGAATATGAAAAACTGCTTTTCACCAAGCATTAAAAAAAGCAAATCTTTCCTCATTACCTATCAAGAAAAGAAGGCTTCTCGCTACATACAGCATAGTTTTGCTTTAGTTTGTCATTCTTTGGGTAAATATATATATATATATATATATGTATATAAACATAATTATATTAATATGCACAAATACAATATACTAATATATAAAAACTTTATACATAATGTTTGCCATATATTGTCGTATAAGTAACAAAAGTCTCTACCTTCAGAGGCTGTGGAGGCTGTTCTAGGAATAAGCATTCCTGCTGTCCATCAAGAGGACCTGGGATCAAATCCTAATCAGCCACTTAAAAGATTCGGCGTGGGTGCTCATACCCAGCAATAGAGGGTAGAAACAGTGACTCCCAGGAACTCTATGGCCAGCAAACTGCTATCCAAAACAGCAAACTTGGGTTTCAATGGCAGACTCAATCCAAAAATGCATGCTGAAATGCCTTAAAGGAAGATACCCAGTATCCTCCTCTGACCTCCGTGTGTGCACGTATACCTGAACACACACAGACATATACCATACACACTACAGTGCACACACACACACACACACACACACACACACGAGACCTTCATCTTGTTTTATGACTTCTTTATGAGTCAGGATCTCCTTGAAATTCAGTGTTTCTTTACAATTATGGTGGCAACACCACTAAATCATTTTCATGTCTATGAAATGGGTGACTACTTGGAATGTTTCATAGAGAGCTGGTAATTTGGAAAATTGTGTTTTGCTATTTCACTAGGAGATCTTCAGTTTTGATTGCCATGCTTGTATGCAATTCATAATTCATTTTCCTCTTCCCCACCTCTTAAACGGCTAAATTTGGGGCTATGGCAATTATGACATTTATTTGGGCCTGAGATGTGCTAGAATAGCACAGGGGCAGCTTTCTCAAGTGTGAGCTTTGAAGCCACCAAACATGGCTCACTTCTCATGAAGCTCATACTGCCGCTTCATGTAGTGTGAAGCTGCAGGTGGCCTGCTTTTCATCCCGCCCGGCTCCTGCATGGTTAGCTTTACACGCAAAATAATTACAGACCGCCATGCCTCTTCTCAGGGAGAGAGATGCGATGAAGCCAGCCACCAGGTCACATGTGCTGAATCTTTCCCGGTAAGACACCATTCGTGGTGTTACATAGATTATTCGATATGGGTTAGTCAAGATGTGAGTAAGAGGCTGAAAATAATGGGCCAGGCAGTATTTAAAAGAATACAGTTTCCGTGTAATTATTTCAGATAAAGCTAGCCGGTGGCTGGGAGCTGGGCGGCGGAAACCTAGCCCACAGCTCCACACTACAGCTTCATAGTTACTCTGCAAGGCAATGATGAGGAGAGGGGTGCTCGTAGGGCTAACGAGTGTGTGTAATATGTACGAATGAGCGCTAAGCAAATGATGGCAGCTCCAGTGGGGATTACTGCTAGTTCCTCGGGAATCCTGTAAACAATCAATTAACTGCTTTCAAGCAAGGTGGTGCTCTTAAAACACACTGCCAGGTGGTGAGATTTTCACCCTGGTGTTTGAAAGAAAAGAACTGTCACAGTTGTTTCTACGAAAGAAATAACTTATTTGAGCGTTTTTGGAAAGGATTTTGAAAAAATATATTAAAAAGTTAAGTAGCTATGGAATAGTGTAGGTCAGTAACCAGAGAAATTGGTTCTAGTACCAGATTTGTTAATAAGTGGCCTTTCTATCCTGAGCAAACAAACAAAAGGTCTTTGTGGGTTCAGTTAGACTTGGAGCTGGAGAAAGGGCTCAGCAGTTAAGAGCACCTGCTGTTCTTGAAGACAATCCAAATTCAGTTCCCAGAACCCACACAGGGCAGCTCACAACCCCCTGCAAACCCAGTCTCAGGGGATCCAGAATCCTCTCTGGCCAGCATGGACACTGGCATGCACGTGGTGCACAGACTAATATGCAGGCAAAATACCCTACCTACAAAATAAAAATAAATATTAAGAAAGAAGTTAGATTCCAGTGTGCTCTGGCTTCACAATGTCTCTTTAATATTTCAGTGCCTACCAGTTAAACACACAGGCTTCAGGGTTCTGATAAAATTCTCAACCTGCCATTTACTTTCTCTGAACTAGCCAATTCAGTCACTTAACTTTTCCAAGGCTGGGCTCATCACAAATAAAATGGGAACTGAGTGGCGTATTTCTTCATGGGGTCTTGGGAGAGAATCACGTGTTTCTCTCATCAACTTCATGTTCAATGACATTCCCCTTGTAATTGGAAACCTAACTGATGGAAAGAAAATATTGTATGATGGGAGATGCACAGAAACCACCAATAGATGTTCCCTGCACGAATAGTCCCCTGTCTGGAGCTCAGTAGTACAACAATGGAGGCAGAAATAGCATCGATTTCATAAAAGCAGCCTTCTAGCATTAGACGAAATAATTCGTGCAAATAACAATCACTTAAGCTAGTTCTGAGTCATACTATACTTTTTGCATAACAGTGATTGTTTTCCCATATTGCTCTAGGTTACAGGAAACTGTGAGCCATGCATACCAGTCACACAGACTTAAAACTAAGTCTGAGGTCAACTGAAATGACATGAACTTGTTTTGCACAGTTACTGAGTCTCTTGCTTAGTTTTGCACAGATAGGGCTTCCGGTAAGAGCTGTCCCCACAGAGATTCCCCCACTATGTAACTGAATGGGGATTTCTTCTCTTAGACAGCAGAGTCTGCATAAGCCTGGTAGCAGCCCAAAGTTACGGCTGTTTTTTAGTGCAGGAAAGAGAATTGCAACAAGACCTTCTCTAGTTCCCGTTTCATGGTTCTGGTCCCTGTCTACATTAGAGCCCTGGCAAAGAAACTCAGGAGACCTCTTGTCCCCTGACCTCCTGTCCCACAGGTCAATCAACTTCCCTTCCACCCTTTATATTCTTCTCTGTCTCCACTCCCGCCATACCTGCTCTAGACAATCTCTTCACCAGCTCCTCCCCTGCCTGTCCAGTCCTCTGACGCCTGCTCTTTCTAGCCCATCCATCCACACCACTGAGGCAGGTCCCTGTGCAGCCCTGGCCTCCCTCTCTCTGCCTTTCACTGAGAGCTGCGGTCTAGTTCGGCTGACACCTCGACTTTTCTGTCCCTCTTTTCACTTTACCCTCGGGTCCTCACTCCCAATTAGCCTTGTTTCCAAGAAATCCCTTTCCAGGACCCAAAAGTCTCCTTATTTACACTTACCAATCACGAGATGTTCTGTTCTTAGTGTGTCTTAGTGGCAGACACTTAGAGCTCGCTTAGCTTACATGATGTTTCACACCCCTGGAAAAGGAGGGATCCAATTCTTCAGAGCACATTTCCTCTTTCCATTTTATCGACTTTCCTTCTGTTATTTATTTAACATTTTTACAATGGATTATATTTTCTATAGGCTATACTTAATTTATTAATTGTTGTTTCTTCAGAGATGAATGAATGAACTGGCAATATTTGGCTGAAGAGAAAATCATTTACTATACTGTGATAGATTCTGATTATAGAATATTATTCAACAGTAAAAAGAAATGAGCTATGAAACCACAAGGAGACATGGGGAATTTGAAATACATATTACAACCTGAAGGAAGACCATTTGCCAAAGCTAAGCATTATGATTCTACCTGTGTGTTATTCTGGAAATAACTCATAATTACAAATCATAATAAATGACACTGAGACCCATGGTTGTCAGGGAGGAAAGGATAGTTGAGGTCTACAAAACTACCCTGTGTGGTACATGATGAGGGACATCCATCAAGATTTCTCTAAATCCACAAACCATGAACAAGACCAGATAATAATGACACACCCGTGTGGGGATGCTAGTGTGACAAAGGCCACTTTAGTGGACGACATTGTTGGCAGGGAAGCTGGTGAAGAGGGATGCGTGCAACTTCTTTCTGAAAGAATAATGTTTGCTGCTCACAAACCAGGCTGCTGAGCACACATGACCAAGGTGACCTCTGTCTTTTATCACTGACATAGGTGATAACCATATCACATCTTATAAATGGACATTTCTGCCCTGCTCTGTAGTTGGAGACTGCTTTTATTGGTTGATGAATAAAGTTGTTTTGGCCAGTGGCTTAGCAAAGTAAAATTAGGCAGGAAATCTGAACAGAGATAGAGAGAGTAGGTGAAGTTGAGGAGACACCATGTAGCTGCCAAAGGAGAAAGATGCCAGAACATTACCAGTAAGACAGCCTTTTAGCAATACATAGATTAATCGAAATGGGTTGAGAGGTAAGAGCTAGCAAAGAATACACCTGAACCATTGGCCAAACAGTGCTGTAATTAGCATAGTTTCTGTGCGATTATTTGGGTCCAGCAGCTGGGAAATGAAAACAAAGTCTCCGTTTACAATTTCTCACACTTCTTCCTGCCATTTTGTATTTATATCCAAACCATTGTGTAAAAGTCTCTAAAACTTAATGCACAATTAGACTCGGAATTTTTTCAAGGCCATGCACACTCCCCTCTTTCATTTTCCCTTATTGAGATAATCAAATGATCTCTTCAGAACTTGCTTTTTGGGGACAGGAGAGAGGTCATGGCAGTGAAGAATGCTTGCTGCTCTTCCACAAGACCCAGGTTTAGTTCCCAGCTTCTCTGTCTGTTGGCTCGTAATGGCCTGTAACTCCAGCTGCAGGGAATCCAGCTCTTCTTGGGGTCTCAGGATGCTGCTACACACAGTTAACACACACACACACACACACACACACACAAATCTTTTCTAAGCTTTTTTTTTTACACACATGTTTAAAGAATCGCTCTTCTTTTCAACTCAAGCATTTTAAACAATAGCACCTTGAGAACACGTGGAATAGCAAAAGCTAACAGCAAAACAGTCTTTACTTTCCAGAACAAATTTCTTAGAAATTGCTTATTGATCTGAACAATTTTCTGATCCGATCACCATTTTTTTTTATTTCTGTATTGCTGATAAACTTTTGCAAACTTTGTTCACCTGACCACCTATTCAATTGTTACCCAATTCTTGGGCTGACAGTCAACAAAAGCAATGCAAACTAGTTTATTTGGTGGTCATGACTAGGTAAACCAAAACATAACAAGGTGAGATTTTCATTTACAGAGGCCTTTAGAAAACCTAAAGACTAAAGCCCTTGAGGATCCTACCATGAGCCGTAATGAAATGCAAACAGCAACGTTAATGCAAATGCTAAGGCTACAAATTCAAACATAAAAAGTCAAGAAATGCAAAAGTTAAGGTTTGCTAGAAACATTAGCTCACTCCAATTGTACATATAGAATATTTCCAATTACAGGGAAGACAGCAAAATGTGGCCCCTTAATGTACTGTGCACGCCACACGGGGAATTTATTGCTGTTGGGAGGATGCTAAATTTTACAGCCCCTCACTTTGTTTGCAAAGTTATGACCTGGATATTGTATTGTTCATATCCCCATAATGATATTTTCTTAAAACAGAAAGAAAGAAAAAAAGAAAACAAATGTCAGTGTGTTTTTGATCGATATAAGATTCTAAATTTATATAAATTCTAGTTAAAGACCAAAATGCCTATGTTTAGAGAAGGTTTGAAATTTCTGCGTGTTTTAAGTGGAACGTACAAGACAATCCAGGTTATGTATTTGTAGAATACGTAACTGCAGCATGTGTGAAGCTGCAGTTGCTATTATTCTTGTCTCCCACGTAAAGGATGCAAAGAACAAGTTCTCCATGTATAAAAGACAAGTTTTTATAAAATAAAGATTTGGGAAGGAAAGCAAATACAAATGACTAAAGGTCATAATTCCGTGGGTTTTTTTCCTGTTATCTGGAATCAGCCGTTTTATTTTTTTATTATTGTTATTGTAGGGAGATGCACATATGTGTATTTGGAGAACGTGTGTGTATTTGGGGCATGCATGTGTATTTGGTGTACATATGTGTATTTGGTGTATGCATACAGAGACCAAAGTGGATGTGTTTCTTTATCACTGTCTGTCTTATTCTCTTTTCTTTTTGTTTTTTGGTTTTTGTTTTTTTGTTTTGTTTTTTTTTTTTTCAAGACAGGATTTCTCTGTGTTACAGTCCTGGCTGTCCTGGAACTATCTCTTGTAGATCAGGTTGGCCTTGAACTCACAGAGATTTGCCTGCCTCTGCCTCCCATCTTATTCTTTTAATATCCTGGTCTTTCACTGAAGTGGAAGTTTGCTGTTTTGGCTAAGCTGGCTGGTCAGGGAGATCTAGGCATTTGCCAGCCTCCACTCATGCCACTCCACTCCATGCCCCCCATCCAGTGCTGAGGTTGCAGACTGGTACAGCCATTCCTGGCCTTTTCATGGGGGCTAGGCATTCAAACTCGGTCAAGCACTCTCGTATGCACTAAGCCATCCTCTCAGTCCACCCAGTCAGTTAGTATCATTATTCTCTTCTCCCTTTCACTGTTGGAGGGAAACATGCTGCTTCATTTAAATATTTCTGAAATATTATATATATATATATGCCTATAGAATGTATGTATGTGTATATATGCCAGTATCTAGTTCCACATTTAGCTTGTGTTTCTTTTATAAATATTGCTGCAACAGAGTGTTTCATTAATTGTAAAAGGTTGAGCTAGATAAATCTGTCTTAATTAAATTATAATGTTGCAAAAACTAGATGAATAAAAGAACAGGGATAAACGCAATAACGAGAACAATGTGGGAATGCTGTTTGGGTGACCCTCTCTGAGAACAAGCAGGGTCCTCCTGCGGGAATGCTGTTGCAGTGATGGTCTCTGAGGACAGACAGGGTCCTCCTGCGGGAATGCTGTTGTGGTGACCATCTCTGAGAACAGGCACCACTACTCCAGTCCTGTGATGTGACAAGGAAGTGCTCTCATGACCGGTTTCTTCAAACAAAGAGGGAAAAGGAAAGTCCCAAAGGCAAGGCACACCCACACCACACCCTGTTCTAGATTGATCAGCCATTTCTAGTTCTTTGCTGAAGGCTCTTGGTCCCTGCAATTCTCAGCAGTGTTCCTATTCCATTCAGCAGATCCTCTTTGAAAATGTGTCAGGCTTTTGAACTCCCAATATTAACCTGTATTTTCTTGTCCTCCGTCGACAATTATTCAATCAGCCTTCTTTTGTAAAGACTGCAAGATAAATACCTCCACAGCCTGAAAGCTACAGTGTCATGCTTCAACAGTCTGATCTCAGACTGTACGCTGCACAAAAATTGCTATGTTCTTAAATAATTACCAAGCGGTTTGTCTTCCACCTCGCCTGACTGTTGAAATGCCTCGTATATCTCCCGCAAAGAAGCAGAGGCCGGGCACCACCCCTACCTATTCTCTCCAAGCACTGGTCCAGCACTGAAGGTCTGGTTAGGACAGAGTGGGGGCCGAATGTGAACTCTGAACAATCCAACTGACCTCTTTGCTCTTTGCCCATAAAAATCAGTGTTAAAATAATAATAATTTAAAAAAATAAAAAGCTAAATCAGGCAGGGCAGTGGTGGCACATGCCTTTAATCCCAGCACTCGGGAGGCAGAGGCAGGTGGATCTCTGAGTTCGAGGCCAGCCTGGTCTACAAGAGCTAGTTCCAGGACAAGCTCTAGAAACTACAGGGAAACCTGTCTCGAAAAACCAAAAAAAAAAAAAAAAAAAAAAAAAAAAGCTAAGTCAGTGTTACCCTATGGATTTCTATATGGGTTAAGCGAGATGCATGAGATAACACAGGCTATGCATTTGTGAAAATAAACAGGAAGTATTATGAAGCCATGGGTGGGATTATTTTGTGTCCCGTGTAAACTGTAAACTGACTATATTCACAAAGTCAGGAATCCAAGTTTGTATCAAGCATTCATTACTTACCTGTTCATTTGTTCCCTGGGTTGTTTATGACAGTGTTTTTACAACGCACTTATTATAGAACCCAAGAACCAATGCCTTGCTGTCTGGAAAGGCTCCAGGGTTGCTACCATCTTAAAGGCTCAAACAAATGTCGTCAGTGTTAAAAGGTATTTCACGAAATAGACATAAACAAAAATAAATAAATAAAGGGGTTAGACAGAGAGGTGGGGGGGGGTCCTTCCCCTGCAGTTCTAGGTAGAATTATGTTCCACAGTTAACTGAAATATTCCAACACCCAAAAAAACATCAAAACAGCTAGAATTCGTTAAGTCTGAGAAGGAGGAAAGAAAGCACTTTGCTAAGGCGAAGTGAATTCAGCATTTGCAATGTAATTCAAATTGCACTTGTAATTCAGGTCCTGGAATTAACCCACTCAACCAAAGCTTGAAAAGATTTAGATTTGCTCAGACTAGCAACAATACAATACCGCCTGACAATTGCAGAACCACCCTGTCTCTCGGTGATACATCCAATACTCTCAAAATTATAATTCTAAAACTCAGTTTGTCGTTAGAAAAAAAAATCTGCGCATCATATCAGAGTCCGTCTTGTTGTAATTCAAAAGGAGGAGGGGACTCACAGCCAGTTTTAACCAGGCTAGAGTAACACCCAACCCCTTCCTATAAACCCTTTTTTAAAGCATGACTTTTACAATTTTTAACAGCGGAGAGGTTAACCTGGAATAGAACTCCCGTGTTTTCAGCCCATTGACTACAATGAAAAGAGTAACTTTCAAGGCATTGTGGGGCTCAGGGTACGGTTTAGGCCATCCAAGCCCCACATTGTGTTTTCACAGAGTTCATTTCTGCTGGGGATTCATCTCATCTAAGGTGGAAGGCAGAACAGGTCTGGGAGATGGATCGTGGTGAAGCATGCTTAGACTACTTACCCATGAAAGTTATTTCAAGGTTTTCCACACAAGCAATTTAGGAAAACCCAGCCATTTTTACTTTTATTTAGTTGGAAAACACCTCACAGCACCAGGTAGATACTTCATAAAAATAATAAAGAAAGAAGAAACATAAATAAACCAAGATGTCTACAAAACAGATCTAATCTCACTTTTAATGCTAAACATTTACTGGCAGTCATAAACGATATCTAGGTGGACATAATGTCTTGTAATTTAAAACAAACTTTGCAAACGCTTAGAGCCGAGCTTTGAAAAGTGTTTGTTTACTTGAGCTCACTGGCATCCAGAAATGGAAAAAATCTCACCGTATTGGTGGCGACGTGTACCAGCAACCGACCTAGCTACCTGTGCAGTCAACGTCCTGAAATGCGTGTTACAGTTTTGTTTTGTTTTACAGACCGTACAGCAAGGCAGCACTGTCGTGATATTCCAGAAGACTGATCGTGATAGAACCTCATCCCTTCACCTGATCAACCAATCCTTTGGCGGAGAGAAAGACCTCTGGTTTCCCTTTTCTGATCCTATGCAAAGCACCATGGTTTCATATTTATTTAGCTTAGCACTTTCTATTTAAAACATTTATTAACCAGAAAGACCTCTGTGACATGTAAATTTCATTTGCTATGCCCTGTAGATTAAAATACATCTGTTCCAGCCATCATTCAGGGAAGAAATAATTTTAATAGTTCACTGTATTAAAAGGAAAGACATTTCAGCATTCTGCTCTGACAAGAGAAGCCAAGTGGCTCACACATAATACTGGGAGTTGGACTTTTTTCCTTCCAGACCGAACAGAATATAGCCCTAAAATGTATAAGGGAAATGATTCCTGTGCCTCCTGGCACACGGCAGCCTATAGATACTAAAACACATTTGTCAGGCTTTCCCCGTGATGACCAGTATTTGGGGTGTAGCCCCCTGCCGTACAGAATTGTGTGGCTAAAACAAGATAGCTTTTCTTCTGCGCCTATGCTTTCTTTAGAAACACATTGTGCAGTCTGGTATTTAATGAGCATCGTGTTGCTGTTGCTCCCAATTGTGTTGGTGTAGCTTAAGAGCATACACTATTTATGTAAGATTTCTACAACTGGCAAATTTAAAAATATGTTTTACATTTATGTGTGTGCCTGTATGTATTTATGTGAACCACATGTGTGCAGGAGCCCACGGAGGCCAGAAGTGGGTGTCAAAGCCCCCAGAACCGGAATCACAGGCACTTTGTGAGCCACCATTTGCATGCTGGGAACTGAAGTGAGGGCCACACTTAACCGTGGAGCCTTCTCTGCAACCCAGGGATAGGCAAGAGAGAAGAGATAGATTGGTGAGGGACTGCCTGGTGCTGGGACGGATGGCAGTGGAGAGAAGAGGGTGACTGCCAATAGATTTCTGTTGAGGGTAAGGAAGCATCCTGAATCCAAATAATGGTGCTGTTTTCCTAACTCAAAGAGCATAGGCTTGCCTAACTCGAACCACTGAGTGGCTTGCCTAACTCAGAGAGCATGCTCAGAACCACTGATGTTCTTTCCTAACTCAGAGAGCATGCTCGGAACCACTGAGCTGCTTTCCTAACTCAGAGAGCATGTTCAGAACCACTGCGATGTTTACCTTCCTATGAGTGAATTCTCTGAAATGGCGCTATCATCTTACTAGAACTGTTCCTAACCAAGAGAAACCTGATCCCGGGGCCTAATCCCTGAGGAAATGACAGTCGTGCTGGGTGGGGAGCTCTGTGTGCAAAACGCCTAGGAATCTTGGTAACTTTCTGAACAGATCTTAACATCTTAACTCCAAACATAAAGGAATCGCTACTAACGCAGAGGGAGGAATGAAGACCGCCAAGAAAGCCGACTGAGACCTGTTCGTGGAGAGCCGCAGAGGAGCAAAGGAAAGAAAAAAAGAGAAGGGAAAGGAAAGAAAACCTAGTTATTTAAATACAATGATATTTTTCAAATAGTCTATTAAAAGTTAAGATGGGAAGTTCACACCTTTAATCCCAGCACCTGGAAGGCAGAGGAAGAAGTATCTTTGTGAGTTTGAGGTCAGCCTGCTCTACAGAGCAAGTTCCAGCATAGCCAGGGCTACACAGAGAAACTGTCTCAAAAAAAAAAAAAAACTTAAAATAAAAGTTAAGATGGGAAAGTCTAGCCAAGAGTTCCTCCTTCTTCCTCTTAAAGCATGTCCTCCCACAGTGGAAAGACCCCATAAGCCATCAGACCACATCGTTTCCTTCGCAGAGGCTGGACCACAACACGTGCAGCCTGGTACACAATGATCTCATGATGGCGGATGCCAGGTGAGTCCTCTAAAATCAACCTGAAAGGAGACAGGATTTGGTAAAGATGGCCTTCTGCCTCAGGAGGACTAAATTGACTCCGTGCACATGCCCAGTGTTAATGCCCACATTAAAGAGGGTTCATCGCCTGTCAATCATTTCATTGTTAAGGATGACACAGGCCCAGCCCCTGAGATCCTGAAGAATGCAGGTCACTAGGGCTGCTAAATACATCCCTACTTACTATCCTACATCTTTCCTTCCTTCTCCTTTGCTGCTTTCTCCTGGTCTGTTGCTCAACGCTAGGAACAAAGAGAAGACAAACAAAGAAATACAACCTAAGTCACTGCCTTAGGGCTTCTTGTGAACCGGTCCTCAGCTAAGCGCCTAACAGGTATGGTCCCTCTGTGGGCAAGGAGCCATCCTACGGTGTCGTTCTCATTTAGGGCTCCTATCAGACATCTTCTCATTAATCCCTCAGCGGCCTGACAAGATGGGGATAATTGCTATCGGTCCAAATATACAGATGGGGAAAATGAGGCTGAACCGCCATGAGTGAGATCAGATATACCGAGGTGGCTGTCCTGGACGGATGCCCAGACCTGCTTGAAGCCCACACCCGTCTCCTCAACCACTCATTCTTATGCTCATTACCCACAAAGCCAAGCTTCATGTTGACACAGGCAGAGGACAACCAAAAGACAGAGGCCCCTGAGGAACCGAGAAGCAAAGGAGCATGGGAGCAGCAGGATGTGCCCAGCCATGGGACTTCTGAGGAGACAGCTAAGTGACACTCCCTGCCTGGCTCTTACTTGGCACCATTGTTCCCACCCACCTCGGCGCTTTCATGGCTGGAAAAAATGATAAATCCTGCCCTGCTGGGGTTGTGAAATGGCTCGGCTCTCCATTTCCACGTCCTTCTTTTCTGAATACATTCTTAATTTTATTCTTTTTCTGTCAATGCCTTTATTCTAGGAAGATTGTGAAGTCCCTACTATGTGCCAAAATCACTTACAGACACTAACTACCTCACAATGAAAAGAGCAAACCCATTGGTCTTGATCTCAGTGGAGTTCGACAGGTCAC